>NC_138771.1:343575460-344207960 GCF_965119305.1 Pelophylax lessonae | reverse complement strand
TATATAGAAAATCTGTTGGAGCTCCGCAGAACAGACAGGGATTAGCATGTGAGACTTGGAAGTTTTAAGCTCAGTTAGTAGGCGCTTTTTTTTTTTTTTTCAGCAAAATCAGTTAAAGCAGAGTTCCACCCAAAATTGGTAGCTCCCCTCATCTGTCTCCTCCCCCTCCGGTTCCACGTTTGGCACCTTTCATGGGGGAGGAGGGAGCGGGTACTTGTTTTTGGCAAGTACCCGTTCCTACTTCAGTCGGACCTCGCTGTGGCAAGGCCTGTCAGAAGTTCGGCCTCCCCCTTCTTCCCTGCCGTTGGGCCATTCAAAAAGCGCAGCGCGCTTAGCACATGTGCAGTAGGGAATTGGCTGTGAAGCCACAGGCTATGGCAGCGGTAGCACCTGAGAGCCAATGGAAATGGCTTGGGTGCCGACATTGCTGGGTTTCAGGACAGCTAAGTGTCTTTTATATAAACTCAGCAGCTGCAGTATGTGTAGCTGCTGACTTTTAATTTTTTCGTGTGGGGGGGGGGGGGGGGGCTGGAGCACCGCTTTAAGGTCAGCCTATTAAACATGTGAAAATGTCATTGCCTATCTGCCGGAAATCATAATACATTCATATGCAATATGATTAAAATAGGGAAAAATTTTATCCAGGTTCATAAACGCTATACATTCCTTTTAACTACCTTTTTGACGCTTTTCATTATATTGATTTCAACATAAATAGCCAGTGGTAGTTTAGCTCTATCTACCAATGCTTGAATTTTTTTCCCTTTGAGAGATGAGTATTAAATGCATTTCAGACTTGAAGTCAGCCAGTTTCCAGGCTATGGTTATTCAGGAATTTTATATATTAAAAATAAAACAACCCCACGCAGAAACTGTGGAGCAGTGACTTACAAAACCACTGTTTGTTTTGCTTGGATACATATTATCTACTTGTCTCCTGGGATTTTCCCAATCCATCTTGTATGGGGGTACCTGGTATATTAAAAGCTATTCTTCACAAAAGATCCTGTAAACCCGTGTTGTATTGCATTGCTTCATTTTGTAAAAATACATAATTATAAAGATTCAAACACAATCTGTAAATGTCTGTACTGTAGCCAGATATTCCCTGACATGTTCCCAACCATGTCACAAGAGAGACGTTTCCAGCCATTTACCAACCTACTGCGTGTGCCTTTTTGGTTTAAATATTTTTTTCATTTACTGGTCTGGAACAAGTATGTTTTGAATAAAATGTATCCTGAAGTCAGGACCCACATCTGCCTACTTATTATGGGTTCATGACTAAAGCCAGTGTGTCGGCATGAGAGGTCGCCCATGGTAGCCTCTGTATTTCTTCGCTTCCTTTATGCTGTCCATAGAAATTTCTGTTACATTATTGACCTGTATGCTAGAATTGCCTAAGCATGTTTATTAATTCCTGAAGGTAGCACAACCAGGCATTTTCTGGCTTTAGTGAAAGGTGGCCGTAGTGCTGATTGCAAGTTCCTTGGAGAGTAATCAGCCTAGGGTATTGGCTCCTACCTATATACTTGAAGATTGTGTCTCCATCCATCCAATGTGGGTCATTTCGTGTCTATGGGTGCCTTGTAGACCCTGAACGCTATGACTTTCTAATGGTGTGTTTTTCCACAATTAGGTGTGTTGTGTGGACTGGCGATGAACGGGTATTTTTCTACAATCCTACCACTCGCCTTTCTATGTGGGACAGACCAGAAGACCTGGTTGGAAGAGCAGATGTTGATAAAATTATCCAGGAGCCTCCACATAAGAGAGGATTAGAGGATGACAAGAAATATTGTGAGTTTACAGACCTTTAACATTCTATGATGGACCATTTGTAAGCACTTTTTCCTCTAATTAATCAACATCCAATTTTTACGATTCTAGTTTTTCTATATACAGTTTGCGTAATTAACCCTTTCATATATTTATATTGCACATATTACAGGACTAAAACCATCTCCTTGTTAAAATGAATTTAGTCTATGATTTATAATTTCCATGTAGCAGATCTCCCTCTTTTATGAATTCAAGTTCATTAAAAAAAAGACCGGTCAGATTAATACGTTTTCTCTTGTTATGTAAAGTCAAAGAAGATCACGACTCTGCAGAAGATGGAAACGACGATGAACCTGTTAAAGCAAAAAAGCGGAAGTAAGTTTTGTTGCTTGGAAGTCTTTAGAAAACTTCATTAAATATGTAAAGCGCTGCGTAAATTGACAGCGCTATATAAGTACCTGAAATAAATAAATAAATTAAAGGTATTTTTCACACGTGCCTGTTAGTGTATGTGAACAAGTGTGGCCAAATTATAACGTTTTTCTTTTTGCTAGTGATAAAAAAAAAAAAAAAACTGCAAAATATGATTAGCAAACAGTTGGGTGTGCATTGAAAGAGTTAATGGTGATAAACGGCTTGTATATCCATGTCTAGTTGGGCAACAGCACTGGACCTTGAATTAGGGTACTAATTAAGCAGAGCCTCTCTTATATATTTACATGTGAAACTGAACATTAGGAAGGTATAAAAAAGCCACAATGAAAACCGTTATGTATGTATTAAAAGTTGTTAAATGCATTTTAATAAAACTAGTATAAATACCTGCATTTGTTGTGATATCGGCCTCTTGCAATTCCTTTTGCAGCAGTTCTCAGACAGGAAGGGAACGATTCTACTTGGGACCAATTGTGTGTACCGGATTTACATGTGCGGTCAGAGAGAGCAGAGACCTAGCCTCATTTTAGTCTATTGCTGGTCTACAGCTATCCATTTACAGGCTAGGCATAGAGAAGTGACTGAACTATGTTTAACTGCCATGCAGAAAATGCTTGATTCCAGGCTGTGTAAATCTCTGGACTGGCTTGACCGAAATACAGATTCTTTGGCAAGTAATCCTGCTGGTCATATATTCATGTCAACTTTTTGAGTTCTTTGTCTGAATTCTGATTTTAAAACCTCTTTGCTGAAAATATCAAAACTTTCATTGATTTATAGTCACTTGATTTATGTTAGCAAAACACCTCAAGCTTTTCTTCAGCTTCCAGCTTTGTGCAGCTCGTGGGTTGGCCAAGGCAGCTAAAAGGACAGCACACAAGTGTTTAGTCAGAAGCACAAGGTTAGTAGTGTTGTGCTGCAAGATGTTCTTACACAAACACTGGTGGTTTCCCACAATCAGACACCTCAAAGAAGCAGAGTAGAAACAATTTAGGCAAGTCTAACTTTTAAAGATAAGCTTAATGGATAAGTAACATGTCTGTGCAGTCTCTGCAGGGAAATAGTAGCTGGCTTCTCAACGGTTCCATCTGTGATTAGGAGGCTAGCCTTTTCCAGATTGCTTGTCTATGGCTTTTTCAACACTTGGTGGAATGGTACTTGGACCCCCATACTAAAACTGCGGGTATGGCTTTTAGCATTGCTGGTTGGCACTGCACCCTGCAGAACAGGACCTTGCGGAAAAGGTTATTGCCTTGCAGACAGGTAGGGTTTCATACAGGCCCAGGGCGGTGATGCCCAGCGCAGTTGTCAAGTCCCTGAAGACCCTTTGTGGCAGAGCACAAGATGATGAGTGAAGATTGGACCCCTTAGGGGATCCTGCTGCATGGACTGGTAAGTGCCCTGCGGTAGTCCCTGCTGGTAACCCCTTCCCATGGAAAGGGGCTCAAAAGTACTTCTCCATTGAGTTGATCTGTGATGCACTGATACTACTACTACCCAAGCGCTATATAGCTGTGGTTTATGGCTTGCTACAAAAATTAAAGCTTTGCTTAGCCGAGAAGGGGTTATGCCTGGGAAGGTATTTTCCTGCCTTTTTTGCCAATGTCTATATCCCATAATCTCAAAGAAAAGGTTTTTACAGTTAAAAGAGAAGTGTTCCCCCCCCAGGAACATACTTACAGAGATGGATGCAGTCACCACTGCCTGCTCTGTCCCCCCCCTCCCTTCAGTCTGCTGAAAACAGGTCACAGGAGTGCAGAACGCACTGCACTCCAACGATCCACATGAGAAGTACAGCCAAACAAGCTTTGGCTGTACTTATCCTTTTTAATCCAAAAATCTCATTTTATTTTCAGCTTAAGTCAAAATTTAAATTGCTTAAATACTTTTTACAACTGACAGCTGTGTACATATAAATTTGTGTTTTTGTTTTAATAGGAAAGAGGAGACAGAATCTGAAAAAGAAACCGCAATGGATGCTGAAATTAAGGCCGCTCGTGAACGAGCCATTGTTCCCCTGGATTCTCGAATGAAGCAGTTTAGAGATATGTTGCTTGAGAGAGGGGTTAGTAAATCATATTCTTAGATGTGTGGGAATCTTATTTGTTTGTATACAGATATAGCCACTTGAGTTAAAACTTTAGGAACAATAGTGGATTGCAGGTGGAAGGGTAGGACAAAATATGGGAACAGGAAATATATTAACCCCTTAGGAGAAAAGGTCCAAACATTCAATGCCAGAAACCGGTTTTGCAACTTTTGGCATGTGTTAGTAGATCTTCTTTTTTTTTTTTTTTTCCCACCACTTGCTTACTGGACGCTTTCACCCCCTTCCTTCCCAGACCAATTTTCAGCTTTCAGCGCTGTTTCACTTTGAATGACAATTGTGCGGTCATACAACATTGTACCTACATTAAATTATCCTTTTTTTTTTTTTTTTTTTTTTTTTACACACAAATTGCTTTCTTTCGGTGGTATTTGATCACTACTGGTTGTATTTTTCGCTAAACAAATGAAAAAAGACAGAGGGGATACAAAATATTTAGATTTTTCATGATTTTGCAAACAGGTAATTTTTCTCCACTAATGTGCGCTGATGGGCGCACGTGTCCTGAATACAAGCTGGTTATTGGCTTTCGTCTTCTCTCAGGCTGTCAGCAAGAGGGGAAGAAAAGCTAACTGGCTCGTTTACATCCTGTGATCAGCTGTTATTGGCTTTACAATGGTTTAGTTCAAGCTCTGGTCTAGCTTTTTTTTAATCTGTGTATTTTACACGCTTTTTTTTTTTTCATTCTCTCCTCTAGCAAGGATAAAAAGATACAATGTGTCTCCATTCAAGAGGAGAAAATGTACAAGGGTGGGTTGTATAGCTTCTAATAACAGTGATTGGCTACCACAAGCATCATGTGATAGTTTTCTACTCCTTCCGGCTCCCAGTCGTTAGTACAAGATCTGCCACTGTTTGTGACATCATGGTCTCTGTGCTGGGAACTCGCTAATCCGCACGCTCCCAGGACAAGCACAGGTTATCAAATATGGGACCCCATGGAAGAAAGCCCGCCACACGTCTGTACACTTGTCAGCAGTGAGTTATAATAAACTGTTTACATATACATAAAATACTCAGAGATACTTGTAACTTTAAAGCCAAACTCATAATGATATTCCTTTAACTTGTATCTGGGCCTCTGTAATGTTGCATTACACATGAATTTGGTATTTTGTATATGTTTTTTTCGTGTGAGATCTTCAAGCAATTATGCCGGGCTGGACGACAGACTGGACCCCCATATCCAGTGATCACACCAGTCTGGCCAGCAAGCGCGTGCAGGCCTTAGCTCCGCGCTGGGTTGGCCGCAACATAGTCCCACTGGACGGGGACTGGCCCCGCGAGTTAAACGTCTCGCCAGGACGCACACAACAGGATCTAGGCTTATGTCGCAGCGTTCCTATTTGGCCGAGAGCCCCCCTACTCCGGTGGCGTGGGGTCCTGTCAAGAGATGGCTCCCGCCTGTGCTCCCGGTATGGTGAGTGAATGTCCCCACCCCCCCCCGGCGGATTTTGGGGTGGATGCAGGCCCTCCCCCTGGGATGGTTGTACCCTCGCACTCCTGGGTTTTCCTCTGTCCTATTGTGACCCCCCCCTCTTGTCACCCCGTTTGGGCCTACCTGAGCCTGGGTCCTAGTGTGCAGGCCGCATGGGGGGCCGGGCGAGTGTGCGCTGTCCGCGGTGCTCACTGATCGTGTGGGGGGGGGGAAGCCTTGCTGGGGTTCTTCTGAAGTGGATGGTGCGGATGGGTGTTTGGGGGGTCCCCCAAAAGGGCCCGCTGAATACCGCGATTTTTGGGTGGAGCCGCCATTTTGTTGTAGCCTATTTCTGCTTCTATGGTGGCGGCCATCTTGGTACACCCGTTTTCAGCCATTTTGCTGGAGATTTTTTGCAGTGAAGGCCGGTGGGAGTGCCTGAAGGACAGTGAGTCTTGAGGGTGGTCTCTCCCTCTCTGTGGGGGTCCGTTAGCGCGTGCCTGACCTCCGTGGGGCGCTGTGGGGCCGTTTTTAAAAAAAAAAAAGTAATTTTTTCATTTTTTTTTTAAAGTTGCTGGCGGGTTCCTCAGGTTCAGTATGGACCATGCGGGCCATTGTTTTCCCACCTGACCCCCTCACGGAGGCCGCAGGGCCTTCCGGATCTTCACTGCCGTCCTATGCCTTTTCGGCAGTTAGGGACGCATTTGGGCCCGGGGGGTGGTGGTAGGTGCGCTGAAACATTTCTCCACCTGCCCCTGCCTCTTCTGATGTCTCGGAGTCTGAGTCTGGCTCAGGCGTCGCAGGTGGGGGCCTGACGGGGGCCTCCCTGCCGGGTCTGTTACCTCACGCCGTCTCCTCAGATGATGAGGGTGACATTTCCACCTCCCCTGCCGCGACAGGCGCTGGTGGACGCACTGGCTGTTTTCGGCTGTTTTGGCACCCTGCAATTTGGGGGTCGCAGCGGCGGCTGCGCCTAGGGCGCAGGTGGCATCTGGCACTCACATGCCACCCGGAACTGCTCCTTTTGTTGGCTGCTCATATAGGAGTGGAACCGTCTGAGACGTTCTCCTGGGGTATCTAATCGGCCGTTAGCCGTTGCCCTTTTGGGGGAGTCTCTGGTACAGAGGACTGTTTCCGCCTTTGGAGTACGTACGTTCTCTAGCTGAATGGGACTACCGTTGTTCCGGTGGAGGAATCCCCATCCTTTTAAGAAATTAGGGGATAGGATGGCGCGGGCTGTGGCCTGCGCTGTGTGCTCCCTGGCGTAGCTGCACTGGGAACAGTGTTCATGTTTGCCCTTGCCACGCAGACTCTGCCTGATGGGCGAAGTTCCAACACCGCAATTTGGTGTGGGGCATGTCCCTCTTGCTCTGGGGGAGCCGTTGGACCCAAAAAACACTATCTCTCCTGCGCTCGAGTGGTATGCGGGAAGGTGAATCTTCTAGGCGGTTTTATGACACAAATGAAGTGGTCTTGCTGCCCCCCTCAGGACCAAGGGTATCCAAAAGGCACTACAAGAAAACAACAAGAGAAGGGCGCACCGACCTTGTGCATTACCACTTAAAAGTTTATTAAAAGCAAAGAAGGGTAGCGTACAATATACTCACAAACGTAGCATATGAACAAGCATATGGGAAATGGGCACCGCTCGCTTCCAGGACACTTCTCTACTGCTGGATAGCGTGATGGCGTCCTCAAAACCTGATGTGGCTTACGCGTTTCGAGGGAGGACCCTCTTCCTTAGAGCCAAAATCGCCACTCTGTTGGACCAGCTGGCGCAGGGGGATGCATTTTGTTTGCGATACCGCCCTGGTCGAGGCTCTCTTGTATAACACCTTGTCGTTTTTGGTGGTGGTTGACCGGAGTCTACTTGACCGGAGTGTTGGTCTGCGGATCTCCCTTTTCAGGGGGATCGCCTGTTTGGCGCTGCCCTGGATGACACAGGCTGTCAGGGGTGAGGGCCTTCGTCGCAGTCGGGGTTCCTCCCTTTCGGCTCGCAAACAGTTTCTTCGTCCCTCGGGGACAGTCGATGTGGCGAAGTCCTTCCAGACTTCCGCGTGGGTTCCAGGCGATCCTGGTCTGGCGTACATGGGTTTGGTTTTTTCCAGACCTGCTGACAAGGCCTACGTGGCCTGAAGGTGCTTCCTCTCCCATCTAGGGGGTTGAGGACCTGCGGCTGGCCCGGATCCCTGGCTGACTGGGTTCAGGAGGTCATGCGGTCCAGTTGCAAGATTGAGTTTCAATCTGGTTATTTCCGGTAAGGTTTTTTCCCTTCCAATGTGCAGCTGTCTCCGGATCGCTTACAGACGCTCTGTGGGGCAGTTCAAGCTCTGGTTCAACAAGCTGGACCTACTGGTCTTTTGTTGGTTCCGTGCAGATCACAAATTCAAGTTGGTATTGGTTCGCACGGTGGTGACTTCTCTACTTAAGGGGTCCTGGCCTCCATAGACATCAAGCTGCCTACCTTCACATCCCGTTATGTTCTGGACAGCTACAGATTCTCCGTTTCTTGCAGTGGGGAAGGATCTCTTGGTTTGTGGCATTACCCTTTGGTCTCGCTTATGCTGCTAGGGTCTTCATGACGGTGTTGGCTCCGGTCCTGGCGCTGTTGCGGCAGCGGGGCGTATCGGCCTTGGTTTCCTGGCCGTTCAGCGTCTCCGTTTGGAGTCCCCTACGGTGCTGACAACGAAGTTGGCTGTCACCGTGGGAACTCTGGTGGAGTTCAGGTGGGTTCTGAACGTTCAGAAATCATCCCTGGTCCTTTCCATGACACTGGATTTTGTGAGTCTGACTTTGGACTTGTCCTCGGTCAGGGTGTTTCTCCCTCCGGCGTCAAAACTCTTGGCACTTTAGACTGCGGTCGACTGTTGCTGTTCCGCACATGGGTCTTCTCTTTGGACCTGCATGGGAGTTCTGGGACTGATGGTGTTGTTTTTCAAGACGGTCCCTTTCGCTCAATCCCTCTGGGGATCCCCCAGGAGGCACTCCTTCTCGAAGGCGACTGAAATCCAAACTCTCTGGACTTGCGGACCCAGTTGGGCCGGGTGCCTGGGGAGTCTTGCTCTGGAATCCTTCCTCCCTGTCTACTAGACAATTGTCACCACGGATGCAAGCTTGTCCGGGTGGGGAGGAGTCCCCGGCAGGTTTTCTGCTTCGGGAGTATGGTCCCTTGAGGATCCAGGTTTCTGCTTATTGTCCTGGGGCTGACAGCATTCCAGCTTTGTCTAGTTCACTGGATCAGGCACCCGCAGCTGTCCGGTGCACTTTCGATGACTACGCCGCGACCGTGGCTTGTGTCATTCACCATAGGGCACCATAGGTGTCCTTGCTGCCTTGGAAGTGATGTTTCTTCGTTGGGCAGAGCGCCTTGTTCCGGCTCTATCCGCTGTTCCCTTTCCAGGGGGGAAACAACACAATTGGTAGGCGGTTTGCCTCAGTCGACTGGCCCTGGATGCAGGGCAATGGGCCCTTCATCCGGAGTCGTTCCAGCAGTTGTGCCTTCATTTGGGGGAACACCGGACGTGGGCCTGTTGGCATCGCATCTACAGGATAGTGCAGAGGTCGTGGCCCGCTCCCGGGACCCTCTGGCGGGTGCAATGGTGGCCTCATGGGTTCTGTCATGGGCAAGAACATTCGCTAGGTTCAACATGTAAATGCTGAGAGGTTTGGCGTGGTCACCTGTGCAAGGCTGACGCGAGCATGGTCGTGCAAGAGTGCTCGCAGATGGGCCAAGGTCAGTGTCAGCTGCTGTCTACTTTTCCTCCTCTCCTGTTGCTGCCAAGAAGCCTTTGCAGGATCGAGGCGGCAGGATTTCGGTCATTCTCGTGGCTCCGGACTTGCCTCGCCGAGCTTGGTACGCTGACCTGGTCAGGCTTACCGCTGACGCTCCTTGAGTTTTCTTCTCTCCGGGGCCGATCTCCAGTCCGGCTTTACGTTCGACGGCCTGTGGGCTTGGCTGTTGTAAGCCAGGTGTCAAAGGACAGGGGGTTGTCTGCTTCGGTGATTCCCACCCTGCGTAAAGCATGGGAAGCGTCTTCTATGATGATTTTTTTTCATCATATGAGAAAGTCGCGTATTGCGTGGTGTGAGTCTTCTTGGGCTCCCCCTCGCTCTTGCTCAGTGGCCGGATCTTGGCTTCCTTCAATGGGGGGGGGGAATTGATCAAAAGTTGGCCTTGAGTACTGTCAAGGGTCAGGTTTCGGCTTTGATCATTTTTATTCCACAGGCCGTTGGCCGCCCGTTCCCTGGTGCGTAACTTTTTCCAGGGGGTGCGGCACTTGGTTCTTCCGGTGCGACCTCCGTCGCCAACTGGGGACCTTGGTCTAGGCGGTTCTTCCAGACCCTCCTTTGCGATTTATCGTGGGTATCCCCTGCTTAACTTATTGTAGAAGGTGGCCTTGGTTGCTGTCACTCTGTACACGGGGTGTCAGCACTGGCGACATTGTCCTGTCATTCTCCCTATCTGTTGGTTCATGGGGCCATGGGTACTTCCTCTGGATCCGTCCTTCCCTCCGAAGGTTTCTAGTGTTCACTTGCACAGGGCCATTGTGTTGCCATCTTGTGTCCTGAGCCCCCTCATCCTACAGAATGTGCGCTGCATACTCTGGATGGAGTTCGGCACTCGAGGGGTACTTGGCGACTATTGAGTCTTCCCGTAGTCAGGTTCGCTCTCTGTGCTCACGGATGGCTCAAGGACAGGGCTGCTTGTGTCTGCTGCAACTATTTTCAGGTGAATCGGACAGTCGTGGTGCAGGCTTCTTTATTTATGGGTCAGGTCCTACCTTTCCCTGTTTCGCCGCCTTCTACTTGGGCGCCTAGTGCTTCCTGGGCTTTTTGCCATACAGGCATCTGTGCTTCAGGTTGTAAGACGACTACCTGGTCGTTTGTTCACACCTTTGCTACGTTTTATGAGGTGGATGTGCTGGCATCTGCAGATGCCTCTTTTTGGCCGCAAGGTTTTTTGCTGGCTGCTGTTTTGGAGGGCTTTTGGCCTTCCTTGAGGGTGTTTACTGTTTGTTTTCAGGTGGGCCTCATCTTTTGTTCTGATGAGTCCTATGTTGCCTGGTTGGCTGTTTTTGGCCTTGGGGACTTGTTCTTTTCTGCTGTTCCCACCCCTCTTTTTATGGCACTGCTTTGGGACGTCCCTACTGATATGAATCGGAGAGAACTGCGTCCGTCAATGAACAATAGAGAAAACTGGATTTTTGACTTACCGTAAAATCCTTTTCTCTTAAGTTAATTGATGGACGCAGTACCCGCCCCTCTATTTTGAGTTGGGTTTGTTTTACTTTCTGACACTGCTTTGATACAAAACTGACATCCTATGCAGAAAGAGAGAGGGTGTACCCTCCGGGACTGCCCATAGGCATAGCCAGAACTTTTTCCTGCCTAGTGTCCTACTCCTGTAGGGGGCAGTATAACCCTACTGATATTAATCAGGGAGAACTGCGTACGTCAATGAACTTAAGAGAAAAGGATTTTACGGGAAGTCAAAAATCCAGTTTTTTAAAAAATAGAAAACAGAAAATTGGCATGTGCGTATGTATTCACCCCATTTGTTATGAAGCTCATAAAAAGCTCTGGTGTAACCAACTACCTTCAGAAGTCACATAATTAGTGCAATGATGTCCACCTGTGTGCAATCTAAGTGTCACATGATCTGTTATTACATATACACACCTTTTTTGAAAGGCCCCAAAGGCTGCAACACCTAAGCAAGAGGCACCACTAACCAAACCCTGCCATGAAGACCAAGGAACTCTCCAAACAAGTAAGGGACAATGTTGTTGAGAAGTACCAGTCAGGGTTAGGTTATAAAAAAATATCCAAATCTTTGATGCTCCCCAGGAGCACCATCAAATCTATCTTAACCAAATAGAACATGGCACAACAGCAAACCTGCCAAGAGACGGCCGCCCACAAAAACTCACGGACCGGGCAAGGAGGGCATTAATGAGGCAGCACAGAGACCTAAGGTAACCCTGGAGGAGCTACAGAGTTCCACAGCAGAGACTGGAGTATCTGTACATAGGAGGACAATAAGCCGTACGCTCCATAGAGTTGGGCTTTATGGCCAGACGAAAGCCATTACTTTCAGCAAAAAACACAAATGGTTTTGAGTTTGCGAGAAGAATGTGGGAGACTCCCAAAATGTATGGAGGAAGGTGCCCTGGTCTGATGAGACTAAAATTTAACTTTTCGCCCATCAAAGAAAACGCTATGTCTAGCGCAAACCCAACTCATCGCATCCCCCAAAGAACACCATGCCCACAGTGAAACATGGTGGTGGCAGCATCATGCTGTGGAGATGTTTTTCAGCCGCCGGGACTGGGAAACTGGTCAGAGTTGAGGGAAAGATGGATGGTGCTAAACACAGGGATATTCTTGAACAAAACCTGTACCGCTCTGTGCGTCATTTGATGCTAGGATGGAGGTTCGCCTTCCGGCAGGACAATGACCCAAAACACACTGCTAAAACACTTGAGTGGTTTAAGGGGAAACATGTAAATGTGTTGGAATAGCCTAGTCAAAGCTCAGCCCTCGATCCAATAGAAAATCTGTGGTCAGACTTAAAGATTGCTGTCCACAAGCGTAAACCAACCAACTTGAAGGAGCTGGCGCAGTTTTGCAAGAAGGAATGGGCAAAAATCCCAGTGGTAAGATGTGGCAAGCTCATACAGACTTATCCAAAGCAACTTGGAGCTGTGATTACTGCAAAAGGTGGCTCTACTCAGTATTGACTTTAGGGGGGCGAACAGTTATGCACATTGACTTTTTCTGTTATTTTGTCCTATTTGTTGTTTGCTTCACAATAAAAAAGAAAAAAAAAAAAAAAAAAAGCATCTGTGACGAGACCCTTGCTCGCCCTGTCCGCTCTCCCGACACTCCTCTGTTTCTAGTCAGTCAGCATCGTCTGATGGTTCGGTCAACCAAGGATCCGGGATCCGAACTACAGCTATGTGCCGTTCGGAATCCATTAGAACAAACACCAAGCAGGCTGTATGCAAGTTCAAACAGGAAGACAATTTATTGGAAGAACACAGCACACTTTATACAGAAAGTGGAATATCCATGCAAATGAGGGCTTGAAATGAGTCAACAGGGATTGGTCAGATAGCTTTGACCAATGCAAATGAGGGCTTGAAAATGAGTCAGTAGTGATTGGTCAGATAACTTTGACCAATGCAAGGAGACAGAAGCCCCAGGGGGCAATCAATGTACACAATAGTCAGACACAGAACAATGGTTGTCTAACGAGCCCTGAATACACATTACTCTGTGTCATACCTCCCTTAGCAGACAACAGGTGCGGTCATATAGTTGAATGGGGAGCCACCCCAGACATTCTGGCTCCTCAGAACTTCCTGGGATGACCATATTGGGAGAGGGCTTCCTGCTCAGAAACCTCATGGCAAAGGGAACAATTGACCTTGCTGACAAAAATGACGCAATTCAACCCCTCACCCATCTGTCCTTAAATTCCAGTGATGGTGAACACCATCACAGCATCTTCAAAGTTGTGGGCATGTTCTGTAAATTAAATGATGCAAATCCTCAAACAATCCATGTTCCAGGTTGTGAGGCAACAAAACACGAAAAATGCCAAGGGGGATGAATACATTTGCAAGCCACTGTAGATCAGTTTGTATGATACTCGCCTGTAAAAAAAACAGGTATTGGTCCATCTGAATGGTGGCAATGATGATTGAGCAACCTACTATGTTCAGAATGCAGCAGAACACAGGACATGCGTACTAGTGGAGATCACTGTAGTAGCGGTGCCTACTACAGTGGTTTCCAGTTTCCAGGGGGATCAGCCAGGTATGGTATGTGCATAATTACATTGGTCCAAATTG
Source organism: Pelophylax lessonae (assembly GCF_965119305.1). Classification (NCBI taxonomy): domain Eukaryota; kingdom Metazoa; phylum Chordata; class Amphibia; order Anura; family Ranidae; genus Pelophylax; species Pelophylax lessonae. The sequence continues at coordinate 344,194,363 of NC_138771.1, read as the reverse complement.
GACTAATGTAACTGTGTAAAAACTATTCATACCTGGAAGTAATCTGTAACAAAGATTGTGATGGCCTTTCTGAGGAATGAAAATGAAGTCATTGTTAGGAAAAGTACCATGAGAGGTTTGAGTGGGTCTACTTGAAAGGATGTCTTAATCTATATACTAAATTGCTATGTATGGCAGCATATCAGTCCTTTGATGTTGTGGTTGCATTTTTCATTTTCTGCAAGTACAAAAAAAAAAAAAAATCCTGTTGTTCATCTTGTTTGAATTCTAGTTTCTGTGCACTGAACTGATATCTCAAAGTTCTCAACTTCCCTAGCTTTTTTGTGTACTACAAGACTACTTCACCACAAGTTAAGGAGATGACTAGAGGTGGAGGGGTTAAGTAGTTTCTGGAAAACCCCAAATTTAATATCCTGGTGTGGTGAAGCAGCGCCTGTACCCTATCTGTTAGGGGAGGCGCTTCCAAAATACACATATGCAAAACAAACCACCAAAGGAAAAAGGCACCTACAAGGGCTACCGGTATCACAAATATATTTTATTGGACATATAGGGCTGTAGGTGGGGATGGAAAACCCTTTCCAATGCTTTTGTCCAAGAGACTCCCCTCTTCTCCCCCCCCCCCCCATTCCTCTCCTCCCCCCCCATTCCTCTCCTCTCCCCCCCATTCCTCTCCTCTCCCCCCCATTCCTTCCTCTCCCCCCCATTCCTTCCTCTCCCCCCCATTCCTTCCTCTCCCCCCCATTTCTTCCTCTCCCCCCCATTCCTTCCTCTCCCCCCCATTCCTTCCTCTCCCCCCCATTCCTTCCTCTCCCCCCCATTCCTTTCTCTCCCCCCCCCATTCCTTTCTCTCCCCCCCATTCCTTTCTCTCCCCCCCCCCATTCCTTTCTCTCCCCCCCCCCATTCCTTTCTCTCCCCCCCCCCATTCCTTTCTCTCCCCCCCATTCCTTTCTCTCCCCCCCCCCATTCCTTTCTCTCCCCCCCATTCCTTTCTCTCCCCCCCATTCCTTCCTCTCCCCCCCATTCCTTACTCTCCCCCCCATTCCTTACTCTCCCCCCCCATTCCTTTCTCCCCCCCCCATTCCTTTCTCCCCCCCCCATTCCTTTCTCCCCCCCCATTCCTTTCTCCCCCCCCATTCCTTTCTCTCCCCCCCATTCCTTTCTCTCTCCCCCCCATTCCTCTCTCTCCCCCCCATTCCTCTCTCTTCCCCCCCATTCCTCTCTCTTCCCCCCCATTCCTCTCTCTTCCCCCCCATTCCTCTCTCTTCCCCCCCCCCCATTCCTCTCTCTTCCCCCCCCCCATTCCTCTCTCTTCCCCCCCCCCCCATTCCTCTCTCTTCCCCCCCCCCCCATTCCTCTCTCTTCCCCCCCCCCCCATTCCTCTCTCTTCCCCCCCCCCATTCCTCTCTCTTCCCCCCCCCCCCCATTCCTCTCTCTTCCCCCCCCCATTCCTCTCTCTCCCCCCCCCATTCCTCTCTCTCCCCCCCCCCATTCCTCTCTCTCCCCCCCCCCATTCCTCTCTCTTCCCCCCCATTCCTCTCTCTCCCCCCCCCATTCTTCTCTCTTCCCCCCCCCCATTCCTCTCTCTCTCCCCCCCCATTCCTCTCTCTTCCCCCCCCCCCATTCCTCTCTCTTCCCCCCCCCCCCCCATTCCTCTCTCTTCCCCCCCCCCATTCCTCTCTCTTCCCCCCCCCATTCCTCTCCCCCCCCATTCCTCTCTCTTCCCCCCCCATTCCTCTCTCTCCCCCCCCCCCCCCCATTCCTCTCTTCTCTTCCCCCCCCCCCCATTCCTCTCTTCTCTTCCCCCCCCCCCCATTCCTCTCTTCTCTTCCCCCTCCCCATTACCCTCTTTTTTTTTTTCCTGCCTAGTCAGGTAAGGACCTAATTCCCTGCTGGGATTTTGGTCCTAGCATGTTTTTATGTAAAAAGGGAACCTTTTGTCTAAATTTTATTTTTGTAGCGAGTTATGTCCCTGTGAGAACTACAATCAACAGCCGGACTGGGTGTCGGACTGGATATTCTAGATCCTTACGCTCTCCCAGTCTGGCCAGTGAGCATGTGCAGGTCGCAGCTCCGCGCTAGGCCTCGCCATGACATAGCCCCATTGGACGTGGGCTGGCCCTGGCCCGCGAGTGAAACACCTCACCGGGATGCACACGACCTGGTTTGGCTTGAGTCGCAGCGTATCCCTTGGCCATCAGCAACCCCACCCCGGGTGGAGAGGTGTTCTGTCCAGAGCGACGCCAACCCGAATATTGTTGGTATGGTGAGTAGTGTCCCCCCATATCTCTTGCGCATTGGGGTGGAAATGGGCCCCTCCCTGGAACAATTGGACCCTCAGGTTACACCCCATCCCCCATGTCCCCCCTTGTATATGGGGTCCCTAGGGACCATCCCCCATCGACCATCCAAGGCTCCCCCCGCAGGCCATCCTCCCCACTATTTCATAGGGGGTCCTTTCTTTAGTTGGGTATGGGCAGGGGCTGTAGCAGGCGATGGGGGGCCCTTGGAGGGTGGGGCGCCGATGCCGCTGATTGCGTGATCCGCTGGGGAAGTTAATTCTTGTGGGGGTCCCTGCCAGGGCCCCCCCTTTGCATGATCCGCTGGGGGGGGGGGTAATCCTTGTGGGGGTCCCTGCCAGGGCCCTCCCTATGCCTGATTGCCTGCTGGACCCCTCAGGGGATCCTGTAGACCGCATGGCGTGCCTGTGGACGCCACCATTTTCTTGTAGATCAGCTGTATTAGACTTGGCAGCCATTTTTTGTAGTTTGCCATTGAAATGCATTGGGCAGCCATTTTGTTGTGGCCTCCCGATTGAAATGCATTGGGCGGTCATTTTCTCGGAGTGCGAAAATGCTGTACAGCAGTGAGTGACAAGGCTTTACCTCTGGTGCTGACCCAGGTACTTTCTCTTCCTGTGAGGACAGTTTTCTGTACACTTCAATCTGGCTCTGCTCTCCCTAATATCAGGCGGTGGTGAGTCTATTGGGGTCCTTGTAGGTCGTTCCCTCACTCTGTTATATTGAAGCTTAGTGTGCTGGGACTTGTAGTACCACTGGTGCAGCGGTGTGGGGCCGTTTCTTGCAGTATTCTTAAAGCGGAGTTCCACCCATTTTTAATAGGTTGGAATACATAGATCTTTGTAATCCCCTTTAAAATGGCTTTTACCAATGGAAACTTTTTTTTTTTTTGCTAGTAAATACCTTAATTTCGGCTTTATTCCTCCTCTCCTCACTTCCTGGTCCGATCGGCGATGACGTCATTCGGCAATCCGCAGTGTCTGCTGGGATGTATTCTATTCCAGAAATCTCAGTAGCTGTATCTGTACTGAGCCGTGCCTGCCCCGCCTCCGCCCCGCCTCCTCTCATTCAGTTGCATTGTATGAATGTATTAAGGCCGTTCTCTGCCCCGCCTCCACCCCGCCTCCTCTCATTGAGTTGTATTGAGAGGAGGCGGGGCGGAGGCTGGGCAGAGAACAGCCTTAATACATTCATACAATGCAATTCATTGAGAGGAGGCGGGGCAGGCACGGCTCAGTACAGATACAGCTACTGAGATTTCTGGAATAGAATACATCCCAGCAGACACTGCGGATCGCCGAATGACGTCATCGCCGATCGGACCAGGAAGTGAGGAGAGGAGGAATAAATCCGAAATTAAGGTATTTACTAGCAAAAAAAAAAAAAAAAAGTTTCCATTGGTAAAAGCCATTTTAAAGGGGATTACAAAGATCTAAAGTTCCAAAAATGGGTGGAACTCCACTTTAAAGTGACACTGCGCTGTCACCGGGCTAACATGGAGTCCCAGGAGCAAAGCTCTTGAAGAGTGATTTGAAAGTGAGACCACTTCCCCCTGACTTTGCTGAACTGGTGGACAAAATGGTCCAAGGTATAAAATTTATATATGGTGTGTCTTTAGTTGGGGCCCCTGTTGCGGCTAGAGTATCTGCAGTAGGGGTAACCATGAGACGCATGGTGTGGCTAAAAAGCTGGTCTGCGAACCAGGCTTACAAAAAGGCTCTGCCAGACCTGCCCTTTACAGAGGATTGCTTACATGGTTCTTCTTTGGATGACCTTATCAAGGGTCCTACTGGTGGTTCATCAATCTGCTCAGGGCAAGGCACTTCATTACAACGGGGTCCCTCTTTTTCAGCATACAAGCTGGCCCTTTCGTGCCTCCGGCACACAGGAGAAGGATCGAAGACTTTTAGATCATCTGGGGGTTTCTTGAAGACGTGGTCGAGTAAGCCCAGAGCAGTCCCCTCCACTTCTGCAGTTAAGCACTCTTCTGCATGAAGGGGCGCCCTCACCCGTAATTGGGATGGGGGGACATCTTCGTTTCGTTCTGGAACCATGGACTTTCTTGATTCAAGACAAATGGATCCACAAACTGATTCAGGTCTCAACCGTCGGACAGAGTCTTCACACCCAATCTACGTCCATCTCCAGACCAGTTAAGGGATCTACGAGAAGCGGTACAAGATTTTCTGTTGCAGGGGTGATTGGGCCAGTTCCCTTTCGGGAGCGTTTTCAAGGGTTTAACTTAAACCTGTTCACTGTGCCCAGGAAAGAAGGCAAGTGCATCCTATCTTGAACTTCAAGGCTCTGAACTGCTTTGCGCGGGTAGTTTGGAATGGAGTCCATTCGCACGTTAGTGACATCCTTACACCAAGGAAACCTTTTGGCCTCTTATCGATATCAAGGATGCCTACCTTCACATCCCTATTTACGCTGGACACCAGTGTTTCCTTCTCTTTGCTGTGGGCAAGAAGCATGATCAATTTGTGGCGTTACCCTTTGGTCTCACCTCCACTCCCAGCGTCTTCACCAAAGTGTCGGTTCTGATATTGACATTACTGCGACAGCAGGGTATTGCGGTACTGGAGTACCTGGACGATCTCCTCTTAGAAGCAGACTCCCATTCAGCCCTGCTGGCCGACTTAACCATTACTGTACGGACTCTGCAAGAGTTCAGTCGGAACATCAATTTCTAGAAATCTGCTCTAGTTCCATCCTCCAAACTGGATTATCTGGGACTGACTCTGAACTCCGCTTCAGCGAGGGTGTTTCTTCCTCTTGACAAACTGCAAAAATTGCAGAGGGCGATTCGCCTGCTGTTATCTAGCAAAATCCTTTCTTTGGTCTTGCATGGCATGCGAGGGCTGGGCCTGATGGTGTCTACCTTCGAGGCGGTTCCGTTCGCACAGATCCACACGAGACCTCTGCAAAGAGAATTTCTTGTCAAGTGGAACTAGGTTTCAAAATCTTTGGACTATCTGATCCTGCAGAGCCAAAATCACGAGAAGTGTTCTGCTGTGGTGGCTCCGCTCCCTTGCGTCAATCATCAAGGGGGCACCAAGAGTGTCCTGGCGGCTCAAGAGGTGGCCGAGATCCTAATAGGTCTGGAACAAAGTTTTCTGCCCATATCTGCAGTGCATATCCCCGGAGTGGAGAATTTGCTGGCAGATTACCTGAGTCGTCAGGTGTCGGATCGGGGAGAATGGTCCTTTGACCCGGAGGTGTTTCACCTGCTGTGTGTCCAATGGGGGACTCCTGATGTGGATCTGTTGGCCTCTCGGCTCAACAGGAAGGTACAGAGGTTTGTAGCCCATTCTCGGGATCCTCTGGCAGACGCAACAGACTTACTAGTGGCTCCTTGGGGACAGTATTAGCTTATCTATGCGTTTCCACCACTAAAACTGCTGCTGAGGCTTCTGCGCAGCATAGAGGTGGAAGGGACTCCAGTAATTCTTCCATCCTGCTTTAGTCGCTGGCCTTTTTGGCGTGCCTGTTGTAAGCCAGGTATTGAAGGCTACGGGTCTTTCTGACTGTGATTCCCACACTTTTGAAGGCTAGAAAATCTACCTCTCAGAAGATTTATCATTGTACATGGAAATTGTACATTGCATGGTGTGAATCCATTAAGGTACATCCGCATTTATTTTCAGTGGCTCGGATATTGACTTTCCTCCAAAGAGGGGTTGAGCAGCGGGTTGGCCTTGGGTACTATCAAAGGCCAGGTGTTGACTCTAGCAGTGTTTTTTTTTTTTTTTCCAACGCCCTTTAGCCGCGTATTCATTGATTCACACGTTTATTTAGGGTGTTCGCCACATGGCTCCCCCGATGCGGTCCCCATTACCTCCGTGGGATCTTAACCTGGTACTGTCAGTTCTTCAGAATCCTCCTTTAACACATTAGGGAAATTCTGCTATCTACGCTGTCACAGAAGGTAGCCTTTTTAGTGTCTTTTACCTTTGCCCGCAGAGTGTTTGTAATTGGCGGGGCTATCCTGCCGCTCACCTTATCTGATGGTCCACAGAGACAAGGTGATACTTCGACCTAATCAGTCGTTTTCTTCCTAATCTGGTCTCAGATTTCCATTTAAATGAAGACATTGTGCTGCCCTTATTTTGTCCTAAGCCCAAGCATCGTAAAGAATTTTCCTTGCATTCCTTGGATGTGGTTAGGATAATCAGGGTTTACCCGGCAGCTACTGAGTCCTTCGGAAAATCAGACTCTTGTCCTCACGGACAGACCTCGGAAAGGATTGGCTGCGTCTGCTGCGACCATATCCAGATGGATCAGGCAGACGGTGGTAGGGGCTTATTCAATTAAGGGTCAGGTTCCACCTTTTCCTTTAAAGGCACATTCTACTTGGGGGCTGAGTGCCTCTTTGGCTTTTTGCCATCAGGCGTCAGTGATTTGACAAGTTTGCAAGGCAACCACTTGGTTGTCTGTGCACACATTCACAAAATTCTACAAGGTAGATGTGTTGGCACCTTTGGATGCTTCTTTTGGCCGCAAGGTGTTTGCAGGCTGCTGAGAATGAGAAATGTATTCTCTTTGAGGGTGTATGTTGTTTCTAGGTGAGCTTCAGTTATTTCTGGTTGAGCTCCATGTTATCTGGTTGCCTAAGTTTTTAGCCTTTGGGAATTCCGTTCTTTTCTGCGTTTTTCCCACCCCTCATGTTAATATTGCTTTGGGACCTCCCAATGGTTAAGAATATGGAGCTGCATCTGTCAATGAACGATAGAGAACTCTGGATTTTTGACTTACCATAAAATCCTTTTCTCTGAAGTTCATTGACAGACGCAGCACCCGCCCCTCTATGTATGAGTTGGGTTGGGTTTTTTTTTTTTTCTTCTGACACTGCTTGCAACAAAACTGAATGCCTATAGCAGAGTTAGTGGGGGTATACCCCCAGGGACTGGCCCATAGGCGTGGTAAAAATTTTTTCCTGCCTAGTGTCCTACTCCTATAGGGGCAGCATAACCCAATGGTTAAGAAGAATATGGAGCTGCATCTGTCAATGAACTTCAGAGAAAAGGTTTTTACGGTAAGTCAAAAATCCATTTTTTAAATTTTTTTTATTATTGGATGTTTTTATAGCGTAGAAAGTAAAAAAATATTTGTGGTGGGGGTTTATTTATATATTTTTTAATTGTCAGTCTCTTTTTGTTTATAGCGCAAAAAATAAAAACCACGGAGGTGATCAAATACCACCAAAAGAAAGCTTTGTGGGAAAAATGGACTTAAATTTTATTTGGGTACAGCAACTAACCACCAGGCAATTGGCAGTTAAAGTAACGCAGTGCCGTATCGCACAAAATGGCCTGATCAGGAAGGGGGTAAATCTTCCGGAGCTGAGGTGGTTACGCTTTAGACAAATCTTAAAACCCAAATGGAGAAGTTTTAATTGTTCAGACTTGCTGCTTGCTTTTCTACTAGGGCCTCACAAATGCAAGCGATCTGGTAGAAAAAGGTTTGAGCATTTGAGATTTTCTTCCCATTAAACATTGTATTTGGTAGGTCAGAAGAGTTGTTGGGGTCAAGAGGTTCACCTTCTGTTCTAGCCTGAGCGTTTTCTCTAAGACATCCATAGTATATTTAAAAATGGTAATGGTGGCTGTACACAGACCTCAAAGTACTATAAAGGGATTAATTGGCTTTGGTCCTGGAAGCAGGTTTTGGCAGGTGTTTGTAGTGTAAATGTACCTTTTAGCTTCCAGCTGGGCAGGACCTGGGTTGAATAGTTTCACAGTGTTGGCTTTTTAGGTAATGAAAGGGTTATGTTTTTTCAGCCCTTGCCAGGCATATTATTTCAACTTCAAGGATTGCTTTTGAAGTGCCTTCTAAATGTCGCTCAGTAGTGGCTATTTTAATGAGTTATTAGCTGTGTGTTGCCTCTGTGTAATTATTGAGACCTGTTCAAAGTCAATTAGTGTTGAAAATTTGCCGCTCTAGCCTCCCACTGGTCATCATCCATTAGTGATGAAAATCTGAACACTGCTTTCTGCTCTGTCCTTCTTTGTACAGATGTCACGCAAGCTATTTACTACGAGGCGTATAGTGTTCAATTACTGTACAAACTACGACTAATTTTCTGCCTATATTGCCTCTTTATTTCCTTAAAGGTGTCAGCGTTTTCAACCTGGGAAAAGGAGCTCCACAAGATTGTGTTTGATCCTCGTTATTTACTTCTGAACCCTAAAGAGAGGAAACTGGTAAATTTTGTAGCAGCTAAAACGTGCATTGGGGGCTTTTTGAAAAATAAAGTAGTAAATAAAATCTTGCATTTCATAATTTCAGATTTTGCTGTTATGGGAAAATAAAATATTGAGCTTAAAGTGCTTGTGTGCCCAGATAACTGTTTATTTTACATAATCCTACAATACAAGACAGAGGAGAAGTTTTCCGGTACATAGTTTTGCTACTCTCTTCAGGCAAATGGACACTGGCAAACGAGCTGTATGGACAGCCCAGTATTCTCTTCCCACTCCCAGCGTGCCTCAGTTTTTTGCTAGTATCTTTCGAGAACAGCCATCTCTCCTGAGAAGCAAACTTTTTCCCTTTTTAGTGTAGGAGAAAGCCAGACAGATTGGGGTAGTGAGTTCCAGTGGATGGGAGAGATTGGAGAAGTCCTGGAGACGAGCATGGGAGGAGGAGACCAAGCTAGAGAGCAGAAGGTCTTGGAAGGAGCGGAGATGATGGTTTGGGTGGTATTTGGAGACAAAATTGGTTATGTAACTCACGGAGGAGTTGTAAATGGCTTAGTATGTTAGTGTTTTGAATTTTATTCAATGTGCAATATGAAGCCATTGGAGGGATTGGCAGAGAGGGGTGGCAGACACTGAATGGTTGGTTAAGGGGGATGAGTGGCAGCAGCAATCATGATAGACTGAAGAGGGAATAGCCTGTGGAGAGGTAGGCCAATAAGGAGGGAGTTACAATAACCAAGGTGAGAGATGACAAGGGAGTGAATAAACTGCTCAGTGGTTGAAAAGGGGCATAATTTGGAGATGTTAGAGTGGTAAAGTCTGCAAGATTTGGATAGCGATTGGATTTGGGGCTGAAAGGAAAGGTTGGAGTCGAGGATTATACCTAGCACCCTGACATGAGGAAAGGGTCTGATGGTTGTATTATTGATCTTGATGTCAGGGGGCATGGGCAGGAAGAAATCTATTAGTTTTAGAAAGACCGAGTTTGAGGAAGTGGTATGACACCAATGCTGATATGTTAGTCAATAAGTTAGTAATATGAGAGGAGACTGAAAAAGTGAAGTGAGGAGTAGAGAGATTTGTGGGTCGTCAGCAAAGAGATGGTACTGAAGGCCGGGATAGTTTTTTGAGGGGGGTGATGGTCAATTGAATCAAAGGCTGCAGAGAGGTTTAGTAATAGGAGTATGAAGTAGTGGTCGGTTGTTTTCGCAGTTAGTAAATTGTAAGTGAGTTTTAGTATATAGTGTTAACACTGTATATTATTACAACCTGGCAAGTAAAAGTGACATTTGCAACATTATTATATAACAGATTTTGTATGCACTTGAAATGTATTTTAATGGATGGAAAAATATTTTACATTTCAAAGAAGCTAGGTAGGTTTAAAAAAAAAAAAAAAAAGCACTAACAATGAATTATTTTCATTTGCTTTCTGTTGGTCTGTTTTAATATTCCACTGCAATAATTTTATTAAATCTGTCTGGTAAGTGCAAAAAAAACCTACTTGTTCATCTTGTCAGAATTTCAGAGCTGTCATGTATTTTGTGAACACTTTTTATGTTGATCTTCGGTAGAGTAATTGGACCTCCTATTTATCTTGGAAATACACAATGGTTAGCGTCTGCTATTGAGATTTGAGAGTGGGACGGTCTTAGTAGTTCAAGGATGAGTTCATCTTTGAGAACCGTTTAGAAGGTAGAACATTTAGCATGTTCCCGCAGCTGGTTTTTCTCCCCGCACCTGCTGTCACAATTTGAAAGGAGCATGGCTGTTAAGGGCTCCACCCACACAGCCTCGTCATTCATTTACAGGGTTTTGTGAAGGAATGCCTACAAGTACCATCAGCCCTTGCAACGATTAGCTTAAAGTTCTCAAAGAAAGGATAGGGGCCCCATAGGGATTTTCAAAGTATAGGCCACCCAGATAAAGTAAATGGGTAAGTAACAGTATAAAAGCGATAATTTCTCTTTCGTTCATTGAAGGACACAGCTCCTGTCATTCTTGACCATTGGGTTATGCTGCTTTCTACAGGAGTAGAACGCTAGGCAGAAAAAACTTCTGGCTACACCCATGGGCAGTCCCAGGGGGTAAACTCCCTCTTCCTGCTACAGTTTTTTTTTTTTCTGCCTAGTCAGGAGTGAGGACCTAGTTCCTTGCTGGTATCTTTGGTCCTGGCAAAATCTTTTAGGTATTTTTTTTTCCCTACTGGATTTTTCCTGTGAATTGGTGCTTTCAGCTCTACAGAAGCCTCCCTTTGAAAATAGGTACATACATATTTGCCAGCACACCATTTTTATTGCTGAGAGGATCACATCTAAAACAGTGTTGGTGAATATGTATGTACCTGTGATAGATCCAGTGTCCATCTGGTTATCACTTCAGCACCCACAACATATGTGCCTATATCCAGGAAGGTGTGCGATGGGAATATGAACCTCCCTTTGAATATATTCGGGAGATTCCTCTGCTTACGCTGTCCCAAAAGGTGGCCTTTTGGTGGCTATCCCCTCTGCGTGCAGGGTTTCAGAACTGGCGGCGTCTTGTCCTTCACCTTATCTGATGATTCGCAAGAATAAGGTGGTGCTTCGCCCCTGTCCATCATTCCTTTCTAAGGTGGTCTCTGACTTTCATTTGAATGAAGACAATTGTTTTGTCTTCCCTTTGTCCCATGCCTAAACATCCAAAGCAAATTGCCTTGCATGCCTTGGATGTGGTTGGGGCTATTAAGGTCTACCTGGCAGCTACAGAGTCTTTCAGGAAGTCAGGCTCTCTTTGTGCTCACGGATGGGCCTGAAAGGGTTGTCCGCTTCCTCTGCAACCATTTCCAGATGGATCAGACAGACGGTGGTTCAGGCCTATTCCATCAGGGGTCAGGTTCCTCCTTTTCCTGTCAAGGCACACTCTACTAGAGCGCTTAGTGCCTCCTGGGATTTCTGTCATCAGGCGTCAGTGACTCAGGTTTGCAAGGCAGCCACCTGATCATCGGTGCACACTTTTACAAAATTTTATAAAGTGGATGTGTTGGCATCTGCGGATGCTTCCTTTGGCCACAAGGTTTTTGCAGGCTGCTGTAAGAGGACCTGATCCTCTTTGAGGGTGTATTTTTTTTTTTTTTTTTTTGTTTTTTTTCAGGTGGGCTCCAGTTGTTTTGGTTGGGCCCCTGTCACCTGGTTGGCTACTATTTAGCCTTGGGAATTTTTTGCTGTTTCCCACCCCTCATGTTTAACACTGCTTTGGGAAATCCCAATGATCAAGAATGACCGGAGCTGTGTCCGTCCGTAATGAGAAAATTGTATTTTTGACTTAGCGTAAAATCCATTTCTCTGATGTTCATTGACAGACACAGCACCCACCCCTCTGTGGAGTTATAATTCTACTGACACTGCTTGTAACAAAACTGAGTGATTATAGCAGGAAGAGGGAGTATACCCCCTGGGACTGCCCATTTGTGTAGCCATTTTTTTCTGCCTAGTGTCCTTCTCCTGTAGGGGGCAGCATAACCCAATGGTCAAGAATGACAGGAGCTGTATCCGTCAATGAACATCAGAGAAATGGACTATACGGTAAGTCAAAAATCCCACTTCTCTTTCGTCCACCGACAGCCGTAGCTATTGCTTTAAATCATAGACTGGTGGGTAATAAGCCCCTCCTACTAGGAGTGACCAGGTAGAGCCAAAGGCTTTGTCACGCCCAGGGGACGGGGTCCCTGGGTTATTATCCCTGGCCTCACTGTTGCATGTTCAGTTTTAGCTGCCTGGTCTTAAAATAGTTCCCTGCTGGGACCTTTTTATCCTAGCTCTGTTTTAAACATCTTAAAGGGAACCTTTTTTTTTTTATATTTCGTTGCTTAAGACTCCAGTTCCTGTGGAATGCCGGCTGGGTTTTGGACTGGCTAGCAGACCATAGCTCCGCGCTGGTTCTCCATAGCGACTATAGTCCCACGGACGGGGACTGGCCTGCTGGTGGAACACCCCGCCGGGACGCACACACCTGGCATGCCAGCGTCGCAGCATGCCCCTTGGCCGACAGCGCCCTCACTGCGGTGCAGAGGCAGTCTGTCAGGATGGACGCCCACCCTCAGCAGCGTGGTCCGGTAAGTACTGTCTCCCCGTCTGGTTAGCGGGCCTGGGGCGGACGTGGGCTTCTCCCATAGGTGATTAGGACCCTCGGGTACCCATACCTCCTACCACCCTCCTCCACTATAAGGGGTCACCTGGAACCCCCCCCCCCCCCCTCCTACCCTGACCTCTTCCTACCCTGGGCTCTGGACCCACGGGACACTTTTAGTGGGGGGTCCTCTATGTAAGTCGCTTCAGGTGCTATACCGGGTAGTGGACGGTGGGGGGAGGCCTCAGAGGGGGGTACATGGTTGCGCCTCATACCGCTACCTTGGGGGAGGGGAGTTTCATCCGCCGGGATGACCCCCACCAGGGCCCCCAGGCCTGTCACCAGGGTAGGCCTCACTAAGCCAGAGGTCACGTTCTCATCTGCGCGAAGCCGCCATTTTGCCGTGGCCATGCAGCTTTAACAGGCCTCAGCAATGTGTCTGGGTATCCCCATCACTGTAATGCCGGTGGCCATTTTGCTGGAGTCAGAGACAAAACAGCACAGAAGCTTCTGGCTCTTGTGGGCGGGGGCGTTTCCTTCTACCTTCTCTTCGCCATGATGCTGGTGGACCTTGCTTTGTTCTCCATGTGGTAACAACTCTAGAGGAGTTTAATTACCCTGGCCTTCACCTTTTCATCTTCAGGGGGTTTCAGGCCATTAAGGGGCTTAGGATTATCCCCCGGAGTAGCACTGCGTGCATCGCGATCACCTTTTAAAGGCGCAGTGCAGGCTGGTAGCGGCAGCCTTGCTGGGACCTGTGGTGCCTTTTGTAACCTCAGCCTCAGGGGCGTTAATATTTGGCGATTGGGCACGTATTGCTCTCTATTGTAACCTGTTTACCGTTCCACGGAAGGAGGTAGAAATTGCGTCCTATCTTTTACCTCAAAACGGAACTGCTTTGTGCGCGTCCAGAAATTTTGCATGGAGTCGCTGCGGTCAGTGGTGGTCTTGCATCAGGGGGACCTGCTGGCCTCGATAGATATCAAGGATACCTATCTCCATGTCCCCATTTGCCAGGGTCATCAATGATTTCTCCGCTTCGCAGTGGGCAAAGACCATTTTCAATTTGTGGCGTTACCGTTTGTTCTCGTCTCTGCTCCCTGGGTCTTCACCAAGGTGTTAGCCCCTATCCTGGCTCTGCTACGACAGAGCGGAATATCGATTCTGGGGTACCTGGACCATCTTCTCAGAGCGGACTCGTCTGTGACATTGGAATGGGATTTGGAGGTAACAATTCACTCTGAAGCAGTTCGGTTGGAATCCCAACCTTCAGAAATCCGCCCTGGCTCCAACAACCAGACTGGAGTATTTAGGGATTATCCTAGATTCAGCTTCGGCAAAGGTATTTCTACCTCCTGTGAAGTTACAGAAGATAATGTAAGGCCTCTTTCACACGGCCGCTCCGGTGTTTTGCTCCGCTGCGGGACTTTTTTTTTTCACGTTGCGGATGCCATTTGTGTCATCTGCTCCGTATGTCCGCATATCATCCCATCCGTTTGCGGATGATATGCGGACATAATGTAAGTCTATGGGCATTGCGGATGTCAGCGGATGACACCGCTGACATCCGATTTTCCTTCCTTTCCGATTTTTGAACGGAGGAAAAATAGGGTTCTTTTCCATTCCAAAAAACGGAACAGAACTGAAAGGAAGAAAATCGGATGTCAGCAGATGGTATTCCGCTGACATCCGCAATGCCATTGACTTACATTATGTCCGTAAATCATCCGCAAAAAAAATAGGATGATTTGCGGACATATGGAGCGCCCGTGTGAAAGGGCCCTAAGTGATTCTGTCCCTGCTGGCTTGCAACCTGGTATCTCCAGACAAAACAGGAACGTTTCAAAGTTTGTGGCTCGGTCCAGAGATCCTCTGGCCAACGCAGTAGACGCCCTGGTGGCTCCCTGGCCAGTACGGGCTAGTTCATGTGTTTCCTCCGCTGAAACTTTTATCTCGCCTGCTCGCTCCCGATTGCCCCCTGGAGATCCTGGTACGCCGATGTGATTCTACTGAAGGTCGCAGGTCCATTGACACTTCCTCTGTGGGAAGATCTTCTATCTCAGGGTCCGATCTTCCATCCTGCTTTACAGTCGCTGGCTTTAACGGCTTGGCTGTTGAGAGCAAGGTGTTAAAGGACAGGGGTCTGTCTGATTCTGTGATTCCTACCTTACTCAAGGCTAGAAAGTCCACTTCTCGGAAGATTTATCATCGTACGTGGAAAGCGTACATTTCTTAGTGCGAATCGCTAGAATCCTAGATCCTTTTCTATCAGCAGTATCCTGACCTTTCTACAGAAAGGGGTTGAACAATGTTTGGCGTTGGGCACTCTTTAAGTGTCAGATCTTGGCCTTGGCTATGTACTTCCAACGCCCTTTGGCTACGCACTCTTTGATTCGTACGTTTCTTCAGGGGGCTCGCCAATTGGCTCCCTCCAGGAGGTCTCCGTTACCTCCTTGGGACCTTTTAATTTGGTTCTATCGGTTCTACTCAATCTCCTTTCGAGAACATAAGACACATTTCCTTGCTCGCCTTGTCGCAGAAAGTTGCCTTTTTGGTGGCTATCACCTCTGCGCGCAGGGTTTCTGAACTAGCGGCGCTATCTTGCTGCTCTCCTTATCTGGTAATACACAGGGATAAGGTAGTGTTGCGTCCTAATCCATCGTTTCTTCCTAAGGTGGTTTCGGACTTCCATCTGAACAAAGACCTTTTTTTTTTTTTTTTTAGCCCGTAGTGTGTGCAACACACTCAAAAGACTCCACCCGGTGCATAAAAAAGTGCACACACACAAGATGAGAACACAAAAAAGCACAGAGTGTGCGAAATCGTATGGTCTTCCCTCCGAAGAGGTAGGACCCGAAACCTCGATCCCCCGGGGCGCAATACTCCTGACAGGGATTTAAGGTACTTGTGGTGAGTCGGCCGAAACCAAACTGACCCCGTTCTTCAGGGGGACTGCCGAAACAGCCCACCCCAAGTACTAAGTGGAGCTCCCACGAAGGGAGACCCCATGAGAGAGGGCGAACTAAGCCAAAAGGCCATATCCACCCCCTCCCAAGACTCAAGGCAGGGCCCGAGGACCCACACACTCCAGTCGTGCAAATAAAGAAAAAAGCTGAAAGTGCAGTGACAAACTCCAAAGAAAAGGACAAACAAAAAGGTGGGGAAGGGGAAGTGGGGAAAGTGCTTTGGTGCCATGTGAAGAACCAAGGCAGGCCTTCCAGCCGGAATAAAAAATTCCTCTGGTGCAAGCCAAAAGGCCTGTCCCAAGAGGCAGGTGTGAAAAAGGTGTGCATAGTGCAGTGACCAAGGTGCCGAAAAAACTCACAGCGAGCTGCCCCTCACCAGTGAGAAATTAAGGCACCCCTGGGCTGCCACCCCAGGGGCACTTACACTACGGGCTCTTTCAATCTCAGCCCCCGGCCAGACCGAGTGTAGCCTAGGTAGTGTTGCGTCCTAATCCATCGTTTCTTCCTAAGGTGGTTTCGGACTTCCATCTGAACAAAGACCTAGTGCTTCCGTCACTCTGTCCGAAACCTTCACATCCTAAGGAAATTGCCTTGCATTGCTTGGATGTGGTTCGGGCAATACGGGTGGATCTGGAGACTTACTGAGTCCTTTCGTAAGTCTGACTCTCTGTTCCTCTTTTCCCTGTCACGGCTCACTCTATGTGGGCGTTGAGTGCCTCTTGGGCTTTCCGCCATCAGGCGTCAGTGATGGAGGTTTACAAGGCGGCCACTTGGTCGTCTGTACATACGTTCACCAAGTTTTACAGAGTGGATGTGTTAGCATCCTCAGATGCGTCCTTTGGCCGCAAGGTTTTGCAGGCTGCCATTTAAGGAACTGTCTACTTTTCCTTCTCCTTTATGGTTTTGTTACAATTGAGCCCCAGTTGTTGCTTGTTGGGCTCCATTTTATATAGTTGGCTGTTAGCCGTGGGAATTGCATTCTTTTAAGTTTGTGCTTTCCCCAGCCCTCAGTGGTTACTACTTTTGGACGTCCCATCCGTCTGATTTAAAGCAGCAGCAGCTACATCCGTCGGTGGACGAAAGCGAAAATGGGATTTTTTACTTAACGTAAAATCCATTTCTCTGAGTCCACTGACGGACGTAGCTCCCACCCCTCTTTTCTCTCACCCCTCTTTGAAGAGTTGGGTTTTGGTTATTGTTCACTGCTTGCAACTAAACTGAAGATGCAACAGTGAGGCCAGGGGTAATAACCCAGGGACCCTGCCCCCTGGACGTGTCAAAGCCTTTGGCTCTACCTGGACACTCCTAATGGTAGGGGCTTATTACCCATCCGTCTATGATTTAAAGCAGCAGCTACGTCTGTCGGTGAACGAAAGAGAAATGGATTTTACAATAAGTAAAAAATCCAATTTTTCTATTCATTGACAGACGCAGCTCCATATTCTTCTTAACCATTGGGTTATGCTGCCCCTATAGGAGTAGGACACTAGGCAAAAAAAAAAATAAACTTTGCCACGCCTGTGGGTCAGTTCCTGAAGGCATACACCCACTCACTCTGCTATAGGATTCAGTTTTTCTGCCTATTTTAGGAGTAGAACCTAGTTCCCAACTGGGACTATAGTCTTAGCTTGTTTTTTTTTTATTTTAAAGGGAACCTTTGTTAAAAAATTTTAGCGAGTTCTGTTCCTGAGAGAACCGCAATCAACAGCCGGACTGGGTTTCGGACTGGATATCCTAGATCCTTAAGGTCTCTCAGTCTGGCCAGCGAGCATGTGCAGGTTACTGCCCTGCACAAGGCCTCACCGCAACAGAGCCCCATTGGACGGGGGCTGTCCCGCGAGTGAAACTTCGCCGGGATGCACACGACCTGGTTCGGCCGGAGTTGCAGCCCTTGGCCATCAGCACCCCCACCCTGATTGGAGAGGTAGTCTGTCCAGAGTGGTGCCCACCCGATTGTCGGTATGGTGAGTAGTGCTCCCCGGGTTCCCTTCCATTTCCCACAGCCCCTCTAAGAGTCATGGTGGTCTTTTGGCCCCAACCTACCCCCACATTTACCACTTGCTCTAGTAAAGGGAGGATGGATGCGGTTGTTGCTATCCGGATCGCACACGGGGGTCTTTGAGCAAGTTCCCGGCCCCCTGGCGGTTAGTGACTGGGGGCAGGGATGTCCTTTGGACTCCCTGCGGTGGTTATAGGTTTGGGGGGAGCGGATGTTTCTTCATCCGCGGTTCTACGCCTCATGTGGCTTGATCTGGCCGAAAATCTAGTCGGCGGCTTTGTGGCCTACCCGCGGCTGTCGGGGTGCCTACCCGCGGCTGTCGGGGTGCCTACCCGCGGCTGTCGGGGTGCCTACCCGCGGCTGTCGGGGTGCCTACCCGCGGCTGTCGGGGTGCCTACCCGCGGCTGTCGGGGTGCCTACCCGCGGCTGTCGGGGTGCCTACCCGCGGCTGTCGGGGGGCCTACCCGCGGCTGTCGGGGGGCCTACCCGCGGCTGTCGGGGGGCCTACCCGCGGCTGTCGGGGGGCCTACCCGTGGCTGTCGGGGTGCCTACCCGCGGCTGTCGGGGTGCCTGGCCAAGCTGTCTGGGGGGCCTGGCCAAGCTGTCTGGGGGGCCTGGCCAAGCTGTCTGGGGGGCCTGGCCAAGCTGTCTGGGGGGCCTGGCCAAGCTGTCTGGGGGGCCTGGCCAAGCTGTCTGGGGGGCCTGGCCAAGCTGTCTGGGGGGCCTGGCCAAGCTGTCTGGGGGGCCTTGCCAAGCTGTCTGGGGGGCCTGGCCAAGCTGTCTGGGGGGCCTGGCCAAGCTGTCCGGTGGATGCCGACGGATTGCCTCACGCGCCCGGATTGGTCAAAAAATGTAGGTCGCGGCTTGTGGCCTACTCGCGGCTGATGGAGCTGTCTGTCTGAGTGACTGACCAAGCTACCCGGGTGACTGACCAGGCTGTCTGAGCTGCTGATCACGCTGACAGCGGACTTGTGACCGTATCGGGCCCCAAATTTAGGCCGTGGCTTTGCGGCCTACTCGCGGCTGGCTGTCCGAGCTGCTGACTGAGCTTCTGAACAGGCTGTTTGAGCTGCTGACTGGGGTGATAGAGCAGCGGATGGGCATCCGCAGAGTGGGGAACTCTGCCTGCGCATCTGCGTCATGGCGGGCCCCCTCTTCCCCTTTATAGGGGGCTATGTCCTTTATGGTGGGCGACCCTTAAGTCTAATAGGGTTCCTTTGTGGAACTTTAGCTGGC
The DNA here is from genome assembly GCF_965119305.1 of Pelophylax lessonae. Classification (NCBI taxonomy): domain Eukaryota; kingdom Metazoa; phylum Chordata; class Amphibia; order Anura; family Ranidae; genus Pelophylax; species Pelophylax lessonae. The sequence goes on along the minus strand of NC_138771.1, from coordinate 344,175,557 downwards.
GTCCCCTTGCGGAACTGTGGTCCGTGACCTTCCCTGCTTGTTATGTTCTCAGGGTGAGCTTAGCATATAGCGACTCTACTGGGTGTGTGTCCACGCACTTTGGTGCTCTACGGGGAGAATGATTCCTTTTTTACTGCACATGCGCATGCAAGGGTGCTGGTGGATGCACTGATTGTATCGTTGCAAAGAATTTTCACATGGGGGGCGCCGGTCCCCTCGTGGTCACAGATCCCCTAAAAGCGGCAAAGGTACTCCCTTTTCCCACCTACTGTGACAAAATGGTCACGAGTCAGCGGTGTTCAGTAATGGTAACCACGCATGGTGTGGCTAAAAAGCTGGCCTGCGGGCCAGACTTCTAAAAAGAAATCAGATCTCCCCTTTACGGGGGACCGCCTATTACTCATCAAAGGACTCGCAGGTGGGAAGAGTACTTTTTACTCTTCTTGCTAAGAGCAAGTCACCACGTAATAGGCGGGGCCCTTACTTTTCAGCACACAGGAGGCCCCTTCGTGCCTTCGGCACGCAGGAGAAAGGGCCCAAGCCATTTAGGTCACCTGGGGGTGCCAAGAAGACGTGGCCGGGTAAGCCGATAACAGGCCCCTCCAGATCGGCGGACAAATCTCCGTCTGCATGATGGGACGCCCTCACCCGTATCTGAGGTGGGGGGACGTCTTTGTTTTCTGTCCTGAACCAAGGACCTCCTTGATTCAGGACAAATAGGCCAACGAGCTGCTCCGATCGGGTTACTAGATCGAATTTAGGTCCCGACCGTAGGACAGATTCTTCCCGTCCAACCTATGCCTATCTTAAGATCGGTTAGGGATCTACAAGAGGCGGTACAAGATCTGCTGTTGCAAAGGGTGATTGTGCTGGTTCCCTCTCAGAACGCTTTCAAGGGTTTTATTCAAACCGGTATACTGTTCCCAGTAAAGAAGGGAAAGCGCGTCCAATTCTGGATCTCAAGGCTCTGAACCTATTTGTGTGGGTACAGAGGTTTCGAATGGAGTCCATTCGCACAGTAGTGACGTTCCTACACCAAGGGGACTTTTTGGCCTCTATTGATATTGCGCATATCTGCACATCCCTATTTACGCTGAACACCAGCATTTTCTTCGCTACGCTGTAGGAGAGGAACATTATCAATTTGTAGCGTTACCCTTTGGATTCTTCTCCGCCCCCGGGGTCTTCACCAACGTGTTAGCTCCAGTATTGGCATTACTATGACAGCGGGGGATTGCGGTAATAGGGTACCTGAACGATCATCTCCTAGGAGCAGACTCCCACTCGGTTCTGGTGGGCTATCTGTCAATCACTGTACCGACTCTGCAAGAGGTCGGTTGGCCCATCAATTTTAGAAAATCTGCTCTGTTCTCAGTCTCCTAAATGGTTTATCTGGGACTGACTCTGGACTCAGCCTTTGCGAGGGTGTTTCTTCCCTCGGAAAAGATGCAAAAGTTGAAGAGGGCGATTCAGTTGCTGTTATCCAGCACTCTGTCCTCATTGCAGACTTGCATGCGAGCTCTTGGCCTGATGGTGTCTACCTTCAAGGCGGTTCCTTTTGCTCAGTTCCACACGAGACCTCTGCAAAAGGGTATTCTTGTCAAGGGGAACAAGGATCCAAAAATCTTTGGACAACTTGATTCGGTTGAGTCAAAACGCAAGAAGTGCTCTTCTGTGGTGGCTCCGTTCCTTGGCCCTACTTGGAAAGCTGTGTGTCTAGCGGGCGTGGACTCTGAAAGAGCCCAGACTTCTGATCAATATTCTGGAACTCCGAGGGATAAAGCTTTGCTTGAGTCACTGGACAAATCGTCTGCAGGGGTGTCTAGTTTGGATTCAATCAGACAATGCCACGTCCGTGGTTTGTCAATTATCAAGGGAACATCAAGAGTGTCCTGGCAGCCCGGGAGGTGGCCTAGATCTTAATATGGGCAGAAACTTTTGTTCCAGCCCTCTCCGCAGTGGATATACCCGGAGTGGAGAACTGGCAGGCGGATTACTTGTGTCGTTGGGTGTTGGATCTAGGGGAGTGGTCCCTGAACCCAGAGGTGTTTCACCTGTTGTGTGTCCGCTGGGGGACACCCAATGTAAACCTGTTTCTTGGCTCAACGAGAATGTTCAGAGGTTTATAGCCAGGTCTCGGGATCCGCTGGCCGACGCCACAGACGCGCTTGTGGCTCCTTGGGGTCAGTATCTGCGCTGAAACTTCTGCCGAGGCTTCTGCGCAGAATAGAGGTGGAAGTGATTCTGGTCATTCTGGTGGCCCCAGACTGGCCTCGTCAGTCTTTATACATAGATCTGGTATAGTTGGTCGCCGATGCTCCTTGAAGACTTCCTCTCAGGCAAGATCTGTTGTCTCAAGGGCCGATCTTCCATCCTGCTTTACTGTCGCTGGCTTGAACGGCGTGGCTGTTGAAAGTCAGGTATTGAAGGATAAAGGTCTTTCTGACTCAGTGATTCCTACCCTGTTGAAGGCTAGAAAATCTACCTCCAGGAAGATTTATCGTATGTGGAAATCGTATGTGAATCGCTTAAGGTGCATCAACGCTCCTTTCAGTGACTAGGATATTGGCTTTCCTCCAAAGAGGGGTCGAGCAGCCGTTGGCCTTGGGTAATATTAAAGGCCAGGTGTCGGCTTTGGCTGTGTTTTTTCAACGCCTTTTAGCTACGCATTCTTTGATTCACACTTTTATCCAGGGAGTTTGTCATGTGGCTCCTCCGATACGGTCCTCATTACCTCCATGGGATCTTAATTTGGCATTGTATGTTCTTCAAAAACCTCCCTTTCAAAACTTTGGGAGATTCCTCTGCTTACACTGTCACTGAAGGTAGCCTTTTTGGTGGCTATTATCTCTGCCCGCAGAGTGTCTGAATTGGCGGCGCTGTCCTGCTGTTCTCCCTCTCTGGTGGTCCACAGAGATGAAGTGGTACTTTGACCTAATCAGTCGTTTCCTCCTAAGGTGGTTTCTGATTTCCATTGAATGTAGACATTGTGCAAGCCCAAGCATCCCAAGGAAATTGCCTTGCATTCTTTGGCTGTGGTTCGGGCAATTAGGGTTTGCCTGGTGGTTACTGAGTCTTTCAGGAAATCAGACTCTTTTTGTCCTCACTGAAGGACCTCGGAAAGGATTGGCTGCATCTGCTGCGACCATTTCCAGATGGATCAGGCAGATGGTGGTACAGGCGTATTCACTTAAGGGTCAAGTTCCATCTTTCCCTGTGAAGGCGCATTCTGCTAGGGTGCGGAGTGCATCTTGGGCCTTTCGCCATCAGGCATCAGTAATACAAGTTTGCAAGGTGGCACTGGCAACTTGGTCGTCTGTGCACACGTTCGCTAAAATCTACAAAGTAGATGTGTTGGTAACCTTGGATGCTTGTTTTGGCCCCAAGGTTTTGCAGTCTTCTGTTTAAAAGAGCAATTTTTCTCTTTGATGGTGTATGTTGTTTCTAGGAGAGCTCCAGTTGTTCCTGGTTGAGCTCCATGTTCACTGGTTGGCTAAGTTTAGCCTTTGGGGAATTATGTTCTTTTCTGCGTTTTTGTTTTTCCCACCCCTCATGCAAATACTGCTTTGGGACATCCCAATGGTTAAGAAGAATATGGAGCTGCGTCTGTTAATAAACAATAGAGAAAACTGGATTTTTGACTTACCGTAAAATCCTTTTCTCTGAAGTTCATTGTCAGAAGCAGCACCCTCCCCTCTATTTCTGAGTGGGTTGGGTTTTTTTTACTTTGACACTGCTTGCAACAAAACTGAATCCTGTAGCAGAGTGAGTGGATGTATGCCTTCAAGGACTGCTCCATAGGCGTTGTAAAGTTTTTTTCCTGCCTAGTGTCCTACTCCTGTAGGGGGCAGCATAACCCAATGGTTAAGAAGAATATAAAGCTGCGTCTGTCAATGGACGTCAGAGAAAAGGATTTTATGGTGTCAAAAATCAATTTTTTTTATTAGAAAATTGTGTTAACATAGATAAAAGGTTAAATATTCACCAAGAAAAAACATAAAAACATAGATGAGATGTTGATACAGTATATGTCATATGAGTTTAGATATGCTCTTGATTCTAGAACCTGGAAATGGTCTTGTACAACGAAAAGCCAGCCTGGTTCATAGTGTACATACACATATGCACACTATGAACCAGGTTGGCCTTTCGTTGTACAAGACCATTTCCAGGTTCTAGAATCAAGAGCATATCTAACTAACTCATATGACATGATACTGTATCTGTAACTACTTCTCGTGTATGTTTTTATATTATTGCTGGTGAATGTTTCACCTTTGTTAACACAATTTCTGAAATAAATAATTTTTGCTTTTATACTGTTACAAACCCATTTACTTTATCTGGTTTGCCTATACCTTGAAAACCCCTATGAAACCCCAAACCTTTCTTTTCTCCTAATACTTTTGGGATGTGGTATTATGCCTCCAGTAGTACACAACACCCACCTGAGTGCAACTATTTCTGTAGTTCTCAATGAACTGCAAGGGCACTGGTAATTGCTCTTGTGGTCCATTGGGCTTCCTGGACTGAAGTAACTCCCTGCCCATTTTGGAGGTGTGGGCAGACAGCTACACTGAGTCTGCAGGAGCCTAACATTGCACCCACAATCACCTGATCACTGGTGCAATGTTTTACAGGCTCCTAAGAAACAAAATTGTAAATGCACATTTTCTTACCTGCAAAATAAGTATATATATTTTTCTTTTGAAGGTCCGCTTATCCTTTAAGCAAATTAAAACTAAACATGGCTGACACTACACACAAATGCTGTGTGTTGTCAGCCCACAAAATGAAATTTAGGTGCTGAGTGCATTTGAGGCATAGCTGCAGTCATTGTTCTGTATGTACATGATCTTTAATGGAATAGAAGATGGGGAAATATGTATGTTTTGCAGAGATATGTTGCATGTTTTCTTTTTTGTCCCCCCCCCCCCCCTGGCAATTTTTAAGTTGGTAACCGTATTATTTGCAGCCTCTTACAAATGTTACAAATGTTGGTTTACCTTTTTGTCTGAGACCTCTGCAGACTCCTCTAAAACTAGGACTTTGCTTAACGATTTAAATAATGTAAATAGATACCAACTAGAAGAGAAGGGCAAATCAGTTCATGGCTTTGGTTTCTTGCAGGATTTTAAAAAAAAATATGGTAATAGACTGTTGGTAAAGCTATATGTAACCTCTTTTGTAAAATGATGAATTTCCCATGGGTAAAAAAATGGGTTGAGTGAGTTTCAATAAACCATTTTCAGTCTTGTTTTGTAGCACCCTGCAAGCATATTTCTCACAGTTCTTCCGATAATTGCCCATGTATAACCACTGATCTCCTGTGCCCCACTGTTGAATAATTTTACAATGATGCTAATTTAATCTTCCCAGGTGTTTGATCAGTATGTGAAAACCAGGGCGGAGGAGGAGCGAAGAGAGAAGAAAAACAAGATTATGCAGTCAAAGGAAGACTTCAAGAAAATGATGGAGGAAGGCAAGATTAATACCAGGTATACACTTTGCACATATGTAAATAATGTATGCATTTACACACATGTATACGGTGACATACATTCATTTTAGGTTATATACAGAAATATTTAAAACCGTAAGTGTTATGTAACCCTGTTGACACCTCCAACTTAACGGTTAGTGTTATACATATAAATAAACTCACTGCCCCTATAGTAGCCAGGTGTTGACATTTTTACTCTTGGTTGCTAGCTTTCTGGTCAGTGATTTGGATGGCTGTAAAGCCACCTGATCACTACTACATATAGGAGAAAGTACTGCTATCGCCTGACCAACATCCCTCCCCCCCCATGTGTTTCAGGCTAACCTGTCCCTCCTGAGAGCTGGGAATCATCACGGCAGGAAATCCTTGACCCCTATTTTCAGAGAAAACCTGTACTATACTATCCTATAAATATAGGGAGGTTAAGAAATGGTTTAAATTTTTTTTTTGCTTCGCTTTCCTTTGACAGACACAGCTCCTTATCATCTTGACCGTTGGGTTATACCCCCCCCCCCCACAGAAATAGGACACTAGGCAGGAAAAAACTTTGACTACGCCTATGGGGCAGTCCCATGGGGTATACTCCCACTCTCAGCTATAGTCATTCAGTTTTTTTTCTGCCTAGTCAAGAGAAAGGCGTTCCTTGCTGGGATCTCTGGTCCTGGCAATTTTTTTTCCTTTTTAAATGGAATTTTTCCCCCCTATCTTTTTGTTCCTGTTAGAATCTACTATCAACTGCCGGACTTGATAATCTCGACGGCGCATACGACCTGGCCTTGGCCTAAATCGCAGCGTACCTCCTGACTGGCAGGCCCCCATTCTGATGGAGCGGTGGTCTGTCAGGAGCGGTGCCCACTCTGTTCCTGGTATAGTAAAAAGCTGTCGTCGTCCCCCCCCCACTAACCCTGGGACGGTTCCGCCAGGGCCCCCCTTCCTGCTGAGATCGTGTTCGGTGCTCCTGGGGTCCACCCTGTGGACTCGGCGGCCATTTAATTGTGGTTTTCTCATTGAAAATAGTGGTGGCTATGTTTTTGAAGCAGTGATTTCGGCGGTGGGAGCCCTTCCTCATCCCCTAGTACGGACTCCTGGATCTTTCTTCTCCTGATCGCTGCATGGTGTTGAGTTTGCCTGGTGCTGTAAGTGCAGGATCAGTGGTGGTAAGTCTTTTTGTGACAATCCCTGACTGCACTGAGGACTGTCCTAGAGTCCTTAGTGTCCAAGGTGGATTTGGTCCTGTGAAAACTGGCTAGCCAAAAGCGTCCCCCCCCCCCCCCCCCCCCCCGCCTTCACCTGCTTCATCTGTCTCATCAGATCTTGAATCTGATTCAACCGCCACGGATGTGAGTTACTCCAACTACAAGCTTTAACCAGGCACTGATAGAAGTCACAAGACTGCTATATACTGCTGATGAGAAAAGGTAAGTAGCAGTTTATATTTACTAAAATGAGTGCATTTCCATATTCTGTATACCGTAGGAGACCAGCCATAGTGAATGCAAGGTCCTGGGTTTAGTAACACTTTAAGGATAACTTTCTCTGTCGTCCATTGACAGACGCAGCCTCCATCTTCATTAGCTGAATGGGTTATGCTCCTCCCTGCAGGAGTAGTCTAGGCAGGAAAAATTTAAATGTACACGCCCACAGGGCCATCCCCACAGGCATAACCCACACACCCTTTGCTCAGCAAACCAGTTTTGTTTCTGCCTAGAGAAGGAGTAGGACCTAGGTTTCTTGCTGGGACTTCGGTCTCAGTTTTTTATTCTTTTCAGAATATTTTATTTCTGTTTACTCACTTTGCTAGCTAGTGTTCAGGGGGATCCTCCTGGTGATCTGCAAGCAATGCCGGCTGGGGCTTCGTACTGGATAATCTAGATCCTTATGGTCCCCCCCCCCAGCCTGGCCTACAAGCGTGAGCAGGTTATAGTCCCACACTAGGCCTTGCCACGACAGTGCCTCTTTCCGGATTGGGACAAGACTGCGAGCGGTCGCCTCGCTGGGACGCGACGACCTGGAACACCCTGAGTTGCAGCGTGCCCCTCGGCTGGCAGTGCCCCCACTTCGGGTGGGAGGAGGTCTGCCTGGTGCGGAGCCCACCCAGTCCATGGTATGATGAGTAAATGTGACCCCCCTCCTTGCCCCTAGTGGCCTTGGGAGGGATGTGGGCCCTCTCCTGGGGATAATAGGACCTGTACCTCCTAAAACATCCCCCTGGCCTGTCAGGTATCCGGCCTCTTTGCCCTGTCTCCCTCTCCCACCCGCGCCGGGGGCGATTTAACTGGGGCGCCTGGCGTCCTGAGGGGGTGACAACAGTAGCTTGTTGCTTGCTTGGTCTTGTTGCAGATCCTTGAGGCCTTCATTGTAGGGGTCCCTGGCCGCATGGCACGCCATGGGCGCCGCCATCTTAAGTGTGGGCAATGTGTATATTTCTCTTGCGTCCGTCGCGACAGTCGCAGCCCGTTCGGATGTTCTTCACTATTGGGGTAATGTGCCACCCTCTCTGCAGGAGCAGGCTAGGTATTGAAAACTTGACGTCCCTCTCAACATTACCCTCAGCTATTCAGTGCTGCTCTTCAGTTTCTTGCTGCCTAGCGTTAGGAGTAGGACTAGGTTTCCCAGCTGTCTCAGTTTTTTATTTTTCTTTGAACATTTTTTGATTTTATTTTCCTCACTCACTATCGCTAGTTAGTCAGGGGGATCCTCCTGGAGAGCTACAAGCGAGAGCAGGGCTGGGCCTTGCACTGGATAATCTAGATCCTTATGGTGTCCCAGCCTGGCCTACGAGCGTGTGCAGGTTTTGGTCGCCCAGGCCTCGCCACGACGGGGCCCCTGTGGATGGGGGCGAGCCTGCGGAGAGCTTACTTCGCCGGGACGTGTCAACTCTGGAACGCCCTGTGTTGCAGTATTCCCCCTTGGCTGACGGCACCCCCACTCAGGGTGGGAGGTGGTCCATATCGGAGTGGAGCCCGCAGTCCGTGGTATGATGAGTGATGCTACCCCCCGTGTCCCTGGGACAGTCACCTGAGGGGGAGTTATGTGGGCCCACTCCTTGGGGATGTCAGAACATGCGGTCTCTGTAGTGTCCCCCCCCCCCCTGGCCGGTTTGGACTGTCCCTACCTCCCTGCTCCCTTTGGGGGGCACTCTGTGGTAAATGCTGCATGAGGGAGGGGGTGTGGGGGCCTGGTATCTTGTCCCTGGGGGTCTTCCTGGTAGATTCCCGTGGTGGCCAGGTTCTGAGTTTCTGACAAATTGGCGCCGTTTGTTTTGGCCGCCATTTTGGGTGAGGGCAGCCTAGCTGACTCCCTGTGAGGGCAGCAGCAATTCTCTTGCTGTATTTCGGTGCCGTCTTGCATGTGGGCAGCCGCCTAGTAAGGATGGCGGCCATTTTCCCTGTGCTTTTTTTCCCATTGACTTGTATTGGCATCCATTTTTGTGTGGCTCAGAGCACTGTTGGCCTCTAGTGGTTGATGTCACTTCCTTCATCCATCTTCAGTTCCTGCAGGGGTGAGCGTTTTCACTTTCATTTGTCTCTGTCATTTGGGGGTTTTTAATGCATTTTGGGTGTTTTTTTTCCCAAAACTCCACTGCTCCCTCAGTTAATCTATCAATATAAAGGGGAACTCCGGCGGCAGTTGCGGGATCGCTGTATGGACCGCGAACTTGCAGATTTAAAGGGCCAGTGTCCCTTTTTCTCTAGCGCTCATTGACAGACGTAGTCCTCGGTGATACACCACCTTCGGGTTATGTTGCCTCCACAGGAGCAGGACTAGACAGGAAATTAAAAAGCTCTGGCCACACCCTAGGGGCAGTCCCAGAGGGTATATCCTCTCTCTCTCTGCCTCAGCAAATCAGTTATTTTCTGTCTAGTTAGGAGTAAGGACCTAGATACCTTGCTGGGATCTTAGGTCCTGGCAAGATTTTTTTCTTAAAGGATTTTTTAGACAGCTTTTTTTCTCCAGTGTTCCTGTGAGATCTTCAAGCAAGAAAGCTGAACTGGGCGACGGGCTGGATGTTGAGATCCGGTGGTCACCCCAGTTAAGCCTACGAGTGCGTGCAGGCCATAGCTCCGCGCTGGGTCGGCCGCGACAAAGTCCCATTAAAGGACTGACCCCGCGAGTTAAACGTCTCGCTGAAACGCCAAAGACCATGAGTCACGGCGTCCATATCGGTCGACAGCCCTCCCGCCCCGGTGGAGAGGGGTACTGTCAGGAGTTGGTGCCCGCCTGGTTCCGGTATGGTGAGTAGTATGTTCCCCCTTTTTCCCCTGACGGGTCTTGTGGTGAACGCGGGCCCCTCTCTGTATGGTAAGATAGAGTCCCTCTCTATCCTATAAATGACACAGATCCTCCTACTTTGAGTGTGATTTTATGTGCAAAAAGCCAGGAGGCTTGGTTTGGGAGCTAACAATCTAATTGTATACATGTTAAAAAGATTATAATCTGTGGCATTCTGGGAATCTTACGGTGATAAGAATAAGCTACCTACCAGTCAGAAGCCACGGACATGTAGACTGCCTTCCTAATCAGATCTCCAGCTATTAGCAGGCCTCCCGAATGGCCATGCGGTCCGCCAGGGCCGGTACCGCCAACCACGCCAAATCCCCATGCAGAGAGAGTGTTGTGTGCCCTGCAGCACACCGCTATTCAGTACAGGCCGCCGCCATTTTTTTTGCTGGATCGCACGAGCCGCCATTTTGGCGTAGCCTCGTGTCTCCAGCATGGGGGCGGCCATGTTTGAGGTGATCCAAACACCTCGTTGAGCTAGGGGAGGCGCCGGTAGGCGTGCAGAGGGGCGGAGCCGCCTCCTTTCTTCCTGGGCAGCCAGCCAAAAGACTTCCTGTTTGTCAAGACAGCGCTGTAACCTGTTGCAGTTAAACTCTGAGCATCAAGTGGTGAGCCTGGGGGTCTATCTCTCTCGATCGATAGGGATCCCTAGCAGGTAACACTAAGGGGCTTTTTGTGGCGCTGGGGGTCTGGAAAAAAAAAAAAAAAAAAGTTTTTTATTTTTGAATTATATTTTCCAGGAAGTGACTGGAATTATCATGGACCCTGCCACACATATTCCCCCACCTGTTTCCCTCGAGGGGGCCACGGGACCCGCCGGTGCACAGAGTGTAGAGTCATTTACAGCACTTTTGGAGTCTATGGTGGCTCGGGTGGAGGCGGCCTGTCAGGGACGGGGGTCAAGGAAGCGACCCCCGCCTACCCCTATACTATCTGACACCTCTGACTCTGATTCAGAGATGGTCACTGCAGTTGCAGGTTCCTCTGCAAAGGCTGTTATCCCAGGTAAAGCCCCCTCAGACAGTGAGGAGGACGCTTCTTCTCCTGCTATAATTCAGGAAGAAGCATTGGTGGACGCACTAGTTGTGGCAGTGCAGGAAACCTTAAAACTTGAGGCTTTACCGGCAGAGGCAACTGAAACAGAGATTCCTTTTGGTACTAATAAGCCCATCAAAACGGTGAAGGTTTTTCCTGTACCCAAATGTTTCGGTAATCAGATTAAAGGAGAATGGGAGCATTCTAAACGTACCTTTACCATTTCCAAGCGTATTGCTAGACGCTATCCGTTTGAGGAATCCATCATTAAGAAATGGACGGTACCACCAGTGGTGGATCCACCTATTTCCAGGCTGAATAAAGCCACGGTTATCCCAGTGGAGGACACTTCGTCCTTTAAGGATCCGGTGGATCGAAAGATGGAAGCAGAGTCCCGCACCATCTTCTCTCTGATAGGGTCAGCATTTAGACCAGTAATTGTTATTGGTCTAGTTTCCCAGACACTTACGGAATGGGCGAAAATGGTACGCCAAGACCTTAGGGGAAAAGATATTCCCCAGGAGACATCTGATTTGATGGAACAGATTATACAAGGGCTACAGTTTATCTGTGACGCAGCCTTGGACACTACTCCCTTATTAGGGCATGCATCTATGTCAGCGGTGATCCTCAGACGTGTGCTGTGGTTAAAATGCTGGTCAGCTGACCTAGGTTCCAAAAAGACCTTGACAAATCTCCCTTTTCAGGGGAATCGTCTATTTGGGGCCAACCTAGATGAAATCATCAAGGATGCCACTGGGGGCAAGAGCATTTTTTTGCCACAGGCTGCTAAAGCTAAGGGACCTCGCAACAAGCGAGGACCTTTCTTTACCGCCCATAAAGGGCGCCTGGCTGGTACTAGCGGGAAAGGCAAGACTCCTCCAGGAGGGTTCAAGAAGGGCTGGTCGGACAAGCAGAGGACCAACCCAGCCAAACCCGAAGCAACGGAGTACACAGCCTGAAGGTGCGCCCCCACCCGGTTTCAGGGTGGGGGGACGTTTTCACCGGTATTCAGGACATTAGATCGAGCTTCAACCACTACTACCGGTGCGATTCTTCCCTTCCAACATTTAAGTACTACAGGAAGCGGTAGTTACCGTTCCCTGAATAGATCTTTTCCTTTACCTTTTCCTAAGATTAGTCCCTATACCTCACAGGAATCGGATCTGGTTGACCAGATAGGCCAAGTAGCCTCTAGTCGGGTGACTTCGGTCCCTGAGGTTCAACCAGAAAAGATCACCCTTCCTGATATCAATCAGGTATCTGATAAATGTGTGGGAACAGAAAACGACCAGACTTTCTCGGATGGTCGGGGCCAGATACCTCTAGGGACGCCTGGTTCAGATTCTATCAGCGCCAGTGGTCCTAGAAATTCTAGGCTGGCCTCCTCAAGCTGGCCTGGCCGACTTGGACATGCTAGTCGCAGACGTTCCGTGGGAACTTCGTCTCAGGGAGTGTCTGTGGTCTCAAGGACCAATTTACCATCATGCTTTACAGTCGCTGGGTTTAATGGCCTGGCCATTGAGACCCAAGTACTGAAGGACAGAGGTTTGTCTACTTCAGTCATTCCTACCCTTATTAAAGCAAGGAAAGCGACTTCCAGCAAGGTCTATTATCACACATGGAAGACTTATATTGCGTGGTGCGAATCTTTTGGATTTCCTCCACGTACCTATTCGGTGACTCGAATATTGGCTTTTTTGCAACAAGGGGTTGAGCAGAAGCTAGCCTTGAGCACCATCAAGGGTCAAGTTTCAGCATTAGCAATCTTCTTTCAGAAACCTTTAGCTACCAAGTCCTTGGTGCGGAATTTCATCCAGGGGGTGCGGCACCTGGCTCCTCCAGTCCGCGTGCCCTTACCGCCCTGGGATCTTAATTTGGTTTTGTCGGTTCTACAGAAACCTCCCTTTGAAAACATCAGGGAGATTCCCTTGCTTACTTTATCCCAGAAGGTGGCCTTCTTGGTGGCTATTACTTCTGCTCGCAGGGTGTCAGAACTGGCTGCATTATCATGCCAGTCCCCATACCTATTGATTCATAGGGATAAGGTAGTACTTCATCCTAAGCCATCTTTTCTTCCTAAGGTGGTTTCAGATTTTCATCTGAATGAAGATATTGTACTACCTTCCTTGTGTCCTCAGCCCAATCATCATCGGGAACATGCGTTGCATTCCTTAGATGTGGTTCGGGCAATCAGGGTATACCTGAAAGCTACGGAATCATTCCGTAAGACGGATTCACTTTTTGTGATCACGGATGGCCACAGAAAGGGTTTGCCTGCATCTGCCGCGACCATTGCCAAATGGATTAGACAAACGGTGGTACAGGCTTATTCTATTAAGGGTCAGAGTCCTCCGTTCCCTGTTAGGGCGCACTCCACTCGAGCGCTCAGTACTTCCTGGGCCTTTCGCCATCAGGCGTCAGTGGTCCAGGTATGTAAGGCGGCCACCTGGTTGTCGGTACATACCTTTACAAAATTCTATAAAATTGATGTGACGGCATTGGCGGATGCCTCATTTGGCCGCAAGGTTTTGCAGGCCGCAATTTGAGGAGACCGGTGGTCTACCTCGAGGGTTTTTTTCTGTTTGAAAAAAAAAAAAAAAAAAAAATTTTCTCTTTTTTGTTGAGTCTCATCATTAAGGATGAGCATTGTAAACTTCTAGTTGGCACCGGTTGGGCCTTCTAGATTGGGATTTGATTTCCATTTTCCCACCCCTCATTTGTGATACTGCTCTGGGACGTCCCGAAGGTGGTGTATCACCGAGGACTACGTCTGTCAATGAGCGCTAGAGAAAAATGGATTTTTGTAAAATCTTACCGTAAAATCCTTTTCTCTTAGCTCATTGACAGACGTAGTCCCCGCCCCTCTGTTTTTGAGTTGGGTTGGGTTAAAATCTCTAAAGACTGCTTTTTCACATAACTGATTTGCTGAGGCAGAGAGAGAGAGGATATACCCTCTGGGACTGCCCCTAGGGTGTGGCCAGAGCTTTTTAATTTCCTGTCTAGTCCTGCTCCTGTTGAGGCAACATAACCCGAAGGTGGTGTATCACCGAGGACTACGTCTGTCAATGAGCTAAGAGAAAAGGATTTTACGGTAAGATTTTACAAAAATCCATTTTTTGTATTACTGCCAAAATGAGTCCTAGGTTAACCCTTTCCCCGCTGATCTATTTTTTGCGCTACCGGAACATGCAGAGCACCTTTCCTTAGCACCTCTACCTGCACCCATTGCTACAAATGTCACAGTGTACGGTTCAGTACCCGCCGGTGCCCTCTGTCATCTTCGTCAGAGCCTGATGTAGTTGCCACGGACAGCGTCCCCCTGAGGGTTTCCAGTCCGCACACTTAGTAGGGGAGATGGAGGGGGTCCTCCTCCAGCGCAGCGCGGGAATGCGCTTTATTTGCTTATTCGCTCTGTCAGAAAAAAATTTGCAATTTTACATTTCATTTGCATAAGCCCACCCAGTCAGGTTAGCGGGTTTCCTTCGGGTCCCGCACAGCCCAGAAGTCAGGTCAGGTTTTCCCCTGTCCTGAGGAGTTTTCACAACATTGTGAACATACAGTGGTGCCACGTTAAGATCACGCTGGCAATGCCTAAGCGGTTTTTCAATGCCGCTCTCCTTTTGCAGATGGTGTCAACCTGGGGTGCACCACACTGTTTCCGTATTAAATAACTCCACAGTGGTGCCCAGTGTTTAATGACCCGATGGATGAGCGAGTGGAGTCTTATTTATTTGGTGGCGGGCTCCCCCCTCATGCCTTTGTTCACTTCCATGCTGGTTTCACAGATACGGAATGGGTCAATGTCCTTATACGCAACTTGGTGGTGTAGTCGGTCTCTACGATTCTTATTGCCCTGGTGGAACGTATGGCCCAAGCCATGGTGTTCCTGTGTGACGCGGCCCTGGACGAGGCTCCTCTGGTAGCAAGGTTATCCGCGGTAGGTGTTGCCATCCACAGCACAGTTTGGGTTGACCATGCTTCCAAATGGATTGTGTATGAAATCCCTTATTGGGGGAACAGCTTTTTTTGGGGACCCCCTTGGTTGGGGCTGTCAAGGGTCTCTCAGGGGATTTAAGTACCCCCCTGCCCTGAGCCGCACAGGGTTAATCGCCCCGCGTGCGGCTGGGCCCTTCCTCTAGGCTTATCGGGGGCCCCTTTGTGCCTCAGGGGCACAGGACGAAGGTACATCCTTCAAGGCATCTGGCGGTGACTAGTAGCCCTGGCCTTGTGAGCCCACGACCGGTAAGTCCGTTGCGGTGGCCCAGTCTTCCGCCTGCCAGGACACCCTCACCCATTTTCCGAGGTGGGGGGACGTCTGTGTCTTGTTCAGGAACCTGGGTTGTCCAAAATTCAGGACAAGGGGGTTCACGAACTGATTCGTTCAGGGTACAAGATTGAGATTCGATCTCGCCTCGCAGACAGGATCTTTCCGTCAAATATTTGTCTGGCTCCTGATCGTTTACGAGCTCTCAAGGGGGCTGTGCAAGATCTTCTTGCCCAAAGAGTTGTTATACCAGTCCTTCAGCGGGACAGGCTTCGCAGGTTCTATTCCAACCTGTTCACGGTGCCCAGAAAGGAGGGCAAAGTGCGTCCGATTCTGGACCTCAAGTCTCTGAACCGTTTTGCGCGGGTGCAGACGTTCTGGATGGTGGTGGTGTCTGTAAATCAAGGAGATCTTCTGGCCTCCGTCAACTTAAAGGATGCGTATCTGCACATCCCTGTCTACGAGGGTCATCAACGGTTTCTACGTTTCGCGGTGGCATATGACTGTTTTCAATTTGTGGCATTACACTTTGGTAAGCTTCCACTCCCATAGTATTCACCAAGGTTTTTTGGCCCCGATGCTGGCTTTTCTGCGCAAAGGGGAATTGCGGTCCTCGGTTATCTGGACGACCTCCTGTTGAGGGCGAGCTCATGTGCCACTCTGTCCAGCGATCTGACGGTCACGGTTCAGACGCTCCAGGGGTTCGGGTGGACCATCAATTCCCAGAAGTCGGCACTGACCCCGTCAGTCCGCCTGAGTTACCTGGGCATGGTCTTGGATTCCGCTCAGACAAAGTGTTTCTCCCGGAGGACAAACTTCGGACTTTTAACGGGCAAGATCAGGTCCCTCTGGGACAAAGATCTCTCCTCCCTATGGACCTGCATGAGGTCCCTGGGGTTGAAGTTTTAAGCTTTCGAGGCAGTCCCATTTGCACAGTTTCACACAAGGACTCTGCAAGCAGAGATTCTTACCAGATGGCACAAGGATCCACAATCCCTGGACAGGATATGTTTGAGCCGTCTCACATGGTCGGAGCTTTCGTGGTGGCTTCTGCCACCCGCTCTGAGCCAGGGCGAGCTTTTTCTGCCCCTGTTGTGGACGATGATCACCACGGATGCCAGCCTGATGGGCTGGGGTGGTGTACTGGACACCCTGTGTGCCCAGGGGACATGGTCAACGGAAGAATCCTCCTTGCGATAAATATTCTGGAGCTCAGGATGCTCAAACTCTGCCCGCTCCATTGGGCGACTTGGTTGCCCGGTTCGGGTTCAAACTGACAATGCCACGACAATGGCTTGCATCGATCACCAAGGGGGCACCAGGAGTGCCCGGGCGGCCAAGGAAGTGGCTGTGATTCCGACTTGGGCCGAGGCACACATTGCAGCTATCTCCGCTGTTCACATTCCCGGGAGTGGAGCACTGGCAGGCGGACTATCTCAGTCATCAGTCCTTGGATCAGGGGGGAATGGTCCCTGCATCCGGAGGGGTTTCGTCCCCTGTGTGCCCAGTGGGGGACTCCCAGACGTTGATCTGTTCGTGTCTCATCTCCACAAAAGGGTGGGAAGTCGATCCGGACTGTTTGGGAGTCGCACAGTGTGGGTCTGAGAGTGAAATTACAGACTGGGACTCCATATTCAAAGTTACAGAAAAATGGAGTAGTGTCACTTTAAGAAGCACCAATCGCGGGTTCCCACGGCCAATCGCAGGGGTCCGCAGAGTCCCCCTTAAATATACACTAACCACAGAGAACCTACCGCAAAATTATTTTCTCCGAGTCCTCTGACAGTCGCAGCCCGTTCAGATGTTCAGCAGCTCTGGTGGTTCTCCGACCTAATTAGTCTTTTCTCCCTAAGGTGGTGTCGGATTTTAATCTTAACCACTTAAGCCCCGGAGGATTTGGCTGCTAAACGACCAGGGGGTATTTTGCGATTCGGCACTGCGTGACTTTAACGGACAATTGCGCGGTCGTGCGACGCTGTACCTAAACGAATTTGGCGTCCTTTTTTTCCCACAAACGGAGCTTTCTTTTGGTGGTATTTGATCACCTGTGCAATTTTTTGATCATGCGCTATAAACAAAAAAAGAGCGTAAATTTTGCAAAAATAGCAATATTTTTCACATTTTTTCATATGAAATTCCCCCCCAAAAAAATGTAAAAATCAAAATTTTTTTAACATTTTCGGCCAATTTGTTTTATGCTACATATGTTTGGTAAAAAAAAAAAATCGCAAAAAGCGTATTTTGATTGGTTTGCGCAAAAATTATCGCGTTTACTAACAAAGGGAAAGATTTTTTGTTGTTTTTTTTTTTTTTTAACGCGTAATGGCGACGATCTGCGATTTTTTTTTTTTTTTTTTTTGCGGTACTGTGACATTGCGGCGGACAGATCGGACCCTTGACTGACATTTTTGACACTTTTGGGGTTACCAGTGACATTTCTACAGTAATCAGTGCTATATATATGCACTGTTACTGTAAAAATACACTGGTAGTGAAGGGGTTAACTTTATTTGAGAGGGAGGGGCTGTGTGTGTGTCCCTAGGGGCGTGCTTTCTACTGTGATTGGCTGTGGCTTCAGCTGTATGCATAGTAGAACCGTATGATCAGCTCTCATACACAGAGGAGAATGACAGGCAGCTTGTTTACACAAGCCGCCTGACTTTCTCCCTCTCCCCCGCCGATCGCAGAGTGACCAGGGGACATCGGGTCCGCTGGTCACACGCGGGGGGGGTCCGTGACCACGCCTCCGGGGGCGCGCGCTCCCTCCCTAGACCCTCACAAGCAAGCGACGTAGACCTACGTCAGTTTGCCTGTGAGGGGCTGACCGCCGACGTAGATAGTCGTGCGGCGATCGGCAAGTGGTTAATGAAGACCTCGTGTTGACTTCCTTATGTCCTAAGTCTAAGCATCCCAAAGAATTTGCCTTGCACTCTTTGGATGTGGCTCGGGCGATAAGAGTCCTTAGAAAATCGGACTCTCTCTTTGTCCTTACGGACAGTCCTCACAAAGGTTTGGCTGTGTCTACTGTGACCGTTTCGAGGTGGATCAGGCAGACTGTTGTTCAGGCTTATTCACTCAAGGGTCAGGTTCCTCCTTTCTCTGATCAGGCACATTCTACTAGAGCGCTGAGTGCCTCTTGGGCTTTTCGCCATCAGGCCTCTGTTGTACAAGTGTGTAAGGCAGCGCCTTGGTCGTCTGTGCGCACCTTTACAAAATTCTACAACGTGGATTTGTTGGCATCTTTGGCTGCAAGGTTTGGCAGGCTGCTGTTTCATAAGAGAATGTTTTTGTTTCTCTTAGGGGTATTTCTACCTGGGTGAGCTTCTGTTGGTTGAGCTTCATGTTACCCAGTGGGCTAAGTTTAGCCTTTGGAGTTTGTTACTTTCTTGTGGCGTTCTTCCCACCCCTCATGCCTACACTGCTTTGGGACGTCCCATTCAGCTAATGAAGTTGGAGGCTGCATTTGTCAATGGACGATAGAGAAAAGATGATTTTTGTAAGGTCTTACCGTAAAATCTTTTTCTCTGAAGTCCATTGACAGACCCAGCACCCGCCCCTCTGATATGGAGATGTTTTTTTTTCTTCACTGCTTACAACAAAACTGGTTTGCTGAGCAGAGGGTGTGTGGGTTATGTCTGTGGGGATGGCCCTGTTGGCCGTGTACATTTCAATTTTTCCTGCCTAGACTACTGCAGGGAGGAGCATAACCCATTCAGCTAATGAAGATGGAGGCTGCGTCAATGGACTTCAGAGAAAAAGATTTTACGGAAAGATCTTACAAAAATCTTGTTTTTATACCGCATATGAAACACCTCTAAAATGAACCACAACATATGAAAAAATGCATAAAGTGTGTCTGGAGTGAGCAGCATAAACATTTTTGCTCTTTCCTCATTCTGAATCTCTTCCAGCTACTCTAGTGTATTTGACAAGTGAGAATAAATGCTTTTTCTCCCCTTTCCTTAATTTACCTTTACTTTAATCACTAATGTTTTGTAAAATATTGCTCTGGATACTGACCCAAACTCATTTTTACAGAACGACCTTTAGTGAATTTGCAGCCAAACATGGCAAAGATCTCCGTTTCAAGGCCATTGAGAAAATGAAAGATCGTGAGACCTTATTTGGTGAATTTATGATAGCAGCAAGAAAGAAAGAGAAGGAAGATTCCAAAAACAAAGGAGAGAAGGTAAGCTGGTAAATCTCTGAGTTTGCGCTGCTGACAAAGGTTATTGTGCTTTTAGTTTTATGACTGCTATCCAGTTAACTTGACTTTCTTGATTGTAGTTCTTAATCTTTTTTTTTTTTTTTAAGATTCTTGATCATTTAAAGTGTAATAACTGTTCCCTGTTAAAAAGGAACAAGCTGTGTCCAAAAAAAGGCAGGAAGAGAGAAAATGGCTATTCATCAGTATTGCCTGTGGTCTACCTGCAACTGATCATTTTCCATTACGAACTTATCATTCCCTGTTCTGCACGGTCTGTGTGCAGTGGTCTTCAAACTGTGGTCCGTGGGTCACATGCGGCCCCTTGCTTGCCTTTAGCAGGCCCTTTGGGGTACTATTCCTTCCACTGACACGAGACCGTATTCCTCCCTTAATTACTTTCTTCATTCCCCTGAAGCCAAATATAGGGCACTTTTCATTCCATTAAAGTCAGCGATTGATTGAATCTTGGCCAGTTCAGCAGGGACTGGCCAAAATTCGATTCATTTATGGACAGGCTGCTTGTTGTACCCAAGTCATTCCATCAATCGACTTGGGTACAACCAGCCTGTCTGAATTTTTACAAGCAATTACTGCTGGGGCCTGCTAGCAGTAATCATTGTCTTCTTTTGTTGGTTTTAGGACCAGGAAGGCTCCCTATGCCATCTCTGCTGGCAATAGCGCTGCAAGAAGGATTTCCCCATCAACACTGACTGTTAATGGGGGGAATGGAGCAATTTTTCTTCCTCCATCATTCAGTGACAGACGCAGTCTCTGATCTTCATATCAGTAGGGTTATACTGCCGCCTACAGGAGTAGGACACTAGGCAGATAAAAGTTCTGGCTATGCCTATGGACAGTCCCAGAGGGTATACCCTCTCTCCCTGCTATAGAATGTCAGTTTGAATCTGCCTAGTCAGGATTAAGGACCTAGTTCCTTGCTGGGATCTCTAAATAGTTTTTTCTAGTTAGCGTTTTCGCCAGGTTTTTTTTTTTGCTGTGAGATCTACAAGCAACTAAGCTGGATCTGGGCGGCGGGCTAGATATATAGATCCAGTGGTCACCCCAGCTGGGCAGCGAGCGTGCGCAGACCCCAGCTCTGCGCTAGGTCGGCTGCGACATAGTCCCACTGGACGGGGACTGACCCCCAGGTCGCAGCGTTCCTATTGGCCGACAGCCCCCCACTTCGGCGGAGAGGGGTTCTGTCAAGAGATAGCGCCCGCCGGTTCCTAGTATGGTGAGTAAATGTTCCCCCCTCTTCCCCTGGCGGATTTTGGGGTGAACGTGGGCCCCTCCCTAGGACGGTTGGACCCTTACAACTCCGGGTTCCCCTCTGTCCTGTCGCTTGGGGGCTGGGGCCAAACTTCAGGCGGACAGTTGGGGCGGGGGTGCCCCATCGGCGACAGACGAAGGATCGTGTGTGTGTGTGTGTGTGTGTGTGTGTGTGTGTGTGGGGGGGGGGGGGGGGGTTACCTGTCACTAACAGGGCCCGCCATTTTCTTGTAGCCCATGTGTTCTGCCAGAATCGGCGGCCATATTGGTACACCCGGCGGCCATTTTGCGGTGGATTTCTATTGAGAATCACTGGCGGCCATGTTCTTATAGTTCCCAGAGGCATTTTTTCCTGGTGGCAGAGCCCCTCCCTATATCCTAGCACTGATACTCTGTGGATCAAGATTGCTGCAAACGCGTGCTGTGCAGACGTTCTGGGCCTCCTGGTGCCTCTTTGGTGAAGGGTGGTCAGCCTGGGGTGGTCTCTCTCTCTCTCTCTCTCTGCTGGGGGTCTTCAGTGCACTCTGCCTGACCTCTTGGGGGTGCTGTAGCGTGGTGGGACGTTCTTTAAAAAAAAAAAAATAAATTTCTCAACTTTTGCTGATGGGTTCCTCTGGTGCAACATGGACTCCAGATCCCAGCTATCCATTGATGCACTTTCGGCGGTCCTGGAATCTTTTGTGTCCCGGGTGGAGGTGGCCTTTAAAAGGGCCAGGTGCCAAAATATGCCCTCCACCTACCCCTGCCTCATCTGAGATGTCAGATTCTGAATCTGATTCAGCCACCGCAAAAGCGGGTCTCCCTGCCGGGTCTACTACCTCGCTCCCTGTCTCCTCTGATAGTGAGGATGGCATCTCTATCTCCGCCCCCGTGCAAGAGAAGGCGCTTGTGGACGCACTGGTTGTATCTGTGCGTGACACCCTAAATATGGAGGACACAGCTGCGACTGCGAATGAGGCGCAGGTTACGTTTGGCATTCACAAGCCATCTAGAGTGGCAAAGGTTTTTCCTTTTCCCGTGTATTTTGACAACATGCTCAAAAAAGAATGGGACCGCCCAAAGCGTTCCCCTGGGATGCCTAAGCGGATTGCTAGATGCTACCCCTTTGAGGAGTCCCTTTATAAAGAAGTGGACTGTGTCACCTACGGTGGACCCTCCAGTCTCAAGACTGAATAAAGCTACCATGATCCCAGTGGATGATTCCCTGTCCTTTACGGATCCGGTGGAGTCTGTGGCCCACAATATGTACTCCCTGGCGGGGTCTGCACTAAGACAGGTGTTTACGGTTGCCTTTGTAACACCTTGACTGAATGGGTTAAGTTGCTACGCGGTGACCTGGAGGGGAAACGACTTTCACCTGCCTATGCGAAGCTGTTGGACCAGTTGTTGCAGGGGCTGCAATTTGTTTGCGATGCTGTTATGCAGAACAAATCTACTATCATATGACTATATAACATTGCCAATTTGATCATCTGCAGCTGTCTCTCCTATGCTGAATTTTGTGAATTTGTTTTTATGTTGCTCTCAGGTTTTAGGTCTTCACCGTTATGTGCTGTGGTGCATTGCATTGGTGTTCATTCCCATTGGTATCGCAACACTCCTGTGTTTGAAGAGCACTACAGCACATGGTAATGCACTACCGTTAGTTTTCATAGGCTACAAATAGTGCTTGCACTTTTATCCGGTGCAATAGGCAGCCCATACAAATGAATGTGATCCCGTTACACAACACACATTAGCATTTGGCGTAACACACGTTAATGCACCACAGAAATGTGAACCCAGCCTTAGAAAGGAACAGATGTCTCAATTTAAAAAAAAAAGGGCGGAGCAATCAGGCTCTTTATTATGAAAGAGACATGTAGTGTATCTTCTGCAATAAAATAAACCCACCTGACGGATGAGTTATCTGTGAAATGTACAGTTCATATTTCAGCGCAATGCTTGTGTGCTGGGATGACTGAACTCCTGCACATGTGCAGGAGTGAAGCTATCCTACGCCTGCCAATCAAGACAGCTGAGGTATGGGAACCGGAAGAAGTCAAAATATGCCATCAAGAGACTTTGTGGCCATCAGTTTGTTGAAGCAGAGGCAAGTATTGTAAACTTCAGTTTTTCTATCGTTCATTGACGGACGCAGTTCTCTGATCCATATCAGTAGGGTTATACTGCCCCCTACAGGAGTAGGACACTAGGCAGAAAAAAGTTCTGGCTACGCCTATGGGCAGTCCCGGAGGGTACACCCTCTCTCTTCCTGCATAGGATGTTAGTTTTAATCTTCCTAGTCAGGAGTAAGGACCTAGTTGCTTGCTGGGATCTTTTGGTCCTGGCATAAAAGTATTTTATGTAGATTTTTTTTTTTTTAGCTAGCCTTTTTTCACTGGAATTTTTTCCTGTGAGATCTTCAAGCAACTATGCCGGGCTGGGCGATGGGCTGGATATCAAGACACAGTGGTCATCCCAGTCTGGCGAGCGCGTGCAGGCCTTAGCGCCCCGCTGGGCCGGCCGCATCATAGTCCCACTGGACGGGGACTTGTCCCCGCGAGGTAAATTTCTCGCCAGGTCGCACACGACAGGATCTAGGCCTATGTTGCAGCGTTCCTATTTAGCAGACAGCCCCCACACTGCGGTGGAGAGGGGCCCTGTCAGCAGATGGCGCCCGCCTGTGTTCCTGGTACGGTGAGTAAATGTTCACTACCCCCCTCTTCCCTGGCGGATTTTTGACGCGGGCCCCTGGGATAGTCAGACCCTCACACTCCTGGGTTTCCCTCTGTCCTTTGCAACCCCTCCCCCTGGTGGATGCACTGGTTGTTTCAGTGCGTGCAACCCTGCTGTTGAAGGACGCAGCAGCAGCTGCGCCTGGGGTGCGGGTTGCATCTGGCATGCATGCACCTGGAGCAGCCTAATTTGCTAGCATGCTCATGATGCATGTGACCATCTGAGACGTTCCCTTGGGGTGTTTAAGTGGCTTCTAAACGCTACCCTTTTGAGAGTCTCTGGTAAGGTGGACTGTACCGCCTAAGGTGGGTCTTTGGTCTCTAGGCTGAATAGGACTTCCGTTATTCCGGTGGGTGTATCCCTGTCCTTTAAGGACCTGGGGGATAGGATGGCGCGAGCTGTGGCCCGCGATCTGTACTTCCTGGCGGGGTCTGCACTGGATACAGTGTTTATGATTGCCCTTGCCACAAAGACTCTGCGTGCAGAGTCCCAAGGCTGTGACTTGCTGAGGAGCGAGTCCCCCCTGCCCTGGGGGAGCTGTTGGACAACTAGCGCAGGGCCTGCAATTTGTTTCGATGCCGCGCTGGGCACGACTCCCTTATTGGGTCACCTCTCGGTTTCGGCGGTGGTTATCTGGCGTATCCTTGGGCCGGGGTGTTGATCCGCGGAATGGATCTCCCTTTTCCTGGGGGATCGCCTGTTTGGCACCGCCCTGGATGACATTGTATAAGGGTCTCACGGGGGGAGTGCTTTTCTTCCACAGGCTAACAAAGGTAAGGACCTTTGTCGTGGACGGGGTCCCTCCTTTTTTGCTCACGGACAGTTTTTGTCCATCGGGGACAGTCGATTTGGCGTAGTCCTTCAAGACTTCCTCGGGTGGTTACACGCGACCCTGGTCTGGCGAAACAGAGATTGTTTTTTTTTTCCAGACCTGCGTACCACGGCCTACTCGGCCTGAAGGTGCGTCCTCACCCATATGTGGTGGGGGGGTGTCCTTCCCGGCTCTCGGATCTGCAGCTGGGCCGGATTCCAGGCAGCTGGGTTTGAGGGGGGCCTGCGGTCCAGTTGCTATATCGAATTTTGTTTGCTCAGTGGCCCGGATCTTGGCTATCCTTCAACGGGGAGTTGATCAAAACTTGGCCTTGAGTTTTCTCAGGGGTCAGGTTTCAGCTTTGGCAATTTTCTTCCAAAGGTCGTTGGCTGTCCGTTCCCTGGTGCGTCACTTCTTCCAGGGAGTGCGACACTTGGTATTTCCGGTGCAACCTCCGTCACCCCCTGGAGACCTTGTTTTGGTGCAGTCGGTTTTTCGGAACCTCTGTTTGCAAGTATTCAAGGGTACCTCCTGCCTACCTTGTTACAGAAGGTGCCCACCTTGGTTGCTGTCACTCTGTGCGCAGGGTGTCCGCACTGGCGACACTGTTCTGTCGTTCTCCCTATATGTTGGTTCATGGAGCCAAGTGGTACTTCGTCCAGGTCCGTGATTCCCTCCGAAGGTCATTCTAGTGCTCACTTAACCACTTGCCGTCTGCTCACTAGAGCTGTACTGCGGCAAAGTGGCTCTTGTAGGTCTGACGACGTAGACCTATGTCGGCAGACACCCCCCCCTTCTCGGCGGCGCGCGCCGCCGGAGGCTCTCTCCCGCTTTATTCAGTCACAGCGGGAGTCGGGCCAGGGGAGGAGCAGCGGCGATCGCCGCTGCTCTTCCCCGATCGTTGGGGAATCGAGTCTGGAGATCCGCCCGCTTGTGTAAACACAAGCGGGCGGATCTCCTAAGTGACAGGCAGGGTCAGATTGCAGGGTTCAGCATAGCTGAACCTGCGATCTGTCCTTGTGTCACTCAGTCACTTCCTCCCACACACGTCAGTAAGCACCAGGCATACAGGCTCGCCATGGTCGACCAAAGACGTTAAGTGTACATGCTCAGTGTCATATCCAGAGGTTGTCTTTGGGAAATAGACGTATAAGTGCTGCCAGCACTGCTGCAGAGGTTGAAGGGGTGTGGAGTCAGCCTGTCAGTGCTCAGACCATACGCCACACACTGCATCAAATGGGTCTGCATGGCTGTCGTCCCAGAAGGAAGCCTCTTCTAAAGATGATGCACAAGGCCCGCAAACAGTTTGCTAAAGCCAAGAAGAGTAAGGACATGGATTAGTGGAACCATGTCCTGTGATCTGATGAGACCAAGATAAACTTATTTGGTTCAGATGGTGTCAAGTGTGTGTGGTGGCAACTAGGTGAGGAGTACAAAGACAAGTGTGTCTTGGTGGTGGGCGTGTCATGGTCTGGGGCTACATGAGTGCTTCCGGGTCTGTGGAGGTACAGTTCATTGAGGGAACCATGAATGCCAACATGTACTGTGACATACTGAAGACAAGCATGATCTCCTCCCTTTGGATACTGGGTCGCAGGGTAGTATTCCAACATAATGACCCCAAACACACCTCCAAGACCACCACTGCCTTGCTAAAGAAGCTGAGGGTAAAGGTGATGGACTGGCCAAGCATATCTCCAGACCTAAACACTATTAGGAGTGCAAGGTCTCCAACATCCACCAGCTCTGTGATTTCGTCATGGAGGAATGGAAGAGGAATCCAGTGGCAACCTGTGAAGCTCTGGTGAATTCCATGCCCAAGAGGGTTAAGACAGTGCTGGAAAATAATGGGGGCTACATATAATATTGACACTTTGGGCCCAATTTGGACATTTCCACCCAGGGGTGTACTCACTTTTGTTGCCAGCGGTTTAGACATTAATGGCTGTGTATTTTGAGGGGACAACAACTTTACACTGTTATACAAGCTGTACACTCACTACTTTACATTGTAGCAAAGTGTCATTTCTTCAATGTTGTCACTTGAAAAGATATGATGAAATATTTACAAAAATGTGAGGGGTGTACTCACTTTTGTGAGAGTGTGTGTGTGTGTGTGTGTGTGTGTGTGTGTGTGTATTTATATATATATATATATATATACCGATATGGTTTTTCCAGGGCCGATACCGATATTTTGGTCACAAAGTATCGGTATCGGCCGATATTCTGCACATTCAATCACACATCCAATGCAGAGTGACCAGTGCCCCCATCCAATGCAGAGTGACCAGCGCATGGGGATTAGAGCGCCGCCTGATTACACAGAGCAGGGTTCTTCTGCTTACCCGCGCGCCGGCCCTGTCATACGAAGTCCCGCCTCCTATGATAGATGTCACCAGTGTGCTGTCTATCATCGGTAGGAGCCAGGTCCAGGAGGCGGGACCTCGTATGACAGCAACCGCGCCGGGTAAGCAGGAGAACCCTGCTCTGTGTAATCAGGCGGCACTCTAATCCCCATCCCTCCTCTTCCCCTCCGGAGGCTGCCCAATGGGCCCTAAGAAAATATCGGTCATATCGGCCACGTTTGTGGCCAATACCGATACTTTCAAAAAAGTGAATATCAGCCCAACCAATAATCGGTCGATTCCTAACACCCACACCAGGCTGTGTGTCAGGATGGGACCCAAAGTTTCTTCTGGCTTCTACCTATGCAGGACATTGGCGGCACTCCTGGCTCTCATCGTACTGGTGGCTCTGTATACTCAAGACTGTGGGATCGGAGCGGGACAGCCTGAGCCCAGAAGACTCCTCCAACACTAATGTCACCAAATCCCACTTGTTTTTCAACTTCCCTGCAGAGCCCCTTGGACCCCACGGAACCTGGGGCCACCCCCGGCTGCACTATGAGCTGGAGCTGTGGCCGAGGAAGGAGCCAGATGGGGATGGGAAGTATCCTATCTGGCCAAGTTACCATCACTGTCCACTGTGTGCATGGGACTGACACCGTGCTACTGCACTGCCATAAACTCAATGTCGCGAAGAGTTGTTTTAAAACTGTCCCCACTGGTTTCTTGGCATCTGCAATGAGCAAGTAATATTTCCTTAACCCACAAAGCCAAGCCTCCCTGATCTTTTCTTTTTCCAAAGTAGTGGCTGTAGCTTTTAGCCTTTTTTCCTGGTGTTTTTTTCAACATCTGTTTGGTATAAATTACTGCCTCTCTCTGATAAAGGTCATGTATGAAAAATGAATAGACTTAAATGTCACTTGAATGAGAAGGCAGCAGTGGGAAGTACAGATCACTGATGGTGAATTCCGGAAATAGACCAGCACCAACATTCTGCAGAAAGAAAACACTGTCATCCCTATGTAGTTTATATTTCTAAAAAGATGAGGTAATTGTTACTGACTTCAGCACAGCTTTATAGTATGCAATAAAACACACTGTTCACTTCTTTACATGGGGCACTTAAATGCTGGTGTGTGGTTGACAACACACCAGCATTTAAGTGCCCCATGTAAAGAAGTGAACAGTGTGCCTGCCAGTATTTTTTTATTTTTTCCTTTTCATTTCTTTTCATGGTGCTTAAGTGTCCATCGTGCAGCTGACATATAAAATGGGGGAAAGAATGGTATCTAGGTCCTAGCACACGCACGCTTGATTTGTATGTATAGTCAAAACTTTATTTTTAGTTTTGATAGAATAGGTAGGGGTTAAAACTCCTGCCAATTTTTTTTGCTGTTTTTGTACAATTGGGGGAATATTCCTTCCAATTCCTGTCCCAGAGCTGCAGCAGCCAATTAGGAGATCTCCCAAAATAATGGATAATGGCAATTCCTCTTAGACAGGTGTTCTCATTAAAGATTTTCTCTTACTGCTCGTTCTGGGGACAACTCTAAAATTTTGGATTTCTTCTCACTTTTTTTTTTTCCTCAGTGATAATGGTCTAGTACTAGTACAGATAGAGGGGGAAAATCTCCACGATAGGGGAACGGACAACAATAAAAACCTAACAGTAGATCTAACCCACTCCTTACTCAAAAAAAAAAAAAAACCTGCACTTTGAGCGGTAGTAAACCACCACTGAAATAAAAATTAAGCATGCCCCCCCTGCAGGGTTAAGTCATAATGTACTAGTATGCACCACATACTAGCACATTATGACAGGCTTAACCTGTAAAGAAGATTCCTCCCACGCAGAGTTGTCACTGATCCCCAGCTCAGCCATCTTCACCCAGTCTTCCTTCTGGGTTCGTGGGCTCCGGCTTTCTGAAAGACCAGAGCCGTGGTGACATCACTACGGCGCATGCGCGGTAGCTCTTGGCTTTGGCACGGAGCTCTGAAGGTATGACAGGGGTATGCCATTCTTTCGGAGCACATGCATCGGTGACATCACTAGCAGCATCACTTGTGAATATCCTTAACAGTTAAAGTTTACCTTTACTTTAAGGCCTTGTGCACACAGAATGGTTGCTTTGCTCCTCCGAATGCCAGAATGAAAGCTGCTTAAAAAAGTGTCTAGAGCCACATATTGCACAAATGTTTAGGTGCGTTTTAAGCACATCAAATGTTTGAGTGCAATGGATTTCATTGGCCAGAATATTTATTTTGACGATTGGAATGCATAAAGGCTCAAATACGCCTAACATTTGCACGCGCATTTAAAGTTTTTTTATGCATAATCAAGATGCTGATTTGAAATAAATATATAGTGTTGCGCAAATAAAAAATTATTAAATTTGTGCTTAAATTATTAAAAACCCAAAATATTTATATGTGACATAATATTAAAGTGGCAATAGTGCTAATAAAGTGGTAAATATAATATAATACTCATAGAAAAGAGAAAATATATAGATATAAAAGTCCAGTGTGCAAAGTGCAAAAAGCCAATAAACAAAGTCCAAAATGTAATCCTAAAGTGATCTGTGCTCCCAGAGAGAAGTGACCAGAGTGTCTCAGTGGACAGCCAGCCGTGCACCCCCTTGTGATTGGGTGCTCACCTCAAATCCTTAAAAAGAGCGCATAGATTGTTATCCCAAAAAGATCATCCATCCATATCCTTCAGGGCTCCTCTCATTCACAGGAGTTGCAGCGTCAATCAATGCAGTATATATGCAAACGAAAAGACTTGCAATAGTGTATGAAATCCTTAAACAATCAGCTTTTATTAAATAAAGGTGGATAAATCTCACTCACATTTGTAGGTGCAACACATGCACTTTGACAATAGCATCAAGTAAATGGTGGAAATCCTGGTGGTATAGTGGGAGAGACTGCACAGAGCCGCCGGTCTCCACAGCGTGCACCGATAGCTGACAGCCTCACCTAGACAATAGTGTATCGCTCCATCCGCCCTTTCCCCTCCCCTATGCGTGATGACACAGGGATCACGTGTCTTCCTCTGGGGGATATTCCCCTGAGGAAGACACGTGATCCCTGTGTCGTCACGTGTAGGGGAGGGGAAAGGACGGATGGAGCGATACACTATTGTCGGCCACTGTGACACTGGTCACTTCTCTCTGGGAGCACAGATCACTTTAGGATTACATTTTGGACTTTGTTTATTGGCTTTTTGCACTTTGCACACTGGACTTCTATATCTATATATTTTCTCTTTTCTATGAGTATTATATTATATTTACCACTTTATTAGCACTATTGCCACTTTAATATTATGTCACATATAAATATTTTGGGTTTTTAATAATTTAAGCACAAATTAATTAATTTAATTTAATTTTTTATTTACGCAACACTATATATTTATTTCAATTATGCACACTATTATGAGAAGTGGAGTGTCTGCGGCAAATAACTGATCGATTTAGAGCCTCAGGGTCGCTCGCAGGACTTAAGCCCCGTACACACGCACCAATTGTTGGCTGTAAATTTTCGGCCAACGTCCGATCGGCCGATTGTCGGCTTGTTAGTATGATGCTTCCGACAGCCGACTGCAACTTTTCGGCCGAACTAAATCTGGTGTGCATGCTATAAAAGTTTTGTTGGCCGTCAGCAGAACGGCCGATTGTTCCTCAGTCAGTACAGATTTCGGCCGACAAAAATGTGATGATCAAGACTGGGCATGCTCAGAGAAGAAAAAACACACGAAAAGTAGACCAGAACATGACATCACTTCTGCAGTTGGTGGTTGTTGGCCGACAAAATTCGTGTGCAGTCTAGAGCACATTTCAACCAACACAACAACACTGGACAAAAGACGGCCGACAATCGGTGCGTGTGTACGAGGCTTTATTCCTTATACAAGATGCTGATTTGACAGCATGATTATTGCACAGGTGTGCCTAATGCTGGCCATACACGTATAGATTTTTGGACGAGAATATTCGTAGAACATTCGTACGAACATTCTTTGAACATTCGTTGAATAGACGAATGTCGTTCGAAAATTGTCTTTTGCTTATAACATTTAATTTTAAAATGAATGTAATTTCTGAAAGATAACCACATACACTGCCCGAAAATTCGTTGATCGAGAAAAGTTTTCCCTTTTGCCCCAACGAATTTTCCCGTCGCTGCAGGGACATCGATTTACCCCCACTAACGATTAGAAAATCAAACAAATTTTCTTGAAACGAAAATTTCCGGTTGAAAATCTATACGTGTATGGCCAGCATTAGGCTGGCCACAATAAAGAGGCACTCTAAAATGTCTAGTTTTATCACACAGCACAATGCCACAGATGTCGCAAGTTTTGAGGGTGCGTGCAGTTGGGCATTCAGGAATGTCCACCAGAGCGGTTGCCTGTGAATTGAATGTTAATTTCTCTACCATAAGCCAGGACCTCCACATCCCGCATCTTCACCTCCAAGATTGTCTGAGACCAGTCCCCCAGACGGCTGCTGAAACAATCTGCTGCTGAAAAAAATCTGTTTGCATACCCAAAGAAATTCTGCACAAACTGTCAGAAACCATCTCAGGGAAGCTCATTTGCATGCTTGTCTTCCTCATCCGGGTCTCAACCGGACTGCAGTTAGTCATCGTAATTAACCTGAGTTGGCAAATTCGTTGGCGCCTGGCAATTTGGAGAGGTGATCTCTTCACGGATGAATCCCGGTTTTCACTGTAAAGGGCAGATGGCAGACCACATGTATGGCGTCGTGTGGGTGAACGGTTTGCTGATGTAAACGTTGTGGATTGAGTAGCCCATGGTGGCGGTGGGGTTATGGTATCTGCAGGCTTATGTTATGGACAACGAACACAGGTGCATTTTATTGATGGCATTTTGAATGCACAGAGCTATTGTGGTGAGATCCTGAAGCCCATTGTTGTTCCATTCATCCACGACTATCACCTCATGTTGCAGCATAATGCACGGCCCCATGTTGCAAGGATCTGTACACAATTCCTGGAAGCTGAAAAAAATCCCAGTTCTTGCATGGCCAGCATACTCACCGGACCTGTCACTTATTGAGCATGTTTGGGATGCTCTGGATGGGCATATATACGACCGCGTGCTCCAGGTCCTGCCAATATCCAGCAACTTCGCACAGCCGTTGAAGAGGAGTAGAACAACATTCCACAGGCCACAATCAACCTGATCAACTCTATGCGAAGGAGATGTGTTGCACTGCGTGAGGCAAATCATTGTCACACCAGATACCTACTGGTTTTCGGACCCCTAAGGCCCCTTTCACACATGCTGTCCGTTTGTCCGTTTTTCATCCATCCGTTGACTGATGAAAAACGGACATCAATGAATCTCTATGTAAAAACAGATGATCATCAGTTAACATCCGTTTTCATCTGCTTCAGTCAATGTCCGTTTTTTTGAACGGATGAATATCCTATTCTTCATCCATCAAAAAAACAGATCGGACGAAAAACAGATGACAATGGATGAAAAACAGATGACAATGGATGAAAAACGGATGACAATGGATGAAAAACGGATGACAACGGATGAAAAACGGATGAAAAACGGATGAAAAACGGATGAAAAACGGATGACAACGGATGAAAAACGGATGACAACGGATGAAAAACGGATGACAACGGATGAAAAACGGATGACAACGGATGAAAAACGGATGACAACGGATGAAAAACGGATGACAACGGATGAAAAACGGATGACAACGGATGAAAAACAGATAACTGACGAAAAACGGATGAAAAACTGATATATTTTGACATGACTGAACTGATAAACTGAACGGACCGTATGTGTGAAAGGGGCCTAATACAGTAAAACTGCATATTTTAGGCCCCTTTCACTTCAGTTCATCAGTTCAGTCACGTCAAAATGTATCAGTTTTTCATCCGTTTTTCGTCAGTTGTCATCCGTTTTTCATCAGTTGTTATCTGTTCTTCATCCGTTGTCATCCGTTTTCATCTGTTGTCATCCGTTTTTCATCCGATCCGTTTTTTTGACGGATGAAAAATAGGGCATTCATCCTTTCAAAAAAACGGACATTGACGGAAGCCGATGAAAACGGATGTTAACTGATGATCATCCGTTATCCATTTTTACATAGAGATACATTGATGTCCGTTTTTCATCCGTCAACGGATGGATGAAAAACGGACAAACGGACAGCATGTGTGAAAGGGGCCTTAGAGTGGCCTTTATTGTGGCCAGCCTAAGACACACCTGTGCAATAATCATGCTGTCTAATCAGCATCTTGATATGCCACACCTGTGAGGTGGATGGATTATCTTGGCAAAAGAGAAATACTCACTAACACAGATTTAGACAGACTTGTGAACAATATTTGAGAGAAATAGACCTTTTGTGTACGTAGAAAATTTGTGTACGTAGAAAAAGTCTTCGATCTTTAAGTTCAGCTTTTGAAAAATGGGGGCAAAAACAAGTGTCGCAGTTTATAATTTTGTTCAGTGTGTGTGTGTGTGTGTGTGTGTGTGTGTGTATATATGTGTATATATATATATATATATATATATATATATATATATATATATATATATACACACACGGTATGTGTGTGTGTGTGTATATATGTACAGTCAGATCCATAAATATTGGGACATCTACACAAATCTAATCTTTTTGACTCTATAATGGATTTGAAATGAAACAAACAAGATGCGCTTTAACTGCAGTGCAGACTTTCAGCTTTAATTTGAGGGTATTTACATCCAAATCAGGTGAAAAGTGTAGGAATTACTACAGTTTTTGTATATGTGCCTCCCACTTTTTAAGGGACCAAAAGTAATGGGACAATTGGCTGCTCAGCTGTTCCATGGCCAGGTGTGTTATTCACTCATTATCCCATTTACAAGGAGCAGATAAAAGGTCCAGAGTTAATTTCAAGTCTGCCATTTGCATTTGGAATCTGTTGCTGTCAACTCTCAATATTAGATCCAAAGAGCTGTCACTATCAGGGAAGCAAGCCATCATTAGGCTGAAAAAAAAAATAAAAACAAACCATCAGAGATATCAAAAACATTAGGTTTGGCCAAATCAACTGTTTGGAACATCCTTGAAGAACGCACCAGTGAGCTCAGCAACACCAAAAGACCCGGAAGACCACGGAAAACAGCTGTGGCGGATGACCGAAGAATTCTTTCCCTGGTGAAGAAAACACCCTTCACAACAGTTGGCCAGATCAAGAACACTCTCCAGGAGGTATGTGTATGTGTGTCAAAGTCCACAATCAAGAGTGAATACAGAGGGTCCACCACAAGATGTAAACCATTGGTGAGCCTCAAAAACAGGAAGGCCAGATTAGTTTGCTAAACAACATCTAAAAAAGCCTTCACAGTTCTGGAACATCCTATGGACAGATGAGACCAAGATCAACTTGTACCAGAGTGATGGGAAGAGAAGAGTATGGAGAAGGAAAGGAACTTCTCATGATCCACAGCATACCACCTCATCAGTGAAGCATGGTGGTGGTAGTGTCATGTCGTGGGCATGTATGGCTGCCAATGGAACTGGTTCTCTTGTATTTATTGATGATGTGACTGCTGACAAAAGCAGCAGGATGAATTCTGAAGTGTTTCGGGCACTATTATTTACTCATATTCAGCCAAATGCTTCAGAACTCATTGGACGGCGCTTCACAGTGCAGATGGACAATGACCCAAAGCATACTGCGAAAGCAACCAAAGTTTTTTTAAGGGAAAGAAGTGGAATGTTGTGCAATGGCCAAGTCCATCACCCGACCCATCACCTGACCTGAATCTGATTGAGCATGCATTTTACTTGCTGAAGACAAAACTGAAGGGAAAATGCCCCAAGAACCAGCAGGAACTGAAGACAGTTGCAGTAGAGGGCTGGCAGAGCATCACCAGGGATGAAACTCAGCGTCTGGTGATGTCTATGTGTTCCAGACTTCAGGCTGTAGATGACTGCAAAGGATTTGCAACCAAGTATTAAAAAGTGAAAGTTTGATTTATGATTGTTAATCTGTCCCATTACTTTTGGTCCCTTAAAGTGGGAAGCACATATACAAACTGTTGTAATTCCTACACCGTTCACCTGATTTGGATGTAAATACCCTCAAATTAAAGCTGAAAGTCTGCAGTTAAAGCACATCGTGTTTCATTTCAAACCCACTGTGGTGTATAGAGCCAAAAAGATTAGAATTGTGTTGATGTTCCAATATTTATGGACCTGTGTGTGTATGTGTGTGTATATATATAATATATATATAATATACTGTACAGACCAAAAGTTTGGACACACGTTCTCATTCAAAGAGTTTTCTTTATTTTCATGACTATGAAAATTGTAGTCCCACTTCAAGAGGTAGTCACCTGAAATGGTCTTCCAACAGTCTTGAAGGAGTTCCCAGAGATGCTTAGCACTTGTTGGCCCTTTTGCCTTCACTCTGCGGTCCAGCTCACCTCAAACCATCTCGATTGGGTTGAGGTCCAGTGACTGTGGAGGCCAGGTCATCTGGCGCAGCACCCCATCACTCTCCTTCTTGGTCAAATAGCCCTTACACAGCCTGGAGGTGTGTTTGGGGTCATTGTCCTGTTAAAAAATAGATGGTCCAACTAAACGCAAACCGGATGGAATAGCATGCCGCTGCAAGATGCTGTGGTAGCCATGCTGGTTCAGTATGCATTCAATTTTGAATAAATCCCCAACAGTGTCACCAGCAAAGCACCCCATCACACCTCCTCCTCCATGCTTCACGGTGGGAACCAGGCACGTAGAGTCCATCCGTTCACCTTTTCTGCATCGCACAAAGACACGGTGGTTGGAACCAAAGATCTCAAATTTGGACTCATCAGACCAAAGCACAGATTTCCACTGGTTAATGTCCATTCCTTGTGTTCTTTAGCCCAAACAAGTCTCTTTTGCTTGTTGCCTTTCTTTAGCAGTGGTTTCCTAGCAGATATTCTACCATGAAGGCCTGATTCACACAGTCTCCTCCTAACAGTTGTTCTAGAGATGTGTCTGCTGCTAGAACTCCGTGTGCCATTGACCTGGTCTCTAATCTGAGCTGCTGTTAACCTGTGATTTCTGAGGCTGGTGATTCGGATGAACTTATCCTCCGCAGGAGAGGTGACTCTTGGTCTTCCTTTCCTGGGGCGGTCCGCATGTGAGCCAGTTTCTTTGTAGCGCTTGATGGTTTTTGTGACTGCACTTGGGGACACTTTCAAAGTTTTCCCAATTTTTCTGACTGACTGACCTTCATTTCTTAAAGTAATGATGGCCACTCGTTTTCCTGTACTTAGCTGCTTTTTTCTTGCCATAATACAAATTCTAACAGTATATTCAGTAGGACTATCAGCTGTGTATCCACCTGACTTCTGCACAACACAACTGATGGTCCCAACCCCATTTATAAGGCAAGAAATCACACTTATTAAACCTGACAGGGCACACCTGTGAAGTGAAAACCATTTCAGATGACTACCTCTTGAAGTGTGACTCTACAATTTTCATGGTCATGAAAATAAAGAAAACTCTTTGAATGAGAAGGTGTGTCCAAACTTTTGGTCTGTACTGTGTGTGTATATATAATATATATTTTTTGTGTGTGTATATATATATATATATATATATATATATATATATATATATATATATATATATATATATATTATTTTTTTTTATTGGTTGAACTGGATGGCTTTTTTTTTAACCTGACTAACTATGTAACTATGCTTTAGTTTACATAGACTGCATGCAGCTCAAGGTTGACCAGGCACATAACCAAATGCCCTTTTTTCCCCAAATAAGCCAACAGTCATATGTACAAAAATTAAAGTGTTTCAAGCATCACATGAGGAAACATGACTTCTTAGTGGTGCCTTTGGACCTTGTTTGGAAAAGCTGTACATTTTAAGAATCCTGCTAAATGTTGTTTCCATCTAAACTGATCACTTACAATAATCCCCCAAACACTAAGTAAATTATTTCTTGTAGATGCCTATGCCTGTAATATATTCATTATTGGTCTGTATAAAGACAAAAAAAAAAAAACATTGGTGATTTCATAGAAACTCCCCGTCTTGCTCTTTTTACTCTCTGTACTTTTATCTGCTGATTTGCCAGTTTAAGTGTGACTTGCTGCAAGATTATCAGATTCCCAGTGGTAAATTTTCTTCTTTTCTACAGCCCAGAAAGTAAGTAAGAAAGGATTATTTGTGATTAAAGTTGATTTCTTTTTTAGGAGAACAAGATAAACTGATGTAAATCAGTCTTATTTATGAGTTGCTGAAATG
This sequence comes from Pelophylax lessonae, assembly GCF_965119305.1. Classification (NCBI taxonomy): domain Eukaryota; kingdom Metazoa; phylum Chordata; class Amphibia; order Anura; family Ranidae; genus Pelophylax; species Pelophylax lessonae. The sequence continues at coordinate 344,138,797 of NC_138771.1, read as the reverse complement.
TATGGCCTTGTGTTTCAGGTGAAAACTGACTTCTTTGAACTGTTAGCAAGTCACCATTTGGATGCACAGTCTCGATGGAGCAAAGTAAAAGACAAATTTGAGGGGGATCCCAGATACAAGGCTATAGACAGCTCTTCAGCCCGGGAAGAGCTTTTCAAGCAGTACATCGAGAAGGTGGTGAAAGTATGTTACTGCTGTTTTTGTTCTAACTTCTGTTTTGACTGTATTCCTATGTTGAGTGAGGTTTTTTTGTATCTTCATCTTTTTCTTATTAGGGCAAGTGGGCTCCTTTCTGTGATTGCTAAATAAGCAAATACTGCAGATGGGTGCAAAAATCCTAAAATAAGATCATAAGAAACAGTTTCTAGGAGCCTTATTATTGTTACTGATTTCTTAAGAAGTGTTCTTTGTTAGCTGACCGTAATGTATATTATTTTCATGTGTTCCTCGGCAGAATTTGGATACTGAGAAAGAAAAGGAGCTCGAAAGACAGGCTCGTATTGAGGCTAGTTTACGGGAACGAGAGCGGGAGGTGCAGAAAGCCCGATCTGAACAGACCAAGGAGATTGATAGAGAGCGAGAGCAGCACAAGCGAGAGGAAGCCATCCAGAATTTCAAAGCCCTTCTGTCTGATATGGTAATGAAAGGGCATTTTTTCTTTTTTAATGTTATTCAACTGATAATTTATGCTTTGATTAGTGCTTTGTGTATTAAAAAATGTAAATGCCACGCATTTTTAGCAAAATTCAGAAAGAAAAAAAAAAGCATGTTCTCAAAATGTATATATATTTGGACGGATCCTGGTTTATAGCAGTATCTTCATATGTGAGATATTCTGTCAATTTCTTTTTTTGTGCAAAGCAAAAATGAAAATCCAGAATACCAGCAGATGTCCCTGCAAAGAAGAAAGTAAATCTTTCCTACCCTTCTTCATAAGGACAGAATTGTGTTAAAATCCTTCTCCATCTGTTACTAACTGCAGCCTCCCCCCCCCCCCCCCTCCTCTGTGATACTATGTGAGAGATGATTGGAGGAAAGGAAAACACCTCCCCTTCCCACAGACGAAGAACTGTGTTGTGAATAGACGAGCTTCGTTCTGAACTCCCGCCTCAACACAACTTTTATCTTGTGTTGGGAAAACTGCTCAGAAGTGACTTATGCTAATAACAGAGGAAGAAGCACCAGAGAGCAACGACACTTAGATCTTTAGAGAAAGAGAAGTAAACACTACAGTTATATGTGCCTGTGAACTATATTAACAGTCAAAATGTGCATGAAAGTCCATAATCCAGAGGTTATAAAGTGCCCATTGTGTATACAGAGTGTCAGAACACTCACCAGATATATTATCAAAGAATACAGTGGTGAATGCTTGGAGTCTATGCTATACAATACAACTGTATTCTGCCTGGAAGTTCACTAAAAAAATATTTCTGGCTCCGATTGGTGAGCATTTTATACAGCATATCCAGCACATGGCGACCTAAGGGGTGGTCCTGCAGGCCAGACCGGCTTTCAAGCTTTTGTTTGGATTGTTCAGGCTTGTTTTGTATATGATTTCTGGTGAGTGCATCTATGTGGTGGAGGAGGAGCACATTTTAAGATCACTACTCACTTTACTCAGCTCAGCTGAAACTCCTGATCTCTCCCTGCCTGTGTGACCGAAGACTCGCCTGCATTGTTTACATAAGCAGGTGGGTCTTCTGTCAGTTTCTCTGATCGCAGGAGGCCGGCGGCAATTGCCGCCGCTCCTCCCGTGGCCCGCCTTCCGCTGTCTAAACACAGCGAGAGCGTGGCGCCGAGACCGCATGCACAAAATCACGTAGATCCACGTGATTTTGCTGAGCCGCCCTGCCGCAGTATTTTTGTGTGGGGCAGTTAAAGGAGCTGCAAGAATATCTGGCAAGTACTGGCTAGTGGTACATGTGACCACAATCTTCCGTATTCTTCATATGTTTGTGCTATGGGGTAGAGTGGCAAGAAGCCTTTTCTTACAAAGAAACATCCAAGCCCGGCTACATTTTGCATAAACACATCTGAAGCCTCCCAAAAGCATGTGGGAAAATGGGTTATAGTCTGATGAAACCAAGGTTGAACTTTTTGGCCATAATTCCAAATTATTTTTGGCGCAAAAACACTGTACATCACCAAAAGAACACCATAACCACAGTGAAGCATGGTGGTGGCAGCATCATGCTTTGGGGCTGTTTTTCTTCAGTTGGAACAGGGGCCTTAGTCAAGTTAGAGGGAGTTATGAACAATTCCAAATACCAGTCAATATTGGCACAAAACCTTCAGGCTTCTGCTAGAAAGCTGAACATGTAGAGGAACTTCATCTTTCAGCATGACAATGACCCAAAGCATACATTCAAATCAACAAAGGAATGGCTTCACCAGAAGATGAAAGTTTTGGAATGGCCCAGCCATAGCCCAGACCTGAATCCGACTGAAAATCTGTGGTGTGATCTGAAGAGGGCTGTGCACAGGAGATGATCTCGCAATCTCACAGATTTGGAGTATTTTTTTCAAAGAGTGGGCAAATATTGCCAAGTAAAGATGTGCGATGCTTAGACTCCTACCCAAAAAGACTGAGTGCTGTAATAAAATCAAAAGGTGCTTCCACTAAGTATTAGTTTAAGGGTGTGCACACTTATGCAACCCTATTTATTTAGTTTTTTATTTTTACTTCCCTCCACCTAAAAGATTTGTTTGTTGTACAGTTTTTAGGTCACATTAAAGGTGAAAAATGTTCTGAAATGATTGAAAGGTTAAAAAAAAAACACCTGCTTTTACGACCACTTTAAGGGCTTGCCAGTATCCACTTACCTGAAGGTATGAGCCTATACCTATAACTCCTGATGTAGGTATAATATGCTTGTGGTCTGCACTGTACTCTAAGATATAGAATTTACAGGTAAGTCAAATCTCCTCTGTTTCACATCCATCATCAACTGACTCTGGGGGAATAGGTTCTTAATCGAGAAGTGTTTGCAGAGCCTTGCCAGTGGTAAGGAACCCCAGATGTGGAGCCATTAGTGTCCAGGTTCAGTGCAAAGCTGGACAGAATAACATCCAGGACCAGATATATCTCCAAGCATTTATGGTGAATTCTTTGGTGACACTGTGCGATCAGTTCTCCCTAATTTATGCCTTTCAGCCTTTACAGCTCCTGCTGATTCGAGAGGGCATCCCTAGGTTCTGATCACCCCAGTTTGGCCCAGGAGAATGTGGTGCTCAGACATCATGGACCCTTCCAGATCAACCTGGCAAGGTCCGATCTTCCGTTCCTCTTTAGAGTCGCTGGCGTTAACGGCGTGGCTGTTGAAGCCAGGATCCTGAGACTACATGAGTGTCTGTCATTCCTCCTCTGCTAAAGGCTAGGAAGGTGTCTTCAAGGAAAATTTACCACTTCTTTACCTGGTGTAAGGCTAAAGAACTTTATCCCCAGAAGTATGTCATAGAGCGTATTCTGTGGTTCTCCAAACTGGAGTTGATTAAGGTCTGACCTTAAGTACAATCAAAGGTCAGCTTTCGGGCTTTGGAAGCTCTCCTTCGGTGGGTCTATTGCTTTGTATTCCTTGGTGCTTTTCATTTGGGCAATGGGTCTTGCATATTATTCCATTAGGAGAACCTCAACTTGTTTTTTCTGTATTGCAGAAATCTCCATTGGAACGCATCTGGGATATTCATTTAGCCTTTCTGACTAGGTTATATTTCTGGTTGCACTCACTTTGGCTTGTAGAGTTTCTAAATTGTCTGCCTTTGCCTAAAAGGAACCATTCCTGGTTCTCCAATGTGACAAGGTGATTCAACGGCGTTAGACATCCTTTTGACCGGAGTTGGTCTCTCTGTTCCATCTTAACCAGGATATTGTTACCTTCTGTTTATCCTAAGCTTCTGACACTGGGGGAACAAGGCTCTTCATACTTTGGATGTCAAATTTTACCTCAAGTCCGCTGCTGCAAATTTTCAGTCTTACTGCTTTGTGCTTCTTAAAGACTATGCAGATTTTAAATCTACCATTTCTTGATGGGTCCATCAGCTTATTTCTCAAGCTAATGGTCTAAGGAAAGTTCCACTGTTTTTAGTGACAACTGCCAGAAGTGTTGGAGCTTCCTGGCCAATTAACACCAGGCACCTGTAGCGCAAGTGTGTAAGGCAAATGCAGCCGGGTGTCCCCGCCGCCTGTAAGAACGATCAGGCGGCTGAACATATGCTATGATTGTTCTTATGACTAGGGGAATCGCCGGCTGTAAAAAATATCCGCCCTCAAAGCCAAGGACGTCATATGACGTCCACCTAAGGGGAAGTGGTTAATAGTGTACATCACAGGACAGGGATCCCACTTCATTTCCTTTGTTTATGCCTTGGTAAATAGCCAATGCTATGCTTGGCTCGGAGGGGTGATGCCTGTGAGGGTGTCTCCTCCTTTCCCCAGTGTTTAATCACCTGATGGTGGCAGCATAATGTTATCATAATGGATATGAAGATACTCCATATCCTGTGATGTACCAGGAAAAGGATTTTTTTCAAATCCAAAAATCCAATTTCTCTAACGTCCTCCGACAGTCGCCGCCTCTTCATATTCGTCACATATGGGGTATTAGACTTTGCTCCGAAGGAGTAGCTAGGCAACAGAATATGTTAACATTAAAGCTTTTAACATATCCCACCCTCAAGGGGTGGTCACCTCAGTCAATACCCTCCTACTTCCTGCAACCATATCTCAGTTTCAATGTCTAGCTTGTCAGGAGTGGTTGTCTCTCTCTGTGCTGGGGCTTTGTGCCCCAGACTCTTTCTTCTTTTTTGATTTTTTGTTTGAGTTTTCTCTCTACCTTTACTTAGCTGTTCTTTTTGTCAGCATTAGTTAGTTCTTCGGATGAAGAGGATCATGCGGGCTGGGTCTCGGGCTGATCCCCCTGGTTGCAGGTCGTGGGTCAGTGGCTTCCCAGCCTGCCATCGAGCGTTCAGCCAGGTAACGCTCCTGGCACAGTGAACGACCCATCCCTGTTCGGTGCAGGGATGATTGGTGAGGTGGCTACCTCACTGGACGCTGTGCGGTTTCTTAACCCCAATTCTGTGCGTCTTGTATGCGACTCTCCCTGCCTCATGTGCAGCGGCTTGTTCGCCTGTGTGGGTCCCCCACGCCATTGTGAGGTAAGTGTATCTATGTGGGGACCTGTCTGTCTGGGGGGGTGTCAGTCTGGGACTGTGTAACCTGCCTCTGTTCTCACTGTTTGTCTCCCTATCCCTCGGCTGCATGGGGGGGGGGGGGAGCTGTGTGACACTGTGTGTGTCAGCCTTGTCAGTGTGAGAAGCTGTGTGCTGTGGGGCATGTTTTGTGGCATGTTTGGGCACTATACAGCGATCGCTGCGGCGATCTAACATGTTTTTTTATACATGGATAACGTGTGCATTACTGTACTGTGGAGCGGCGGTTTCGGCGCCAAACGGCGCCATTTTGCCTACACTCGCTCCGGCCGCATGTTCTACATGCATGGCGGCCATTTTCTTGTAGCCTCCCATAGGCTTTAATAGAGCGCCCTGGCCGCATCACTTCCTCTTCTCCAGGATACACCGATCGAGGCAGCAGCAGCGGCAAGGGTCTCCTCAGGTTATATCCTTCTTATCCATTGCCTGTGTCAGTTTTATTGTCCCTGTGGGGGTCTCATTGTGCTTGTGTGTGGTGCGGTGGGCTGCGCTCGCCGCGCTTGTTAAAGGGGCAGTTAACCCTTTATTATCCGGCATTTGATATTGGGGCAATGGATTCTCAGGAGGGCAAATTTCCTACCGCCTTGGTGGAAAGCCAGGGGACCGCTGTTTCCCCCCCAGGGGGGGATTTAGCCACTATTGTGGCTGGCCTTGCTGCTCAGGTGCAGATGCTGGTGGCTGCTCAATCTACTAAGAGACCCAGAGTTTCTCTTTCCTCTGATTCTGAGGGTGAAGGTGATGGGGCTGTTATGGCGGGGGCCTCCTTATCGGGGTCCCGCTCCTCCCTGGATCTAGTGGGGTCCGAGGTGGAGGCTGAAGTTGAAGGGGTTGATAATTCTCCCCCTGGCTCGCCTGAAGAGCTTGCAATCATGGATGAATTGATTTCTTCCATAAAACAAACGCTGCGTTTGCAGGATGAAGTGTCCCCCCCCGCTGCCTTGGCGGCTTATGGGACGCAGAGAAAACGCAGGACGCCGCAGGTTTTTCCCTGCAATGATGATTTTCAGCGCGCTGTTAAGGAACAATGGCGCAATCTACGCAAACCTTTTGCTGTACCAAGTAGGTTCAAGCTGCGTTATCCTTTCTCGCCTTCCACTGATGAAAGGTGGTGTGTGCCACCCCCAGTGAATCACGCAATTGTGGTTTTAAACAAATCCACTGCGATTCCTGCAGAGGATTCCCCTGTGTTCCGTGATGCCACGGATAGGAGATTGGAGTCTCTTGCCCGTCATACTTATTCTGTTACAGGTTCTATGCTTAAGGCTCTGTTTGCCTCTCTCATGGCGGCCCAGGCTGTCGCAAGTTGGACGCAGATGCTTAGGCGCGTCCTAGTGGCCGATTCGGCCTCGCCGGCGACCCTGGATATGGTGGATCAAATCCACCAGGGTGTCATGTATCTGTGTGATGCGGACTTGGACTTGGTCCCGTTGGCTGCACGTGTGCACAGCGTGGCGGTGTTGTCTCGCCGCCTGGTTTGGTTGAAATGTTGGTGGGTGGACCAATCTTCACGTAAGACCTTAGCCAATCTGCCTTATGATGGGTCTCGCCTTTTTGGGGAGTCCTTGGATGTGTTGATTAAGGGGATCACCGGAGGTAAGAGCACTCTCTTGCCCCATTTCCCCAAGGCTAAGGGGGCTTCTGGGAAGAAGCATGCTAATTTTCGGCCCCCTCAGGGGTCCTTTCGTGCCTTTCGGTCGCACTACAAGGGCAAACCGTTCAAAGGTCAAGGCTCTCAGAAGAAGCCCTGGTCTGGGACACAGAAGTCCGGTCAATCCGGATCCGCTGCCCATAACAGTGCGGCCTGAAGGGGCGCCCTCACCCAGTTTTGGGGTGGGGGGACGCTTGCTCGGTTTTCTTCAACCCTGGTTGGCCCGCGTGCGGGACAGATGGGTTCAGGAGATCGTTCGATCTGGTTACAAGATCGAGTTTCTCTCTCGGCCAGAGAGCAGATTTTTCTCTTACGTCCTCCGACAGTCGCCGCCTCTTCATATTCGTCACATATGGGGTATTAGACTTTGCTCCGAAGGAGTAGCTAGGCAACAGAATATGTTAACAATAAAGCTTTAACATATCCCACCCTCAAGGGGTGGTCCCCTCAGTCAATACCCTCCTACTTCCTGCAACCATATCTCAGTTTTAATGTCTAGCTTGTCAGGAGTGGCTGGCTCTCTCTGTGCTGGGACTTTCTGTCCCAGACTCTTTCTTCTTTTTAATATTTTGTTTGAGTTTTCTCTCTACCTTTACTTAGCTGTTATTTTGTCAGCGTTAGTTCTTCGGACGAAGAGGATCATGCGGACTGGGTCTCGGGCTGATCCCCCTGGTCGCAGGTCGTGGGTCAGTGGCTTCCCAGTCTGCCATCGAGCGTTCAGCCAGGTAACGCTCCTGGCATAGTGAACGACCCATCCCTGTTCGGTGCAGGGATGATTGGTGAGGTGGCTACCTCACTGGACGCTGTGCGGTTTCTTAACCCCCATTTTGTGCGTCTTGAATTGCGACTCTCCCTGCCTCATGTGCAGCGGCTTGTTCGCCTGTGCGGGTCCCCCACGCCATGTGAGGTAAGTGTATTTATGTGGGGACCTGTCTGTCTGGGGGGGGTGTCAGTCTGGGACTGTGTAACCTGCCTCTATTCACACTGCTTGTCTCCCTATCTCTCGGCTGCATGCTGTGGGCTGCAAGGGGGGGGGGGGGGAGCTGTATGACACTGTGTGTCAGACTGGCCAGTGTGAGAAGCTGTGTGCTGTGGGGCATGTTTTTTTGGCATGTTTGGGCATATACAGCGATCGCTGCGGCGATCTGACATGTATTCTTATATTGGAATGTAATGTGTGTTTTAATGCACTGTGGAGTGGCGGTTTCGGCGCCAAACGACGCCATTTTGCCTACACCCGCTCCGGCCGCATGGTTTACATGCATGGCGGCCATTTTCTTGTAGCCTCCATAGGCTTACATAGAGCGCCCTGGCAGCATCACTTCCTCTTTCCAGGAACACCGATCGAGGCAGCAGCAGCGGCGAGGGTCTCCTCAGGTTTTATCCTTCTGTTCTTGCTATCCATTGCCTGTATTCAGTTTGCATATTCCCTGTGGGGGTCTCATTGTGCTTGAGTGTGGTGGGCTGCGCTTGCCGCGCTTGCTTAATAGGGGCAGTTAACCCTTGGTTGTCTGGCATTACAGGGGCAATGGATTCTCAGGAGGGCAAATTTCCTACAGTATTGGTGGAAAGCCAGGGGACCGCTGTTTCCCCCCCCAGGGGGGGATTTGGCCACTATTGTGGCTGGCCTTGCTGCTCAGGTGCAAATGCTGGTGGCTGCTCAATCTACTAAAAGGCCCAGAGTTGCTCTTTCCTCTGATTCTGAGGGTGAAGGTGATGGGGCTGTTCTGGCAGGGGCCTCCTTATCGGGGTCCCGCTCCTCTCTTGATCTAGTGGGGTCTGAGGTGGAGGCTGAAGTTGAGGGGGTCGATAATTCTCCCCCTGGCTCGCCTGAAGAGCTTGCAATCATGGATGAGTTGATTGCTTCCATTAAGCAAACGCTGCGTTTGCAGGACGAAGTGTGTCCCCCCGCTGCCTTGGCGGCTTATGGGACGCAGAGGAAACGCAGGACGCCGCAGGTTTTTCCCTGCAATGCTGATTTTCAGCGCGCTGTTAGGGATCAATGGCGCGATCTGCGCAAACCTTTTGCGGTACCAAGCAAATTCAAGCTGCGTTATCCTTTTTCGCCTGCCACTGATGAAAGGTGGTGTGTGCCTCCACCAGTGGATCATGCAATTGCGGTTTTGAACAAAGCCACTGCGATTCCTGCAGAGGGTTCCCCTGTTTTCCGTGATGCCACGGATGGGAGACTGGAGTCTCTTGCCCGTCATACTTATTCTGTTACGGGTTCTATGCTTAAGGCTCTGTTTGCTTCTCTCATGGCGGCCCAGGCGATCGCAAGTTGGACGCAGATGCTTAGGCGCGTCCTAGTGGCCGACTCGGCCTCGCCGGCGACCCTGGATATGGTGGATCAGATCCACCAGGGTGTCATGTATCCGTGTGATGCGGACCTGGACCTGATTCCGTTGGCTGCACGTGTGCACAGCGTGGCGGTGTTGTCTCGCCGCCTGGTTTGGTTAAAATGTTGGTCGGTGGACCAATCTTCACGTAAGACCTTAGCCAATCTGCCTTATGATGGGTCTCGCCTTTTTGGGGAGTCCCTGGATGTGTTGATTAAGGGGATCACCGGGGGTAAGAGCACTCTCTTGCCCCATTTCCCCAAGGCTAAGGGGGCTTCTGGGAAGAAGCATGCAAATTTTCGGCCCCCTCAGGGGTCCTTTCGTGCCTTTCGGCCGCACTACAAGTGCAAACCGTTCAAAGGTCAAGGCTCTCAGAAGAAGCCCTGGTCTGGGAAACAGAAGTCCGGCCAATCCGGACCTGCAGCCCATAACAGTTCGGCCTGAAGGGGCGCCCTCACCCAGTTTTGGGGTGGGGGGACGCTTGCTCGGTTTTCTTCAGCCCTGGTTGGCCCGTGTGCAGGACAGATGGGTTCTGGAAATCGTTCGATCTGGTTACAAGATCGAGTTTCTCTCTCGGCCGGAGAGCAGATTTTTTCCCTCAAATCTTCAACTGTCTCCGGAGCGCTTGCGGGACCTGCACCTGGCGGTGCGGGACCTGAGGGCTCAGGGAGTGGTGGTTCCGGTGCCTCATCGGGACAGGTTTCGGGGGTTTTATTCCAATCTGTTCACCGTGCCCAGAAAGGAGGGCAAGGTTCGTCCGATTCTGGACTTGAAGGCTCTGAACCGCTCTGTGCGGGTTCGCAAGTTCCGCATGGAATCCCTGCGGTCGGTGGTGGCTGCCCTGGTTCCTGGGGAATTCATGGCCTCCATCGATTTGAAGGATGCGTACCTTCACATCCCCATATTCGAGGGTCATCAGAGGTACCTTCGATTTGCCATTGCGGAGGATCACTACCAGTTCGTGGCGTTGCCCTTTGGTCTCGCCTCGGCTCCGCGGGTCTTCACCAAGGTGCTTGCACCGGTTCTGGCATTATTGAGGGCCCAGGGCGTTTCTGTCCTGGGGTATCTGGACGACATTCTGGTTCGGTCTGCGACCAGACAGGGTCTGGAAGAGGACCTGTCTGTCACGATGCAAACTCTGCAGGAGTTTGGTTGGACGATAAATTTTCCAAAGTCGACACTGAGTCCGTCGGTTCGTCTCCCCTATCTGGGAATGATACTGGACTCGGTGCAGGCGAAGGTCTTCCTGCCGGAAGACAAACTCAGGACTCTCCGGGAGGAAGTCAGGTCCCTCAGGGACGTTCCGAACTCGTCTCTGCGGACGTGTATGAGATGTCTGGGATTGATGGTCTCGGCCTTCGAGGCGACTCCTTTCGCACAGTTTCACACGCGGGGTCTCCAAGCGGAGATCCTGTCCAGGTGGGATGGGCGACCTCAATCTCTGGATCTTCAAATCTCGTTGAGTCTTCGCACCAGGGAAAGCCTTCTGTGGTGGCTCCAGTCCCCGTTGGTGTCCGGGGGCAAGTCGTTTCGTCCGATCTCGTGGACGGTAATCACCACGGATGCCAGCCTGTCGGGCTGGGGTGGAGTTCTGGGCGTTCTGTCCGCTCAGGGGACTTGGTCGGAGGGGGAATCTTCCCTTCCGATCAACATTCTGGAATTGCGTGCGATAAGGCTCTGTCTTCATCGCTGGACGGACCGGCTGCAGGGTTGCCCGGTTCGGGTGCAGACGGACAATGCCACGGCGGTGGCCTACATCAACCACCAAGGGGGCACCAGGAGTGCCCGAGCGGCTCGAGAAGTGGCCGACATTCTGTCTTGGGCCGAGACTCATGTCCCGGCGATAACGGCGGTTCACATTCCGGGAGTGGAGAACTGGCAGGCGGACTATCTGAGTCGCCAGACCCTGGATCAGGGGGAATGGTCTCTCCATCCGGCTGTCTTCCAGACGTTGTGCGCGAAGTGGGGTCTTCCAGATGTGGACCTGTTCGCGTCTCGCCTCAACAACAAGGTGAAGAGGTTCGTGGCAAGGACGCGCGACCCTCGGGCAGATGCGTCGGACGCGTTAGTGGCCCCGTGGCATCAGTACAAGCTGATGTACGCGTTTCCACCGATTCAGTTGCTGTCCAGGTTCCTTCGCAGGTTACACTCGGAACGCAGCACGGTGATTCTTGTGGCACCGGACTGGCCTCGCCGGTCCTGGTACACAGACCTCGTGAATCTGGCGGTCGACGCCCCGTGGCGTCTGCCTCTTCGAGACGATCTACTGTCTCAAGGACCGATATACCATCCTGCTTTACAGTCGCTGGCTTTGACGGCCTGGCTGTTGAGACCGAGGTCCTGAAGGAGAGGGGTCTCTCTCCGGAGGTCGTTCATACTTTAATCAACGCGAGGAAGTCTTCCTCGGGGAAGGTTTATTACCGTACTTGGAAGGCCTATTTTGCCTGGTGTGAGTCCAGGGGGTTTTCACCCCGCACGTACTCGGTGTCCCGTGTGCTGTCTTTCCTTCAAACGGGTGTTGATCAGCGTTTGGCGCTGGCTACGATAAAGGGTCAGGTGTCTGCTCTGGCCGTTCTGTTTCAACGTCCCGTGGCTTCCAACCCATTGGTTGGCACCTTTGTTCAGGGTGTGCGGCATCTGGTTCCCCCGAGGCGGGATCCTCTGCCCCCTTGGGACTTGAATCTCGTTCTATCTGTGTTACAACGTGCTCCTTTTGAACAGATCAGGGAGATCTCGTTGTCTATGTTGTCCAAAAAGGTCGCCTTTTTGGTGGCGATCACTTCGGCTCGCAGAGTGTCGGAGCTGGCGGCTTTGTCCTGCAAGTCTCCGTACCTGGTTATTCATTTGGATAAGGTGGTCTTGCGACCTAATCCTTCTTTTCTGCCGAAACGAGTTTCGGAATTCCATCTTAATGAGGATATTGTCTTGCCTTCGTTGTGCACGAAGCCTAAACATCCGAAGGAGGTGAGATTGCACTCTCTGGATGTGGTTCGGGCGATAAGGGTTTACCTTAAATCGACTGAGTCTTTTCGAAAGACGGACTCCTTGTTTGTTCTTCCAGAGGGTCCTCGGAAGGGCATGGCGGCTTCGGCCTCTACCATCGCCAAATGGATCAGGCAGACCATTGAACAGGCCTATGCTTTGCAGGGGAAGGTTCCCCCTGTGCCTGTGAAGGCGCACTCTACTAGATCTCTGAGTACGTCTTGGGCCTGTCGTCATGGGGCTTCTGTAGCCCAGGTGTGTAAGGCGGCGACTTGGTCGACCGTGCACACTTTCACAAAATTCTACAAAGTAGATGTTCAGGCATCGGCGGATGCTTCCTTTGGCCGCAAGGTTCTTAGTGCGGCTGTTCCCTAGGGTCCCTTGTTGGGGACTCCTGGCTGTTGGGATAAGTTTTGTATCCCCTGGTTTTTTTTGTCTTTTCCTGGGTTGTTGCTCCTGTTGAGCACTTGTTTTTTGCTGTTGCCCAGCTGGTTTCCTTCCTTTGGTAAGGTTCCTTCTTTGCTGCGGAGACTGCGTTGCCTTTCGGCGCGGATGCGTTTCCCACCCCTCATGTTTGCACTGCTTTGGGACGTCCCCATATGTGACGAATATGAAGAGGCGGCGACTGTCGGAGGACGTAAGAGAAAACGGAATTTTTGTAAAATCTTACCTGTAAAATTCCTTTCTCTGAGTCCTCCGACAGTCGCCGCCCCCGCCCCTCTTTTGGGGTTTGATTGTATACTCTACTGCTATTCCACTAAAACTGAGATATGGTTGCAGGAAGTAGGAGGGTATTGACTGAGGGGACCACCCCTTGAGGGTGGGATATGTTAAAGCTTTATTAACATATTCTGTTGCCTAGCTACTCCTTCGGAGCAAAGTCTAATACCCCATATGTGACGAATATGAAGAGGCGGCAACTGTCGGAGGACTCAGAGAAAGGAATTTTACAGGTAAGATTTTACAAAAATTCCGTTTTTCCCTCAAATCTTCAACTGTCTCCAGAGCGTTTACGGGACCTGCACCTGGCGGTGCGGGACCTGAGGGCTCAGGGAGTGGTGGTTCCGGTGCCTCATCAGGACAGATTTCGGGGGTTTTATTCCAATCTGTTCACCGTGCCCAGGAAGGAGGGCAAGGTTCGTCCAATTCTGGACTTGAAGGCTCTGAACCGCTCTGTGCGGGTTCGCAAGTTCCGCATGGAATCCCTGCGGTCGGTGGTGGCTGCCCTGGTTCCGGGGGAATTCATGGCCTCCATCGATTTGAAGGATGCGTATCTTCACATCCCCATTTTCGAGGGTCACCAGAGATACCTTCGATTCGCCATTGCGGAGGATCACTACCAGTTCGTGGCGTTGCCTTTTGGTCTCGCCTCGGCTCCGCGGGTCTTCACCAAGGTGCTTGCACCGGTTCTGGCATTATTGAGGGCCCAGGGCATTTCTGTCCTGGGGTATCTGGACGACATTCTGGTTCGGTCTGCGACCAGCCAGGGTCTGGAGGAGGACCTGTCTGTCACGATGCAAACTCTGCAGGAGTTTGGTTGGACGATAAATTTTCCAAAGTCGACACGGAGTCCGTCGGTTCGTCTTCCCTACCTGGGAATGATCCTGGACTCGGTGCAGGCGAAGGTCTTCCTGCCGGAAGACAAACTCAGAACTCTTCAGGAGGAAGTCAGGTCCCTCAGGGACGTTCCGCACTCGTCTCTGCGGACGTGCATGAGATGTCTGGGATTGATGGTCTCGGCCTTCGAGGCGATTCCCTTCGCCCAGTTTCACACGCAGGGTCTCCAAGCGGAGATCCTGTCCGTGTGGGACGGGCGACCTCAATCTCTGGATCTTCAAATCTCGTTGAGTCATCGCACCAGAAGAGACCTTCTGTGGTGGCTCCAGTCCCCGATGGTTTCCGGGGGCAAGTCGTTTCGTCCTATCTCGTGGACGGTAATCACCACGGATGCCAGCCTGTCGGGCTGGGGTGGTGTTCTGGGCATTCTGTCCGCCCAGGGGACTTGGTCGGAGGGGGAGTCCTCCCTTCCGATCAACATTCTGGAATTGCGTGCGATAAATCTCTGTCTTCATCGCTGGACGGACCGGCTGCAGGGCTGCCCGGTTCGGGTGCAGACGGACAATGCCACGGCGGTGGCCTACATCAACCACCAAGGGGGCACCAGGAGTACCCGAGCGGCTCGAAAAGTGGCCGACATTCTGTCTTGGGCCGAGGCTCATGTCCCGGCGATAACGGCGGTGCACATTCCGGGGGTGGAGAACTGGCAGGCGGACTATCTGAGTCGCCAGACCCTGGATCAGGGGGAATGGTCTCTCCACCCGGCTGTCTTCCAGATGTTGTGCGCGAAGTGGGGTCTTCCAGATGTGGACCTGTTCGTGTCTCGTCTCAACAACAAGGTGAGAAGGTTCGTGGCAAGGACGCGCGACCCTCGGGCAGACGCGTTAGTGGCCCCGTGGCATCAGTACAAGCTGATGTACGCGTTTCCACCGATTCAGTTGCTGTCCAGGTTCCTTCGCAGGTTACACTCGGAACGCAGCACGGTGATTCTTGTGGCACCGGACTGGCCTCGCCGGTCCTGGTACACAGACCTCGTGAATCTGGCGGTCGACGCCCCGTGGCGTCTGCCTTTTCGAGACTATCTCCTGTCTCAAGGGCCGATATACCATCCTTCTTTACAGTCGCTGGCTTTGACGGCCTGGCTGTTGAGACCGAGGTCCTGAAGGAGAAGGGTCTCTCCCCAGAGGTCGTTCATACCTTGATCAACGCGAGGAAGTCTTCCTCTGGGAAGGTTTATTACCGTACTTGGAAGGCCTATTTTGCCTGGTGTGAGTCCAGGGGGTTTTCACCCCGCACGTACTCTGTTTCCCGAGTGCTGTCCTTCCTTCAAACAGGTGTCGATCAGCGTTTGGCGCTGGCTACGATAAAGGGTCAGGTGTCTGCGCTGGCCGTTCTGTTTCAACGTCCCGTGGCTTCCAACTCCTTGGTTGGCACTTTTGTTCAGGGAGTGCGGCATCTGGTTCCTCCTAGGAGGGATCCTCTGCCCCCTTGGGACTTGAATCTCGTTCTATCTGTGTTACAACGTGCTCCTTTTGAACAGATCAGGGAGATCTCGTTGTCTATGTTGTCCAAAAAGGTCGCCTTTTTGGTTGCGATCACTTCGGCTCGCAGAGTGTCGGAGCTGGCGGCTTTGTCCTGCAAGTCTCCGTATCTGGTTGTTCATTTGGATAAGGTGGTCTTGCGACCTAATCCTTCTTTTCTTCCGAAGCGAGTTTCGGAATTCCATCTTAATGAAGATATTGTCTTGCCTTCGCTGTGCGCGAAGCCTAAACATCCAAAGGAGGTGAGACTACATTCTTTGGATGTTGTTCGGGCGATAAGGGTTTACCTTAAATCGACTGAGTCCTTTCGAAAGACGGACTCCTTGTTTGTTCTTCCAGAGGGTCCTCGGAAGGGCATGGCGGCGTCGGCCTCTACCATCGCCAAATGGATCAGGCAGACCATTGAACAGGCCTATGCTTTGCAGGGGAGGGTTCCCCCTGTGCCTGTGAAGGCGCACTCTACTAGATCTCTGAGTACGTCTTGGGCCTGTCGTCATGGGGCTTCTGTAGCCCAGGTGTGTAAGGCGGCGACCTGGTCGACCGTGCACACTTTCACAAAATTCTACAAAGTAGATGTTCAGGCATCGGCGGATGCTTCCTTTGGCCGCAAGGTTCTTAGTGCGGCAATTCCCTAGGGTCCCTTGTTGGGGACCTCTGGCTGTTGGGATAAGTTTTTATCCCCTGGTTATTTGTCTTTTCCTGGGTTGTTGCTCCTGTTGAGCAATTATTTTTCCTGTAGCCCAGCTGGTTTCCTTCCTTTGGTAAGGTTCCTTTCTTTGATGCGGAGACTGCGTTGCCTTTCGGCGCGGATGCGTTTCCCACCCCTCATGTTTGCACTGCTTTGGGACGTCCCCATATGTGACGAATATGAAGAGGCGGCGACTGTCGGAGGACGTAAGAGAAAACGGAATTTTTGTAAAATCTTACCTGTAAAATTCCTTTCTCTGAGTCCTCCGACAGTCGCCGCCCCCGCCCCTCTTTTGGGGTTTGGTTGTATACTCTACTGCTATTCCACTGAAACTGAGATATGGTTGCAGGAAGTAGGAGGGTATTGACTGAGGGGACCACCCCTTGAGGATGGGATATGTTAAAAGCTTTAATGTTAACATATTCTGTTGCCTAGCTACTCCTTCGGAGCAAAGTCTAATACCCCATATGTGACGAATATGAAGAGGCGGCGACTGTCGGAGGACTCAGAGAAAGGAATTTTACAGGTAAGATTTTACAAAAATTCAGTTTTCTCTTATGTCCTCCGACAGTCGCCGCCCACTCACAAGTCTTCACCAATGGGTATTGACCTTTGCTCCGCAGGAGTAGCTAGGCAACAAGAATTGTTAATACAAAGCTTTTAACATAGACACACCGCTAGGGGCTGTCCCCTCAGTCAATACCTCCCTGCACCAGCATTCCCAACTCAGTTTGACTTTGCCTAGCTTAGGAGTAGCTGGCTATCCTGTGCTGGGGCTCAGTCTCAGCCTTCTACCCTTTCTTTGATTTTATTTCAAGTATTTTTCTCTTTTCTTTACTACCTGTTATTTTGTCAGCCTTAGTTTAGGGATCTGATGAAGAATCATCATGCGGAGCTGGGTCTCGGACTGGCCCCCCTGCATCCCAGGGCTGATAGCCAGATGGATCCCCAGCCTGCCATCGAGCGTTCAGCTTAGGTTTTACCCTGGCACATTGAACGACCCATCCCTGTTCGCTGCAGGGATGCTGCCTGTGAGGTGGCTACCTCACTGGACGCCATGACTGCGGTCCACAAGCGTCCTGGCTGCGGCACTCCCTGTCTGCCCTGATAGCGGTTTGTCGCTGGAGACGGCTCCCCACGCCATCTGGTACGGTAAGCACCTTCTGTGTGGGGACCTTTCTGTATGGGTGTCAGTCTGTGGCTGTGTATTACCCTCCATGTCTGTGTAACTGCGGGCTCCCTGTCAGGTCCCTGTGTGGCTGCATGCCTGTGGGCTGCGAGGGGGGGCCATCCTGCTCTGCTGTTTTCTTATGCTCTGGATGCAGTTTTGTGTGCAGACATGTGTGTGTGCGGCGATCCGCCATTTTATTTGCCTATATACTGTGACCGGCCCTGTCTCTATGCAGCGCCGTGTTTTGGCACCATTCGCCGCCATTTTGGCGGGCGATACTGCTCATGCACATGGCGCCATTTTATTTTAGCCTTTTTCCCTCTGCCGAGCGGCCATTTTGGTGGAGCCTTCCATAGGCTATATCAATCAGTCAGCATTGCATCACTTCCTCTTTCCCCGGGAACAGCGATCGGTGGCAGCAGTCTGGTGTGCTCTCTCCAGGTTTTTACCTTTCTGTCCTGTCATTCCTTGCTCAGTATTTTGTCTATCCCTGCGGGGTCAGTGCATACAGCAGTGTGCGGTGGGCTGCGCTCGCCGTGGTTTTAAAGGGCCAGTACCTTTATTACTTTTCTGTACTGGGGCATGAATTCTCAGGATTACAAGTTTCCCCCCGCCCTGGTGGGGGACCAGGGGGCTGCTGCACCCCCCGAGGGGGCCGATCTGACCACTGTAGTGGCTTCCTTGGTGTCTCAGGTGCAGATGCTGCTGGCTGAACGATCCGCAAAAAGGGCCAGGTTATCCATTTCCTCTGATTCAGAGGGCGATGTGGCTGCTGTGGCTGGCGTACCCTTCTCAGGGTCCCGCTCATCTTTGGACCTTGTGGGGTCTGAGGGAGAGCCTGAGGTGGAGGGGGTTGATGTTTCTCCCCCTGGCTCGCCTGAAGAGCTTGCACTCATGAATGAGCGGATTGCTTCCATAAAGGACACCTTGCACCTGGAGGATGAGCCTACTCCTCCTGCTAGGATGTCTGCTTTCGGAACACAGAGGGCTCGCAAATCAGTGCAGGTTTTTCCCTGCCCTGCTGAATTTCACCATACGGTTAATGAACAGTGGCGCAATTTAAAGAAGCCTTTTACTGTGCCAAATAAATTTAAATTACTTTATCCGTTTGCGCCTGCCACCGACGAGCGTTGGTGTGTGGCGCCTCCGGTGGATCACGCGGTTGCTGTTTTGAACAAAGCTACTGCGGTGCCCTCCGAGGATACGCCGGTTTTCCGGGACCCTACAGACAGGAGAATAGAGTCTCTTGCCCGTCATGCTTATATGGTGGCTGGTTCTATGCTGAAGCCTATTTTTGCTTCCATTATGGCGGCACAGGCTGTTGCTGATTGGACCAAGATGCTCAGGCGCACCTTGGCGGCTGATTCCGCTCCGCCCACCACGTTGGCTATGGTGGACCAGATCCATCAGGGTGTCATGTACTTGTGTGATGCGGACTTGAATTTAGCTCCCTTGGCTGCACGCCTGTCCAGCGTGGCGGTACTGAACCGTCGTCTGATTTGGCTGAAGAATTGGTCGGTCGACCAATCCTCTCGCAAGACGCTGGCGGATTTTCCCTACGCGGGGTCTCGCCTTTTTGGCGAGGCTTTGGATACCCTGATAAAAGGGGTTACGGGGGGCAAGAGTACTCTCCTGCCCCAGTCTTTCAAGCATAAGTCTTTCCATGGAAAGCGGAATTCCTCGTCTAGGCCCTCTCAGGGGTCCTTTCGTGCCTTTCGGTCGCAGTCCAAGGGCAAGCCCTTCAAAGGCCAAGGCTCCCAGAAGAAGCCGTGGGCAGGGAAGCAGAAGTCCGGCCAGTCCGGTTCGACTTTCCATACCACTTCCGTCTGAAGGGGCGCCCTCACCCGTTTCTGGGGTGGGGGGACGTCTGCGCGGTTTCCTACAACCTTGGCTAGCCCGCGTTCGGGACAGGTGGGTTCAGGAAATCGTTCGATCTGGTTACAAGATCGAATTTCTCTCTCGGCCGGCGGGCACATCTCCGGAGCGCTTGCAGGATTTGCACCTTGCGGTGCGAGACCTGCGGGCCCAGGGGGTGGTGGTCCCTGTGCCTCATCGGGACAGATTTCGGGGGTTTTACTCCAATCTGTTCACCGTGCCCAGAAAGGAGGGCAAAGTGCGTCCGATTCTGGACTTGAAAGCTCTGAACCGCTTTGCACGGGTTCGCAAGTTTCGCATGGAATCCCTGCGCTCAGTGGTGGCTGCCCTGAGTCCGGGGGAATTCATGGCCTCCATCGATCTGAAGGATGTGTACCTACACATCCCCATTTTCGAGGGTCACCAGAGGTACCTTCGATTCGCCATTGCGGAGGATCATTACCAATTCGTGGCGTTACCTTTCGGTCTCGCTTCGGCTCCGCGGGTTTTTACCAAAGTGCTGGCGCCGGTTCTGGCCCTGTTGCGAGCACAGGGCATTGCTGTCTTGGGGTATCTGGACGATATCCTGATGATAAGGTCAAACGCCAGTCAGAGCCTGGTGACCGACCTGTCCACAACGATGCGAACTCTGCAGGAGTTCGGTTGGACCATAAACTTTCCGAAGTCGACTCTGTGTCCTTCGGTTCGTCTTCCCTACCTGGGAATGATTCTGGACTCTGTCCAAGCGAAGGTCTTCCTGCCGGAGGACAAGCTTCGGACTCTTCAGGACGAGGTCAGGTCCCTCAGGGACAACCGGCACTCGTCTCTCCGGACATGCATGAGATGTTTAGGTCTGATGGTCTCGTCTTTCGAGGCGATCCCTTTTGCCCAGTTTCACACGCGGGGTCTCCAGGCGGAGATTCTGACCGAGTGGGACGGGCGGCCGCAATCCCAGGATCTGCGGATCTCGTTGAGCCAAGACACCAGAAGGGATCTTCTGTGGTGGCTCCAGTCCCCGGCGGTGTCGGGGGGGCAAGTCTTTTCGTCCATGGTCGTGGACGGTGCTCACCTCGGATGCCAGCCTGTCGGGCTGGGGTGGTGTTCTGGGCGTTCTGTCCGCCCAGGGAACTTGGTCGGAGGAGGAGTCCTCCCTCCCGATCAACATTCTGGAGTTAAGAGCGATAAAGCTTTGCCTTCTGAGATGGACGGACCGGCTTCGGGGCCGTCCGGTTCGGGTTCAGACGGACAATGCCACCGTGGTGGCTTACATCAACCACCAAGGGGGCACGAGGAGTGCCCGAGCGGCTCGGGAAGTAGCCGACATTCTGTCTTGGGCCGAGACACACGTCCTGGCGATAACGGCAGTTCACATTCCGGGGGTGGAGAACTGGCAGGCGGATTATCTGAGTCGCCAAACCCTGGACCAGGGAGAATGGTGCCTTCACCCGGATGTCTTCCAGATGTTGTGCGCGAAGTGGGGTTCCCCGGATGTGGACCTGTTCGCGTCTCGTCTGAAAAACAAGGTGGAAAGGTTCGTGGCAAGGACGCGCGATCCTCGGGCAGACGCCTCAGACGCGTTAGTGGCGCCCTGGCATCGGTATCGTCTGATGTATGCCTTTCCACCGATTCAGCTGCTGTCCAGGCTTCTTCGCAGGTTAGCCTGGGAACCGCACACGGTGATTCTGGTAGCGCCGGACTGGCCTCGCCGGTCCTGGTACGCAGACCTCGTAAATCTGGCGAGAAGATCTCCTGTCTCAAGGACCGATATTCCATCCTGCTTTACAGTCACTGGCTTTAACGGCCTGGCTGTTGAAGGCCAGGTCCTGAAGGATAGGGGTCTCTCCCCTGAGGTCATTCCCACTTTGATCAAGGCTAGAAAAGCCTCTTCGGGTAAAATTTACTACCGTACTTGGAAAGCATACTTTGCCTGGTGTGAGTCCAGGGGGTATTCCCCTCGCTCATACTCGGTGTCGAGAGTGTTGGCTTTCCTCCAAACTGGAGTGGACCAGCGTTTGGCGCTGGCCACAATTAAGGGTCAGATTTCTGCGCTGGCCGTTCTTTTTCAACGCCCTGTGGCGTCTAATTCATTGGTTGGCACCTTTGTTCAGGGGGTGCGACACTTGGCTCCTCCTAGGAGGGACCCTTTACCTCCATGGGACTTGAACTTGGTTCTGTCCGTGTTGCAACAGGCTCCCTTTGAAAAGATCAGGGAGATCTCGTCTCTATTGTCCGAGAAGGTTGCCTTTTTGGTGGCGATCACTTCGGCTCGCAGGGTGTCGGAGCTGGCAGCTTTGTCCTGCAATTCTTACCTGGTGGTCCACAAGGATAAGGTGGTCCTTCGACCTAACCCATCTTTTCTTCCGAAAAGGATATCAGAATTTCACCTGAATGAAGACATTTGTCTTGCCTTCGCTCTGCGCGAAGCCTAAGCACCCGAAGGAGGTTGCCTTACATTCCTTGGATGTTGTCCGGGCGATCAGAGTTTACCTGTCGTCCACTAAATCTTTTCGCAAGTCGGATTCCCTCTTTGTCCTTCCTGAGGGACCTCGGAAGGGCATGACGGCGTCGACTGCGACCATCGCCAAATGGATCAGACAGATCATTGAACAAGCCTATGCCTTGAAGGGGACGGTTCCTCCCTTCCCTGTGAAGGCGCACTCTACCAGGTCTTTGAGTACGTCTTGGGCTTTCCGGCATCAGGCTTCTGTGGCCCAGGTGTGTAAGGCGGTGACTTACACACCTGGGCAGTGGCCCAGGTGTGTAAGGCGTCCGTTCACACCTTCTCAAGATTCTATAAGGTGGATGTTCAGGCATCGGCTGATGCCTCCTTTGGCCGTAAGGTTCTTAGTGCGGCAGTTTCCTAGGGACCCTTGTTTTCATGGGACCTTGGTTGTTGGGGTGTTTTACCCCTGGGTTACTTGTTTTCCTGGGTTGTTGCTCCTGTTGAGCACGTTTTTTTCCTGTTGCCCAGTTGGTTCTCTTACTGTGGTAAGGTTCCTTTCTCTGATGTGGGTACTGCGTTGCCTTTCTACGGTTGCGTCTCCCACCCCTCATGTCTACACTGCTTTGGGACATCCCATTGGTGAAGACTTGTGAGTGGGCGGCGACTGTCGGAGGACGTAAGAGAAAACTGAATTTTTGTAAAATCTTACCGTAAAATTCCTTTCTCTGAGTCCTCCGACAGTCGCCGCCCCCCGCCCCTCTTTTGGGGTTTTTGTGTACTCTTACTGCTATGCTACCAAACTGAGTTGGGAATGCTGGTGCAGGGAGGTATTGACTGAGGGGACAGCCCCTAGGGGTGTGTCTATGTTAAAAGCTTTGTATTAACAATTCTTGTTGCCTAACTACTCCTGCGGAGCAAAGGTCAATACCCATTGGTGAAGACTTGTGAGTGGGCGGCGACTGTCGGAGGACTCAGAGAAAGGAATTTTACGGTAAGATTTTACAAAAATTCAGTTTTTCCTCTGCTTTGTATAATTGGTTCACTGCTTTTCCAAGCAGCAAGCACAGTATTTAAAGTCAGATTATAGGGAGTCCATGGGAATTTTATCTTGAAGATGTTTGCTGTGAGTCGAAGGCATGCAGTTTTTAAATAAAAAGTGCAACAGAAAATATGATTAACATAAACTCCTCTCACTTGGCACTTGGTTTCTTAATGCATTGGTATCACCTGGTTTGCAAGTAAATATCTACAATTAATTTTGCCAAATCCCTGTAATTTGCCTTTTCAAGAGACAAATGCTGTTTTTTTTTTTTTCTCTTTGTTTTGTATTTATGAATATTAGATTATAATTGCATTGTGTTACTTTCATAGGTGCGATCTTCAGACGTTTCATGGTCAGACACCAGAAGGACGCTTCGAAAAGATCATAGATGGGAATCTGGCTCATTACTAGAAAGGGAAGAAAAAGAAAAACTTTTCAATGAACACATTGACGCTCTTACAAAAAAGAAGCGTGAACAGTTCCGACAGCTCCTGGATGAAACGTATACAGTATGTAACGTTATTAAGGCTCCCAACTATGAGCAATGTACTGATACAAATGGGTATTCGCAATGTCCGCTTACAGGCCTAGCTGCCTGTGTACATCAGAGCCATGTCCTGTAGACTTTAGAATTCTGACACAACTAACCTTTTTTTTTTCTCCAGATTACTTTAACTTCAACTTGGAAAGAAGTTAAGAAAATTATAAAAGATGATCCCCGGTTTATTAAGTTTTCTTCCAGTGATCGGGTAAGAAAATGAATGTACATAAAATACATGTGTTTTATTTTGTGTTGTATATTTTAAGTCACTAAAACAAAAAGGTTTGTCTATACAGATGTTGTCTTTAACCACTTCTGGACAGTGTTGCCAACCCCCCGGAGTGAAATTTACTGGCAGAACGCCAAAATTTACGGACGGCACCAATTTTTTACTGGCACTGCAAAAATGTACATAAAATAGCCGTTTTCAGTGCTAAACCGTGCAAATATGAATAATTAAACTATAAACCTGTAGATAGTGCTATTAGCAATGTGTTTAAGTTAAACAAAAGTCAGTGCCCACTTACATTATTGTATTCTCTCCCCCTTACATCAGTGACCCCCCCATCAGTCTGGTCTGGCGGCGCTGTCACTGACCTCCCCTCGGGTGCACTGTGCAGGGCTCAGTCAGACGGCTCTGGTCTCCACTCCGCAGGCCAGGGCCCCACACATCTGCATTGAAAGGGGGCACGCTGTGGTCAGTCTGCATTGAAAGGGGGCACGCTGTGGTCAGTCTGCATTGAAAGGGGGCACGCTGTGGTCAGTCTGCATTGAAAGGGGGCACGCTGTGGTCAGTCTGCATTGAAAGGGGGCACGCTGTGGTCAGTCTGCATTGAAAGGGGGAACGCTGTGGTCAGTCTGCATTGAAAGGGGGCACGCTGTGGTCTCTCTGCATTGAAAGGGGGCACGCTGTGGTCTCTCTGCATTGAAAGGGGGCACGCTGTGGTCTCTCTGCATTGAAAGGGGGCACGCTGTGGTCTCTCCATTGAAAGGGGGCGCGCTGTGGTCTCTCTGCTTTGAAAGGGGGCGCGCTGTGGTCAGACTGCAGACATGGTACGGGGGGGTGGTCAGAGACTGCGGACATGGTACGGGGGGGTGGTCAGAGACTGCGGACATGGTACGGGGGGGTGGTCAGAGACTGCGGACATGGTACGGGGGGGGGGGTGGTCAGAGACTGCGGACATGGTACGGGGGGGTGGTCAGAGACTGCGGACATGGTACAGGAGGTGGTCAGAGACTGCGGACATGGTACAGGGGGTGGTCAGAGACTGCGGACATGGTACAGGGGGTGGTCAGAGACTGCGGACATGGTACAGGGGGTGGTCAGAGATTGCGGACATGGTACAGGGGGATGGTCAGAGACTGCGGACATGGTACAGGGGGATGGTCAGAGACTGCGGCCATGGTACAGGGGGATGGTCAGAGACTGCGGACATGGTACAGGGGGGTGGTCAGACTGCGGACATGGTACAGGGGGTGGTCAGACACTGCGGACATGGTACAGGGAGTGGTCAGAGACTGTGTACACAATACAGGAGATGGTCAGAGCCTGCGTGGACATGGAAGTAACCTCCTCACACACCCCCTCACAGCAGTTTCTTCCTCTGTCCCCCTTCATATTAGCTCCCCACATCAGTGTCCTGCTCCTAAGTCCCTTTCACCTCTCCATAGCCATATCGGTGACATTACTGCAGAGTGAAGCTGTGACACTGCCTGTGGAGAGGTGAAGGGGGCACAGGAGCAGGACAGTTATGTCCTCTGCCCCCTGACTCCAGTCTGCGCTGCCTGCTAGCTGAGTGTTGGAGGCTCGGAGCCCCACTCACCAGTCCTCTGCTCTGCTCTTCTCTTCGTGTGCTCTGCGGCTTCCTCTGCTGTCAGTCTGCTGCTCTGTCCACTCCACCGACCACCACCATCCGTCCACTGTGTCCAGCATCCTTGACTTCTAGTACTCCACACACAGTGACAGACAGTCCAGACTCCACTCCACACTGTCACTGGCGCCTGTACTGCCGATTGTTTCAACTTTCGACCTTCAACGTCACTTCCGCAGCCGCCGCGACCCGCGAGTACGACTCTTCCAATAAGACACCGGCCAGGCGGGAAAACTTAAATGACGGCGGAGGCAGGGGCGGGCGCAGGCGGGCCGTGGCACTCCAGTGCGAGTCTGCGTCTCTGCGAGAAGAGAGAACACTCGCCTCGGGGTCGGATCTCCTGAAGTGCGTGCCGCGCATGCGCAGTTCTGATCTTGCCGCCGCCGTCATAGATTTACGGGCACTTTTCTCCTGCTACGGGCATTTACAGGCAGGAGAAAAGTGCCCGTAAATCTACGGGCGGTTGGCAACACTGCTTCTGGACCAAAAGGATTTGCCCCCTTAACCACTTCCCGACCACCCGCCGCCTATTTACTGCGGCAGGGTGGCTCGGGCAGGCGAAACGACGTAGGCCTACGTCGCTCGCCTTTAGAGGAGCTGAGGGTGAGCACGCGCCGCTGGCAGCGCGCTCCCGCCCCCGATCGTCAGCGGGGTAGCTGGCGCGTGTGTCAGGCTGCTCCGATTGCCGCCTCACACTCTCGATCGTTCCCTGCTGAGAGAGGACGGTCGGCTGTGTTTACAACTCTCCCTGGGATGATCACAGAGCTCATGTGATCTGCTATATAGTATCACATGTCTCTATGGTCATCTCAGAAGCCGCGCCCCACCGCAGTTAGAATCACTCCCCTAGGGTCACATTTAACCCCTTGATCACCCATACTATGTAAACAGAGCAGATCGTTGTTCTTTCTGAAATGATCAGAGCGCCTGTGATCCTCCTATATAGGATCACAGATCTCTGTGTTCATTTTACAAGTCCCTCCACCATACAGTTAGAAAACACTCCCCTAGGCTCACATTTAAACCTTTGATCAACCCTGGGTTAATCCCTTCCCCGCCAGTGTCGTCATTACACTAACAGTGCATAGTTTTAGCACTGATTACTGTAGTAATGTCACTGCTACCCCCAAAAATGTCAGGGGTCCGATCTGTCCGCCCCAATGTCGCAGTCCTGCAAAAAAAAACGCAGATCGCCGCCATTACTAGTAAAAAAAAAAAAAAAACAATAAAAGACGACCTAAATCTTTCCCGTAGTAAAGACGCAATAATTTTTGCCCAAACCAATCAAAATACGCTTATTGCGATTTTTTTTTTTTTTTTTTTTTACCAAAAATATGTAGCAGAAAACAAATTGGCCTAAAATGTTAAAAAAAATGGATTTTTAATTTTTTTTTTTTTTTTTTTGGGACTATTCTATAGCAGAAAGTGAAAAATATTATTATTTTTTATTTTTTTCAAAATTGTCGCTCATTTTTTGTTTATAACGCAAAAAATAATCGCACAGGTGATGAAATTCCACCAAAGGAAAGCTCTATTTGTGGGAAAAAAAGGATATACATTTTGTTTGGGTACCGCGTCGCACGACCGCGCAATTGTCCGTTAAAGTAACACAGTGCCGAATCGCAAAAAAGGGCCTGGTCATTAAGAGGGGCAAATCCTTCCGGTCCAGAACTGGCTACATTGCTGGTTAATGACCAGGTCATTTTTTGCTATTCAGTACTGCGTTATTTTAACGGACATATTCGCGGTCCTGTGACGCTGTGCCCAAATAAAATGTAATGTCCTTTTTTCCCCCACAAGTAGAGCTTTCTTTTGGTGGTATTTGATCACTTTTGCGTTTTTTTTTTTTTTTTTTTGCGCTATTAACAAAAAAAATAGCGACAATTTGGAAAAAAAAACTAAACTTTTTCACTTTCTGCTATATAACATCCCCACCCCAAAAAATGTAAATCTATTTTTTTCATCCTTTTATGCCAATTTGTATTATACTACATATTTTTGGTAAAAAAAATACCAAAAAGCTTAATTTGATTGGTTTGCGCAAACGTTATCGCATCTACAAACTACGGGAAACCCCGGGGAAGGGGTTAACCCAGGGGTGATCAAAGGTTTAAGTGTGAGCCTAGGGGAGTGTTTTCTAACTGTATGTTGGAGGGACTTGTAAAGTGAACAAAGAGATCTGTGATCCTGTATAGGAGGATCACAGGCGCTCTGATCATTTCAGAAAGAACAACGTTCTGCTGTGTTTACAACAGCAGACCGTCGTTCTCTCTCAGCCGGGAGCGATCGCTGGTGCCCGGCGGCAAGCGGTGCCACCTGTCTTGTGGGTAGGCATCCCCACTACCTAGTGCGGGCAGGCGCACGCTCGCCCCCAGGAGCGCTCCAGCGAACCGCGATACAGGTATGGCGATTCGTGCAGCCGAGCCAGTCTGCCGCAGTATATATTCGGCGGGTGGTTGGCGAGTGGTTAAGCAACAAGCGAGTTGTTGAAAAATTGGAGTAATAAAAGGCACAGTTAAAAAATTCCATGGAGAGTAACAGGATTTTTGTATTCAATGTAAACTCATTTTCTAAGAGTTATTTGTAGAACACAGAAATACAGTTGGGTTGTACAGCTGTTTACAGGAGGTTGGGACATTAGCAAACATAACTATTGTAAGGCAGCTCCCATATACCCCTTCCACTAGCTTGCATGAATAATTGCTAAGCAGTACCAAGAACAGAAATGGGCCAGACATTTTGTTCCTTAATGACCTTTTATGGTAAGTACTAAAGTCCTATTTCCTGATCCTTCAGTACAGGACATAGGCTGACTCAGACAACCGGGTTATAGGCAAGTACCTTTAAGTGATTGGACACTGGCTGTCAAGGAGAGCGACTTTCCAAGACATTGTTTCTAGAAAAGAGTGAGCAAGGCTAAAACTCTCAGCATTGTTAAGTGCAGGGAGGACTCTCACTCCTCAGAGAGGGATGTACTGCAACACCTGGATGGTGTCCAATGAACTTGGAAACTTGGTGAAGGTGGAAACCCCTGGTGTGAATAGAACGATTTGTGTTCTGGGGAGCCAAATGATAGCTCTACAGATTAAGGTACTCCCCGAAGTAAAGGCGCCCAAACATGGGCAGAGGGAACTATCCCAACTGCGTAAAAGGCCAAAGTATCATGCCAGGGACTACCTGGTCTATAGAGATAGGCCCATGCCTGCTCAAAACCCAAGCCTATGCAAATTGCGATGGGACTAGAGATGGGCGAGGAGAAATTGGACAAGGTGGAAGCCTCTGTGGTTTTGCGATAGGTGTGAACTGCCTATGTGATTGCAAGGGATCTGGGTGTATACAGGACACAGACCTCTTTAATGAAGGCTTAAAGTAGAACCAAGGCTTAAAGTAGAACCATAAGCAAAATGTGTTTTCTTTTTTTCCTCTTGGATAGAGTAAGGGAGGGTTATAACCTCTGTCAGATTTCCCCCCCCCCCCCCCCCCCCAATCTGTGTTCCATTTACGGAGATATGCTTTAATTTCCTGTCCCATAGTAAAACGGGACAACCCAAAATTTGGGATTTTCCTTTACTTTCACTTTCAATGATAATGGTAAACAGAACAAATAAGAGAGGGTAAATTTCCTTACCGGGGGCATAGACTGAAAAACGGACAGGCGTTCTAATCCCTGTCTCCTCAATCCAAAACCTAAAAAAATAAGTTTTGCTTTAAGTTCTGCTTTAAGCTAAACCGCTTTGACCAACAGAGCCAGGTAGCTAGCAACACACGAACCCAGCAGAGGTTTATTCAGATGGATTTTTTAGGTATTGGGTCTCTTGGGAAGGAGCGGTCTTTCAGAATAGAAAAGCTGACACACTTCAGAGGTTATTCAGTACATAGAAAAAGGGGGATAATATGGCACCAGTGTCGTGTGTATAATTATGATATGAGTACAGCAAAATGTCTAACGTTCAATTAGAACACCTGGTCTGTTTCTTGCATAGTTTAGCTGCATTGAAACCTGTAGCTCTGCTCTCCTGACATCACTTCTAGTGTGCTCTGCATCCCAAAGGTGTCCGCTGGCCATCTTTTTGGTTTCTGCGTCCTCCATCATAGCCGGTTTTTGGCTCTACTTTTGGACAACAAGGCTGCAAGTTTTACAGAAGAGACTCCATGCTCCACATGGCCGAACTGACACTGGTGATATAAAAAGCACCAATTAATTGTACTATTTGAATTGCCAATTTACATGCTCCTAATACTGCCTGTAATTACTGCATTTGGTCTGGCACCTGCTGGTGTGTCATCTTGGCTCTACAGGTTGCCCACCTAGTGTGTTAGCTTGTACTAAGGTGTTTTGCTATGCTGCAGATTACCACCAGATATATATGGATAGATATATATGTGTGTATATGTATGTATATATATATGTGTAGATAGATAGATAGATATATATATATATACTTTAACTTATTTATAGTTATTTATGATTTTGTGTTTCAAACTTTATCATACCCGAGATGTTATAAAGAAGAATGCACAGTAAAAAAAAATCATATGTAAATAGTTGGTTTGGGCTGCTCATCATTAAGAATTACATGCAAAATAATGGTACCGCTTTCAGCACCTAAAATCCGAAACAATTATACCGTCAGGGAGGTTAAAGAGGAACTGCAATGCATTTGGGCACTACAAACCAAAAACGCGATTTCATTCATTTTTAGCTTTTAAAACAAACTTCCCCCATCATTGCATGTCTCCATGCTTTATTTTGCTGGGAAATAATTTTGAAAAATGCCCACTGGCATTTTTGGCCATGACCATCTTGAGTAAGGGCAGATGATTCAGGTGTCAATTACTTCCTGGAATTCGTGTCAGGCATTGTCTGAGCTGAGAACCCTCCCTTCCTCAACACTTCTGGGATGTATGACATCATTTGCCGAGGCATGGAAACCAGAAAGTAACTGAAGAAATGCCAAAAAAAAAGTGTAAAGTAAATATGATATACTTTCTTTTCTATTTACTAATGCTAGCAGCATAAGGATTAGAAAAAGTCCCGGTTGATTGAGAGTAAAGTTCCACTTTAAGGAGGGATTCTAGCTGCCTGTCAGTAAACAAGTGCGACTTCTACCCGTTTAGTGGCTTTCCTGTTAAGGTTAGCCACTGGTGTATCGACAATGGGAATAGACCAGCAATTGACAACTCCTTCTCAAAGGGGAAAATGTTTAAGCACAAGTGGGGCCCAGAACTCTTCAGTGTGCTTCCAGTCTGCATAGAGGAATGCTTTGAATTTTGTGTGCAATGGGCAAAGCTGGTGACAGCAGGCTGATCCTCCAAATGCAGGGTAGTATGCACTATATTATTAAGGTCTAAAAACCCCTTTAATTCTGAGTGATTGTGACTGCAGGAGTCTGGTTCCTCAAGAAGAGTCTCTTCGAGGACAGACTGTTGAGGCTCAGATTCTGAGTCAGAGATGGTAACAGGAAGCAGTAGTCAGGCCTTTTCCAAGGGCTCAAGAAGGTCCGAGAGAACTACCCACAAAGAGTTGCATGCTTTTGACCAGAAAGTGGGGTTACTGGCTATAGGGGGGGACTTGGCCCCACCCAACGGAGCTGAAGAAGATTCTGATGTGTACCCTATAATTTTAGAGGCACCAGTTTCCAGAGCGCAGGTGCCAATTCCCTCAAGGACACGGAGTAGACACCTAAAGAACCTCTATGCAGTATAGACTAGATTTCTCATAGCAGCAGAAATGTCACCTCTGTCTATATGCAGACATATTGCATCTGCTTAGCAGGAATGAAACTACATCCAAAATAAGAGGCAGAGCCTCAGGTACTTTCAAACATAAGCAGCTGGTGCACCAAGTGTTGTGCACCCAAAGGGGACCAGGTTACTGTAGGTGAGCAGTGAAAATGTACCAGTGTTTCATGTGGTGCTTGCAAGCAGAGCAGCAGCGAAATTGTGCCCTCCTCTATGCAATAATGCAGAAAAGAGTGTAGAGCGCATGTGCTACATTCCACCGAGCAAATGACAATTCTTAGCATTAACGTAATGATTATTTAATGCAGTGCATCCGGCAGTGTTGGAATTAGAAAAAGGCTCCCAGCAGTTCAATAAGACATTACTTGCATCGTGAGCCTTCAGAAACAGCAGCTAACGTTTACCAGTACACAAAGGTTTGGGAAGTGTTAACAATTCTGTGCAACATGACTGAAGGTCACATGCCAAGCTAGCCAGTTACTTCCAGTCCAACAGGGCCCAAATACAGAACTCCGCTGCAATGTAGAGACCAGCTCAGTCAGTGATGTAGCTAGGAATCTTTATTGAACGTTTTTCAGCAGATCTGACATCCCCCCTATGCCACAAGATGTGAATCAGAAAAAACATGCTGGATGGAGGAGGGGTTATATGGGGGCTGGCATACAATTTTTCTGTTTTCCAGTGTTCAATCCTCCAGTAGGCAGTATAATCCAAACTGTATCTGAATTCCTGTGTCCCTGAATAAACCAGTTAAAAAAAATGTAAATTATATATACTGTGTGTGTTGTATGTATGTGTGTGTGTGTGTGTATATATTAGTGTGTACCATTTTTTTCCCCCTGTTCTACGTGTCACATACTGTACATCCAACCACAGGGTTACAATGAAGTAGGCCATGACAGTAAGCATTGGATCAATAGCAGTAACTTTATTCTTCATTTTGTAAATAACCATAATGGTGTGCTAATGTCTTTAAAACCTGATTCTGTTTAGAATTTTTAATTTTATTATGTTTGTACATGGGGCAGCCATATTAGCTTATGCATTCCGTGCTTACTGTTTTGTAATACAGCACAGCTTTGCTGTTCCACCTTATTGATGCACGTCTGCTTAGACTGAATGGAAATGGTCATATCCTGTAATATTAGTTGTAGTGTAGTAAAATGTCTCACTTAGCTTGTTAGATGCACAGAGTGCTATTAGATGAAAAAGCGGTTTGTCACATCAGAAATTTTTTTCATATTTTTACATTCGCTCAGAATGTGCTTTTTAAAAGCCCCATTACTGTTTAAAGGTGCTTTAAAAAGTGATTTCATCCATAATCTATAAGAAACAAAAATGATATTGCCCTATTATGTTTCTGTTTCTATCTTTGCATAGTGCTGGAGTTTTATTATTTTTGTGTTTGCAGAAAAGGCAAAGAGAATTTGAAGAATATATCCGAGATAAACACATAACTGCCAAAGCTGACTTCCGAACACTTTTGAAGGAAACAAAGTTTATTACATACAGGTTTGTAATTTTAGAAATGTAAGCTGTTATATTTTCCTGCTTAGTCAACAAAAAGTTACCTTTATTTTGAAAACATTCACATTAAGCACTAGAAGGGGTTGTTTTACTAATCCTAACCATGTTTTCTGACACTTGGATTTTTATGTTGAAGCCCAACTTGTGGATAGGTTTCCTTAAAAGGTCTCCTCAATGTGGGAAAAAAAAAATCTGGCCTTAATACTTAGATTTAATCCAAAGCTGTCCAACGTAGTACATGCATATTTTCATTAAAAAAAAAAAAAAAGTGGTTAGTCTGTTTAGGTTGGTTGACATCAGTGTCCCTCAACCACAAATTGTGAGTGCTGGGCATCAGTCATGCCATCTGAGGGGGCATCAACAAAGGACCCGTCACTAGTACTGGTGCAGCCAGTGACACTGACATCAGGATAAAAAAAGAAAATAGGAGCTGTATACACTTCAGTTTTCTTCTCTAGCCATGTATCATTTCACCACAGGGGTGAAATTTAGCTAAAAATACCCCCGGGACAGTCAGGGCTAGTACATTCCACAATGGATAGCCTCTGTACTGTCCCGGGTCGCACTTACCTTTTAGAAGAAATACTTACCTTGAAAATTTCTTCTCCAGCGCTGCCATCTCGGATGTGGGCAGCTGAAGCCAGCGCGTCCTCTTCTGCGTCCTCTTCCGTGTCCTCTTCTCCCAGAATGCGCCTGCACCGGCCCCGCTCGTCACTTCCGGTGCGGGCGCATCATCCCTCCACAGCTTCTGGGCGCACCGGAAGTGAAGAGCGGGGTCGGTGCAGGCGCATTGATTCCTGGGAGGAATCAATGCAAAGAGGAAGTGACGGCACGGGCCGCGGCCGCAGAGGGAGGAAGTGGAAGAAAGTATTCGGCCCCCTTGAACTTTTCGACCTTTTGCCACATTTCAGGCTTCAAACCTAAAGATATAAAACTGTAATATTTTTTGAAGAATCAACAAGTGGGACACAATCATGAAGTGGAACGAAATTTATTCAAAATTATTCAGCCCCCTTAAGTTAATACTTTGTAGTGCCACTTTTTGCTGCGATTACAGCTGTAAGTCGCTTGGGGTATGTCTCTATCAGTTTTGCACATTGAGAGACTGAAATTTTTGCCCATTCCTCCTTACAAAACAGCTCGAGCTCAGTGAGGTTGGATGGAGAGCGTTTGTGAACAGCAGTTTTCAGTTCTTTCCACAGATTCTCGATTGGATTCAGGTCTGGACTTTGACTTGGCCATTCTAACACCTGGATATGTTTATTTGTGAACCATTCCATTGTAGATTTTGCTTTATGTTTTGGATCATTGTCTTGTTGGAAGACAAATCTCCGTCCCAGTCTCAGGTCTTTTGCAGACTTCATCAGGTTTTCTTCCAGAATGGTCCTGTATTTGGCTCCATCCATCTTCCCATCAATTTTAACCATCTTCCCTGTCCCTTCTGAAGAAAAGCAGGCCCAAACCATGATGCTGCCATCACCACGTTTGACAGTGGGGATGGTGTGTTCAGGGTGATGAGCTGTGTTGCTTTTACGCCAAATATAACGTTTTGCATTGTTGCCATAAAGTTCGATTTTGGTTTCATCTGACCAGAGCACCAAAAAATAAAATTGTAACTATCCATTTGTTTTTCAGGTGACCAAGAGCAAGCGGATGGCCCAAAATTGATTATGTCGATTTTGTGGCCTGAACTCCACTTTAATGATAAGTGTCCAGTGCTTCTCATAAATGTTGTATTTTTCACACTTCACTGTGCCAAGCTATATAGTCCACCAGTTATTCCAATAAGAAATGCTCACCTACAAAACCATTCCAATCTGCTTCCAACATGCCAGATCTGGGACTCAAATTTCCATCTCCTCACCATACTATCAAAGGAACATGCATTTCAGTATAATGCCTTTTATCATTAAGGGCATTAAGTAAAGGGCATACTGACCTGCATATTTATACGGGCTTATCATCATCTGGTGAGTGAACCTTTCTTATTGGAATCCCTGGTGGTATACAGCTAAAAATACACAATTTATGACAAGCACTGGACACTTACCTGTAACATGGTGTGAACATTGGAAGATTTATGTGGAACACAGTTTTTTTTTTTTTTTTTTTCCCTCCACTTTTTAAATATTCACTTTTATAATTGTAGGATAAATGGCTAGAGAATTGAAGTTGGAGTGTACAGTGCCAACTTTTCTTTATTGTTTTTGCACTAAATTGTGGGGACACGTAAACAGGTAGCAGACACCACACCTTTGGGGATATTGGAGGAGCGCAGGGTATTTTGTAAATTTCATCTATTACTGACATCCTGTCAGCGCCATTCTCTGCATTCATAAGAACCACTCAGCCCAGAGACGAGAGGATAATGACCCTGTAGCATCACATGACCGCTCTGCCTAAAGAACATGGAAAAGTGATATCTTAAAACTAGCATTTAATTCTGCCTTGGGGGGGGGGGGGTATAAAACCAAGGAGTTGGGCTTTGAAAAGGTTCCTGTTCTATAGGTTCCTGAGCAGAGCATATAAAGTAATGACAGGCCAACAATTCATATTGGCCATTTACCTTTATCTTTTAAACTGCTATGGTTGTAATAAATCAAGAGGAGCCTGACACTCCAATCATCTGCTTTTTTTTTTTTTTTTTTTCTACTACACTGCATGTCCAAAAATGAGCTTGGGACCTCATTTTGGGTTACAAATACACGTGTTCTAGCCAAGCATGTAGTGCCTACTAGTCATCTAAAGAAGTGGTCCTCAACGCCGGTCCTCGGGGCCCACTAACAGGCCAGATTTTAGGTATTACCTTGGGGAGATGC
Source organism: Pelophylax lessonae (assembly GCF_965119305.1). Lineage (NCBI taxonomy): Eukaryota > Metazoa > Chordata > Amphibia > Anura > Ranidae > Pelophylax > Pelophylax lessonae. The sequence goes on along the minus strand of NC_138771.1, from coordinate 344,103,821 downwards.
AGACTAGAATACTGCAATCACTGAGCAGGAAATGAGATCACCTGTGATGTAATTTAGTTATCTTGCAAACCTGGCCTGTTATTGGGCCCTGAGGACCGTAGTTGAGGACCACTGATCTAAAGGGTCCACATTGTTTTTCTGAAAACACCTTTTGATTGTCTGCCTTGTTTTTAATTACTTCTAAAGGACAATAGGAGAATGTATAACATGTAGTAACTTAAAACCCACACAGTATTTTTTTTTTTTCAGTTTTGGCTGCAGTAAGGGAGCATTTGATTCCCTGCCAGGTCAACACTGTTAATCACACTGTGGCCTTTGCAACTTGTGCATTGCTGTTAGATACTTCCTGTTCTACTCTTTGTAGTGCCTTTTCTATATGTTCCTATAAAGGATTTGCTGCATAATAAGGCTGTCAAAGCCCTCCTTAAGCATCCTGTTTGGAAATGTATGAACAAACTCCTAAGTGGGCTCAACTCAGAGCAGAGTCCTGGTTGTCACAGTAGGACCAGTTATAGACAGCGGTAATGACCCAGTGTATGATCAAACCCTGCTTCACTGCAAACTAAAATAAATATGCTTCCACTTGAAAACAGTTTTATCAAACTAATGATTTTGGACTTTCCCTTTAAAGGTCAAAGAAATTAGTTCAAGAATCTGACCAGCATCTAAAGGACGTTGAAAAGATTCTACAAAATGACAAACGCTATCTAGTACTTGACTGCATTCCCGAGGAAAGACGTAAACTTATTGTATCCTATGTAGACGATCTCGATAGACGTGGCCCACCACCTCCACCAACTGCCTCAGAGCCTGCACGAAGAACCACAAAATAACAGGACATGCCATATGTGGATATATGTCAGTTCATACCAACTGTTCAGAACAACTGCATGAGCAAAAACAAAAGGTTCATTTTGGGTCATTCTCCTAAAAACAACTGCAAAAAAAGAAAAAAAGGCAAATACAAATAACTTCATGTACACAAGGAGAAAAAAAGAAAAGAGCAGGATTACGCTAGAAAATGGTTATCTGTCCAACACTCTAGAAATTTAAATAAGCGTCAGCTGTCATATGTGCTTTATTAGAATATTCAAATGATTTGCATCATCTGAAGCTGTCTGATTTCTTCAAGTCAGTTTGACTGGAAAGTATGGTGCCATAACAGCCGAGTCACGTAGTATTTTATTGGATCGCGATAACCATTTGAAAGTATTTTTGAACTGTTCATGGCAGACTGAAAGATACTTTGCTGGAATACAAGTCTGTTTCTCTCCACAGCTGTTTTTCATTTCGTTTATTGAATTGGAAAGGCTTTTTGTTTTTTGTTTTCCCTTTCGAAAGTATCAGCAAGTTCAGACCCTAGAACGAGGCCTTCATCTGTTGTCAGACACAATTGACCTAATCAATCATCTTGTATAAATGTTTTTTTGTTTTTTTTTTCCCGAACATAGTTTTCATTTACTTTGCAATAGATGGGGGAATTACTAATCAAAGTAGTTCCTAAAACTGTATTCCACCACTTTTTTTGAAGATTCATTTTGGAAAGAGGAATTTGTTGAGTTTGTGTATTTGAAGTACAATAAACCTTTTTTTATATATATGTACTTGTTTTGTATAAATGTATTTTTTTCAGCATAAATGTAGCAGAATTTCAGACTCCTATTGTGTATACGTTTAACTGCAAGTGCAACTTTACTTAATGTGCCATCCATTACCATTATAGACTGTAGATACTTGAAATCAGTCCTAAAAGCTTTGCTTGAAATTGCACGAATCAAGACTCTAATTGTAATATAGAATAGTCGCTTCAGTAGGGTGCCCATGTGCTAAGTGCCTCCTAGTAGTTCTCTGCTTGTCCTGCCAATATCACTACATTGGCACTGCCTGCAGTAGAAGGACCTTGTCAAAGATATAGGCAGGCTGTTCTGCCTTTTTCTGCCGCAATCCACTCCTACGAGTAAACCTTTTTTGATTTAGAGGGCTCTTGAGAGATGTTGTTAGCAGGACCGTGTGTTTTTTGGATCACATGATGCCCTACAGAAACTAACTACCTCCAGTATCTTTTGAAAATGTTGCATAATTTTGTAAAGTACAATCTCAGTTTCTTAAGCTTTTGATGCAGCAGCCGTGCTTCTTAAATTACTGCTGCTGTTGTTCAGCTTTAAGTGATGTATTGTTTTTGTTTTGTTTTTTCAGTGAAATTTCCCAGCTCAACCCACAATATGTAAACTCCATGCTTCAATCTATAGTTTCTCTATCGTTCATTGACAGGCGCAGCTCCATATTCTTCTTGACCATTGGGTTATGCTGCCCCCTACAGGAGTAGGACACTAGGCAGGAAAAAACTTTACCATGTCTATGGGGCAGTCCCTGCAGGCATACACCCACACACTCTTCTATAGCCTTGTTTGTTTCTGCCTTGTTTAGCAGTAAGACCTAGTTCCTGGGTGGGACTTCGGTCTTTGCTTGTTCTTTTATTTTTAAAGGGAACCTTTTTGTTAAAAATTTTTTTTTTTTTTTTTTTTAGCTAGTTAAGTTCTTGAGAGAACTGCAATCAACAGCCGGCCTGGGTTAAGGACTGGATATCCTAGATCCTTAAGGTCTCCCAGCTTGGCCAGCGTGCGTGTGCAGGTTATAGCCCAGCGCTAGGCCTCACCACGACAGAGCCCCAATGGACAGGGGCTGGCCCGCGAGTAAAACACCTCGCCAGGATGCACACGACCTGGTTCGGCCTGAGTCGCAACGTACGCTTTGGCCATCCGTACCCCCACCCCGAGTGGAGAGGCAGTCTGTCCAGAGTGGCGCCCACACAATATCATTGGTATGGTGAGTAAGTGTCCCCCCATAACTCTGGGTCTCTAATGTCTCGGGGTGGATGTGAGCCCCTCCTTGGCAAAGTCGGACCCTCGAGTATCCCTCATTTCCCCTGGTCTCTCTGTAGGTGCCAGACTCCCCCAAGGCCTCCCCATCAAGTTACTAAAAAGACTATTAAACGGAATAGCTATCTCCAGGTCTGACAGCTAACACAATAAATGGTCCAAACCCTATTACTTATATGTGATGCGTCCCTAGATGCGGCCCCCCTGGTAGCCAGAGTATCAGCGGAGGGGGTAGCTATTAGAAGCATAATGTGGCTAAAAAGCTGGTCTGCAGATCAGGTTTCAAAAAAGGCTCTGTCAGATCTCCCCTTTTTGGGAGACAGTTTGTTTGTCTCCTCATTGGATGAGTTAATCAAAGGTCTCACAGGCAGGAAGAGTACTCTTCATCCTCAATCCGCCAAGGGCAAGTCACCGCGTAATAAACGGGGGCCTTATTTCACAGCCCACAGGCGCCCCCTTCGTTTCTCTGGCACGCCAGAGAAAGGATCTAAGCCATTTCGGTCTTCTGGAGGCTCCAGGAAGACATGGTCAGGTAAGCCGAGTACAGGCCAATCCAGACCTGCAGAAAAATCCCCATCTGCACGAAAGGACGCCCTCACCCATATCTGGGGGGGGGGGGGGGACGTCTTTGTGTCTTTCTGGATCCATGGACTTCCTTGATTCAGGACAGATGGGTCCACAAACTGATCCAATCGGGTTCAAGATCGAATTCTGGTCTTGACCGTCGGACAGGCTCTTCCCGTCCAATCTACGCCTATCTCCAGACCGTTGAGGGATCTACGAGAGGCAGTACAAGATCTGGTGTCGCAGCGGGTGATTGTGTCATTTCCTTCTCGGGAACGCTTTCAGGGGTTCTATTCAAACCTGTTCACTGTGCCCAGGAAAGAAGGCAAAGTATTAAAAAAATATATCAAACCAAATGGATAGCAGCTCAACTTTCCCTCACCTATACCAATGTGTAACTGTGTTGGTGACCATAGGTCAACCACATACACATCATAAATGTGGACTCAATGTAAAGGCGACAGGGCTACATGTGGTGAACCTAATGATCCTTTAATCTCCAACAAAGCATAATAAAACATACATTTAGTCATGATATCACAAAAGATATTTAAAATGCTCATCCCTCCCCCCTGGATGTATCTTCATAAAGTCAACTCCAATTTGCAGACCAATCTAACTCATGCATCACCAACACTCATCACGAATAAATGCAACAGGTATATAAATATTTTCATGAGAGATTCACTGGATACTGAAGCCGGGATGTAGTTCAAATGGATGAACTCCAGTGTATTGTGGAATTTTCAAAAATCAAAAACTGCTTTATGTAAAGTACTCATAATATATAGCTTGAACAACTCAAGTTTCACTTAAAAAGGTAATTACTGATAAAGAAAGTTTGAAGAGAATTGCTCTAATAGATATAACACTCCATGAAAAACTTTTCCACACTCTTTCATGGCTCTCCTTGCTTCATTAAGGAGATGGATATATGCCCCCAACAGATTTCAAATATAGAACAAAATGCTTCAAAGTGAAACAGCCTGTGTAAGCCTTCACATGATATATTGAAGCTAATCCACAAAGAGTTAATATGAAACAAAGGCACCTGCAGAGAAGGAGCTGACAAATCCTATTCCTTGTAACCGTCCTGCTTTTATATACTGATTCGCTGGTGAATCATATAATATATGCTTAGTGACCAGGTAAAATTGTGTATAAGCAATGTGGTCTAGAGGAGACATGTAGCAGTCCAAGGTATTTTAGTAAAAGTAATGGTACGTTTTTTTTGCAGTTGTAATTTTTCTCCAGTCATCTTCCAGGACAGCATCTGAGAGATAGGCTCCTCCCACCTGAAACAGGAAACACAATAGGTCCACCATTATAAAAATCAGTCATACCTTCTGCCTCAGTTTGGTTGTGTTTCTTCCGGACCCACAGGAGCTGCATATATTTGTTGAACCGTGCCTGAAGCCAGCGGATCTTCTAGGCTAGTTCTGCTAGCCACAGCCGTGTTGGCGTTCCGGGCAGCATCCTCATTGTTGGAGGAAAGATAAATGCCTCAATTTAACAAAGAGAAGCTGACCTGAGGATACCAGGAGGTTGCAATGCAGGTATGTCCTCCAACCTGCATATAAGGGGGCAGCTGGGGATGGGGCAGGAAGAGGTTAAAGGTCCCTATGCTGTGGTTCCTTTTCTGAGACTGACCATGTCAGGATGACTCCCCACCCTGCCTTGCAGATCCTGCTTGTCAGGACCGCTCCAAGGTAAGCCAGAGCATGCTGAGGCCACCTCTGTATTTAGCAAATCACTATGCACATAATGCCCATTAGTGGTAGCAGTGATTATGGCTAAGACCAGCAGCGCACATTCCCTCTCTAAGCATGTGCTTCCTATGAGGGTAACATGGCAGCCAGCTGGTCCAAAAATCTTTTGCCTAAAGGGCATAAGCAAACCTGTGGAACAGAGAATCCCTGGGAGTCCTAAAAGGATTAGTCTCCTCTGTAAAATAAGTCGGACACCTTCCTCTCCCTTCAGTCTGGATGCAATCGGGTCTTTGTGCTTGATTTTGGTGTGAATCCTGCAACATATAACTGACTGGATCCTGGGTAGCCCTCTATGAAAGGGCTGCATAGACAAACCTGTGCCTAATGACTGCTCGCTATCACATGCAGGTGGTGCACTTCTGATTGCTCTGGCCACATTTTCAGTATGTCAGCAGCTTTAATTACTTCCAGGCCTGACCTGGAGGCTGGCCATGCATGGTCACTTATCTTGTGCAATTTTTCCTTTGGATTTACTAAAGACCGTGTGATATGAGGTCAAAACTAAATCACACTTTGAATTTTATGTTAACACCTGTCATAAGATGTTTACGGAACTGCTGCATATCTGATATACCCTCTGTAACTGTTTATGTTCGTTCTTTTCTTCAATAAAAACATATTAAACAAAAAAAAAAAATCACTTTGAATTGTATTCAGTTAGGGATTGCATAATGTATGACCAGCCTAAGACCAGGAATTGAAAAACTTTGTGTGCTTCTCACCTGAGTGAGATATTCAGGTTACTTCAGTGTACTTCTTCTCTCTATAGGTGACTCATTCCAACTAAACATTTGGCATTGGTCAGGGAGGAGTGGAATCTGTACCTATCATGGGTTACTAGTATCCACTATACACACCACTTGATGTGCTCACCTTCACACTTTTTACCTGGAGTCCCCCAGTACTTCCACTGGATAGATATATAATGCATAGTATCCACAAGAGCAGGTTTTCACCTAGGTCCTGGATTCTGCTATCTGCTTGATGGCATAAACCTCAATTGCGTATGCATTGCAGACTAGGGGCTAGCTCTTAGTTGAATGCAACATGACTGTTTTCAGGGTTCTGCAGTATGCTAGTATTTTATGTCTATCTTGAACATACACTTGGATATATTGGGGGCAGGATCTCTCGTGGCTGTAGTTCAACTAGATTTTCATTTGTTTTGCAAATTGTTTCATGTGAAATTCGCATCTGTGACTGCGCATTTCATAAACTATTGCTCCAGCTAGGCTGTGTTTCTAATGAGCCTTTTTTTCAAAAGCTGTTTTCTCTTACGTCCTCCGACAGTCGCCGCCTCTTCATATTCGTCACATATGGGGTATTAGACTTTGCTCCGAAGGAGTAGCTAGGCAACAGAATATGTTAACATTAAAGCTTTTAACATATCCCACCCTCAAGGGGTGGTCCCCTAAGTCAATACCCTCCTACTTCCTGCAACCATATCTCAGTTTTAATGTCTAGCTTGTCAGGAGTGGTTGGCTCTCTCTGTGCTGGGGCTTTGTGCCCCAGACTCTTTCTTCTTTTTTGATTTTTTGTTTGAGTTTTCTCTCTACCTTTACTTAGCTGTTTTGTCAGCTTTAGTTAGTTCTTCGGATGAAGAGGATCATGCGGGCTGGGTCTCGGGCTGATCCCCCTGGTCGCAGGTCGTGGGTCAGTGGCTTCCCAGCCTGCCATCGAGCGTTCAGCCAGGTAACGCTCCTGGCACGGTGAACAACCCATCCCTGTTCGGTGCAGGGATGATTGGTGAGGTGGCTACCTCACTGGACGCTGTGCGCTTTCTTAACCCCCATTCTGTGCGTCTTGTATGCGACTCTCCCTGCCTCGTGCAGCGGCTTGTTCGCCTGTGCGGGTCCCCCACGCCACTGTGAGGTAAGTGTATTTATGTGGGGACCTGTCTGTCTGGGGGGGTGTCAGTCTGGGACTGTGTAACCTGCCTCTATTCACACTGCTTGTCTCCCTATCTCTCGGCTGCATGCTGTGGGCTGCAAGGGGGGGGGGGAGCTGTGTGACACTGTGTGTGTCAGCCTTGTCAGTGTGAGAAGCTGTGTGCTGTGGGGCATGTTTTGTGGCATGTTTGGGCATTATACAGCGATCGCTGCGGCGATCTGACATGTTTTTTTATACAGACATGTGTGCATTACTGTACTGTGGAGCGGCGGTTACGGCGCCATTTTGCCTACACTCGCTCCGGCCGCATGTTCTACATGCATGGCGGCCATTTTCTTGTAGCCTCCCATAGGCTTTCATAGAGCGCCCTGGCAGCATCACTTCCTCTTCTCCAGGAACACCGATCGAGGCAGCAGCAGCGGCGAGGGTCTCCTCAGGTTATATCCTTCCTATCCATTGCCTGTGTCAGTTTTATTGTGCTTGTGTGTGGTGCGGTGGGCTGCGCTCGCCGCACGTGTTAAAGGGGCAGTTAACCCTTTATCCGGCATTTGTTATAGGGGCAATGGATTCTCAGGAGGGCAAATTTCCTACCGCCTTGGTGGAAAGCCAGGGGACCGCTGTTTCCCCCCCAGGGGGGGGATTTAGCCACTATTGTGGCTGGCCTTGCTGCTCAGGTGCAGATGCTGGTGGCTGCTCAATCTACTAAAAGACCCAGAGTTGCTCTTTCCTCTGATTCTGAGGGTGAAGGTGATGGGGCTGTTATGGCGGGGGCCTCCTTATCGGGGTCCCGCTCCTCCCTGGATCTAGTGGGGTCCGAGGTGGAGGCTGAAGTTGAAGGGGTTGATAATTCTCCCCCTGGCTCGCCTGAAGAGCTTGCAATCATGGATGAATTGATTGCTTCCATAAAACAAACGCTGCGTTTGCAGGATGAAGTGTGTCCCCCCGCTGCCTTGGCGGCTTATGGGACGCAGAGAAAACGCAGGACGCCGCAGGTTTTTCCCTGCAATGATGATTTTCAGCGCGCTGTTAAGGAACAATGGCGCAATCTGCGCAAACCTTTTGCTGTACCAAGTAGGTTCAAGCTGCGTTATCCTTTCTCGCCTTCCACTGATGAAAGGTGGTGTGTGCCTCCCCCAGTGGATCACGCAATTGCGGTTTTAAACAAATCCACTGCGATTCCTGCAGAGGATTCCCCTGTGTTCCGTGATGCCACGGATAGGAGATTGGAGTCTCTTGCCCGTCATACTTATTCTGTTACGGGTTCTATGCTTAAGGCTCTGTTTGCTTCTCTCATGGCGGCCCAGGCGATCGCGAGTTGGACGCAGATGCTTAGGCGCGTCCTAGTGGCTGATTCGGCCTCGCCGACGACCCTGGATATGGTGGATCAAATCCACCAGGGTGTCATGTATCTGTGTGATGCGGACTTGGACCTAGTTCCGTTGGCTGCACGTGTGCACAGCGTGGCGGTGTTGTCTCGCCGCCTGGTTTGGTTGAAATGTTGGTCGGTGGACCAGTCTTCACGTAAGACCTTAGCCAATCTGCCTTATGATGGGTCTCGCCTTTTTGGGGAGTCCTTGGATGTGTTGATTAAGGGGATCACCGGAGGTAAGAGCACTCTCTTGCCCCATTTCCCCAAGGCTAAAGGGGCTTCTGGGAAGAAGCATGCTAATTTTCGGCCCCCTCAGGGGTCCTTTCGTGCCTTTCGGTCGCACTACAAGGGCAAACCGTTCAAAGGTCAAGGCTCTCAGAAGAAGCCCTGGTCTGGTAAACAGAAGTCCGGTCAATCCGGATCCGCAGCCCATAACAGTGCGGCCTGAAGGGGCGCCCTCACCCAGTTTTGGGGTGGGGGGACGCTTGCTCGGTTTTCTTCAGCCCTGGTTGGCCCGCGTGCGGGACAGATGGGTTCAGGAGATCGTTCGATCTGGTTACAAGATCGAGTTTCTCTCTCGGCCGGAGAGCAGATTTTTTCCCTCAAATCTTCAACTGTCTCCAGAGCGTTTACGGGACCTGCACCTGGCGGTGCGGGACCTGAGGGCTCAGGGAGTGGTAGTTCCGGTGCCTCATCGGGACAGATTTCGGGGGTTTTATTCCAATCTGTTCACCGTGCCCAGAAAGGAGGGCAAGGTCCGTCCAATTCTGGACTTGAAGGCTCTGAACCGCTCTGTGCGGGTTCGCAAGTTCCGCATGGAATCCCTGCGGTCGGTGGTGGCTGCCCTGGTTCCGGGGGAATTCATGGCCTCCATCGATTTGAAGGATGCGTATCTTCACATCCCCATTTTCGAGGGTCACCAGAGGTACCTTCGATTTGCCATTGCGGAGGATCACTACCAGTTCGTGGCGTTGCCTTTTGGTCTCGCCTCGGCTCCGCGGGTCTTCACCAAGGTGCTTGCACCGGTTCTGGCATTATTGAGGGCCCAGGGCATTTCTGTCCTGGGGTATCTGGACGACATTCTGGTTCGGTCTGCGACCAGCCAGGGTCTGGAGTAGGACCTGTCTGTCACGATGCAAACTCTGCAGGAGTTTGGGTGGACGATAAATTTTCCAAAGTCGACGCTGAGTCCGTCGGTTCGTCTTCCCTACCTGGGAATGATTCTGGACTCGGTGCAGGCGAAGGTCTTCCTGCCGGAAGACAAACTCAGAACTCTTCAGGAGGAAGTCAGGTCCCTCAGGGACGTTCCGCACTCGTCTCTGCGGACGTGCATGAGATGTCTGGGATTGATGGTCTCGGCCTTCGAGGCGATTCCCTTTGCCCAGTTTCACACGCGGGGTCTCCAAGCGGAGGTCCTGTCCATGTGGGACGGGCGACCTCAATCTTTGGATCTTCAAATCTCGTTGAGTCATCGCACCAGAAGAGACCTTCTGTGGTGGCTCCAGTCCCCGATGGTGTCCGGGGGCAAGTCGTTTCGTCCTATCTCGTGGACGGTAATCACCACGGATGCCAGCCTGTCGGGCTGGGGTGGTGTTCTGGGCGTTCTGTCCGCCCAGGGGACTTGGTCGGAGGGGGAGTCCTCCCTTCCGATCAACATTCTGGAATTGCGTGTGATAAATCTGTCTTCATCGCTGGACGGACCGGCTGCAGGGCTGCCCGGTTCGGGTGCAGACGGACAATGCCACGGCGGTGGCCTACATCAACCACCAAGGGGGCACCAGGAGTGCCCGAGCGGCTCGAGAAGTGGCCGACATTCTGTCTTGGGCCGAGGCTCATGTCCCGGCGATAACGGCGGTTCACATTCCGGGGGTGGAGAACTGGCAGGCGGACTATCTGAGTCGCCAGACCCTGGATCAGGGGGAATGGTCTCTCCACCCGGCTGTCTTCCAGTTGTTGTGCGCGAAGTGGGGTCTTCCAGATGTGGACCTGTTCGCGTCTCGTCTCAACAACAAGGTGAGAAGGTTCGTGGCAAGGACGCGCGACCCTCGGGCAGACGCGTCGGACGCGTTAGTGGCCCCGTGGCATCAGTGCAGGCTGATATACGCGTTTCCACCGATTCAGTTGCTGTCCAGGTTCCTTCGCAGGTTACACTCGGAACGCAGCGCGGTAATTCTTGTGGCACCGGACTGGCCTCGCCGGTCCTGGTACGCAGACCTCGTGAATCTGGCGGTCGACGCCCCGTGGCGTCTGCCTCTTCGAGACGATCTCCTGTCTCAAGGACCGATATACCATCCTGCTTTACAGTCGCTGGCTTTGACGGCCTGGCTGTTGAGACCGAGGTCCTGAGGGAGAAGGGTCTCTCCCCAGAGGTCGTTCATACCTTGATCAACGCGAGGAAGTCTTCCTCGGGGAAGGTTTATTACCGTACTTGGAAGGCCTATTTTGCTTGGTGTGAGTCCAGGGGATTTTCTCCCCGCACGTACTCGGTTTCCCGAGTGCTGTCCTTCCTTCAAACGGGTGTCGATCAGCGTTTGGCGCTGGCTACGATAAAGGGTCAGGTGTCTGCGCTGGCCGTTCTGTTTCAACGTCCCGTGGCTTCCAACTCCTTGGTTGGCACTTTTGTTCAGGGTGTGCGGCATCTGGTTCCTCCTAGGAGGGATCCTCTGCCCCCTTGGGACTTGAATCTCGTTCTGTCTGTGTTGCAACGTGCTCCTTTTGAACAGATCAGGGAGATCTCGTTGTCTGTTGTCCAAAAAGGTCGGCTTTTTGGTGGCGATCACTTCGGCTCGCAGAGTGTCGGAGCTGGCAGCTTTGTCCTGCAAGTCTCCGTATCTGGTTGTTCATTTGGATAAGGTGGTCTTGCGACCTAATCCTTCTTTTCTTCCGAAACGGGTTTCGGAATTCCATCTTAATGAGGATATTGTCTTGCCTTCGCTGTGCGCGAAGCCTAATCATCCAAAGGAGGTGAGATTACATTCTCTGGATGTTGTTCGGGCGATAAGGGTTTACCTTAAATCGACTGAGTCCTTTCGAAAGACGGATTCCTTGTTTGTTCTTCCAGAGGGTCCTCGGAAGGGCATGGCGGCGTCGGCCTCTACCATCGCCAAATGGATCAGGCAGACCATTGAACAGGCCTATGCTTTGCAGGGGAAGGTTCCCACTGTGCCTGTGAAGGCGCACTCTACTAGATCTCTGAGTACGTCTTGGGCCTGTCGTCATGGGGCTTCTGTAGCCCAGGTGTGTAAGGCGGCGACTTGGTCGACCGTGCACACTTTCACAAAATTCTACAAAGTAGATGTTCAGGCATCTGCGGATGCTTCCTTTGGCCGCAAGGTTCTTATTGCGGCGATTCCCTAGGGTCCCTTGTGGGGACCACTGGCTGTTGGGATAAGTTTTTTATCCCCTGGTTATTTGTCTTTTCCTGGGTTGTTGCTCCTGTTGAGCACCTGTTTTTTCCTGTTGCCCAGCTGGGTTCCTTCCTTTGGTAAGGTTCCTTTCTTTGATGCGGAGACTGCGTTGCCTTTTCGGCGCGGATGCGTTTCCCACCCCTCATGTTTGCACTGCTTTGGGACGTCCCCATATGTGACGAATATGAAGGGGCGGCGACTGTCGGAGGACGTAAGAGAAAACGGAATTTTTGTAAAATCTTACCTGTAAAATTCCTTTCTCGGAGTCCTCCGACAGTCGCCGCCCCCGCCCCTCTTTTGGGGTTTGGTTGTATACTCTACTGCTATTCCACTAAAACTGAGATATGGTTGCAGGAAGTAGGAGGGTATTGACTGAGGGGACCACCCCTTGAGGGTGGGATATGTTAAAAGCTTTATTGTTAACATATTCTGTTGCCTAGCTACTCCTTCGGAGCAAAGTCTAATACCCAATATGTGACGAATATGAAGAGGCGGCGACTGTCGGAGGACTCAGAGAAAGGAATTTTACAGGTAAGATTTTACAAAAATTCCGTTTTTTTTTCCAAAAGTTTCCGTATGATGGTGAACTATACAGAATGCTTTATCCTTATGTTTTTTATGTAATGACATGGGGGTTCAGTTGTTTCTACTGCATTCTTTTTGAATATATACACATGGAGGACCCAAGAGTCTTGGCTGTTCAAACTTCTCTAAAGGTTCTGCAATATGTTATTTTGTCTACATTTATGATATTGTTTGAACATTAACATGGACATGAAGTAGACTATTGAACTTTCGCAACCAGATTTTCAGTACCAAAGTTCTCCTTGTCACAGATCAAGGCTTTTGCCAGTTATCTGTGATTCTGCTTTTGATACTAGTGACTACTTTTGTGCATGGGCCCCAGCCGTTAATGGGCCATGATTTGGGAAGCTTTTATTATACGTATACTGCTTTTAACTCTTGACTATATGCAGTTGGCAATATGGTTGTCTTTATACATAGACACCGTGTGTGTGTGTGTGTGTCTGATTTGGGGATCAGGCCTCTGGGCAGGATCCTGACTGGGTTGTATCTGTCCATGTATATGGATTGCCCAGGAAACTGAGCTCCTGAGGCTTCGTCCAGCAGACAATCATATTGCACACATTCAGGCATTACCAGACACATTCCCTGGGCCTGACACTGGTAGCATATAGGGCCTGATTTCGGTCCTCTAGCTTCGGGGAATATGGTATATCACTTATCTCCTCAAAAACAATTGTGTTTATGCAGACATCCCTACAGTAGTAATGGTCCTCAGGTTATGCCACTGTATAAGAGGGTGTGCCTACGCTAAGGATGTGGGGCCACTACATTATATCATAGTGGCAATGTTCTATACAATAGTATATCCCGGGCCAGGGCGAAGAGGCAGCCAGGTCATTCACATGATAATCTGCAGCATATTGTATGTGCAGTGTTTTTGGTTGTCTCAGCCTATCGTTATTTGCTATCACTCGGCCCTTAAACCTGGATTGGGTTGTTATGGCACTATATTTAAATAAAGTCAATGTATCTTTTTATATCGCCCCTGAGCAGAAGTGAATTATGGGGCCCTTTTCACACTAGTGTGGCTTGTCCTGCGACTTGGGACTGCAAGCTGCATGACTGGTCGTACTCTTTCCAGTTAGTATCATTCATATCTGTGCGACTTCAAGTCAGTCCCTGCACTATTTTGGCCCAACTTTGATGCGTTGTGGTCTATAGACCTCAAGATTACCCAGGCTTTTCTTCAGTCCAGTCAAAATCACGCGACTTTTAGGTCGCACAAGGGCAGAAGGGACCTAAGTAAAACAAATCCCATCTATTTAGGTCTCTAAAACGTTACATTCCTGGAATGCCTGGATTGCTAGCTATCACATGCTTGTTGCATCAACCATGCTGTTAAGCCATCAAATGGCTGGTGTGACTCGCATCATATGTGCAGCCACCATGATGGTTACAGATCAGACAGAAGCAGCTTTCCTGGGAACATCAGAGTGAATGCGTTCAGCCAAAGCTGGGTTCCTCATCTATGTTATGCATTCCCTCCTACTGCCCTAATAGCAAGGTTGGTACAAAAGGTCAAGGAAGAAGGGGCTACAGTGACACTTATTGCACTCCCAAGGGCCTCAGAGACCATGGTTCGGTCACTTTTTTAAAAAAAACATGCTGAACCTCCTGCCGCAAGGGCCAGTTAACCTTCCGAATCGCAAGGTCATGAAGCTTTCGGCCTGGTTCCTGAAAGGGTGAGGTTACAGAGCAAGGTCTGTCTAACAGGGTGATTGACCCATCTTAGGCAGCAGAAAACTGGTGACTAGAGCCATCTACCAAAAAGTGAGGGAAAAGTTTTTGTCTTCTGGTACGAGAACAAAGGAGACCCCATTAAGGGAACTATTCCAACAATCTTAGATTTTTTTTTACAGGAAGGAGTGGACAAGGGCATTTCCCATAACATTTTGAAGGTTCAAGTGGCAGCCCTATCTTCCCACCTAGATATGAGCATGTCCTCTGCCAGCCGAATAAGAAGATTCCTTCTCTCATTGGGAAAAGCCACACCCATAAAGTTCAGCAGAACGCTGACATGGGACCTCTCCATGGTACTCAAGGATTCCTCTCTGCACCCTTTGAACCACTGGAGGAATGTTCGGATAACTACCTTACCCTAAAAACAGTACTCCTGGTGGCACTTGTGTCAACAAGAAGAGTCAGCGAAATACAGGCTCTATCCATGATAATAATAATAATTCTGACAGATAAAATTATTCTCGCACCAGACCAAGCCTTCCTACCAAGTGTCTCTCCAACTTTCCACAGAACTCAGGAGGTGGTTATTCCTTCCCTTCCAAATTCAATGGATAGCATGGAAGGAGTCACAACAAGCTAGATGTAAGAATGGTCCTGATAGCTTACCTCGAGAACTAAAGAGTGATGAAGAACCACCAAACTATTCACCCTCCATGCAGGAGTCCACAAAGGAAAACCAGCCCCGAAAAGTAAGATAGCCAGATGGATAAAGCTTGCTATTCAGACAGCCTACCTACCAAGCACTAATTCTTGCCCCGCTGAGTGGAGTCTTTGAGCTGTAGGTAGTCCCCGCTTCAGTTTTTTTTCTTTTGCTATTGCTCAACACTCAGTTGATCTGCTTTTGGGCATCCTGGCAGTTAATTACTTTTGATGTCTCTCAGTGGACGAGAAAAGTTTGGATTTCTAAATCATACATCACAAGACATAGGAGAGTTAATTCTTGGACAATTGGATTATGCTCCTCCACCGTGTGATTGGACACTGGCAAACCTTGACACCACTCTGCATTACCCCTCACACCCAGCATTGCCTCTGTTTTTTGCTAGGTGTTAGACCTGTCTTGATGCATGAATTTCTACATAAACTGCTTTTCTTTATTGTACATTCCAGGACACAGGGTAACTTCAGATCCATTACGTTAGGGTTATGCTGATATTTTCACGTATGCAAAAATACATGGGTGCAACAAATTTTAACTAAAATCCTGTTGTGAAGCGCCAACCATATGGGACTCCATGAATATATGTGACAGCTGCCCCTTTTAAGTGTGAATCACACTAAAAAAGGCAAAAAAAATGAAGGCACCTTACTTTACTTTTTTGTTAAACAAATTCTAGCATCTAAATTCACAAGAAGGAACGTAAATGAGAAAAAATGATACACAAATGGTCAATATATCAATGTGTATAAAAAGTCCACCAATTCCTGAACATATGGTGCATAAATTCTCCCTTAACGTCATTCAAGATGTGTGCATTACACTGTAAAAATCCACCACCAACGCTCCACACTCACCAGAACATGTGGCTGCCAAAAATTATAAGCAGCAGCCGTGCTCTTTGTAATCACCCAGACAACAGCTCCCTCATGGAGCTGATGCTTTAAACTGATCCACTGACCAGACCTTCACGGTCCAAGGTGCACGAATATAGAGTGTGGCTGTATGGGATAGATGAAATGTGGCTGCCACACAGTCCATGTGACGTCAGCACTCTAAACTTTTACCCAATGCATTTCGCCCTCTAGCGTATCATCGGGTCAAAAAAGCTTTTGTGGTTTGGACCATCTTGGTCACAAAAGAAAACATTCACCTTCCCTTACCCCTTACTGATGGGGGTGGAGCTTGCTGAAGATTCACCGGAGGAAGAGTTTTGAAGGTATCTACTCAAGAATTCCAGGGCCTGTGTGGATTTTCTTGAGGAAGTGGTTCAGACAAATTTGAAGCTGCCCCTTTCTGAGCCATCTGCTTGGAAGGTTACTGGATTAGGATCACGGACGCGGCCTCCGCATCCCCAATCCTTTTCTGTAAATCCCCACTTAAAGGATGTGTTGCATGCAGTTTGGGCTCAACCTAAAAAATGTTTGTTCCACCAATATCCTATGGAAAGCTAATTTATCAAAAAAATGGAGTATGCTGCTTTAGATCCCGCAGTTTCCCTATTTCAGAAAGACCCTCACAGTTCCAGTGGACAAGGTACTAGTGTTTATCCAAAACTAAAACAAAAGTTTTGCCTTTAGTTACACTTTAGAGTGGAGAGGGATTAGTACACCTATCAGCTTTTATTGCTGTCTGTAGATTCACCCTCTTTGTCCTGTTTACCCTTTTTATCGAAAGTAACGAAAAATCACATTTTCAAATTTTGGGTCAACACCAGAAAAGGAAAAAGGGAAATCTTCCAACGTGGACCCTATTTCTGGCGACACCCCAGGATTCCCTCACTTTGGAGGGATTTCTTCTTCCTGTTTTGACTAAGACAGGAAGTAAAGGTAAGTGTCCCCTATGGGACACAAGAGGGCAAAAAAAAAAAAAAATCTGAAAGGGTGTTATCACTCCCTTACTCTATCCAAAATGAAAAAAAAAATGACACTTTAAGGATGCTTCTGACAAACATCTGGAGGCTTTATCTAAGTGGATTCTTAAAGGACTCCATTTACCAGCTGTCACTCCTGGGTGTCTTTGAACACGTTCACAGGATCTTATGGCTAACCTGTTGGTCAGTGAAACTGCCTTGTAAGAAGCAGGTTGAATTAATACCTTTTCAAGAACATTTGTATGTCCCTGCTTTGGATGATTTCATACAGAAAGTGACTCTGGGCAAGAGTACCCTGTTGCTTCTTTAAAACAGTCGAAGCCTGCAGTGCCTTACAACCCTTTCGAAGTCCAAGTAGTATACCTTTTGTCAATCAAAGCCCTTGGGCTCTAGGCCCCAGCCCTAATCTCTGTACCATAAAAACTCCTGGACTCCATAACCCTAAATGCCAGGAGACAAGTTGTCCTCATAAGGGCTGCCTCTATTTGCTCAGATGAGGGAATGTTTGCAGGTTTTTACACGTTTGGCAGGAGGAGATTGTGGAGCATCTCAAGTTCTAGAGAGCAAAAAGTTTCACTGTTTCTAGTTGAACTTCTTAACTATTCCCAAGCTTTATTCTAGTGCCTAATAAACTCAAAAGCTTGTACAACTTAAAGTTCCATATTGTAATTTCTGCCATCTGTGAATATAAATGATGCTGATCTGCATATTCTAAACTGAAGTTGAACTTAATGATTCCCAAGCTCTATTCTAGAGCTCAAGAGACTCCAAAAGCTTGTACAAATGCAATAGTTCCATATTGGAACTTCTGGCATCTGTGGATATCAAGGATGCTGATCTGCATATTCCAATTTCCAAACCTCCCTAACAGTTCCTACGTTTTGTGGTAGAGGACAGACTTTTTCATTTTCTGGCTCTGCCGTTTGACCTGTCTATGTGCCTTGAGTTTTCACCAAAGTGTTAGCCTCAGTCTTGTGGCTTCTAAAGGCTCAGGGTAGTCCTGTTATAAATACTACGCAAACCTGCGCTCTAGTTCCTAATCGCTCAAACACTTTTAAAGCTGCTAGATTAACCTTTTAGTCTCCAGGATAAATAGTGAATTAATATTTATCAATAAATCAGTGCTATTAATAAAGTGTATGTGTGCGTGTGTGTATATGTATATATAAATCCAGGTGTGAAAGACTTGTTGCATCTTTCCCAAAAAGACTCCTGGCTGTATTAGATCAAAGGGGGGCTTCTACTAAATACTGAGCAAAGGGTCTGAATACTTAGGACCATGTGATATTTCAGTTTTTCTTTTTTAATAAATCTGCAACAATGTCAACAATTCTGTGTTTTTCTGTCAGTATGGGGTTCTATGTGTACATTCATGAGGAAGAAGAATGAACTTAAATGATTTTAGCAAATGGCTGCAATATAACAAAGAGTGAAAAATTTAAGGGGGTCTGAATACTTTCCGTACCCACTGTATATATATATATATGTATGTGTGTAAGTGTCACATCATTTACATAAAATAACAATAATAAATGATATACTTGTACAGAAAAATTGTCTTACACCAACACTCTTTTAAACAGTGTAAAGTTGCTCATAGGCAATTTTATGTGTGAATGTATTCACCACATACCAAATATTTCTTATTATTCAGTCCTTCACCTCCATGGTCCTCATCTACTAAAAATAGCTCAATTCCTTCTAGAATATGGACCATTAAAAAAAAAAAAAAAAAACTTTGTGGCATACCATTAAAGGACATTGAAGTGGTTCCAATACGATGAGGGAAATTTCTCAAAATTAATTTAGGTGATTTTACGAGTTGGGTTGTATGCAAGGGCTAAACATGGAACTGGACTTAAATTATGTTTCTCTTACGTCCTCCGACAGTCGCCGCCTCTTCATATTCGTCACATATGGGGTATTAGACTTTGCTCCGAAGGAGTAGCTAGGCAACAGAATATGTGTTTTATTGCTGTCTGTACCATTCTGACCCCCAAGGGGTCCACGGAGTCAAACAGTTCACCTGATGAGCTTCCACACCTCTTTTATTGATTAGATTTACCTGTCTATATTTTTCATGTGTGTTTATCTTCACCATTAAAGCTTTTTTTGTCTGCACCTATATCCCTGTGAGCCCCTCATTGCAACCATTCACGGAGGGTAAATCTTGTCCCTCCACCTCTCAACCTTTTTAGGCAACAGAATATGTTAACAATAAAGCTTTAACATATCCCACCCTCAAGGGGTGGTCCCCTCAGTCAATACCCTCCTACTTCCTGCAACCATATCTCAGTTTTAATGTCTAGCTTGTCAGGAGTGGCTGGCTCTCTCTGTGCTGGGACTTTTTGTCCCAGACTCTTTCTTCTTTTTGATATTTTGTTTGAGTTTTCTCCCTACCTTTACTTAGCTGTTATTTTTGTCAGCATTAGTTAGTTCTTCGGACGAAGAGGATCATGCGGACTGGGTCTCGGGCTGATCCCCCTGGTCGCAGGTCGTGGGTCAGTGGCTTCCCAGTCTGCCATCGAGCGTTCAGCCAGGTAACGCTCCTGGCACGGTGAACGACCCATCCCTGTTCGGTGCAGGGATGATTGGTGAGGTGGCTACCTCACCGGACGCTGTGCGGTTTCTGAACCGCCATTGTGTGCGTCTTGAATTGCGACTCTCCCTGCCTCATGTGCAGCGGCTTGTTCGCCTGTGCGGGTTCCCCACGCCATGTGAGGTAAGTGTATCTATGTGGGGACCTGTCTGTCTGGGGGGGGTCTCAGTCTGGGACTGTGTAACCTGCCTTTAATCACACTGCTTGTCTCCCTATATCTCGGCTGCATGCTGTGGGCTGCAAGGGGGGGGGAGCTGTATGACACTGAGTATGTCAGGCTGGGCAGTGTGAGGAGCTGTGTGCTGTGGGGCATGTTTTTAATGGCATGTTGGGGCATATACAGCGATCGCTGCGGCGATCTAACATGTATCCATATAATGGGATAATATTGTGTGTGATTTTATGCACTGTGGAGCGGCGATTTCGGCGCCAAACGACGCCATTTTACCGGCGCCCGCTCCGGCCGCATGGTTTACATGCACGGCGGCCATTTTCTTGTAGCCTCCATAGGCTTACATTGAGAGCCCTGGCAGCATCACTTCCTCTCTCCTGGAAGCACCGATCGAGGCAGCAGCAGCAGCGGAGTCTCCTCAGGTTTTATCCTTCTATTCCTGTGTTCCATTGCCTGTATTCAGTCTGTATATTCCCTGTGGGGGTCTCATTGTGCCTGAGTGTGGTGCGGTGGGCTGCGCTTGCCGCGCTTGCTGTAAGGGGGCAGTTAACCCTTAGTTGTCTGGCATACAGGGGCAATGGATTCTCAGGAGGGCAAGTTTCCCACAGTATTGGTGGAAAGCCAGGGGACCGCTGTTTCCCCCCCAGGGGGGGGATTTGGCCACTATTGTGGCTGGCCTTGCTGCACAGGTGCAAATGCTGGTGGCTGCTCATTCTACTAAACGGCCCAGAGTTGCTCTGTCCTCTGATTCTGAGGGTGAAGGTGATGGGGCTGTTCTGGCGGGGACCCCCCTATCGGGGTCCCGCTCCTCTCTTGATCTAGTGGGGTCTGAGGTAGAGGCTGAAGTTGAGGGGGTTGATAATTCTCCCCCTGGCTCGCCTGAAGAGCTTGCAATCATGGATGAGTTGATTGCTTCCATTAAGCAGACGCTACGTTTGCAGGACGAGGTGTGTCCCCCAGCTGCCTTGGCGGCTTATGGGACGCAGAGAAAACGCAGGACGCCGCAGGTTTTTCCCTGCAATGCTGATTTTCAGCGCGCTGTTAAGGACCAATGGCGCGATTTGCGCAAGCCTTTTGCGGTACCAAGTAAATTTAAGCTGCGTTATCCTTTCTCGCCTACCACTGATGAACGGTGGTGTGTGCCTCCGCCAGTGGATCATGCTATTGCGGTTTTGAACAAAGCCACTGCGATCCCTGCAGAGGGATCCCCTGTTTTCCGTGATGCCACGGATAGGAGACTGGAGTCTCTTGCCCGTCATACTTATTCTGTTACGGGTTCTATGCTTAAGGCTCTGTTTGCTTCTCTCATGGCGGCCCAGGCGATCGCAAGTTGGACGCAGATGCTTAGGCGCGTCCTAGTGGCCGATTCGGCCTCGGCGGCGACCCTGGATATGGTGGATCAGATCCACCAGGGTGTCATGTATCTGTGTGATGCGGACCTGGACCTGATTCCGTTGGCCGCGCGTGTGCACAGCGTGGCGGTGTTGTCTCGCCGCCTGGTTTGGTTGAAATGTTGGTCGGTGGACCAATCTTCACGTAAAACCTTAGCCAATCTGCCTTATGATGGGTCTCGCCTTTTTGGGGAGTCCCTGGATGTGTTGATTAAGGGGATTACCGGGGGTAAGAGCACTCTCTTGCCCCATTTCCCCAAGGCTAAGGGGGCTTCTGGGAAGAAGCATGCTCATTTTCGGCCCCCTCAGGGGTCCTTTCGTGCCTTTCGGCCGCACTACAAGGGAAAACCGTTCAAGGGCCAGGGCTCTCAGAAGAAACCCTGGTCTGGGAAACAGAAGTCCGGCCAATCCGGACCTGTGGCCCATAACAGTTCGGCCTGAAGGGGCGCCCTCACCCAGTTTTGGGGTGGGGGGACGCTTGCTCGGTTTTCTTCAGCCCTGGTTGGCCCGTGTGCGGGACAGATGGGTTCTGGAAATCGTTCGATCTGGTTACAAGATCGAGTTTCTCTCTCGGCCAGAGAGCAGATTTTTTCCCTCAAATCTACAACTGTCTCCAGAGCGCCTGCGGGATTTGCACCTGGCGGTGCGGGACCTGAGGGCTCAGGGAGTGGTGGTTCCGGTGCCTCATCGGGACAGATTTCGGGGGTTTTATTCCAATCTGTTCACCGTGCCCAGAAAGGAGGGCAAGGTTCGTCCAATTCTGGACTTGAAAGCTCTGAACTGCTCTGTGCGGGTTCGCAAGTTCCGCATGGAATCCCTGCGCTCGGTGGTGGCTGCCCTGGTTCCGGGGGAATTCATGGCCTCCATCGATTTGAAGGATGCGTATCTTCACATCCCCATATTCGAGGGTCATCAGAGATACCTTCGATTTGCCATTGCGGAGGATCACTACCAGTTCGTGGCGTTGCCCTTTGGGCTCGCCTCGGCTCCGCGGGTCTTCACCAAGGTGCTTGCACCGGTTCTGGCATTATTGAGAGCCCAGGGCATTTCTGTCCTGGGGTATCTGGACGACATTCTGATTCGGTCTGCGACCAGTCAGGGTCTGGAGAAGGACCTGTCTGTCACGATGCAAACTCTGCAGGAGTTCGGTTGGACGATAAATGTTCCAAAGTCGACACTGAGTCCGTCGGTTCGTCTTCCCTATCTGGGAATGATACTGGACTCGGTGCAGGCGAAGGTCTTCCTGCCGGAAGACAAACTCAGGACTCTTCAGGAGGAAGTCAGGTCCCTCAGGGACGTTCCGAACTCGTCTCTGCGGACGTGTATGAGATGTCTGGGATTGATGGTCTCGGCTTTCGAGGCGATTCCTTTCGCGCAGTTTCACACGCGGGGTCTCCAGGCGGAGATCTTGTCCAAGTGGGACGGGCGACCTCAATCTCTGGATCTTCAGATCTCGTTGAGTCATCGCACCAGGGAAAACCTTTTGTGGTGGCTCCAGTCCCCGTTGGTGTCCGGGGGCAAGTCTTTTCGTCCGATCTCGTGGACGATAATCACCACGGATGCCAGCCTGTCGGGCTGGGGTGGTGTTCTGGGCGTTCTGTCCGCCCAGGGGACCTGGTCGGAGGGGGAGTCTTCCCTCCCGATCAACATTCTGGAATTGCGTGCGATAAGGCTCTGTCTTCATCGCTGGACGGACCGGCTGCAGGGCTGCCCGGTTCGGGTGCAGACGGACAATGCCACGGCGGTGGCCTACATCAACCACCAAGGGGGCACCAGGAGTGCCCGAGCGGCTCGAGAAGTGGCCGACATTCTGTCTTGGGCCGAGACTCATGTCCCGGCGATAACGGCGGTTCACATTCCGGGAGTGGAGAACTGGCAGGCGGACTATCTGAGTCGCCAGACCCTGGATCAGGGGGAATGGTCTCTCCACCCGGCTGTCTTCCAGATGTTGTGCGCGAAGTGGGGTCTTCCAGATGTGGACCTGTTCGCGTCTCGCCTCAACTACAAGGTGCAGAGGTTCGTGGCAAGGACGCGCGACCCTCGGGCAGACGCGTCGGACGCGTTAGTGGCCCCGTGGCATCAGTACAGGCTGATGTACGCGTTTCCACCGATTCAGTTGCTGTCCCGGTTCCTTCGCAGGTTACACTCGGAACGCAGCACGGTGATTCTTGTGGCACCGGACTGGCCTCGCCGGTCCTGGTACGCAGACCTCGTGAATCTGGCGGTCGACGCCCCCTGGCGTCTGCCTCTTCGGGACGATCTACTGTCTCAAGGACCGATTTACCATCCTGCTTTACAGTCGCTGGCTTTGACGGCCTGGCTGTTGAGACCGAGGTCCTGAAGGAGAAGGGTCTCTCTCCAGAGGTTGTTCATACCTTGATCAACGCGAGGAAGTCTTCCTCGGGAAAGGTTTATTACCGTACTTGGAAGGCCTATTTTGCCTGGTGTGAGTCCAGGGGGTTTTCACCCCGCACGTACTCGGTTTCCCGTGTGCTGTCTTTCCTTCAGACGGGTGTCGATCAGCGTTTGGCGCTGGCTACGATAAAGGGTCAGGTGTCTGCGCTGGCCGTTCTGTTTCAACGTCCCGTGGCTTCCAACTCCTTGGTTGGCACTTTTATTCAGGGTGTGCGGCATCTGGTTCCTCCTAGGAGGGATCCTTTGCCCCCTTGGGACTTGAATCTAGTCCTGTCTGTGTTACAACGTGCTCCTTTTGAACAGATCAGGGAGATCTCGTTGTCTATGTTGTCCAAAAAGGTCGCCTTTTTGGTGGCGATCACTTCGGCTCGCAGAGTGTCGGAACTGGCGGCTTTGTCCTGCAAGTCTCCGTACCTGGTTGTTCATTTGGATAAGGTGGTCTTGCGACCTAATCCTTCTTTTCTGCCGAAACGAGTTTCGGAATTCCATCTTAACGAGGATATTGTTTTGCCTTCGTTGTGCACGAAGCCTAAACATCCAAAGGAGGTGAGATTGCATTCTCTGGATGTTGTTCGGGCGATTAGGGTTTACCTTAAATCGACTGAGTCTTTTCGAAAGACGGACTCCTTGTTTGTTCTTCCAGAGGGTCCTCGGAAGGGCATGGCGGCTTCCGCCTCTACCATTGCCAAATGGATCAGGCAGACCATTGAACAGGCCTATGCCTTGCAGGGGAAGGTTCCCCCTGTGCCTGTGAAGGCGCACTCTACTAGATCTCTGAGTACGTCTTGGGCCTGTCGTCATGGGGCTTCTGTAGCCCAGGTGTGTAAGGCGGCGACTTGGTCGACCGTACACACTTTCACAAAATTCTACAAAGTAGATGTTCAGGCATCGGCGGATGCTTCCTTTGGCCGCAAGGTTCTTAGTGCGGCTGTTCCCTAGGGTCCCTTGTTGGGGACTCCTGGCTGTTGGGATAAGTTTTGTATCCCCTGGTTTTTTGTCTTTTCCTGGGTTGTTGCTCCTGTTGAGCACTTATTTTTGCTGTTGCCCAGCTGGTTTCCTTCCTTTGGTAAGGTTCCTTTCTTTGATGTGGAGACTGCGTTGCCTTTCGGCGCGGATGCGTTTCCCACCCCTCATGTTTGCACTGCTTTGGGACGTCCCCATATGTGACGAATATGAAGAGGCGGCGACTGTCGGAGGACGTAAGAGAAAACGGAATTTTTGTAAAATCTTACCTGTAAAATTCCTTTCTCTGAGTCCTCCGACAGTCGCCGCCCCCGCCCCTCTTTTGGGGTTTGAATGTATACTCTACTGCTATTCCACTAAAACTGAGATATGGTTGCAGGAAGTAGGAGGGTATTGACTGAGGGGACCACCCCTTGAGGGTGGGATATGTTAAAGCTTTATTGTTAACATATTCTGTTGCCTAGCTACTCCTTCGGAGCAAAGTCTAATACCCCATATGTGACGAATATGAAGAGGCGGCGACTGTCGGAGGACTCAGAGAAAGGAATTTTACAGGTAAGATTTTACAAAAATTCCGTTTTTTTCTGGTCTTTGAGGCCTATATGTTTTTTTGACAATACATATATATTATATTTTATATAACCACGCTTTCTTTCAAAAATTGTGGACCTTATTACCTCATTCTTGAGCTAGGGAAATGTACATATATGTGCATAAAGTTATATTTTGCATGCAAATATAGAGGAATTGTATAATGAGTAATATTTCTGTAATTAGATGGAGCGAAGAGATCTATGTTTTTTTTTTTTTTTTTTTTTTTCAATATATATTGATATTTCTATGGTGCCAACAATTTATGCAGCGCTTTACATATATTTTGTCAGCATGTACACTGCAGGCAGATAGTGTCTTGGTTGGGATTCAAACCAATGAATCTGGGGCAACCAGGCATGGTCGCTAGCCACTATACCACTCTGCCCCTAGTTTTAATCTATTAAAATGTGGACTTGCATAAGGGCATGATTTTAATGTTTTATAGTGGTTAGTATTTAAAATGTGGATGGGTTTGAGTTAAGGGCGAAGGAGCTATTCAAATTGATATGGTCTTTGGGTATTTCTCTTACGTCCTCCGACAGTCGCCGCCGCCTCTAAGTCATCACTATTGGGTATTGAGTTCCGCTCCGCAGGAGTAGCTAGGCAAAAGACTTAATCAAAAAGAACAAAGGCATTTGCATATACACACCCATGGGGGCTGTCCCACTAGGTAAATACCCCCCTGCAGTGACCACTCCCAACCCAGTTTCTTTCTGCCTAGCGTCAGGAGTAGTTAGGCTTCCCTGTGCTGGGGCTACAGATTCAGCCTTTCTTATCTTTTTTATTTGATTTTCTTTGAAAATGTCAGTTTTTTCTTTGATTTACTAGCTGTTTGTCAGCTTTAGTTTAGTCGATTCTTCGGATGGAGATGGATTCATGCGGAGCTGGGATTCGGACTGACCCCCCTGGTTCTCCAGGGCAAGAGGGTCAGATGGACCCCCAGCCCACCATCAAGCGTTCAGCCATGGTTCGTCCTGGCATTATGAACGACCCATCCCTGCTCGCAGCAGGGATGCAGCCGTGAGGTGGCTATCTCACTGGACACATCTGCGGTGCTGCAGTGTAATGTCCCTGGCTAATGGCATTCCCTGTCAGATGAGGACAGCGGCTTTCTGTTCTGAGAGGCTCCCCACGCCATCTGGTACAGGTAAGTACTTCTGTGTGGGGCCTCTGTGTGGGGTGGCAGTCCTGTGTTGCTGTGTTTCCCCCATGTCTGTGCCGGTGTGGGCCTCCCTGTTTGGTGATCCCTGTGGGGTCTTTTTGCACATACACTGCGATGCTGTGTGTTTGTGGGAGCCCCTTTCCCTGTGTCACTTAGGTGTTTTCACTGGGGGTGCAGACTGTGTGTGTGGCGACCGCAGTGGGGTGTGTGGCTTCACTATGGGCATTACTACATGCTGTTTTGGCGCCATCCGACGCCATCTTGCGGTGACAAAACGATCGGTCCGGCCGCATGCTGGGCGGCCATTTTGCCGGAGCCTTCCATTCAGTCCTATGGGGCAGCCATTTTCCCTGAGTCATTGCAGCTTATAATTCAGCCTTTTCTGACATCACTTCCTTTTCCTCTGAGGCAGCGACATCGGTGGTAACACTCTGCGGGGCTCTGCAGACTATCTCACCCTTCTGTATTCATTTCTGGCTCCGTTTTTTCTCCTGTTTGGGGGTCTTTTGTCACTGTACCTGTAGCGGTGGGCTGCGCACTCTGCAGCGGTTTTAAAGGGGCAGTACCAGATTTTTTGCACTGTTTCGTCTTGGGCAATGGATTCTCAGGACAGCAGATTCCCCCCCCCCCGCTTTGGTGGGGGGCCCCGGTTCTCCTGTGGCCCCTCTGAAACCTGATTTGGCCGCTGTAGTGGCGACCTTCGTGTCCAATATGGAGGTGCTGATGGCTGAACGTGCTGCTAGGAAGAGGCCCAGATTGTATCTCTCCTCTAAATCAGATGGTGATATGGCTGCTGTGGCAAGCGTGCCCTTTTCAGGGTCTCACTCATCCTTGGACCCGCTGGGGTCTAAAGGGGGAGGCGGAGGTGGAGGGGGTTGATACTTCCTCCCCGGGGTCGCCTGCAGAGCGCGCGACCATGGATGAATTGATTGTTTCTGTAAAAGAAACACTACATTTGGAGGATGAGCCCAGTCCTCCAGGCATTGTGTCCTCATTTGGGACACACAGGACCCGCAAGTCGACACACACTGTGGCCGTCTTAAACAAGGCTACCTTGGTTCCTTCAGAGGATACCCCGATTTTTCGGGATCCCACGGACCGGCGGTTGGAGTCTCTAGCCCGCCATTCCTATACAGTGGCGGGCTCGTTGCTCAAACCCATTTTCGCGTCCGTTTTGGTGGCTCAGGCGGTGGCTGATTGGACTAAGGTGCTTAGGAGCAACCTTGTGTCTGATGCTGTTCCACCTACCCGGCGGGATATGGTGGATCAAATTCACCAAGAAATCATGAATTTGTGTGATGCGGCCTTAAACGAGGCTCCTTTGGCAGCGCGCCTATCTAGTGTCTCGGTGCTTAACCGTCCACTGATCTGGCTAAAGAGCTGGTCGGCTGACCAGTCCTCGTGGAAAACAGTTGCTGATTTTCCCTATGCTGGTTCTCGCCTTTTTGGTGACGCATTGGATACCCTGGTAAACGGCGTCACAGGGGGCAAGAGCACATTGCTGCCCCAGAACCCGAAGAACAAGTCCTTTCGTGGCAAGTGGGGTTCTGCGTCTCGATCCACTCAGGGGTCCTTTCGTGCCTTTCGAAACCAATAGAAGGGCAAGCCCTTCAAGGGCGAGGGTAACCCGAAGAAGCCCTGGGCGGGCAATCAGAAGTCAGGCAATGCCGGCTCAGCGGGTCAATCCGCCTCCGCCTGAAAGGGCGTCCTCACCCAATTCCGGGATGGGGGGACGTTTGCGCGGTTTCCTCTAACCTTGGCTGCTCCGGGTTTCGGACAGGTGGGCTCAGGAAATCGTTCGATCAGGTTACAAGATCGAATTCCTATCCCGGCCAGGGAACAGATTTTTTTGCTTCAAATCTTCATTTGCCTCCTGGGCGTCTGCAGGATCTGCACCAAGCTGCGCAAGACCTTCTTGCGCAGGGGGTGATTGTCCCGGTGCCTCATCGGGACAGGTTTCGTGGATTTTATTCAAATCTGTTCACTGTGCCCAGGAAGGAGGGCAAAGTACGTCCAATTCTGGACCTGAAAGCGCTGAACCGCTTCGTGCGAGTTCGAAAGTTTCGAATGGAGTCTCTCCGTTCAGTGGTGGCCTCCCTGAGTTCCGGAGAATTCCTGGCCTCAATAGATCTGAAGGATGCGTATCTGCACATCCCCATTTTCGAGGGTCACCAGAGGTACCTTCGGTTTGCTATCGCGGAGGACCACTTTCAGTTTGTGGCGTTACCTTTCGGTCTCGCTTCGGCTCCAAGGGTTTTTACCAAGGTGCTGGCGCCGGTTCTGGGCCTGTTGAGGGCACAGGGCATTGCGGTCTTGGGGTACCTAGACGATCTTCTTATGAGATCGAGTGTCAGCCAAGACCACCTGCGCGATCTGTCCACCACGGTGCAGACGCTACAAGAGTTCGGTTGGACTATCAATGTCCCAGAAGTCGACGTTTTCTCCATCGGTTCGTCTTCCCTATCTGGGAATGATCCTGGACTCTGCTCAGGCGAAGGTGTTCTTGCCGGAGGACAAGCTCCAGACCTTACGGGCCGAGGTCAGGTCCCTCAGGGACAATCCGTCCTCGTCACTCAGGACCTGTATGCGAGGCCTGGGGTTGATGGTTTCGGCCTTCGAGGTGATACCCTTTGCTCAGTTTCACACGCGGGCTCTCCAAGCGGAGATCCTGGCCAGGTGGGACAGGTTACCTCAGTCCCTGGATCTGAGTGTCTCATTGAGTCGTCAGACCAGATTGGCTCTTCTGTGGTGGCTCCAGTCCCCCAACGGTGTCGGAGGGCAAGTCCTAACGTCCATTGTTGTGGACGGTCGTTACCACGGATGCCAGCCTGTCGGGCTGGGTTGGAGTCCTGGGTAACCTGTCTGCCCAGGGCACTTGGTCGGAGGAGGAGTCCTCCCTTCCGATAAATGTGCTGGAATTGAGAGCGATAAAACTCTGTCTCTTCCAATGGTCGGACAATGCTACCGCGGTGGCTTACATCAACCACCAAGGGGGCACCAGGAGTGCCCGGGCGGCCCGGGAGGTGACCACCATTTTGTCTTGGGCCGAGACTCATGTCCTGGCGATTTCAGCAGTTCACATTCCGGGTGTGGAGAATTGGCAGGCCGACTATCTGAGCCGCCAGACCCTGGACCAGGGGGAATGGTCCCTACACCCGGAGGTCTTCCAAATGCTGTGTGCGAAGTGGGGCTCCCCGGACGTGGATCTGTTCGCATCTCGTTTAAATCACAAGGTGGAAAGGTTCGTGGCAAGAACGCGCAATCCTCTGGCAGACGCCTGGGATGCGTTGGTAGCCCCTTGGCATCAGTATCGTCTGATGTATGCCTTTCCTCCGATTTAGTTGCTGTACAGGTTCCTCCGCAGGTTGGCCTCGGAACCGCACCTGGTGATTCTGGTGGCGCCGGACTGGCCACGCCGGTCCTGGTACGCCGACGTTGTTCACCTGGCAGTGGCGCCTCCATGGCGGCTGCCAATGCGGGAAGATCTCCTGTCACAAGGTCCGATCTTCCATCCTGCTTTACAGTCGCTGGCTTTAACGGCCTGGCTGTTGAGACCCAGGTCCTGAGGGACAGGGGTCTCTCCCCTGAGGTCATCCCTACCCTTGTCAAGGCTAGGAAGACTTCCTCTGGTAAAATCTATTACCGTACCTGGTAGGCCTATTTCGCCTGGTGTGAGTCCAGGGGGTTTTCCCCTCGCTCGTACTCTGTGTCGAGGGTGTTGGCCTTCCTCCAGTCTGGGGTGGACCAGCATCTGGCGCTGGCCATAATAAAGGGCCAGGTGTCCGCACTGGCTATTTTCCAACGCCCTGTGGCGTCTCATTCCCTTACCTCCATGGGACTTGAACTTGGTTCTGTCCGTGTTACAGCGTGCTCCCTTTGAAAACATACAGGAGATATCGTTACCTCTGCTGTCTATGAAGGTTGTCTTTTTGGTGGCGATCACTTCGGCTCGCAGGGTATCGGAACTGGTGGCGTTATCTTGCCGTTCTCCGTACTTGGTGATTCACAAAGATAAGGTGGTTTTGCGTCCGCATCCCTCCTTCCTTCCTAAGGTGATCTCTGAGTTCCACATTGAGGACATTGTCCTGCCTTCGCTTTGTACGAAGCCTAAGCATCCTAAGGAGGTGGCTCTGCATTCCCTGGATGTTGTCAGGGCGATCAGGGTTTACCTGTCTACGGAATCCTTTCGGAAGACGGATTCCCTCTTTGTCCTTCCTGAGGGACCTCGGAAGGGCATGGCTGCGTCTGCAGCGACTATTGCCAAATGGATCAGACAGACCATTGAACAGGCTTATGCTTTGAAGGAACGGGTTCCACCCTTCCCTGTTAAGGCGCACTCTACCAGATCTGTTAGTGCGTCCTGCCTGGGCCTATTGGCATCGGGCCTCGGTGGCCCAGGTGTGCAAGGCTGCGACTTGGTCGTCGGTGCACACTTTTTCCAAATTCTACAAAGTAGATGTTCTGGCGTCAGCTGATGCCTCCTTTTGGCCGCAAGGTTCTCAGTGCGGCAGTGCCATGAAGGACCCTTGTTTTTTTCTGGGTCCCTGGCTGTTGGTGTTTGCTTTCCTGGGCTGTTGCTCCTGTTGAGCATTGTTTTCTGTTGCCCAGCAGGTTCTCTTACAGTGCATGTAAGATTCCTTTCTCTGTCGCTCATTGACAGACGCAGTCCTCCTTGATTAATATCAACTCAGGTTATACTGCCCTCTACAGGAGTAGGACTAGGCAGAAAAGAAAAACGTTCTGGACACACCTTAGGGGCAGTCCCAGAGGGTATATCCTCCCTCTCTCTGCTACAGGAAGTCAGTTTTTTTCTGTCTAGTTAGGAGTAAGGACCTAAGTTCCTTGCTGGGATCTTTGGTCCTGGCAAGATTTTTTAGAAATACTTTTTTAGGCAGCTTTTCTTCTCCAGTGTTCCTGTGAGATCTTCAAGCAAGTACGCTGAAACTGGGCGACGGGCTGGATGTTGAGATCCAGTGGTCACCCCAGTTCAGCCTGCGAGCGCATGCAGGCCCTAGCTCCGCGCTGGGTCGGCCGCGACATAGTCCCACTGAACGGGGACTGACCCTGCGAGTTAAACGTCTCGCCTGGACGCCAATGACCAGCGGAGTCACGGCGTCCAGATTGGTCGACAGCCCCCCCACTCCGGTGGAGAGGGGTTCTGTCAGGAGTTGGCGCCCGCCTGGTTCCGGTATGGTGAGTAAGATGTTCCCCCTCTCCCCCTGTCGGGTTCGTTGGTGGACGCGGGCCCCTCTCTGGGATGGATGGATGGACGTGATCCTAACAGGTGTCATTAATCCCCCTCTTAAAAGCTTGGTTTGGGAGCTGACTATCTATAGTCACTATATGACACTGTAAGGGAGATGACTGTAGTCAGTGGCAGACTGCTAAAAGGCATTACTGTTGAGGTATAGAGGTGATAGTATCCTACCTGACACTATACAGGCCGATGCCTATGCCTGGATACAGCATCCGCAGGTCGCCATCCTTCCATAAGCCTCCCGCAGGCCGCACAGCCTCCCGCAGGCCGCACAGGCCGAGGACTACCTCCCGCAGGCCGCACAGGCCGAGCGTACACCTCCCGCAGGCCGCCGCTACCTTGCACAAGCCGCCGCTATCCTCCACAGGCCGCGGCCATTTTCCCACAGATCGCACGGGGCCGCCATATTGGCGTAGCCTCGTGTCTCCAGCATGGGGGCGGCCATGTTTGAGGTGACCAAACACCTCGTGGAGTAATGGGGAGGCGCCGGAAGGCGTGTAAAGGGGCGGAGCCACCTCCTTAACCCAGGAAAGCAAGCCAAAGACTTCCTGTCTGTAGCAGACAGTGCTGGAAGCAGGTTGAATAGAAACTTCTGAGCATCAGGTGGTGAGCCTTGGGGTGTCTGTCTCTCCTGTGGGGTCCAAAAGCCGGTTACATTGAGGGGCGCTGCTGCGCTGGGGGACTAAAGAAAAAAAAAAGTTTTCTTTTTGTTTTAAAATTGCAATTTTTTTATTTCTTGGCAAGTGTCTTGTATAATCATGGACCCTGCCACACATGTACCTGATCCCCTCGAGGTGGCTGCAGGACCCTCCAGTTCCTCACAGAGTATTGATGCATTATCAGCAGTTTTGGAGTCTTTGGTATCCCGGGTGAAGATGGCCTGTCAAGGACGGGGGTCAAGAAAGCGACCCCCGCCTACCCCTATTTCATCTGATACTTCAGATTCTGAGATGGTCATTGCAGCTGCAGGTCCCTCTGCTGGGGCTGTTGTCTCAGGTAATGTCTCCTCAGATAGTGAGGAGGAGGTTTCTACCTCCGCCATAGCACGTAGCACATAGCACATAGAAGCGTTGGTGGACGCACTAGTTGTGTCTGTCCGGGAAACCTTAAGACTTGAGGTTACACCGGCAGAAGTAACCGAGATGGAAATTCCTTTTGGTACTAGTAAGCCTACCAAGACGGCGAAGGTTTTTCCCTTACCCAAATGTTTTGGTAATAAAATTAAAGAGGAATGGGATCATCCGAAACGAATCCTTACTATTTCCAAACGCATTGCTAGACGCTATCCGTTTGAGGAATCCCTCATTAAAAAATGGACGGTACCACCAGTGGTGGATCCACCGATTTCCAGACTAAATAAAGCCACTGTTATCCCGTTGGAGGACGCTCCGTCCTTTTAAGGATCCGGTGGATCGAAAAGTGGAAGCGGAATCCCGCACTGTTTTTTCCCTGATAGGGTCAACCTTTAGACCAGTGGTTGCCATTGGTTTAGTTTCACAAACATTGACAGAATGGGCAAAATTGCTACGCCATGACTTAAAGGGGAGAAGTATCCCCCCGGCAGCGTCTGATTTGATGGAGCAAATTATACAAGGACTACAGTTCGTCTGTGACGCAGTCCTGGATGCCACTCCCTTGTTGGGGCATGCATCGATGTCAGCTGTAGTCCTCAGACGTGTGCTGTGGTTAAAGTGTTGGTCGGCGGATCAAGGTTCCAAGAAAGCTTTGGCTAATCTCCCTTTTCAGGGGGATCGCCTATTTGGGGCCACCCTAGATGAGATCATAAAGGATGTCACTGGGGGCAAGAGCACTTTTTTGCCGCAGACTGCTAAAGGACCTTGTAACAGGCGAGGACCTTCCTTTTCCGCTCATAAAAGGTTTGTTCGCTCCGCTGGGGCGAGCGTGAAGGGCAAAGCCCCTTCAGGAGGTTTCAAAGGGCACTGGTCGGGTAAACAAAAGGCCAACTCAGCCAAACCTGAAGATAAAACTAATACAGCCTGAAGGTGCACCCCCACCCAGCTCAGGGGTGGGGGGATGTCTTCACCGGTGTTCAGATCCAGGGCTTTCCTGAATCCCGGACTAAGGGGTTCAGGAGATCATACGATCGGGATACAAGATCGAGTGTCGATCACTTCTACCGGTGCAATTCTTCCCTTCCAACATTCATATGCTACAGGGAGCGGTAGTTTCCGTTCCTTGAGCAGAACGTTTTCTTTACTTTTTCCAAAGATCATTCCCAGTTCCCTCCAGGAATCGGTTTCAGTTGAGCGAGCGGACCGGGGAGTCTCTGGTCCGGTGACTCTGGTCTCTAAAGCTCAGCCAGGAGAAGTCATCACTTCCGATAGGAATGAAGTTTCTGATAAATGTGTGGGAACTGAGAGCGATCAGACTTTGTCTGATTGCCTGGACCAAGCAGCTTTAGGGCAGCCCGGTTCGGATCCAGTCAGACTATGCCATGGTGGTAACTTAGTTCGATCACCAAGGATTTCACCAGCTGTGTCTACAATAGGGCATCCCGGAGGTGGATCTGTTGGCATGTCGGCTCAACAGGAAGGCGCGGAGGTTGGTAGCTCGCGCCCGCGATCCTCTAGCGGACGCAGCAGACGCGCTGAGCGCCCCGTAGGGGCAGTATCAGCTACTGTATGTCCTCCCCCCTCTCAAGTTGCTGCTGAGATTTCTCCGCAGGATAGAGGTGGAGGGAACTCCAGTTATCCTGGTAATTCCGGGCTGGCCTCGTCAAGCCGGGTACGCCGACTTGGGCAGACTAGTCGCGGACGCACCTTGGAGACTTCCTCTCAGGGAGGATCCGCGGTCTCAAGGACCGATCTTCC
Source organism: Pelophylax lessonae (assembly GCF_965119305.1). Taxonomy (NCBI): domain Eukaryota; kingdom Metazoa; phylum Chordata; class Amphibia; order Anura; family Ranidae; genus Pelophylax; species Pelophylax lessonae. The sequence continues at coordinate 344,069,700 of NC_138771.1, read as the reverse complement.
ATCGTGCTTTACAGTCGCTGGCTTTAACGGCCTGGCCATTGAGACCCAGGTACTGAAGGACAGGGGATTGTCAGCTTCAGTTATTCCTACTCTAATTAAAGCAAGGAAAGCGACTTCCAGCAAAGTCTATTATCGCACATGGAAGACTTATATCGCGTGGTGTGAATCTTTGGGATTTCCCCCACGTACCTATTCGGTGACCCGAATCTTGGCTTTTCTGCAAAAGGGGGTTGAGCAGAAACTATCCTTGAGCACTATCAAGGGTCAGGTTTCAGCGTTTGCAATCTTCTTTCAGAAGCCTCTGGCTACTCATTCCTTGGTGCGGAATTTCATCCAGGGGGTGTGGCACTTGGCTCCGCCAATGCGCGCGCCCTTACCGCCCTGGGATCTTAATTTGGTGTTGTCGGTTCTGCAGAAACCTCCCTTTAAAGATATTAGGGAGATTCCCTTGCTTACATTATCCCAGAAGGTGGCCTTCTTGGTGGCTATCACTTCTGCACGCAGGGTGTCAGAGCTGGTTGCATTATTGTCATTCCCCATATCTGGTGATTCATAGGGATAAGGTAGTTCTTCATCCGAAGCCATCCTTTCTTCCTAAGGTGGTTTCAGACTTTCATCTGAATGAAGATATTGTGCTACCTTCCTTGTGTCCTAAGCCCAGTCATCCTCGGGAATGTGCGTTGCATTCCTTGGATGTGGTTCGGGCAATCAGGGTATACCTGAAGACTACGGAATCGTTCCGTAAAACGGATTCACTTTTTGTGATCACGGATGGCCCCAGAAAGGGGTTGCCTGCATCTGCCGCGACTATCTCCAAATGGATTAGGCAGACGGTGGTACAGGCTTATTCTATTAAGGGTCAGAATCCTCCGTTCCCTGTTAAGGCGCACTCCACTCGAGCGCTCAGTACTTCCTGGGCCTACCGCCATCAGGCGTCAGTGGTCCAGGTGTGCAAGGCGGCTACCTGGTCATCGGTGCATACCTTTACAAAAGTTGATGTGATGGCATCGGCGGATGCCTCATTTGGCCGCAAGGTTTTGCAGGCCGCAATTTGAGGAGACCGGTGGTCTACCTCGAGGGTTTTTTTCTGTTGGAATTTCAGTTGAGTCTCATCTTTTGATTGATGAGCCTTTAAAACTTCTAGTTGGCACCGGTTGGGCCTGCTAGATTGGATTTTGATTTCCATTATCCCACCCCTCATTTGTGGCACTGCTTTGGGACGTCCCGAGTTGATATTAATCAAGGAGGACTGCGTCTTCAATGAGCGACAGAGAAAAATTGATTTTTGTAAGATCTTACCGTAAAATCCTTTTCTCTTAAGCTCATTGACAGACGCAGTACCCGCCCCTCTGTTTTTGAGTTGGGTTGGGTTAAATTCTCTAAACACTGCTTTGTGACATAACTGACTTCCTGTAGCAGAGAGAGGGAGGATATACCCTCTGGGACTGCCCCTAAGGTGTGGCCAGAACGTTTTACTTTTCTGCCTAGTCTTACTCCTGTAGAGGGCAGTATAACCCGAGTTGATATTAATCAAGGAGGACTGAGTCTGTCAATGAGCTTAAGAGAAAAGGATTTTACGGTAAGATCTTACAAAAATCCATTTTTCTCTGATGTGGGTACTGCGTTGCTTTTTCTACGGTTGCGTCTCCCACCCCTCATGTCTATACTGCATGGGACATCCCAACAGTAATAACTTAGAGGAGGCGGCGACTGTCGGAGGACGTAAGAGAAAACTGAATTTTTGTAAAATCTTACCTGTAAAATTCCTTTCTCTGAGTCCTCCGACAGTTGCCGCCCCCACCCCTCTTTTGGGGTTGTGTTCTTATTACCTACTGCTATGCTACCAAACTGAGTTGGGAGTGGTCACTGCAGGGGGGTATTGACCAGATGGGACAGCCCCCATGGGTGTGTATAAGCAAACGCCTTTGTTCTTTTGACTAAGTCTTTATGCCTAGCTACTCCTGCGGAGCGGAAGTCAATACCCAACAGCGATGACTTAGAGGAGGCGGCGACTGTCGGAGGACTCAGAGAAAGGAATTTTACAGGTAAGATTTTATCAAAAATTCAGTTTTTGCGTCCACGCCCCTCCTTTCTTCCTAAGGTGATCTCTGAGTTCCACCTTAATGAGGACATTGTCCTGCCTTCGCTTTGTATGAGGCCTAAGCATCCTAAGGAGTTTGCTCTGCATTCCTTGGATGTTGTCAGGGCGATCAGGGTTTACCTGTCATCTACGGAATCCTTTCGGAAGACAGATTCCCTCTTTGTCCTTCCTGAGGGACCTCGGAAGGGCATGGCTGCGTCCGCAGCGACTATTGCCAAATGGATCAGACAGACCATTGAACAGGCTTATGCCTTGAAGGAACAGGTTCCACCCTTCCCTGTTAAGGCGCACTCTACCAGATCTGTGAGTGTGTCCTGGGCCTATTGACATTGTGCCTTGGTGACCCAAGTGTGCAAATCTACGACTTGGTCTTCGGTGCACACTTTTTCAAAACTCTACAAGGTAGATGTTCTGGCATCAGCTGATGCTTCCTTTGGCTGCAAAGTTCTCAGTGCGGCAGTGCCATGAAGGACCCTTGTTTTTTTCTGGGTCTCTGGCTGTTGGTATTTGCTTTCCTGGGCGGTTGCTCCTGTTGAGCATTGTTTTCTGTTGCCCAGAAGGTTCTCTTACTAAGCATGTAAGGTTCCTTTCTCTGATGTGGGTACTGCGTTGCTTTTTCCACGGTTGCATCTCCCACCCCTCATGTCTACACTGCTTTGGGACATCCCAATAGTGATGACTTAGAGGCGGCGGCGACTGTCGGAGGACGTAAGAGAAAACTGAATTTTTTAAAAATCTTACCTGTAAAATTCCTTTCTCTGAGTCCTCCGATAGTCGCCGCCCCCGCCCCTCTTTTGGGGTTGTTGTCTTCTTACCTACTGCTATGCTACCAAACTGAGTTGGGAGTGGTCACTGCAGGGGGGTATTGACCTAGTGGGACTGCCCCCATGGGTGTGTATATGCAAATGCCTTTGTTCTTTTTGACTAAGTCTTATGCCTAGCTACTCCTGCGGAGCGGAAGTCAATACCCAATAGTGATGACTTAGAGGAGGCGGCGACTGTCAGAGGACTCAGAGAAAGGAATTTTACAGGTAAGATTTTACAAAAATTCCCATAGCAGGCTCGTTCGCTGCGTTGCTGAGGAAGTCCTAGTGACCAAATGCATTGATGGCAGGATGTGATGTCAGATGCTGTGGGGAACCCAGAAGTGTAGGGGTTTACTGTATTGGGAGCCTGCTTTATGCTTTTCTATGCCAAATTTACATGTGAGTGTTATTTTAACATTTAAAGGTGTTATGTGATATGCTGCACAATGGTGATTGTTTTCTTATCTCTCTTGCTGAGCGGAGGGATAGATGAGCTAATGGCTCGTTTCCACTGAGCGGTTCGGTATGGTAGGCTATTTTTGCTGTTTCCATTGTCAATGGTACCCTAATTCCGTACGGTACCACTTTTTTGGGACCCTTTCATTGGCGTACCAAGCACATTAGTAACGTACCAACAGGGTGGAGCTACACTCTGCAGAACTTTTGGTTGACAGAATCGTCTATCACAGCTTTCCTGCTACACCATGCCTAGAGATGTATAGTAACTAAGTAGAACTACTTCACTACTGTACTTAAGTACCGAAAGGCGGTATCTGTACTTTTCTAGAGTAGAATTTTTTTCTCCTACTTACACTTTTACTTCACTACATTTTTTCGATGATTTCAATACTTCTACTCCGATATTTTTTTTTTTGTGCTGCATAGTTACTCGTTACTATTATAAAAATTACCACAGCCAGAACAGTAGATGGCAGGTTTCATGAAGCTCAAAACATGTGTTATCAGCGCATACGAAAATAAATGCTACTGTATGTATAAATAAAAGCTGCATTTGAAATAATAAAAAACAATATGATGTTCAAACTTTTGACTTCTTTCTTTAATAACTACATAACACAGTACTTGTACTTTTACTTTCAGTACTTGAGTAGCAAATTTTTAAAAAAACAACTTGCATTACTTAAGTACAAAAAATGTTGAATACTTTAGTACTTCTACTCAAGTCACTTTTTGATTGAGCACTTCCACTTCTACTCAAGTCACTTTTTGATTGAGCATTTGTACTTTTACTCAAGTATGGGTTTCGAGTACCTTATACAACTCTGACCACGCCTATCATGAAAGGGTACTATTGGCAGTGGAAACGCAAGGTGTACCGTACTGAACCGTACCGTACCACTCAGTGGAAACCAGGCAAAAGAGAACCACTGGAGAGGGAGTTCTTTGCAGAGGGGAGATGGAGGCTTTGTGAAGGGCTGATTAAAAAGTAATTTCTCTTTTGTTTGACGGACACAGCTCTTTAGAATTCTTGACCATTGGGTTATACTGTCCCCTAAAGGAGTGGGGCACTAGGCAGAAAAAAATAATTTGACTGTGCCTATGGGCAGTCCCAGGTAGTATACTCCAACCCTCTCTGCTATAGGTACTCCATTTATTTTCTGCCTAGTCAGGAGTAAGGACCTAGTTCCTTGCTGGGATCCCTTTTCCCTTTTTTAAGTTGGCTTTTTTTTCTCCCGGGTTCTTTTCCTGAGGGATCTTCAATCAACTGCCCAACTGGGCAACAGGATGGATAATCTAGATCCAGTGGTCACCCCAGTCTGGCCAGCGAGCGTGCCCAGACCACAGCTCCGCACTAGGTCGGCCGCAAGTTAAATGCCTCGTATGGTCCCATACAACCGGTTTTGGCCTGAGCCGTAGTGTTCCTCCTGGCCGAAAGCCCCCGATTTCAATGGCGAGGAGGTTCTGTCTTGAGCGATGCTTGCCTAGTTCTTGGTATGGTGAGTAGCTGCCCCCCCTCTTCCGCTGGAGGGTATTTGGGTTGACGCGGGCCCCTCCCTGGGATGGTGCGGACCGCAAGGTTCCTCTCCGTCCCGTTAGACCCCCTCCCCTGTATTCTAGTGGTATCTGTAGGTCATGTTTTGTAGCCTGTTAGTCTATGGCAGGCAGCCATGTTTGTGTAGTCCAGCGGCCATTTTTCGTTGATTCGGCATACTACAGAGTAGCAGCCATTACAGAGGAGCCCCTGGGTGGCATTTTTGGCTGTGGAGGTCCCCCCTCTTCCCCTGTTGCTGACTCCTGGGTCTTTCCTTTCCTTGGACGCTGCATGTGAAGCAAGTGCTATCCTGGTGCAGCCGGTGCCTTTCTGGTGTGGTCCTCTCTGCGATGCAGGATTGTGGAGTGCTGGCGACCTGGTGGTGCTCTCAGCACGGTGGGGGTGTCCCTTGGCAGTGTTAGACATGTTTTGTTTGGGTCCCCATATTTCCTTTAAGCACATTTCCCCACCCGACCCTCTCTGAGGCTTAGGGGTCACAACCATCTATTGATGCACTGACGGCGGTCCTGAAGTCCTTTGTGTCCCGGGTGGAAGTGGCCTTTGGGCGGCGGGCTAGCAAAAAGCGCCCCCCCTTCTATCCCTGCCTCATTTGTCTCCTCAGATCCTGAATCCGATTTGGCTGCTGCGGACATGGCCCATCCTGCAGGGTCTGTAGCCACGTACCCTGACTTTTCTGATAGGATAAATCCTCCACACCTGTAGTTGCACACAAAAAGGTGCTGGTGAACGCACTGATTGGGTCTGTGCGTGAAACTTTAAAAATGGGAGGATGCAGCTGAATTTCTTTTCATCCTTCCATGTCCATATCACGTTATGGTATCTATTTTATTTTTTTTTTTAACCTTCACGCACCTTTTCTCACTTTGCACTTTGGCTTTCGCTATTCCTACACATTTCCAATACTTTTGGTTCCCCACTTTCTTATGATCATGAGTCTCCTACTCACACATCAAGCCCCAACACTTTTCACCTATTATGGCTTTTCAACAATGGTCACACTAGACTCTGTCGAGAGGGACCTTCTTTGGCTTTGTCCATGGTTGGCGTCATTCACCCCTTGGTGTTTATTTTCCTTTGCTTTCTCGATTATTCACTCACTTCACCCCACCACCTTTCATCTTCTTGGTTGCTGATCCTCTGTTCCAATCCCTATTCCACACAAAGTTTCTATCTTTTCTGTGGTTGGATCAGGTTTACCAGGTTCTGTATTAACATGCAAGCAGCAATATTTTAATACTCTACATACTTCTTCTACTTTCTTTACAGACCATGCTTATAGCTGCTGTATCCATATTTTTCTACCTTTTTTGGGGACCTCCCCCTGTGGAGTGGGCCAAGGTTGTGCCCTGGACTACTGTTGGTTATGCTCCCACAGCTCCAGAGTTGGACCTACTTTTCATTTACCTTCCATCTTCAGTACCACTTTAAACCTTGAGCTGTTTTGTAAGTTATCATACATCCTCCTCCTTTCTCCCTTACTCTTGGGATAATTGTGAGATTTTTTAGACACTCATACATACATTTTTTTGCAGACCTATGTCCTGCATCCGCTCCTGAGGAAGTGCGTTAGCGCACGAAACGCGTTGAGTTTTTACTGATGCAGCCATGCCACTACTATATGCTTTACTTTTATCTACTGTATGCTGTTGTTTGTAACTATATATTGCCATCCACCTGTTGTCTATGAATTATTGGCTCATGTCAACAGCTCACATTCTTTATGTAAGATGTCATGCTTACATCTGTTTTCATTATATTATCAATAAATTGTCATTGTATTACACCATTTTTCAGCTGCTATAGTCATTGCCTCATTCAAAGTCCAAACATTTTGTGTGGCCCACAATATGTTCACTGTTGCGGGTTAGGCGCTTAGGCCAGTCTTCACCATTGCCCTGGTGGGTTAAACTTTTTCGCCGTGACCTGGAGGGTGAGCAGCTTCCCCCTGCCTTTGCTTAACTAGCGGACAAGTTGGTCCAGGGGCTGCAGTTTATCTGTAATGCCTCTTTAGATGCGGCTCCCCTGGTTTCTAGGCTGTCTGTTTCGACACTGGTACCTAGGCGCGTATTGTGGCTTAAGTGTTGGCCTGCGGACCAGACCTCTAAAAAAGCTTTTGACTGATTTACCTTTTCAGGGAGAGAGATCACCTGTTTGGGGCTACCCTGGATGACATCAAGAGTCTCACGGGGGGGGGTACTTTTCTTCCACAGGCTGGTAAGGAACCTCATCACAGATGTGGCCCGTCCTTCATGGCTCACAAGAAATTTGTTCATCCCTCAGGGTCCTCGAACAATGGTTCAAAACCTTTCAAGTCCTCGGGAGGTTCCAAGGGGCCCTGGTCAGTAGGGGGGACGTCTTCGCTGGTTTCTGGGCCCATGGACCTCCTTGGTGCAAGACAAATTGGTTCACAAAGTGATACAGTCCAGCTACAAGATCAAGTTTCGTTCTTACCCTCTAGAAAGGTTCTTTCCTTCCAATGTGCGCCTGTCCCCGAACCGATTGCAAGCTCTCTTTGGGGCGGTACAAGACCTTCTGCTTCAGGGTGTGATTGTCCCGGTTTCAGTCTCGGAATGGTTTCAGGGTAATTAATCTAACCTGTTTACGGTCTCAAAGAAAGAGGGCAAGGTGCGTCCAATTCTGGATCTCAAGGCCCTGAACTGCTTTGTGCGGGTACAGAAGTTCAGGATGGAATCCATTCACACAATAGTGGCATCCCTACATCAGGGAGATTTTCTTGCCTCTATCGACATCAAGGATGCTTACTTGCACATTCCAATCTGTGCCCGTCACCAGTGATACCTCTGCTTTGCTGTAGAAGAGTAGCATTATCAGTTTGTGGCGTTACCCTTTGGTCTTGCCTCCGCCCCTCGGGTTGCTAGGTCAGCAGGGAATTGTAATACTGGGCTATCTGGACGACCTCCTCTTGCGAGTGTAGTCCTCTGCGGTTCTGATGGACGACTTAGGCATCACTATACAGACCTTGAGGGAATTTGTCTCCCTTCTGAATTACCAGAAGTCTGCTCCGATTCCATCCAGAAAATTGGTCTTATTCTGGACTCCGCTCTAGCCAGAGTGTTCCTTCCTCCTGACAAACTCCAGAAGTTGCATGCTGCGATTCATCTCCTGCTGTCCAGCAGATGGTCATCCCTCCAGACTTGCATGTGGGTGCTGAGCCTGATGGTATCTACCTTTTTAAGGCGGTTCGGTTTGCACAATTCCATACGAGGTCCCTGCAAAGGGAGATCTTGGTCAAATTGGACAAGTCTCCAAAGTCTCTGGATAATCCGATTCGGCTGAGCCGGGAGACCAAATGGTCTCTGGTCTGGTGGCTTCGCTCTCCAGCTCTTCAACAGGGCACATCCTTTCTCCCCTTATATTGGATAGTGGTCCCCACGGATGCCAGTCTTTCCCAGTGGGGAGGTGTCCTGGGTCAGAGCTCTGCTCAGGATGTTTGGACACTGGAAGTGTCCAGACTATCGATAAATGTTCTGGAACTCCGGGCAATCAGGCTGTACCTGGATCACTGAACGGGGCTTCCAGTGGGGATTTAGTCAAACAACGCCATGGCAGTGGCTTATGTCAATTGTCTGGGTGGAACAAGAAGTGTGTTGGCAGCTCTGGAGGTAGCCGGCATTCTATGGTGGATGTGAACTTAATAGTGTGGACTCTGAGACAGTTTGAATGAATTCTGAACTTCCAAAAGAAAGTCTTAATCCCAACCCTAAGTTTGGAATATGTAGGGCTGATTTGATCATGGTCCAATAGAGAGTGATCCTTCTCAAGAAAAAATGCCTTGCTCTGCGAACCCAGGTGGGAGTTGCTTTAGACCCTGCAAAACTCCTCAATAGATCTTTGCATGAAGGTTCTGGGAAAGATGGTGACCTCCATTAAGGTGGTCCCTTTTTCCCAGTTTCATTCCAGGCCCCTCCTGTTGATTGTCTTGTCAGCATGGGGCAAAAGTTGCTGGACCCCACAATGGAATCCAGAGTCTGACTCTGGATTGCTGGAACAAGTTGTGCATACTGGAGATGGAAAAATCATTCCTCTGTCCTGGAGGGTCCTGATAATTGCCACCAGCCTGGTGAACTGGGGTGGAGTTCTGGAGAATATCTGAGGAACCTAGTAACCCCAGGGAGAGTTCATTGCCTATCAACATCCTGGAATTGAGGATGATCTGTCTTGCTGTACTGCATTTAGTGCGACTGAAAGGCCTCCCTTTCAGAGTGCAGTTTGACAACACCACAGCAGTGGTGTACATAAATTATCAGGAGGGCATCAGGATTCAGGCCACTCAGGTGGAGGCTGATCTCCTCTTGTCTTGGACAGAAAGTCATGTTGCTGTCCTGACTGCAGTTCACATTCCTAGGGTGGTGGACTGACATGGATTTTCTCAGCCATCAACAGCTGACTCAGGGGAAGTTGACTCTTTGCCCAGAGGTGTTCAAAGGAGCTCTGTCAAAGATGGGGAACTCTGGATGAGAATCTACTGGTATCTATGTTCAGTACGATGACGTGGGTTTATTCCTGCCTAATTTATACCTTTCCACTGCTACAGCTTCTACCTCGTCTGCTGTGCAGGATTCCGTTGAAAAGCATTCTAGTGATTCTGATCATCCTGGCTTGGCCCAGAAGGATGTGCTACACTCATATAAATTTTTCCGTGGATGAACCGTGGACCAAGCCAGATTGAACTGGCCTCCTGTCACAAGGTCCGATCTTTACATATTTTCATACAGTGGCTGGCTTTAAAGGTATGACTGTTGAAGCCAGGGTCTCGTGAGACAGAGTAATATCTGATTTTGTCATCTCTTCTCTTTTGAAGGTTCAGAAGGCGACTTTACATAAGATTTACCATCAGATTTGGAAGTCTTATTTTGCCTGGTGTGAGGCTCGCATACTTCATCCTCGTAAGTTTTTGTCATGGGTAGCATTCTGGCATTTCTCCAGTCGGGAGTCAACCAGGGTCTGGCTCTGAGTACAATTAAGGGTCAGATTTTGGTCGTCTTGGTTATTATCCAGAGACAATATAATTAAAATATAATCAGCGCAACCACAAACTCAACCTTTTAAAAAACAATTAAAATAAAATGAATGTGCCTTATGATCCGGGCATAAATTCCTACTAGCACTTCCTAAGTGTGTTCACTCAACCACCATGAACAAATGCTCAAAAAATATATAAAATTGCAGCGCAACAAGTATGTGAATATATCAAGAACAAAATAAAATTTATAACTGGTGCTCCACTTAAGTGACCACATTTTCACAAAACTTGACCACGCCTATGGGGCAGTCCCTGGGGGGGGGGGGGGGTATACTCCCACTCTCTGCTATAGGTATTCAGTTTTTTCTGCTTAGTCAGGAGTAAGGACCTAGTTCCTTGTTGGGATCTCTCGTCCTGGCATTTTTTTCTTTTTAAATGGAATTATCTTTTTTCTCTCTGTATTATTTTGCTCCTGTGGGAACTACAATCAAATGCCGTGCAGACCGCAGCTCCGCGCTAGGTCAGCTGCACGGGGGCTGGACTGCGAGTTAAGTCTTGCGAGGGTGCATATGAACTGGCTTTGATCTGAATCACAGCGTTTCTTTCTAGCTGACAGCACATACATTGCGATGGAGCGGTGTCCTGTCTGGAGCGGTGCCCACCCTGTTCCTGGTGTGGTAAGTAGCTGTCCCCCTGCTACCCCTGGAGGGTTTTGAGGTGGACATTGGCCCCTCCCTCCCAGTCCGCATCCCCCCCTTCTTAGTGGTCTATTGCAGGCCTGTATGGTGTGCAATTAGTTCAGGCTGTGAGTACCTGACCGGTGGTGGTAAGTCCTTTTGTGGGGTTTTCTCTCCCTCTCTCTGCTATTGCTGCGGTAGTGCTATGTGCGCTGGGCCTTGTAGTGCCGACAGCGCGGTGGGGTGTCCCTGGCAGTGTTTTTACACTTTTTTTGTGGGGGTTCCCCCCTCCATTCATGAAGTCACTGGAGCATGTTTTGAACTGATGGTGGTCCTGGAGTCCTTGGTGTCCAAGGTAGATTTGGTCCTGGGCAAACAGGCTAGCAAAAAGCATCCCCCATCTTCACCTATTTACTCTGTCTCATTGGATCCTGAATCTGATTCAGCCGCTGCAGATGCGAGTTACCCTTAGATAGTGAGGAAGACTAACGCAGCATCGGAGGCGCAGGTCACCTTTTTCACTCGCAGGTCCTCAAAAGCAGTGAAGGTGTTCCCCTTTCCCGCCGCCTTTGACAATATTGCCACAAAACAGTGGGGGTGCCCAAAATGCATCTTTGCAATCCATAAGCCTTTTGCAGTACCCGTATGAGGAGTCCCACCTTAAAAAAATGGGCAATTCCTCCTGTAGTGGACTCTCCGATTTCCAGGTTGAATAAAGCCACCGTAATCCTGGTTAGAGTCCCCGGTCTTCACAGATCCGGCTGACAGGAGGTCGGAGGCCTTGACCCGCCATATGTTTACTGTGGCTGGTTAGGCACTTAGACCGGTGTTTACTTTGCCCTGGTGTCGCAAGCTATGACGGAGTGGGCAAAACTTCTACTCCTGGATCTTGAGGAGAAACCGCTCCCCCCGACTTTGTGGAGCTGGCGGATCTGTTGGTCCAAGGGCTACAGTTTGTCTTTGACGCCTCTTTGGATGCCGCTCCCCTGATTTCTAGACTATAGGTCTCAGCAGTGGTCCTGCGGCATATTATCTGGCTTGAATGTCGGTCTGCAGACCAGACTTCTAAGAAGACTTATCCGATCTTCCATTTGTGTACTCATTTGTGTTCCATTTGTGAAAGAGTACTCTTCTTCCTCAGGCTTCCAAGGGTAAAGAGTCCGGTCGCAGACGGGGGCCTTTCTTTTCGGCTCACCAGTGGCCTTTTCGTCCCTCAGGGTCTCAAGACAAGGGATCTAAGCCCTTCAGGGACTCCGCTGGGGGTTTTAAGAGGTTTTGGTTAGGCAAACTATGAGCAGATTCTGCCAGACCTGTGGACAAGACTTTTTCCGCATGAAGGGGCGCCCTCACCCGTATCTGGGTGTGTATCTGTATCGCTGGTTTTCGGATCAGTAGACCTCCCTGATCCAGGACAAGTGGGTTCACGAAGTCATTCACTCTGGCTACAAGATTGAGTTTCCATAATATCCCCTAGAAAGATTCTTCCCTTCCAACCTGCACTTATCCCCAGATCGCTTAGAGGATCTCGGTGGGGCAGTGCAAGACTTGTTACTTCAAGGGGTGATTGATCCGGTTCCGACATCTGAACGTTTTCAAGGTTTTTACTCAAACCGGTTTACAGTTCCCAGGAAGGAAGACAAGGTGCACCCAATTCTGAGGGCACTAAACTGCTTGGTGCGGGTACAGAAGTTCCGAATGGAGTCCATTTTCATGGTAGTGGCGTCCCTACATCAGGGGGATTTTCTCGCTTCTATCGTCATCAAGAAAGCCTGCCTTCACATCCCAATATTTGTCACCCACCAACGCTTCCTCCGCTTTGCCGTGGTTGAGGAGCATTATCAGTTTGTGGCGTTACCCTTTGGTCTCGCTTCCGATCCTCGGGTCTTCACAAAAGTATTGGCCCCGGTTGTAGCATTATTGCGTCAGCGGGGGATTGCGGCACTGGGGTACCTGGACAACCTGCTTTTGTGAACAGCGTCTTCGACTTCTCTGTTGGACAACTTGGAAATTACTCTATGAACTCTGAGGGAGTTTGGTTGGATTCTGAATCTTCAGATGTCTGCTCTGGTTCATCAACAAACCTGGACTATCTGGGTCTGACTCAGGACTCAGCCAGAGTGTTTCTTCCTCTGGAAAAACTTCAGAAGTTGCAGGAGGCAATTCAGTTTCTGCTGTCCAGCAGATGTTCATCTCTTTGGAATTGCATGCGGGTGCTGGGCCTGATGGTGTCTACCTTCTTGGCAGTTCCGTTTTGAACAGTTCCACATGAGACCTCTGCAAAATGAGATTCTGGTAAAATAGAACAAGGATCCTCAGTCTCTAGACAACCTGATCCTGTTGAGCCAGAGTACGAGGGGGGGTCCCTGGTTTAGTGGCTTCGTTCTCCGGCACTTCATCAGGGAAAATAATTTCTTCCCCTGCTTGCCAGCTTGACCGGGTGGGCAGGCATCCTGGGCACAGTGTGCTCAGGGCAGAGTCGAGGCTACCAATCGATGTCCTGGAGCTCAGAGCGATCAGACTTTGTCTGGTCATCTCCAGTGGTGTCCGGTACAAATTCAATCAGACAATGCCACAGCCATGGCCTATGTCAACCACCAAGGGGGCACAAGAATTTTCCTGGGGGCTTGGGAAGTAGCCGGCATTCTAAGGTGGGAAGAACTAATCATTCCAGCCCTCTCTGCTGTGCACATTCCAGGAGTGGAAAATTGGCAGGTGGACTACCTCAGTCGACAGGTGCTGGACCAAGGGGAATGGTCACTTCATCTGGAGGTGTGCCGCCAGTTGTGTCTGAATGAAGACATTGTGTTGCCCTCCCTGTTTCCCAAGCCCAAGCATCCTAAGGAAGTTGCTTTGCATTCACTGGATGTGGTTCGGGCAATAAGGGTGTACCTGGCAGCTACGGAGTCTTTTAGAAAGTCAGACTCACTATTTGTCCTCACGGACGGACCTCGCAAAGGGTTGGCTGCTTCTGCTGTGATCAGGCAGACTGTGGTTCAGGCTTATTCTATTAAGGGTCAGGTTCCTCCTTTCCCTGTTAAGGCACACTCTACTCGGGCCCTTAGTGCCTCATGGGCCTTCTGTCATCAGGCGTCCGTCATGCAGATGTCAAAGAAATGTATAGACTGGTGCTAATTCTAACAAATAATGTTAATAAAAAGCAACAATTAAGTAACACATCCCAAAAAAATCAATGTTCAAAAATGTATAACAAGCTGGAAAATATTAATCCATTTCCAATAAATAGAAAAGTGAATACAATCACTAAAAAAAAAGTCCATCAGAAAAGTCCATGTGAAAGTGCAGAAAATAAACATCTGATGATCCAAATAAAACCTGAATGGTGATGTTAATTCAGAAGCATTCAGACACAGGGAGCGAGAAGCCGGAAACCAGAAGCAGGAACTTGTGTGTGTGCGGACAGACAGCGTGCAGCGTGTGCTGTGTGCAGAGAGAGGAGGAGGTGTCCGGTGACTGAAGGGGAGGATCATCTGAGCGGCGGCAGAGGAGGACCAAGAGGGACTGAAGGACTGAGTACCCCTCACCCCTCAGAAGAGCGGCAGCGTCTGGGCTAGAACCCCCCTCCCCCCCTGAAAGGAAGCGGGCGGCGAGCGGACCGATAACCCCCCCCCCCCCTCCCTTGTTGCGGCGGCGGCGTCCGGTGCGAAGACCCCCCACCCACGAAGTAAGACCGCCCCCCCCCCCATTGTTGCGGGCGGCGTGCAGTAAACCGTCTCTTGCGGTGCGGGACCCCCCCACCACAAAGAGAGGAGCAGAGGAGACTTGCTGACAGGGAAGTGACCGAGGGAGGCGGGGTGCTGAGAGGAGACTGACCCACTCACCGTCAGGAACTGCTAGTGACAGGCTTAAAGGGACACACACTAGGTAAGTAAGACTGGTGACTTTGAACAGTGACCGAGGGTGTAGTGTAGTACCTGAGTATCTGTGAGTACCTATTGCTACCTGAGTATCTGTGAGTACCTATTGCTACCTGAGTATCTGTGAGTACCTATTGCTACCTGAGTGTACTGTGAGTGTTGTGCGTCTGGCCGGGCTGTGCGACTGAGTGTTGTGCGTCTGGCCGGGCTGTGCGACTGAGTGTTGTGCGTCTGACCGGGCTGTGCGACTGAGTGTTGTGCGTCTGACCGGGCTGTGCGACTGAGTGTTGTGCGTCTGACAGGGCTGTGCGACTGAGTGTTGTGCGTCTGACCGAGCTGTGCGACTGAGAGTTGTGCGTCTGACCGGGCTGTGCGACTGAGTGATGTGCGTCTGACCGGGCTGTGCGACTGAGTGATGTGCGTCTGACCGGGCTGTGCGACTGAGTGTTGTGCGTCTGACCGGGCTGTGCGACTGAGTGTTGTGCGTATGACCGGGCTGTGCGACTGAGTGTTGTGCGTCTAACCGGGCTGTGCGACTGAGTGTTGTATTAGAAAGAAAATTGACAAAAGGACAGTTCCCCTTCACTTTATAGAGCATCACGATGCCAGTCCCGACGGTCTAAGGGTCAGGGGGATATATGCTCTTAAATTACCTGCAAGGAGGGGAGACTTTGACCAGATCCTCCTCCAGAAGGAGAAAATGTGGATCTTTAAGATGGGATCTTTAGTACCAATGGGACTCAATGTTGAATTCAGTCTACAGCCCTTCCTGAACCCCTGAATCCTTTGTCCCTTGTGACTGGTATCGTGATGTTACTAACCTTCTTCCTATCAAAATTCAATTATGGTTGACCATCTCCATAGCCCCAACCTCCTCCTATGTTCAGGAGTATAAATACTAACCCTCCGGTGCGTAGCCTCCCCTCTTCTAAGGTCTTTCACAAATTGGTAAATTCACCTCAGGACTTAATCCCTGAGGTACATAAAGGGCCCCTATCTTCAACCTATAAATAATCTAATTATGGTTCTCCATATCAAAGAATGTAGAAACTATCAGTCATTTCTATTTTCCTCTTTCCCCTTTTTGCTTTTCTAATTTAGTTTGCTGTGTAATTTTTAAATCACATGTATTTGTCCATTTATTCTTTTGTTAAAAGAATATAACCCTGTCTCCATAGTGACATACATGGAGTCAGCGCTATCAACTTTGCTGGCAGAATGGCAAGATGCATTGAAGTATTCTATCTGATTAACTTTTAAGGAGCGAGGACATCTTGTGGTGGAATATGGTAATTCATTCCCCTTAAGTCCCGCACCTAATTGAATGATCAATTAATTACTGCCAATTAAGGGCGGTATATATCGGTGCATCTTGATTACATTCAATAGCTCTGAGGAAACCAATCCATTTGGTGAAACGCGTCAGCGTCCGGCATTGTGTACCAAGCTCCCATGCAACAGGCGACAATTGAGTTCCCAGCATAGGATCCACATTTATCGCTCCCCAGGCTGTTCCCCGTGGAGGCGTCCGGTCGTTTGGCTACACAGGAAGTGACGACCGGGAGGAAATCCTCTGACCCGGAAGTCAACCGCCACGGCCGCTGGCTAAACCGCATGGAGGGGAAGAACGCCGACGGGTAAGAGCGCCAGTTCTACGGGATCTGGGGGACCGTGCCACCTAATACCTCTACTCATCTTCCTCCCCCGCTACATGACCAGGACATTGGCTTACCTAGAATGAAAAGGTAAAGATATGATCTATTGAGTCTGTGAACCAGGACGGTGAAACTTTTCCTATATCAACTACTCATCTCAGGTACATTGACTGTCCACCCAAAATCTATTTTGAAGTCTTTTCCAATATCAAGGACTGTCCTTACCCTGATGATCTTATTGATAAGTCGCCACTTGTTCACAATATTTAATACCTCTTTAATTTTGGAGAATCATTCACTGCAACCAACGACTTCATTTTGGACAAGCATGTTAAAAACCTATTGAAAGTCATCGGACTGACAACTATTTACATCATCAATACCTTTTCAAGATTATTTACATCATATTTTAGTTCACCAATTGGTGAAATTCAGCCAGGTCTTGTTTAACCCTAGTGTCCATAGGGGTATTATTGAGGTCCTCACATTATACCCTGCGCATTATCCAGCATACTAGGTATGCTGGCTTGCGCAGGGGTATAATGTTCTTGAGTATATGGTATATTTTCACATGCATGGGTGCCTAATTGTTGATTTTATTTCATTTTTTGTGAGTTAGTGTCACCATGGTTCACCACCCAAGTGTCTGTTTTCTGTCTTGAAATCAATTTTTATGGCATACGTGCCAAATAAATCTACTATTTTTATTCAAACTCGTGTTTGGTCCCCTTAGTTGGTTGTTGGGATACAGAGTAACAGGGTACATCTGTATTCTCTTGGTCTCCCGACCTCTTGTTTTCTGTTTTGACAATTTATGCTTGTGCCAACGGTCACCAAACAAACTAATGCAATTCAGTAAATATTTGTTACTCAATATTGGTGAGGTGTTCATTACAATATAGTGAACTTCTCTGAGCCCCTTATAGAACACTATTTTTTGTTTTTTCATCTGTGCGACTGAGTGTTGTGCGTCTGACCGAGCTGTGCGACTGAGTGATGTGCGTCTGACCGGGCTGTGCGACTGAGTGTTGTGCGTCTGACCGGGCTGTGCGACTGAGTGTTGTGCGTATGACCGGGCTGTGCGACTGTGAGTGTTGTGCCACTGACCGGGCTGTGCGACTGTGAGTGTTGTGCGACCAACCGGGCTGTGAGATTGTGAGTGTTGTTCAACTGAGTGTCAAGCGAGTGTAGCGGAGTACCAGAGGGTGAGAAGGCAGAGTTAGGAAGCCAGGAAATAGCCACATAGGATAGACTTAAATCGCTGAATCCCCATTAGATTAGATTAGTAGGTACAATGCCCGGCGGGTGTGGAGATGCGACTCGGTGTACATCTTGTGATATGTATGCTTTCCTCAGACATGTGATCGAGGGCGAATACAAATGCGCAAGCACGTTGCTTCCCTGGAAGCTCAGGTCCTGAATCTAGGGAAGCAGCTGGCAACACTGAGACGAATGTCCATACCGGAGGAGAGCCAGGATCGTACCAGTCAGGTGCAGGCAGGGGTCTGCACAGAGGTGGGCGGAGTATTGGAGGTGCAGGCATCAGAGCAGAGTAGAGGGGTGACAGTTAGGAGGGGTAGAAGGGGACAAGGCAAGGAGGCTGATCCTGGGCTGGAGCACCCCAATAGATACGCCCCTTAACATCCCCTTTAAAATCTTGCAGACTACAGATGTTAGGCTGACCGGCCTATAGTTACCCGGGATATATCTCGGCCCCTTTTTTAAATATTGGTACCACGTTGGCTTTTTTCCATTCAGCTGGCACCTTACCTGGGATGTGCGACTGAGTGTTGTGCGTCTGACCGGGCTGTGCGACTGAGTGTTGTGCGTCTGACTGTGCTGTCCGACTGTGAGTGTTGTGCCACTGACCGGGCTGTGCGACTGAGTGTTGTGCGTCTGACCTGTGCGTCTGGCCGGGCTGTGCGACTTAGTGTTGTGCGTCTGACCGGGCTGTGCGACTGAGTGTTGTGCGTCTGACTGGACATGTGATCGAGGGCGAATACAAATGCGCAAAATGTAAGCACGTTGCTTCCCTGGAAGCTCAGGTCCTAAATCTAGGGAAGCAGCTGGCAACACTGAGACGAATGTCCATACCGGAGGAGAGCCAGGATCGTACCAGTCAGGTGCAGGCAGGGGTCTGCACAGAGGTGGGCGGAGTATTGGAGGTGCAGGCATCAGAGCAGAGCAGAGTAGAGGGGTGACAGTTAGGAGGGGTAGAAGGGGACAAGGCAAGGAGGCTGATCCTGGGCTGGAGCACCCCAATAGATACGCCCCGTTGTGTGATGTTGGGGAAACCAGTCAGGGACCAGCATTGCTGGAGCAGAGTGACGCCCCTAGCTGCCAGGGGAAGAACTCCTCCAGTGAGGCCGGGAGAAAGGGAAAGGAGAGACAGGTGCTGGTGGTAGGGGACTCAATCATTAGAAGGACAGACAGTGTAATCTGTGACAAAGACCGTGTGCGCCGAACAGTCTGCTGTTTGCCGGGCGCTCGGGTTCGGCACATCGCGGATCGGGTGAACAGATTATTGGGTGGGGCTGGGGAAGACCCAGCTGTCATGGTACACGTGGCTACCAATGACATAGGCAGAGGAAGATGGAGAGTCCTAAATGATTTCAGGGACTTAGGCGCTAAGTTGAGGACTAGGACCTCCAAGGTAGTATTTTCCGAAATACTACCTGTACCTCGAGCCACACCAGAGAGGCAGCGGGAGATTAGGGAAGTTAACGAGTGGCTGAGGAGCTGGTGTAGTAAGGAGGGTTTCGGGTTCCTAGAGAACTGGGCCAACTTCTCAGGCGGCCACCGGCTCTTTGGTAGAGACGGATTGCACCTAAATGGGGAGGGTGCAGCCGTACTGGGTGAGAGGATGGCCACAAAGTTAGAGGGGCTTTTAAACTAGGTGACGGGGGGGGAGGGTACAGATGTAGAATTAGCCAGTGGAAAGCAAGATTGAGGGCAGAAATGAGGGCATTAGCGGTAGGGTGTTCGTAGCTCCTATATTCCCCAGGGTGGGTATGGGGAAAAATCAAGAGAGCAGCCTAATAACAACAAATGAGGATATATGTAACCGATCAAAATTAAGAGGTTTGTGTACCAATGCCACAAGCCTGGCCAACAAGATGGGAGAGCTGGAGCTGCTGATGTTTGAGGAGGACTTAGATTTTGTGGGGATAACTGAGACTTGGTTTGACAGCTCGCATGACTGGATGGCGACCATTCAGGGGTATTCCCTTTATCGCAGGGATAGAGAAGTTAAAAAAGGGGAGGGGTATGTCTGTATATTAAGAACAGTATACAGGTAAATATGAGGGATGATATTAATAATGGAGCTAAGGACGAGGCAGAATCCCTATGGGTAGAGCTTCAAAGGGAAGGCACGGGGGGAAGGTAATTTTGGGCGTATGCTATAGGCCCCCCAACCAGAGGGAGGAGGGTGAGGCGGACCTCATGGTATAGATAGGATTGGCAGCAAGGATGGGAAATGTCATTATAATGGGGGACTTTAATTGTCCAGATATAGACTTAGCAGAAGGAACCGCGCACTCAGCCAAGGCTAGGCAGTTCCTAAATGTTTTGCAGGACAATTTCATGGGTCAGATGGTGAATGCACCGACAAGAAACAATGCGGTACTTGACCTACTGATTACCAACAATACAAACTTGCTCACGGATATAGAAATACGGGACAACTTAGGAAACAGTGACCATAGGTCAATTGGTTTCAGTATTAATTACAGTAATAGGAAACACAAGGGTAATATAAGGACACTGAATTTCAAAAGAGCCAATTTCCCTAAACTGCGCTCGCTGCTAGAAAATATCAAATGGGATAGAACCCTGGGAACAAAGAACACGGAGGAAAAATGGGAGTGCTTCAAGAGCATACTTAACAAGGGGATTGACCAGTGCATTCCAAAGGGAAATAAATTTAAAAGAGCAAAACTAAACCCTGGGTGGCTAAACTCCAACATAAAAATGTATATTAGTGCTAAAGAAAAGGCCTTCAAAAAATACAAGACTGAGGGGTGATTGGCAGCATTTAAGCATTACAAAGAGTGTAATAAGAAATGTAAAGATGAAATCAGGGCGGCTAAAATAGAACACGAGAGACATATAGCGGAGGAGAGTAAAAAGAACCCCAAGAAGTTCTTTAAGTATATAAACAGTAGGAAAGCAAGGCCAGAACACGTTGGCCCCATAAAAGATGATAAAGGAAATATGGCCACTGAGGACAGAGAAAAGGCGGAAGTGTTAAATCATTTCTTCTCTTCAGTCTTCACAAAAGAATCGGGGGGCTACACGAACCCAGCTTGTAAGGCCGAACTAAACAACACACCTCAGGAAGTGCCGCCATGGCTAACAGAAGATAGACTTAGAGCTAAACTAGAGAAACTTAACATAAATAAATCCCCGGGACCGGATGGCTTGCACCCGAGGGTTCTTAATGAGCTCAGCCAGGTGATTGCCAGACCATTATTCTTGATCTTTAAGGATAGTTTACATACGGGTATGGTGCCAGCTGATTGGAAAAAAGCCAACGTGGTACCAATATTTAAAAAGGGGCCGAGATATATCCCGGGTAACTATAGGCCGGTCAGCCTAACATCTGTAGTCTGCAAGATTTTGGAGGGGATGTTAAGGGACCACATACAAGACGTTAGTAATGAAAACGATATTATAAGTAGTAATCAGCATGGATTCATGAAAAATCGTTCGTGCCAAACCAATCTATTAACCTTCTACGATGAAGTGAGCTGCCACCTAGATAAAGGAAAGCCTGTGGATGTGGTGTATCTGGACTTTGCAAAGGCCTTTGACACCGTTCCCCACAAACGCTTACTGTACAAACTAAGGAAGGTAGGTATGGACCATAAGATGAGTACCTGGATAGAGAACTGGCTCCAGGGGAGAGTACAGAGGGTGGTGAATAATGGGGAGTACTCGGATTGGGCGGGTGTGGAAAGTGGGGTCCCCCAGGGTTCTGTTCTGGGACCAATCCTGTTTAATTTATTCATAAATGATCTAGAGGAGGGGATATCTAGTACAATCTCAGTATTTGCAGATGATACTAAACTAGGCATGCCAATATCTTCTATGCAGGATATGGAAACCTTGCAAGCGGACCTGAACAAAATAACGGGGTGGGCAACTACATGGCAGATGAGGTTTAATGTTGAAAAATGTAAAGTAATGCACTTGGGGGCCAGAAACCAGAAAGCAAGCTACTCACTAGGGGGGGAACCTCTGGGTGAGTCTAGGATGGAAAAGGACCTGGGGGTACTGGTAGACAACAAGCTTGGCAGTGGCATGCAATGCCAAGCAGCTGCAAGTAAAGCCAACAGAATACTGGGATGTATAAAAAAGGGGATTCACTCCAGAAATAAAGAGATTATTCTCCCGCTCTACAAGACTCTGGTCCGGCCACATCTGGAGTATGCTGTCAAGTTCTGGGCACCGGTCCTTAGGAAGGATGTGCTGGAACTGGAGAAAGTCCAGAGAAGGGCAACAAAAATAATTAGTGGAATGGAGGACATCAGCTATGAGGAAAGACTACAAGCACTGAACTTATTCTCTCTGGAGAAGAGACGATTGAGGGGGGATATGATATCAATGTACAAATACTGTACTGGTGACCCAAGCATAAGGAACAAACTATTCAGAGAAAGGAGATACAATAAGACACGTGGCCACTCACTAAAACTAGAGGAAAGGCGGTTTAACCTTAAAGTGCGTAAGGGGTTCTTCACTGTAAGAGCGGTATGGATGTGGAATTCTCTTCCACAAGCAGTCGTATCAGCAGGGAGCATTGATAGTTTCAAGAAACTATTAGATGGAAACCTTAAAGACCACAACATACAGGGGTATACAATGTACGGTTAAAAGCAAACACACACACACACACATCATAGGTTGAACTGGATGGACTGATGTCTTTTTTCAACCTCACTAACTATGTAACTATGTAAAAAAAAGGTGTCACCAGTGTGAAATCCCAACACAGAATCCACCAATGGCCGCTCACCTCAATGATGAATTGATAAGGCGTTTATCATAAATGTATTTCTCATTATTTTATATAAGACTCATAAATTGGTAGTATCTCAGAAAGAATGGAGGTGTGGATAAGTAGCCATACGTATTAATAAGTATCTCCTTGGTAGTTCCCTGTCTGTCTCTGGCGGTCAGTACATGTCTCAGACATCCCGGGGAGAGGAGAGCAGTGAAGCCATGAGATCATACTTCTAGCACACCAAAGTGTGCTCAGTTCATGCTTAATTATGCCTTCCCTTCACTAAGCATTCTAGTTCATCTGCTCCAGAAAATAAAGTGAGAGAGGAAGACAATACACTGGCCCTAAAAAAAATAAACCTGATGCACAGACATACGGAGTCTTCCTGCAAAAGACTTGGCAATGCTGCTGAAACCCAGGTTTCAAAGGATAGAGGGGTCTCTGAGTCTGTGATTGGTACCTGAAGGCAAGATAAGCCAGTTTCAGGAAAATGTAAAATTGCTTCTGGAAATCCTACTTTACGTGGCGTAAGCGCAGTCAATTCAAGCCCAGAAATTACACTGTACCCTGCATTCTAGCCTTCCTTCAAACAGGTCCTGAACAGCATTTAGCACCCTAAAAGGAGCAACTTTCAGCCTTTTCCATCCTTTTCAAAAGGCCTCTGGCTTCTCATGCCCTCCTAAAAACTTTGTTCAAGGTTTTCCTCATATCAAACCCCTTTGCAGCACTATGTGCTCCCTTAACTTTCCTGCAAAGAGCCCTTCCTTATATTTCACGACAAAGTATTTGAACGCCCTAGACCTTCCTTCCTTCCTTAAGGTGATTTCAGCATTTCATCTCAATATAGACATTGTTTGGCTATCAATGTTTCCTGCTCCTAAGTATCAAAGGGAAGTTCTCTACATTGCCTGGACATTTTTAGTGTTATCAGAGTGTACCTAAAAGCCAATGCTTCCAATAAACAAGCAGATTCCCTGTTTACCCTTTCAAGGAGAAACCCCTTTGAAAACCTACTATTGCTAAGTGGAGAAGTCATTTTATTACTAGAGCTTATGCTCTAAAGCAAAAACCTCCAGAGCTATTGCATGTACAATCTCAGATTTCTTGCAGCACCCTGG
Organism: Pelophylax lessonae; assembly: GCF_965119305.1. Classification (NCBI taxonomy): domain Eukaryota; kingdom Metazoa; phylum Chordata; class Amphibia; order Anura; family Ranidae; genus Pelophylax; species Pelophylax lessonae. The sequence goes on along the minus strand of NC_138771.1, from coordinate 344,046,463 downwards.
GTCTTTGCTGCACTACTCTGTAAGGCCACCATTTGCTTTTCTGTTCATTCTGTTTGAATGTTTTGCCATGTGCAAGTTCAGTCTTCTACTGATGCAGCTTTCAGCTGCAAGGTTCTTGCATCGACACTCTGATCAGTTTTTTTTTTTTTATATATATACCTGTTGTTTTTGGACCTGTTGGCATATTTCTGTTGCCTAGTTGTTGCCCACCTGTGAATTAATTATTTTAGGACATCACATGGTGTATGAATAACTTTCTTGTGTCCGGTAATGTATGATTAAGAGAAAGTTTGACCTATCCGTATTGTTCATGTCTTGGAGTGCAGCAGAGGACACAGGCCACTCTCCTTAAACTCTTTGTTTATCTGAATAGCTAGCTACCAAACTGAGGACTTTGAGTGGGGTAGGGTTATGTGAGGCGTTCCTCAGAAGCTTGCCATCTGTAGTAAGACAATGTCACTATGCCTATGTCTATTTTGAGACTCTCTAAAGGTCAGGCTTCTTACATTCAGCATATACGTTGTTATAGTTTTCACAAACTTTAATAGAAAAAATAAATTCTCAGATCCGCTGATGAGAGGAATGGTTCTGGTCTAATATACTGTATACAATATAGAGAGACCATGTGAGAGTTGCATTCAAATTTAGATTATTGATTGTTTACCATAATAACTGTGTAACATGTCTTTGTCATACCTTGGTATAAATGTAGATTCGGGAGCCAATGAGTAAAACAGCAGTTTTCATCCTGAAGCTCCTTATGCCTCTGTCATTGTAGCACCCTTCTTTCTGGGTTTCACAGACTGGGAGTTTGATTGCTTCCCTCTGCCTCTAGAAGATGTTTCTGGAGTTTAAGAAAAGAGAATTTAAATAGGAATATTGAGCAGGGCCTGGCCAATCCCCTGGGGAGGTGTGCCCAGAGGGTGGCTGGGATGCTTATAAATAGTCAGGGGCCCTGGAAAGAGACAGTTTTTTCCCTGTGAGAGGTTGGATCTGTGAGTTTCAGGGGGCTTTTTCCCCTGAAGTGCTTCTAGACTGGATGCTGGACTGCTCTTCAAGGTGCAAAACCTATGGACAGATTCTGTTCCAGTCTCATGAATGTTAAATACTATCTTGTGGTCCCCAGCTGTGAGTGATAGGCTGTGTTATTACTAAGAGAGAAGGGTTCTCTGCTAATTGTGCGCTTTGGAGTATCCCATACCTCACTGCCCTCTCCTGATGCAAGTTTCTACAACCAACAAATGCTAAGGACATTCCCTGGGAAAGAACCAGTTAAAGCAGCCCCTCTGGGGGTAGCGCTACATGATGCTACAATGCTAATGAATACATCAATCTAGATGATGTAATATTAGGCTTAGCGAATTACCCAAGAACTTGCAAATCAAATTTGATTGATGCTAACAGTTGCTTCCCTCTATCTGGGGGATTTCTGGGCTCAGCAGACAGCAAGAATGCCCACCTCCCCATCCCTATACAGTAAACCCCCCTCCATTGCGGGGGTTACATTCCGGACCCAGCCGCGAAAAGTGAAATTCCGTGAAATAGCAAAACCCTATTAAAATGCATTGTAGGCATGTTTATTTTACTGTCACTGTACGTGTAGAAGCATTTTAAGGTCTTTAAACACACTTTTAAAACAATAGAAACTCATTTAAACACATAAAAGATACTAAGAGACATAGCAAGAGCTATGGAAAACACAAAAATATTTCATTTTTAATGATTTATATAGTAAAATAACATTACAAAAAAAAACGCGAATTACCGGGACCGCAAAAACTGAACCGCGATGGAGCGGGGGATTACTGTATTTCTGCTTCATTGATACTACTTGCGCTTTGTGGTGAGGTAACAATATTTTCAGTTTGTGGCTCTGCTCTTTGGCCTAGTCACAAAATCCCAAGTATTCATGATAGTGCTGGCCCTGGTTTTCACTCTACTGTAAGCCAATGAGATTCCCATTCTGGTGTATCTGGATGATCCACTCCTGCCGGAGCAATTGAGACAAGGCCTCAGGTCCATTGTAGCAGACAGTGCAAGTCCTACAGGACTTTGGCTGGGTGCTTAATCTCAAGAAGTTGACCCTGGAACTATTGCACTGGCTGGACTATCTGAACTTCATTCTGGACACAGCCCTGGCATGAGTTTTCCTTCCCCAAGTAAAGCTTTGGACCCTTCAGTCCAGGGTGTGAAAGTTAAGTTCCCTGGAACACCTCTCCAGTCAGGGTCCAATTCCGCAAAGTCATGGCTGTGGCATGCATAAATTACCAAGGCAGTACCAGAAGGCAGGCTGCTCTTCAAGAAGCAGAAAATCATTCTTGCATGGGTGGATATTTGTGTTCCAGTTATGTCTGCAGTATACACTCCTGACCTAGAAAATTAGGACTTCCTAAGCTGCCAATGGCTGGAACCCAGATTGTAGTCCATCCACCTGGAGGTGTTTACTAACTTTGTCTTTGGTGGGGATGCCGTGTGTAGATATAAGGGTTTCCAAAGTCAACCACAAACTGAACAAGTTTGTGTCTAGGTCCTGGAATCCTTGGGCTTTCAATGTAGATATGAAGAGAGCTGGAGTCCAGTAGCAATCCTTTACATTACTTTATTTGGTAAAAGATCAAGCTATGACTAAGGCTTTACATGAAATGAGTTTGTGTTCTGCTGGATTTGTTTGGATGTCCCAAATCACTTATCTTTTACCAATAAAATACTATGAAGGATTGTTATTGGACTCAAGCGCTTCAAATGTATGATTGCAAGGTGTACAGGAACCCAAGCTGTTGAGGCTAACATCCCTGGTGTGAGTACTGGGGTGGGGGTGGAGGTGGAGATACTCTTGTGATATTTTTATGCCTTCAGAGTAGATTCCCTAGTCACTCTGTGGAATCGATTTAACCTGTTTCTGTGCTCTCCCTTGTCTGCTTTGAAGGATACAGACTGGACAAATCCTTAACCCTGGGGACTATAAAAGATCAAATTTCTGCCTTGGCAGTGCTTTTTCAGAGACTGCTGGCTTCCCACTCCATGTCCAGAGGCTTTATGCAAGGGGTGATGCACATTGTTCCACCAGCATGTTCCCCACTCATTTCATTGGATCTCATTCTGAAGTTGTCAATCTTTCAGAGGCCACTGTTTGATTCATTGCGGGCATTTCTCTCCCTTCTCTGTCTCTTATCCCTCCTCAATTAAGAGGGTGACTGAGCTTGCAGCTTTACAAAGTTTTTTTGAGGCCATGTGATTCTTTCTTGCCTAAGGTGGTCTTGGCATTTCATTTGAACCAGAACATAGTGTTGCCTTTCATTTGTCCATTCGCCCATCTCCAAAACATCCTAAGGAGATTGCTCTCCACTACTTGGATTTGATGAGGGCTTTGCGATTTTACCTTACAGCAACCACCTCAATTTGTGAATCTGATGCCCTGTTCATGTTGTCTGAAAGGACAGACTGGCTCTAGATCCACCATTGCTAGATGAATTAGGCAATTATTTAGACTTATAACCTTAAAGGTTGGGTTCTGCCCTACCTATGAAGCCCCCCTTCTGCCAGATGTTTTGTGTATTTGTGGGCTTTTCAACCTTTGCCAACACCCAGCTTGGTCAAAAAGTTTTACAAAAGGGCCTTTAGGGGTCTTTTCAGTTATTTATTTTCTTGTTATGTTAAGAGGATTGTTACTGTTGGTCCTATTAGCAGCTATATGCTGTTGCCTGCTTCTCATGGGCTTGCTTTTGGACTTCCCAAAAGTCTAAGGTTTGACTGTGTCCTGTGATGTACAATTAAGAAAACAGGTTTTTTGACTTGCATGTAAAATTCCATGATTACAGGTACATCACAGGTCCCTCCCCTCTGGTTTCATGCCATCATTGCTAGCTGACAAAAGGGAGGAATTTGCTATCACCTGGAAAAGGAGCAAAACCCACTAGTCTAAGAATTAACTCTCTCGTGTCCTGTGATGTACTCCAAGAAAGAAATTTTGCAGGCAAGTCAAAAATTAGATTTTTTGTACTCACAATAAAATCCTTTGCTTGGGGTCCATTGAGGGACACAGGTCCCAATCCTTTGTGTTTATGATCATGTTCTTGTTACTGCTTTCCTTCAAGACTAAAGTATGATGATAGTAAGAGAGGTTATCTGATGCTTTCTTAAAATATTGTTTGCCTGTTTCCTGTCCTATTGTAAGCTATAGTATAACCCTAGAGTAATGACTTCATGCTTCCCTCAATAGACTCTTAAGAAAAGGATTTTATTGAAAGTACAAATCCTAATTTCTCTGTCGCTCATTGACAGACGCAGTCTTCTTAAGTGATATCAGTAGGTTACACTGCCCCCTACAGGAGTAGGACACTAGGCAGAAAAAAAATTCTGGCTATGCCTATGTGCGGTCCCAGGGGGTATACCTTCTCACTTCCTGCTATAGGATGACAGTTTTTAACTGCCTAGTCAGGAGTAAGGACCTAAGTTCCTTGCTGGGATCTCTAGTCCTGGCAAGCTTTTTTAGATTTTTTTAGCTAGTTTTTTTTCTCCGGGTTGTTCCTGTGAGATCTACAAGCAATTATGCCGTATCTGGACGATGGGCTGGATGTTGAGATCCAGTGGTCACCCCAGCCTGCCAACGAGCGCATGTAGGCGCCAGCTCTGGGCTGCATCGGGCGCGACATAGTCCCACTAGACGGGGACTGGCCCCGTGGGTTAAACGCCTCGCCAGATCGCATACGGCCGGTCTGAGCCCGAGTCGCAGCAACTTATTTGACCGACAGCCCCCCCCACCTTTGTGGAGAGGGGTTCTGTCAGGAGTTGGCACATGCCTGTTCCGGTATGGTGAGTAAAATGTTCCCCCTCTCCCCCTGACGGGTTTTGGGGTGGACGCGGGCCCCTCCCTGGGATGCTCGGACCCTCACAATCCCGGCTTCCCCTCTGTCCTGTAACGCACCCCCCCCTATCTGCCCCTTCCCCCCCCCCCCACTACTGGGGATGTGACTCCAGGGGGCTGAATCTGGGCTACAAGCCGCAGATGGGGGCGGGGGGGTGTGCCGCCGGCGACGGCCGAACAATCGTGCGGGGGGGTTGCTACCTGTTTTTTTTTCATGCCTGTTTACAGTACTCAGGAAGGAGGGCAAGGTGCATCCAATCCTGGACTTAAGGAGCTGAATTGTTTCGTGCAGGTTCAAAAGTTCAAGATGGAATCCATTCGCACGGTGGTGGCCTCGCTGCATCAGGGGGACCTTCTGGCCTCCATATATATCAGATGCCTACCTTCTCATCCCCCATATGCGCAGGACACCAACGTCTTCTGCGCCTTGCAGTGGGAGAGGACCTTTCTCAAATTGTGGCTGTGATGGTGTTCACCGTCACTGTAATTTAAGGACAGATGGGTGATGGTTTGAATTGCTTCATATTTGTCAGCAAGGTCTCTGACCAGGAAGTACAACTCCTAATATGGTCATTCCAGGAAGTTCAATGACTGTCTAACAATGTTGCTTTTGTCTGAGGTGGCTTTCCATTCACCTATTGTCGGGTGGGCTAATGAACTCACCTGCTGTCTGCTAAGGGATGTATTGACACTCAGAGTAATGTGTATTGAGGGCTCGTTAGGGAACCATTGTTCTGTGTCTGGCTATTGTGTACATTGATTGCCCCCTGGGGGCTTCTGTCTCCTTGCACATGGCAGTCCTTCTGGTCATGGCTAAGGAGGACCAGAAGGGGAACTGCAGGTACTTTACAATTGACCAATAGGAAAGCGGTTGTTGGGGGCAGGATGTTCCAAATTCTGTATAAAGGTGTGCTGTGTTCTTCCAATAAATTGTCTTCCTGTTTGAACTTACATACAGCCTTGCCTGGTGTTTGTTCTAATGGATTCCGAACGGCACATAGCTGTAGTTCGGATCCCGGATCCTTGGTTGACCGAACCATCAGACTTTGCGATCTGCAAGCTGACTCACTAGAAACAGAGGAGTGTCGGGAGAGCGGAAGCGAGCGAGCAAGGGTCTCGTCACAGTGGCGTTACCCTTTGGTCTCGCTTCTGCTCCTTGGGGTCTTCACATAGGTGTTGGCTCCAGTTCTGGCGCTGTTTTGACAGCGGGGGATATCGGTCTTGGGAGACTGGACTATCTGGGCCTGACTTTGGCATAGCCCTTAGTCAGGGGGTTTCTTCCTTCGGAAAAACTCCACGAGCTCCAGCCTGCGATTCAACTGTTTGCTGTCCAGCAAATGATCGTCCCTTTGGACCTGTATGTAAGTTCTGGGACTGATGGTGTCGTCCTTCGAGGAGGTTCCTTTTGCTCATTCCACGCGAGAATCCTCCAGAAGGAAACCCTTCTCAAATGGAACAAAAATCTAATTTCCCAGGACAATCAGATTCAGGTGACCAGGGAGTCCCTGATATGCTGGCTTTAGTCCCTGATGCTCACTCAAGGAAAGTCCTTCCTTTTGATATATTGGACTATTGTCACCACGGATGCCAGTCTATCCAGGTGGGGAGGGGTTCTCGGCAGATTTTCTGCTCAGGGAGTCGGGTCCCTGGAAGAATCCAGGTTGGCCTAATGTACTGGAACTGAGATCGATCAGGCTTTGCCTGGTTCACTGAAGCGAACATCTTCAGGGTTGTCCAGTGCGCATTCAATCGCAAAATGCCACAGCCATGGCTTATGTCAATCGCCGAGGGGGTACCATAAGTGCCCTTGCGGCCTTGGAAGTGTCCGGCATCCTCCGATGGGCGGAACGCTTTGTTCCAGCTATCTCCGCTGTTCCCATTCCAGGAGTGGAAAATTGGCAGGCGGACTTCCTCGGCCGACGGAGAATGGTCTCTCCATCCGGAGGTGTTCCACCAGTTGTGCCTTAGTTGGAGCACTCCAGATGTGGATCTGTTGGTGTCCCAATCAACAGTAATGTGCAGCGGTTTGTAGTCCGCTCCCGGGATCCTCGGGTAGACGCAACTGACGCGCTGGTGGCCATGTGGGGTCTGTATCAGCTGCTGTATGCCTTTCCTCCTCTCAGGTTACTACTGAGACTTCTTTGCGGGATAGAGGCGGAAGGTATTCCAGTCATTATTGTGGTTCCGGACTGGCCTCGATGGGCTTGGTACGCCAACCTGGTTAGGCTAGTCGCAGATGCTCCCTGGGGACTTCCTCTTGGGGGGACCTACTGTTGGGCCAATCTTCCATCCTGTTTTGCGGTGGCTGGCTTTAAAGGCTTGGCTGTTGAAAGCCGGGTGCTGAAGGACAGGGGATTGTCTGCTTCAGTCATTCCTACCCTGCTTCCACCGAGGAATGTGACTTCCAGAAAGATCTATCATCGTACATAGAAGCCATATATTGCGTGGTGTGCGTCTGTTGGTGTACCCCCACGCTTTTGCTCGGTGGCTCGATTGTTTGATTTTTTTTTTAATGGGGAGTTGATCAAAAGTTGGCCTTGAGTATAACAAGGGTCATGTCTCGGCCTTGGCAATATTCTTCCAAAGGCCATTAACCACCCTTTCCCTGGTGCGTAACTTCATCCAGGGGGTGCGAAACCTGGTACCTCCGGTGCGACCTCCGTTACCACCTTAGGACCTTGATTTGGTGCTGTCGGTTCTTCAGAACCCTTCCTTTTGAAAAATTTCAGGAGATTCCCCTGCTTACCTTGCCCCAGAAGGTGGCCTACTTTGTGACTATTACTTCTGCTCGCAGGGTGTCGGTACTTGCGGTGTTGTCCGGTCATTCTTCCTATCTGATGGTTCATAGGGATACAGTGATACTTCGTCCGGATCCGTCCTTCCTTCCTAAGGTGGTTTCCAGTTTTCACTTGCATGAAGACATCTTGTTAGCCTCTTTGTGTCCTAAGCCTAAACATCCGAAAGAAATTGCTTTGCATGCTTTGGATGTTGTTCGGGCAATCGGGGTGTACCTGGCAACTACTGACACTTTTCGAAGTCCGATTAGTTTTTTTGTGATCACGGATGGCCCTGGAAAGGGGTTGCCTGCGTCTGCTGCTGCTGTTTCAAGATGGATCAGGCAGATGGTGGTACAGGCTTATTCGATAAGGGTCAGGTTCCTCCTTTCTCTGTTCAGGCGCATTCTACTCAGGCGCTTAGTGCTTCCTGGGTTTTTCACCATTCGGCATCTGTACTTCAGGTTTGCGAGGCGGCTACCTGGTCGTCTGTTCACACCTTTACAATGTTTTATAAAGTTGATGTGCTGGCATCTGCGGATGCCTCTTTTGGCCGCAAAGTTTTGCAGGCTGCTGTTTAAGGGGGCCCTTAGTCTCCCTTGAGGGTTTCTGTTTCTCAGGTGGGTCTCATCTTATTGTTTCGATGAGTCCTATGTTACCTGGTTGGCTATGTTTAGCCCTGTGGACTTGTTTCTGCTGTCCCACCCCTCATTTATGGCACTGCTTTGGGACGTCCCTACTGATATCAATTAAGAAGACTGCATCTGTCAATGAGCGACAGAGAAAACTGTATTTTTGACTTGCCATAAAATCCTTTTCTCTTAAGCTCATTGACACACAGTACCCGCCCCTCTATTTTTGAGTTGGGTTGGTATGATTTCTCTGACACTGCTTTGATACAAAACTGGCATCCTATAGCAGGAAGTGAAGAGGGTATACCCCCTGGGGACTGCCCATAGGCATAGCCAGAACTTTTTTTCTGCCTAGTGTCCTACTCCTGTAGGGGGCAGTATAACCTACTGATATCACTTAAGAAGACTGCGTCTGTCAATGAGCTTAAGAGAAAAGGATTTTATGGTAAGTCAAAAATCCAGTTTTTTTTATAACACCAAATAATAAATGGGGATTCAATGCCAAAATCTAAAGATTGTTGTACTATACACACTAGAACTCCATCGGGGAGGGGGTACCATTAGGATTTGGAAGTTTGTTCTTCTCTTGTTTTATATAGCAAATATGACAATCTGGAAATGAAAAATACAGATAATTAACTTTTCATGGTTCAGACCAACACGTTGCTTACTTCTGGCAAGATCTGTATTTTTAAAATTTGTTGGTTCATACACTCAATATTATTCTGCCCTTTATGCCCTCGCAGTGTATGTGTTTTTTTTTTTTTTTTTTAATTCTCCTGCTAAATACCTTTTTCCACATCGCCGATGTGCGGTAACATGACCGCCCGGCTGACGTCAGAGGGGGATCTCAGCCCATCCCTCTGTAGTCCATCAGCGATGTGAAAAAAAGGTAATTAGCAACATATACTGTGTGGTATATTGTGTTATAACAGAGGGTCTTGCAGTTGTTGTGAGCACTGACTTTACAACCACTTCAAGGGTTTACTTTAAAGAGCATACAGAGTAAGTACTCGCCTTTCCCTCACTCCCCTCCAGCCAGAACAATTACCTGCCTGCTTAAGAAATATCAAGTACTTCAGGCAGTGCTGGGACAAGGTCATCCTGCCCCCAGGAATAGGTCTAATAGTGGTGTAAGGTCTGCACTGAAATAGTACTTACAGTGTTACACTGCAGCAACCTGGAGAGTTTTTAAAGTGGGTGCACACATATGGGATAGCGGTCGGTGGTGTCACTGGAAGGAAAAATGTCCCAGCAGTGTCCCTGCATCTGTAGTGTCACTAGAAGGAAACAATGTCCCTGTGTTGACGGTGTTGTCAAACTGAGGAGGACTGATGGGCATCTGTGTCAATGGGATGAGGGAGGGGAGCTGTGCTCTGAGGGGTGCATGGACCTAAAGAGCTCTAACAGGGCTCTGAGAGAGGAAGAAGGGCTGAAAGGTCTCGAAGGGCTCGTCCAGACATGCAGCTATCATTGCTGGTGTTTGACAGGTGGTGAGGGGGCCATATGTTGCTACTATCTGTTTTAACCCTAAAAATGCTCACTTGCTCTCCCTCTTGTGTGCTGTACATGCCATTTAAATGTTGCCATGTGTATAGCCCTGACTAGCAGCATTTCCTTGTTCAGGTGAGCGGTTGGGGCACTAAAACTGGGGCACCTCCCTCCCACCTGAAAGAATGAGCCCTATGACCTTGCTTATACTTGTGCTTGGTGGGGGGTCGTAAAGTAAGGTGGCAGAGCTGCAGTTTTACTGTCTCCAACCCTCCAAAAAAATATCCCCTCATGTCTGGTGGGCAGTACTGCCTTTCTGTTTTTTAAGTCCGCGGTGGTGCAAAAACTAAAACGGAAAAAAACTTGTAAGTGAACAAAAAATGTGCATGTGCAATGCACACTAAAAAGTGCACTTAAGGCTTTTCTTTAGTCCCCCCCCCCCCCCCTGAAGGGGTAGGACCTCTATCCTTATCCCAGCCGGGCGCAAGGCTTCTGGCAGGGACAAAGGGTTTACAATGGTCTGCCTAGCCAGAAGGCTTGGCAGACCACGTTCTTCTAGGTCAGCTTAGGCGGACCATCGAATACTTGGTCAAGTGACCGCCCACTGCTCTCCTTCACTGAGCTAAGGACTACAGAGGGAGGGGCTGAGATCTCCCTCTGACTGGTGGGCAGTACTGCCTGCTGACATGACCCATTTAAGTAAAGTTGATGTTAATGGAATCATGGCAGGATGCACTAAGGACCTGTGTTAGGGCTTCATAGAGACTGACCCGGTTAAGGCTCCTGTGTCCTGGTTAAGGGCTCTTATGTTTAGCCTTGGGTTATTTTCCCCACCCCTCATTTTCCTTTTTGCACTGCTTTTGGATGTCCCAGTAGTTATGATTTATGGAGCGATGTGTCTGTCGATGAACGAAAGAGAAAATAAGATTTTTGTACTTACCGTAAAATCCATTTTCATTCTTGGACACAGCACCCACCCCTCTATGGCGTTCTGATACTTCTAATATTGCTTGCTACTATTACCTAGAGCAGAGAGGGGGGTTATATACAAGCTAAAGGACAGCCCATGGGTGTAGCCAAGTGATTTTTGTTCTACCTAGTCCTACTCCTGGAGGAGGCAATATAACCAGTAGTTCTGATTTATGGAGAGCTGTGTTCGTCGATGAGCTCAGAGAAATGGATTTTACGGTAAGTACAAAAATCCCATTTTCATCCATCGATGGACACCGCACTCCATACATCATAACTACAGGGGCGTCCAAAAGCAGTGCCAAAAGTAAAATGAGGGGTGGGGAAAATAACCCAAGGCTAAACATAAGAGCCCTGAACCAGGTCACAGGAGCCCTGTCTGAAAAATAAAGGTTTAAAGAAAAAAACACCAATAATTGTATATAGATTGGTTTGCGCAAAAGTTATAGCATCTACAAACTATGGGATACATTTATGGACTTTTTTTAAATTGTTTTTACTAGTAATGGCGGTAATCAGCAATTTTTGGCTGGATTGTTTTCCCCGCATCCAATTTTCATGACAGGAGAGTACCCGGCTCTCAATGGAGCGGGTTCACACATCACCAGGGAGGCTGCAGAGCGGATTGCACAGTGGTCCTGTGCACCTTTTGGCTCTGTCTCAGGGAGACAGTAGAAAGTAAATGTAAAAGTATGGTCTGTTTACCCTTATCGTAATATAAACCTGTTTGTTTGCTTGGTTTGGACCGAGTACTAGGTCATTTCTACAAGACATTATTTCAATTTTGTAGAATGCAAAACGCAATTCACACACATGCCTTTTTGGTGGTTTCACGACAGAAACCAGTGCAGAGAGAAATATCGAACCTGCAGTTGGTGATGGTCCTTCTAATATGCTAGTTGCCTGGCTGTAGTGCTAATCACGTTTCTTTTTTGTAGTTGCTGACATGGCACAAGTATGCATATCAGGGGATCTGGAGTCACTTTCTTTACTGGTTACATGCTTGATACGGGTAAGTGAGAAAGCGTGGAAGTCAATCACCAGCATGACAGCCAGGCAAATAAAATCTTCAAGAGGTCAGCAAAAGAAGACTTTATATTTGTTTTTTAAGAGTTTTTTTAAGTCTAGTAACTATGGCATTTTGAATATTTTGTTTTCTCATTTGCAGCCATTAGGAGAGCTGTCATTATTCTAGGCTTCTATTCTAGTATGCTTTCATAGTATAGTAGGTTATGACCATTGAGGAACCATACCTTTTTAGGCTGAACATCTCAGAATAAAACACAATAATTATAGTTATAAATTCACAAATCGGACATACCGAGATTCATATCTGCTTATTGGTATCATACCTGCTTTGGTATGTTGTAGGGATGCACCAATACCAGTTTTTTAATACAGAGTATGAGTACTGATACATTTTCTCAAGTACTTGGCGATACCAATTACTGCTTCCTATTTTTAATGTCATGTGACAGTTTTTTTAAGTTCACACCATACATTCATGAAAACTAAAGGGAAAAACCTCACAGATTTCACCTTCAGAGATATCACATTTCGCATCAGTTTTCCTGTGCATTTCAGTGAGTTTTTACAACCTGACCACATATGTGGGGGGCCTGCTGCAGTACATTTTTAACCTATTCTGACACCTCCTACATGTAAAAATCAATTTTCTTTTCTCTTATGTCCTCTGACAGACGCAGCTCTCAATGCTTCTTCACTTATAAGTAATGCGCCATCTACAGGAGTAGACTAGGCAGTGAAAAGTTTTCACTTGACACGCCTATAGGGGCTGTCCCTCACGACATTACCCCAGACACACCGTGCTCTAAAATCAGTTTCTTGCTGACTAGTGAAGGAGTAGGACCTAGGTTTCCCTGCTGGGACTTCAGTCTCAGTTCTTATTTTAATTTTAGTTTGGAAATGTTTGTTTATTTCTCTTTACTCACTATCGCTAACTAGTGTCAGGGGGATCCTCCTGGTGAACTACAAGCGACAGTCGGGCTGGGGTTTCGCACTGGATAATCTAGATCCTTATGGTCTCCCAGCCTGGCCTGCGAGCGTAAGTAGGTTGTGGTCCGCCCAGGTCTTGCCACAAGAGAGCCCCGGTGGATGGGGACAAGCCTGCGAACGGATGCTAAGCCGGGTCGCATCAACCTGGAACACCCTCAGTTGCAGCGTACCCCTCTTGGCTGACAGCACCCCCACTCAGGGTGGGAGGCGAGCTGTTTCAGAGCGGAGCCCCGCGGTCCAAGGTATTGTGAGTGATGCTACGCCCCCCGTGTCCCTGGGACAGATGTTTGTGGGGGTGCTGTGGGCCCACTCCTGGGGATAACAGGGCTGCGTCCCTCTGTAAGATCCCACAGGCCTGTCAGGTACTACTCTCCCGCTACGGGTGCTTCGGCCACCATTTTGGGTGTGGACATAGGCCGCATCAGTGTAAGGGCAGCGGCCATTTTCCCTTAGCCTCCTGAGTGTTTGGCGCCGTTTTTGGGTGCCATTTTAAGTGTGGGCATAGGCCGCACTGTATGGGCGGTGGCCATTTTCCCTTTGCTTACTATGTTTTTCTATTGGCACCGTTTTGTTGTAGCCTTTAGGCTACAACAGGCGGGCTCGGCCTCTTCTGATGTTTGGTCACTTCCTCCCAGAAGTTTCACATGCTGGAAGACTGACTGCAGAGCGGCTGCTTCTCGGTGCTGGTAAAGGGGATTTTTAGTCCTTTGGGCATTCCTCGGACACACTTAGCTCCTATCAGGACACTTTTTAGCATTAAAGAGGGACTCCGGTTTTAGCGCGGTATAGCGGTGCGGACCGCGATCGCTATGTAAAGGGGCAGTGTACTCTTTTTTTTTTTTTTTTCTCTGCTACCATAATGGAGTCCCAAGGTGAAAACTTCCCCTCTGAGTTTATTTGTGCATCCAAGCCATCCAGATCACCCTCTCTTTTTCTGCAGCCTTAGAAACTCTAGCGTCAAAGGTGGATCTTGTGGTGAAACAAGTTTCTACCAACAAACGGCCGTTGCCCTCTCAGTCCTCTGATTCAGAGCCTGATGTGGTTGCCACGGACAACTCCCTCCCAGAGGAATCCCTGTCCTCAGATGGTGAGGAGGATGAGTCCTCCTCCAGCTGCAGCGCGGGAACGCGCTCTGGTGGAAGCACTGATTCGTTCAGTAAGGGAAACATTGCAATTAGATGATGAGCCCTCACAATCAGAAAAGCGGGTTGTCTTCGGCTCCCGCAAAGCCCAGAAGTTGGGTCAGGTTTTTCCTTTTCCCAATATTGTGAATGAGCAATAGAGGCGCATTAAGCACATGCTGGTGGTTCCCAAACACTTTCAGCGCCGTTATCCCTTTGCAGACTCCTTTTCCAATCGTTGGACAGTGTCACCTAAGGTGGATCACACTGTTTCCTGGCTGAATAAATCCACTATGGTACCTGTAGAAGACTCCCCGGTGTTTAAGGACCTGGTGGAAAGGCGAATGGAACCCCTTTCCCACCACCTGCACTTGTTGGCGGGTTCAATTCTTAAACCTGTGTTCGCGTCCGTCCTGGTTTCTCGGACGGTGATGGAATGGGTCAGGGTACTTAGGAGCTACTTGTCCGCTGAGTCGGTTCCTCCAACTCTACTTGAGCTCACGGATCAGGTGGCCCAGGCCATGATGTACCTATGTGATGCGGCCCTGGACACAGCTCCCCTGGCTGCCAGAGTGTCTGCGGTGGGGATTGCTATACGCCACATGGTGTGGCTGAAGAGCTGGTCAGCGGACCAGGCTTCTAGGAAGGCCTTAACTGATCTCCCCTTTTTGGGTGAACGTCTGTTTGTTGTCTCCTTGGATGAGTTAATCAAGGGCCTTACAGGGGGCAAGAATACTCTTCTCCCCCAATCCTCAAAAGGTAAGGCACCTCGCGGTAAGCTTCCTTCACGGTTCACAGGTGGCTTTTTCATGCCTCAGGGGCGCAAGAGAAAGGTAAACCGTTCAGGGCCTCCGGAAGGAACAAGGAAGCTTGGTCAAGTACACCTGAGACTAGCCAGGCCGCTTCAGCGGACGAATCCTCCTCTGCATGAAGGGACACCCTCACCCGATTCAAGGGTGGGGGGACATCTGTGTTGCTTTCCAGAACCCTGGCCGTCTCTGGTTCTGGACAAATGTGTTCACGACCTGATTCATACAGGGTTCAAGACCGACTTTTGGTCTCGCCCAGCAGATGGGTTCTTTCCACCATGTCTCCGTCTATCAAAAAGAGAAATAAACTGCGCTAACTCAAAATTGTGAAGCAGCTAACACACTCAACTGACATGTGTTGAAAAATACAATATATAGAATAATGTGCAGCGCTAAAAAAATACTCAGTTAAGAAGTACAATGATTAAAGTGAACAATGTGACTAAAATATCATAAAAGTCCGAGGTGCAAAAACGTAGAAATCAATTCCAGGGTGATGTGTGTGATCCACGTAGGACAACATATCCCAACTCCAAGAGGAAAGACATGATTACGCTCACCGGAACAAATGGACCCAACTTGTCATATGACAAAAGGGTCAGATAGGCAAATAAGATATCCTGAGGGTCTTCAAACTGCAGTAGAGGATGTTCACGTTTGCAGTCAAAGGGCCAGATGTAGTAAATCTCCTCTCTCCCCAAATTACATGGAAAGGATAATCGCAGACAAAGCAAACAGTGTAATTCCACTTAAAAAATGTATTAAAAGTAAAAAATACACTTACAAACATCCAGGAATAGTAGGCAGTGAATGACAAAGACATGAATCCAGCAGTCTTTGGCATAGTCCTGGCTGCATGAGGCAAAGTTCTGATGCGTTTCATCAAAAATGATCAAAGGTAAATGCCCAAAGGCATCCTCTACTGCAGTTTGAAGACCCTCAGGATATCTTATAAGCCTATCTGACCCTTTTTGTCATATGACAAGTTGGGTCCATTTGTTCCGGTGAGCGCAATCGTATGTCTTTCCTCTTGGTGTTGGGATCTGTTGTCCTACGTGGATCACGTACATCACCCTGAAATTGATTTTTATGTTTTTGCACTTGGGACTTTTATGATATTTTAGTCACATTGTTCACTTTAATCATTGTACTTCTTTATTGAGTATTTTTTTAGCGCTGCACGTTATTCTATATGTCTCCGTCTATCTCCAGATCAATTGAAGGTTCCCAGAGAGGCGGTGCAGGCTCTCCTTGCACAGGGAGTGATTGTGCAGGACAAAAACCCAGGGTCTTCACCAAGGCTTTGGCCCCCGTGCTGGCTTTGCTACACAAAAAGGGGATTGCGATCCTCGGATATCTGGGCGGTCTCCTGTTGAGGACGTGCTCTCGGGTCACCCTGTTGAGCGACCTGGCGTTCACGGTCCAGACGCTTCAGGAGTTTGGTTGGACCATTGACTTCCAGAAGTCGGCGCGGACTCCGTCGGTTCATCTGCACTACCTGGGCAGGATCCTGGACTCCTCTCTGGTGAGGGTCTTTCTCCCAGAGGACATACTTCAGACCCTGCAGGGCGAGATCAGGTTGCTGATGGTTGACGATCTCTCCTCCCTGCGGGCGTGTATGAGGTATTTGGGGCTGCTGATGTCACCCTTCGAGGCGGTACCATTCGCTCTATTTCACACAAGACCTCTACAGATAGAGATTCTTGTCAAGTGGCCCACGGGCCCACAGTCTTTGGACATGATGCTTTGTCTCAGCCGTCAAGCATGGTCAGAGCTTTACTGGTGGCTTCTGTCACCCACTCTGAGCCTGGGCAGGTCTTTTCTGCCGCTGTTGTGGTCAGTGGTCACCACAGATGCCAGACTGTCGGGCTGGGGTGGAGTGCTGGACAATTTTTGTGTTCGGGGAACGTGGTCGATGGAAGGATCGTCCTTACCGATGGCTGTCTTGGAGCTCAAGGCGAACAAATGCTGCCTGCTTCATTGGACATTTTGGCTGCAAGGCCTTCCGATTCGGGTTCCATGTGACAATGGAATGGCTGTGGCCTACATAAATCATCAGGGGGGCACCTAGGATCCTGATTTGGACCAAGGCACATGTTCCAGCTCTCTCCGCTGTTCATGTTCCTGATGTGGAAAATTGGCAGGTGGATTACCTGAGTCGTCAGGTCCTGGATCAGGGGGCATGGTCCCTGCATCCCAAAGTTTTTACACCTCCTGTGTGCCCGATGGGTTACCCTGGAGGTAGATCTGTTCGCGTCTCATCTGAACAAGAAGGTAGAGCGGTTTGTGGCCAGGGCTCGAGATCCTCTGGCCGACGCTACAGATGCGTTGGTAGTGCCTTGGAACCTCTATCGGATGATTTCTGCCTTTCCTCTTTTTCAGCTTCTTGTCCAGGTCCTTCCGCAGGTTGGCGGTGGAAAAGGTGCTGGTGAGAGGATCTGCTGTCTTCCATCCAACGCTACGGTCACAGGTTTTAACGGCTTGGCTGTTGAAAGCCAGGCATTGAGAGACAGAGGTCTCTGTATCGGTGATTCCTACCTTGTTGAGGGCTAGGAAGGCTAATTCCGAGACAATTTATCGCTGTACTTGGAAGATTATGTTTTTTCCTTTGCTCTGTGCTACGCCCAAGCATCCCAATGGATTTGCCTTGTATTCGCTGGATGTGGTTAGGGCGGTCAGGGTCTACCTGTCTGCCACGGAGTCCTTCCGTACATCTGATTCTCTGTTTGTCCTTCCTGAGGGACCTCGTATGGGTTCAGCTGCATCTGCTGCAACCATATCAAAGTGAATCAGACAGACTATTGTTCAGGCCTATTCATTAAAGGGTCAGGTGCCTCCTTTCCCTGTGAGGGCGCATTCTACTAGAGCGCTGGGTGCCTCTTGGGTTTTTCGCATCAGGCATCTGTGGCTCAGTTGTGTAAAGCGACGACCTGGTCGTCTGTATACACTTACACAAAATTCTACATGATCGGTTTGATGGCATCCTCAGATGCTTCCTTTGGCTGCAAGGTTTTGCAGGCTGCTGTTTGACAAAGAGACCATGGTATCTCTTCGGGGGTGAAGTTTTGTTTTTTTGGGAAAAGCTCCTGTTGGCGTTGGTTGAGCTTTTTGTTGCCCTGTTGGCTTTGTTTTTAGCATTGGAAATGCGTTGTTGATTGCGTTCTTCCCACCCCTCATGCCTACACTGCTTTGGAACATCCCATAAGTGAAGAAGCATTGAGAGCTGTGTCTGTCAGAGGGTGCAGGTAAGAGAAAATTCGATTTTTGTAGGAACTTATCGTAAAATCCTTTTCTCTGAGTCCTCTGAAAGATGCAGCTCCTGCCCCTCTACTTTGAGGTTGGTTGTGTCTTCTTTCACTGCTTGCTACGAAACTGATTTTAGAACAGTGTGTCTGGGGTAATGTCGTGAGGGACAGCCCCTATAGGCGTGTCAAGTGAAAACTGTGAAAACTTTTCACTGCCTAGTCTACTCCTGTAGATGGCGCATTACCCATAAGTGAAGAAGCATTGAGAGCTGCGTCTGTCAGAGGACATAAGAGAAAAGGATTTTACGGTAAGTTCTTAAAAAAATCAAATTTTTTGCTAGAAAATTACTTGGAACCCCCAAAAATTATTTATATTAGCAGAGACCCTATAGAATAAAATGGTGTGTGTTGCAATTTTTTCTGTCACACGGTATTTGTGCAACAAAAGTTACAGTAAAGTTACCCCAATTTTTTTGTGAAAGATGTTACGTCGAGTAAATAGATATCTGACATGTCACGCCTTAAAATTGTGTCTGCCTGTGGAATGGTGGCAATCTATGGTGCTTAAGATTTTCCAAAGGCAACACAGCTTTTAAAGGCTTTTGCAGTTTACCATTTAAGAGTGACACGGGTCTGGTGCTAGAATTATTGCTCTCGCTCTGACGTTTGCGACAATACCTCACATGTGTTGGGTAGGAAAGTGCGCTGATTCGGATTGGGGTGTGCTGCTACCTTAGAGTGAATTGTATAGAATGTGTAAAAAATCAGGTGCGCTAACCCAAATGCATATATACAACATACAAAAATGGTGTGAACAAATCACTTATAACTAAGTAAATAATGAAAACAGTACAAATCGTGCTAACAAAATAGTCCGAAATGTTACTAGTGAATCACCAATGTGCAATAAACGTCCATGTTAATTAAATCAAAAGTCCATAGGTAAAGGTGCAAATATGGTGACATAAACTTCAAGCTCTGGAAGATGTGAACTGTGATTGGAAGGTGCAGGGTCCCACCACCAGCTTAGCCTCTTACCAAAAGCTGAACGTTAAGGGCATAAGTAAATGTGACCGCTCCAGGGGTCATGCAGCCGGTGGAGGAATTCCCAAAAACACAGAAGGCACTCTAACACACTTGTGCTCCCTAGACTCTTACCGGACAAAGCCAAACAAGGAGCCTGGAATTATGATGATAGGTGACCCTGCCGGGAATTACTGGACTCTGGATGGCTGCTGTGGTTACTTGTGTCCAAGAGGAACAGACCCAAACAGAAAGCCTGATGGTAGACGATCCTGCCAGAAGTGACTGGACTCTGGATGGCTGCTGTAACTTCTTGTGTCTAGTTAACATTAAGTTGATCTTTTTCATATGTAAATCTGTAAGAGACAAATTTTCCACAAGCTCTTCACCATTTTCTGACACACCAAAATAATACTTCTTTACCGAAAGCGTCCGAGCAAATTTATTTACATCCAAAAGCGTAGCGAATTAATCAAAATGTCCGGGATTCCTTCACATTTTGATTCATTCGGTACGCTTTTGGATGTAAATAAATTTGCTCGGACGCTTTTGGTAAAGAAGTATTATTTTGGTGTGTCAGAAAATGGTGAAGAGCTTGTGGAAAATTTGTCTCTTACAGATTTACAGGTTACATTTCTCTATCGCTCATTGACAGACGTAGTCTTCTTGATTCTCAAGAGCTGGGTTATGTTGTCTCCGCAGGAGTAGGACTAGGCAGAAAGACAAAACGTTCTGGCTCCACCTTAGGGGCAGTCCCTGAGGGTATATCCTCCCTCTCTCTGCTACAGGGAATCAGTTTTTTTCTGTCTAGTCAGGAGTAAGGACCTAAGTTCCTTGCTGGGATCTTTTGGTCCTGGCAAGACTTTTTTCTTTAAGAAAAAGACATTTTTTAGGTAGTTTTTCTCCAGTGTTTTTCCTGTGAGATCTTCAAGCAAAAATGCCGGATGGGCGACACTTGTGGTCACCCCAGCCGGCCTACGAGCGCGCGCAGACCATGGCATTGCGCTTGGTCGGCCGCGACACATTCAAGTAAGTATGCGGGGCCGGGCGACGGGCTGGATGTTGAGATCCAGTGGTCACCCCGGTTTTCTGCCTACGAGCGCGTGCAGACCAGAGCTCCGCGCTGGGTCGGCCGCGACGGAGTCCCAGTGGAGGGACTGACCTTGCGAGTTAAAAGTCTCGCTTGGACGCCAGGAACCAGAGAGTCGAGGCGTCCGGAGTGGTCCACAAACCCCCACCCCGGTGGAGAGGGTATTGTGAAGAGAGGGTGCCTGTCGGTTCGGTATGGTGAGTAAACGTTCCCTTTTTTTTTTCTTTCCTCGTTATGAGGCAGTATGAATTATGGGCCCCTCCATATATGTTCAGTATATATCTGATACTTACAAGTCCCCCTTGTAATACAGCATGTGTTTGTGGGAAGTGGACTTGGTTTGAGAGCTAACACTCTACCCAGCAGACTGTAACATTACAGCAGACATAGGAGGTATAATCCTACCTTATTTGTAGTGTATCTCCTGTAGATCCATATATCGCCTCTTAGCAGAGATGCAGGTGGATGTGCTGGGAAAACGATTTCGGCGGTCCGCCGCCATTTTGCCGTAGACCAAGTGCATGTATGTCCTCAGGTCACGCCGGCCGCCATGTTTTTGGAGTCTTATGTCTCTTCTATGGGGGCGGCCATGTTTCGTGAGCCCAGCTACCTCGTGGAGAGCTGGGAATGCCGGAAGGCGTACACAGGGGGCGGAGCCACGTCCTTCTACCCGGGAAAAAGCAACAGCTCCTTCCAGTCTGTGTAAGACAGACGCTGACTGCAGCTGGTTAGGAAACTTCACTGCATCGGTTGGTGAGCCTTGGGGGTCCCTCTCTCTCTCTGTGGGATCGAGAAGCAGGTACTCTGAGGGGCGCTATTGCGCTAGGGGGAGACACACAAAAAAAAAAAAAAAAAGAAAAAGTTTTTTTGTTTTTGCTGGCAAAGGTCCTGAATTAACATGGACCCTGCCACTCATGTATCTCCTCCGGATCCCCTCGAGGGGTCTGCGGGATCCTCCAGCACCCCACTGACAATTGAATCATTGTCAGCTATTATGGAAACTTTTGTGTCCCGGGTGGAAGTGGCTTGTCAGGGACAGGGCGCAAGAAAGCGACCCCCGCCTAACCCCTTATTATCTGAAACCTCGGATTCAGACTCTGAGCCTATTTCTGCAGTTGCAGGTACTTCATCTGGGATTGGTGTCTCGGGTCCTGTCTCTTCAGACAGCGAGGAGGATGTTTCGGCATCCGCCATAGCCCGAGAGGAAGCGTTGGTAAACGCACTCATTGTATCTGTTCAAGAAACCTTAAGGTTACAGGGTATTCCATCGGAAATAGCTGAAACTGAAATCCCTTTTGGGACTAAAAAACGCATCAAAGTGGCGAAGGTTTTTCCATTGCCCAAATGTTTTGGCAATCCAATCGAAGAAGAATGGCGTCTGCCAAAACGCACTTTTACTATTTCTAAACGCATTGACAGGCGTTATCCGTTTGAGGAAACCCTCATTAAGAAATGGACAGAACCACCTGTGGTGGATTCACCAATTGCTAGATTGAATAAAGCCACGGTTATTCCTCTAGAAGACGCTCCGTCTTTTAAAGATCCAGTGGATCGCAAGATAGAAGCTATGTCTCGCACCATGTTTTCCTTGATTGGATCAGCTTTCAGACCTATAATAGCTATTGGTCTGGTTTCGCAGGCTGTAACTGAATGGACCAAGTGGTTACGCCGGGACTTAGAAGAGGTCCCTCAGGCGGTATCAGATTTGTTGGAACAAATGATACAGGGGTTACAGTTTGTGTGTGATGCGGCGTTAGACGCCACTCCATTATTGGCGCGAGCATCAGTCTCAGCAGTGGTTCTCAGGCGTACACTGTGGCTAAAAGGTTGGTTAGCCGACCAAGGTTCCAAAAAAGCATTGGCTAATATCCCCTTTTTAGGAGAGCGTCTATTTGGAGCCAACTTAGATGAGATCATTAAGGATCTCACGGGTGGAAAGAGCACCTTTTTACCGCAAAATTTTAAAGGTAAAGGAACTCGTCAAAGACGAGGGCCTTCTTTTTCTGCTCACAAGAGGTTTTTTCGTCCCGCGGGTGAAAAAATTAAGTCCTCCAAAGCTCCTGTAGGAGGCGTCAGGGGTCGTTGGTCGGGCAAGCAAAAGCCCGCCCCCTCCAGACCTGAAGATAAACCGTCCAAAGCCTGAAGGTGCGCCCCCACCCATAACTGGGGTGGGGGGACGTCTTCGCCGGTTCCCGGATCCATGGCTTTCCAGAATCCCGGACAAATGGGTTTGCGAAGTCATAAGGTCAGGGTACAAGATCGGGTTTCGATCTCTCCCACCGGCGCGATTCTTCCCTTCCAATATCCGACTATCCCCGGATCGTTTAGAAGATCTGCGGAGAGCGGTCACAGATTTACTACAACAAGGAGTGGTAGTCCACGTTCCTTGGACAGAACGGTTTCAAGGGTTTTATTCAAACCTATTTACAATACCCAGGAAAGAGGGCAAAGTGCGTCCAATTCTGGACTTAAGGGCACTCAATTCTTTTGTCAACATAAGAAGATTCAGAATGGAGTCCATTCGCACAGTAGCAGCCTTCCTGCATCCAGGGGATGTCCTAGCGTCCATAGACATCAAGGACGCATATCTTCACATTCCCATTTTCGCAGGACATCAGCGGTTTCTACGCTTTTCCGTAGAAGAGAACCACTATCAGTTTGTGGCGTTACCTTTCGGTCTCGCCACGGCTCCGCGGGTCTTCACGAAGGTGTTGGCCCCAATGTTGGCACTTCTGCGCCAAAGAGGCATATCGATCCTTGGTTACCTAGACGATCTTCTGCTTCATGCAGAGTCTCCTCAGACCTTGCTACAAAACATAGAAATTACTATGATTTCTTTACAGGAATTCGGGTGGCTGGTGAACCAGCAAAAGTCATTTCTGGTTCCCACCCAGAGGCTCGAATATCTGGGTCTAATTCTAGACACAGTCAGGACAAGAGTTTTTCTTCCGGTAGGGAAACTCCGAAAGATTCAATCAGCAGTCCAGTTGTTACTGTCCAACAGCTGGTCTTCCCTTCGCACTTGCATGAGGGTTCTGGGGTTGATGGTGGCTTCGTTCGAAGCAGTCCCATTTGCCCAGTCCCATACCCGAATTCTTCAGCAAGAGATTCTTCTCAGATGGAATCGGAATCCGGAATCCCTGGACAATCAGATCCGATTGAGCAAACAGACCAGAGAGTCTCTGGTCTGGTGGCTTCGGTCTCCGATGCTCAGCCAGGGAAAGTCATTTCTGCCAATATATTGGACGATAGTGACCATGGATGCCAGTCTATCCGGATGGGGAGGAATTCTCGGTCAGTTATCTGTCCAGGGACTTTGGTCCCCGGAAGAATCCAAGTTACCGATAAATGTATTGGAACTGAGAGCGATCAGACTTTGTCTGATTCACTGGACCTAGCAGCTCGAGGGCAGCCCGGTTCGGATCCAGTCGGACAATGCCACGGCCGTGGCTTATGTCAATCACCAGGGGGGCACCAAGAGTGTCCGAGCGGCCAAAGAAGTGGCTTGCATTCTTCGCTGGGCGGAACGATTTGTTCCAGCAATCTCTGCGGTGTTCATTCCGGGGGTGGAGAATTGGCAGGCAGATTATCTCAGCCGTCAGACTCTGGATCAGGGGGAATGGTCCCTCCATCCAGATGTTTTCCACCAGTTGTGCCTACGGTGGGGCACCCCGGATGTGGATCTGTTGGCATCACGATTCAACAGGAAAGTTCAGAGATTCGTGGCTCGCTCCCGCGATCCTCTAGCAGAAACCGCAGACGCACTGATCGCCCCGTGGGGGCAATACCAGCTAATGTATGCCTTCCCTCATCTCGCGTTACTGCCAAGACTTCTTCGCAGGATAGAGGAGGAAGGAATTCCAGTAATTCTGGTAGCTCCGGACTGGCCTCGTCGAGCTTGGTACGCCGACGTGGTCAGACTGGTGGCGGACGTCCCGTGGAGACTTCCTCTCAGGGAGGACCTACTGTCTCAGGGACCGATCTTCCATCCTGCTTTACGATCGCTGGCTTTAACGGCCTGGCTATTGAGACCCAGGTGCTGAAGGACAAGGGATTGTCAGCTTCAGTTATTCCTACTCTAGTTGAAGCAAGGAAAGCGACTTCCAGAAAGATTTATCATCGCACATGGAAGTCCTACATTGCATGGTGTGAACCTTTGGGGTTCCGTCCTCGGTCTTATTCGATTAGTCGAATATTAGCTTTTCTGCAACAAGGGGTTGAGCAGAAACTGGCCTTGAGTACTATCAAGGGTCAGGTCTCAGCATTAGCTATCTTCTTTCAGAAGCCTTTGGCTACTCATTCCTTGGTGCGGAATTTCATCCAGGGGGTGCGACATCTGGCTCCGCCAGTGCACGCGCCGTTACCCCCCTGGGATCTTAATTTAGTGTTGTCGGTTCTTCAGAAACCTCCCTTTGAAGATATTAGGGAGATTCCTCTACCTACGTTGTCCCAGAAGGTGGCCTTCTTGGTGGCTATTACTTCTGCACGCAGGGTGTCAGAACTGGCCGCATTATCTTGTCGTTCACCATATCTGGTGGTTCATAGAGATAAGGTGGTTCTTCGTCCGAATCCATCCTTCCTACCAAAAGTGGTTTCAGAATTTCATCTGAATGAAGAAATTGTGTTACCTTCCCTGTGTCCTAAGCCCAGTCATCCGCGAGAGTTTGCTTTACACTCCTTGGATGTGGTCCGGGCGATCAGGGTATACTTGAAAACGACAGACTCGTTTCGCAAGACGGATTCACTTTTTGTGATCCCAGATGGACCCAAAAAGGGGTTGCCTGCATCTGCCCCGACCATTTCCAGATGGATCAGACAGACGGTAGTACAGGCTTATTCTATTAAGGGTCGGGAGCCCCCGTTCCCTGTTAAGGCGCACTCCACTCGGGCACTTAGTGCGTCATGGGCCTTTCGCCATCAGGCGTCAGTGGTCCAGGTGTGCAAGGCGGCTACCTGGTCGTCGGTGCATACCTTTACTAAACATTATAAAGTTGATGTAATGGCATCGTCTGATGCCTCGTTTGGCCGCAAGGTTTTGCAGGCCGCAATTTGAGGAGACCAGTGGTCTACCTCGAGGGTTTTTTCCGTTGGAAAATTTTTCTTTAGTCTCATTCTTTGTTTATAATGAGCCTTTAAAACTTCTAGTTTGGCACCGGTTGGGCCTTCTAGATTGGATTTGATTTTGTCAATCCCACCCCTCATTTGTGGCACTGCTTCTGGATGTCCCAGCTCTTGAGAATCAAGAAGACTATGTCTGTCAATGAGCGATAGAGAAAAATTGATTTTTTGTAAGATCTTACCGTAAAATCCTTTTCTCTTAAGCTCATTGACAGACGTAGTACCCGCCCCTCTATCATTGAGTTGGGTTGGGTTAAATTCTCTGTTACTGCTTTAGAACAGAACTGATTCCCTGTAGCAGAGAGAGGGAGGATATACCCTCAGGGACTGCCCCTAAGGTGGAGCCAGAATGTTTTGTCTTTCTGCCTAGTCCTACTCCTGCGGAGACAACATAACCCAGCTCTTGAGAATCAAGAAGACTACGTCTGTCAATGAGCTTAAGAGAAAAGGATTTTACGGTAAGATCTTACAAAAAATCCATTTTTTGCGCGTAAGCATGGTGGGACATTTTTATTTTATTTTATACAAAAAAAAATTTTTACACTTTTGTTTTTACATTTTTTTTTTTACAAACTTTGCTATCACAAGGGATGAACAACATCCCTTGTGATAGCATGGGCTGTCACAGGTCCTCTTTATCGAGAGATTTGGGGTCTATCAGACCCCAAATCTCTCCTCTGGCCCCCCATGCATCTCGGTCCGATTTGGCTGCTTCTCTGGCCGCTGGTGGCCAGGTAAACAAGGGGGCGGCACCAAAAGTGACGAATACTCGTCACTCCCGGTTTCCAGGGTTACAGAGAGAGGGGAATGACGTCCGTTCCTCTCTATCTTTCCCAGGCAGCTATGGCCACCGGCTGCATTGCTCCCTGCCACCACAATGGGACCACAGAGCCCGGGAGAGGTGGCGGCAGGAGGGGGGTGGGACCCTCTTCAGCCACCCACAGAAGTGATTGAGTGGCTAATTAGATATTCAGATCACTTCTGCCTTCTACAGAATCGCTGGCTGAAAAAAATTGATGCCTGCAGGTTCCACTGAAACCCAAGAACGTATGGGTATGTCCTTGCGTGGAAAGTGCATAAAGAGTCTTGTGCTATTTCAGTTCGGTTCAGGTGCGATTTCTAATCTCATACACTACAATTATTATTGGAACTACACCTGATTTGAAATTGTACTGCAAACCAGCCCACACAATATGTGAACCAAGTCATGGTATGGGTTTTAGTATCAGGGCATTTGCACAAGTACTTGCTTAGCATCGGCACTGATACTGATACCGGTCTTGGTGCATCACTAGTAAGTTTTATTGCTTTTTGCATTTCAGAATCCAGCACAGGGATTGTAAAAGCCTGGGGCACCTTAAGGAGAGCTGTAATGTGGCATTTGTAGCAGAATTGCTTTAACAGTAGAAGAGGGTTAAAGGGGCATGGTTAAAACGAAATATAAAAGGGGGTCAGCGCTAAAGAAAAGAAATGGGCAGCTTGCAATAGGTAAATATACAGTACCCAAACAAACCAACAAAGAAATTATTGCAGCGCCTCAAGGAGCTACATGCTGATGTCTTGCCGCCACTTCAATGCTTGGAACTGGTGGCTCTCTTTGTAAGTGCACTGTTTTATTTGTCATGCCAGTTATTTTACTGGCATTTAGATAAAGCCTTTTAATTCATGTGAAATCTATCATTTTCAATAAATATACTACACTATATGTGGTCCCCTGTTTGTGGCTCCGTGTGGTGAGAGCTTTTTTCCCCAGACAGTATCGAGCAATTCTCCTGACTGTCCCCAGTGGTGAGAAGCGTTACTGAGGGGTGTCCCCATTGGGAGAATAGAGCTGGTTGACCACGTGTAAAGGATCCTGTTGACAGAAACGTGCATACTGCTGCTTTCCTCTGTCAGCTGTATTGTTGTTGGTGAGTGCATTTTAGTTCTGTTACTTACGTGTGGTGCAGAGGATTTTCATTAGCTGGACACTTTTTTGCGGTGATATTTATCACATATTTCGGACTCTCTTGCATTGAACTTCATTCACACTGATTTATTTTTATTATCCCTTTTGAGCATTGTGGATGCTTTCTGCACATTGTGAATGCTGTTGATAGCACGTGCTTTAAGTTTGTAATATTCTGGAGGAGCTGTATTATTATCTTTGTAAAAAAAAACAAAAGCCTTCTTATACCCTTAAAATAGGCTTTGACTACTCTGCCACAGATAAGAGTCTCACAGACATGTATAAACCTCAGCACAATAATGTTTGTGAAATGAAACGTTTACATTATGTAGGATTTTGTGCACACTGAAAATATAAAGGGAGCTAACACATTGTCTGAGCCTACCTTAAAGAAGAACTTCATTAAAATAGTCAGGGACTGCTTAGCAAGCAGCAACTGTTGAGACAATAAACAGGGCCATCTTTAATTTTGCTTGGACCCTGGGCATATATTTTCTTCTCTCCTAATGCAATTTCGCTCTCCACCCCAGCCCCTGAACTCAACACAATGTCCATGCACAAATAGTCTTTTTTACCAAAATGTAGGAGCAGCATCGTTTAGAGGCAACCTTCCTCTCCTGAATGCAGAAAAATCACATTCAGGAAAGGAACATTTTGGCAAAAAAATGGCAAACGCTGCAAAAACGCATTTAAAGCGTGTAAACACGCCTAGCTGCATTTAGCACTTAGGTGTTTGTTCATTTCAATGGCAAGAACTCTGCCCTATGAAATGAATAAAGATCCAAGTGCTAAACATGGTACCGCGTTTACATGCGTTTTTTCCACGTTTAGCATTTTTCTGCTGCCAGAGTATTTAACATCTAGGGGTGTTCCAGTGTAACTCAGTCAGGAGAGCAAGCAGACTGAGAGATCGCCTGCACCGGTTGCAGTCACTGATCAATGATAATTTATACATGTCCCTTCACCCTTCCCCAGGGCATATTCTCTTATCACAACACAAATCATCTGCTCCCCAGCACAAATGCTCTCACTCTCCAAACGTTCCTCCTCTGCCCATATTCCCTCCCCTTCCCATAACTAATTCCCCCCCCCCCCAGCATAAATCCTATCCTCTAGGAAGGCCCAGAAGCCCCAACCCCCTCCCAGAATAACCTTTTTTTTTATGGTTTTCCAAAGCGTTATTGGGGGTTTTTTTGCTAAAAAATGAAAAAAAAAATTTGGAATATGTCCTTTTACAATAATATGACATGCTATTCCTACTATATAACATAAGCACCTTACTAAAAGATTTGAGACTTTATGTAAAATCTTAAATTATGGCAAGTTCTATCAGTTGAAGACAAGCAAATCCTGGAATACAGTTCAAGTAACACTACATCTCAATGCAATTCCCGAACAAGAGAAATATGCATTTTTGCCAATAGGGAGCATTGTGGGGGAAAGATTTCAGTTTAATTTGCTTGTGGGCTCCATCTTGTACCTCCTACAGTTGGGTGATTGTTGGGATACAGTAGGTGATAGTTTCTGTTCTCTCAGGCCTTAATTGTCAGTTAAAAGGGTAAATTTGTCTGACAAATTAATTTATCTCTATAATCTTTCAATGATTCCTATTAATGTTCTCCACCACCACAACATAATGTTTTCCTATAGTCTGCTCAGTAAATTGTTTTTGCTTTTCCTCCGCTCAGTAAAATGGGAGACCAACATTTAGAGTTTGGAAACTTTTCCACTGTGCAATTTCTGCTGAGAGCAAAACTGCAATTTGCAAATATTGTGAAAATACATATTCTTTTCCAAATGCTACAAGGATGATAAAACACATCCTGGCATGTCAGAAGTCCCCTAAAGACAGTACAAAATACTTTATGGAATGAAATGATGAGAACCATAATGAAAGTGCAAGTAGCTTTTCCCACTGGGATTCTCATACCAGAAACAATTTTTGCTGCTTCTGGATCATAACAAAGTGTTTTTCTTTTCCAGCAGTATCTTCAAGTGTTACAAACCACGGCCTCCCAAAAATATACCATATTTCAATTTATAGATAAAATGACACCTAAAAATCAGGAGAACTTTTATCAAGCTTTTGCAAGAGCAATATATTTTCTGGATCATCATTGTCAATAACTGAAAATGCATATTGGCAGGAAGTTTTTAAATGATTATGAAGGAAAGGGGCTGGTTACCTGTTCCTATGTATAGTTGAAATGTTCTTAACATATACAGTCCTGGTTATTCTCTTTGTAATAAATAATATAATTTTAAAAAGCAAGTTTAGTTTATTTTCTGAATAAGCTGTGCTTTTATTTTAAGCATAATACTTTTATTTACACTACATTTCACCTTTTCAGTGTAACAAAACGACTTTCAATTTGTAGAACTAATACACGCTAGCATTTAAAAAAAAAAAAAAACCTTTTCCAAAAGTAGGTTTTTTTTCCCCATGGCTTCAAAGTTTCCAGAAATTTTACATCTCTACTCCCAGTACCTTCTCTCAGGACTTAATCCAAATCTCACCTCCCAGCACAAATACTATTCCTCCTTAATTCACTCTTCTAGAAGAAATCCTCTCAACCCCGAAATCTCTCTGCCAGCACTTATTCTTCCCCCTGCTCTCAATCCTGCTTTCAACATAAATCCCCCCCCCCCCAGTACTTCTCATCGATACAAATCCCCCCCTCCAGTCCACCTTCTAGCACTAGTCCTCTCTCAACCTCCCCCTAAAACAAATCCAGCCCCCCCCCAATCCCCCTGCCAGTACCAATTCTCCCTCTTCCAAATCCCCCCATCCACACAATCGTCTCTACCCAAATCCCCTCTTATCACAAATCACCCCCTCATTTTCACCCCCTCCCACTAAATTCCACCTCCGCAGCACAAATCCCATCCCCTCTCTTAGCAGAAATCTGCTTACCCCAGCACCAATCTCAGCTATCCCCCCAGCACAAATCACCCCTCCGCCCAGCTTCACCCTTCTAGCATAAATATTCCTTTCCCCCTCCAATCCACCTCCCAGCACTAATTATTTCCCACCTACCCCCAACACAAATCCACTCCCCCCCAGTTTCACTCTCCTAGCACAAATCCTCCTCTAGCCCCCAAATTCCACCCCAGCACAAATTCTATCTTTCCTAAATCAACTTTCTTAGCACTAATCCTCTCACCCTCTTATCTGTCCTGGGACCAATTCTGTTTAATTTATTCATAAACGACCTAGAGGATGGGATATCCAGCACAATCTCAGTATTTCCAGACGATACTAAGCTAAGCAGGCCAATTTCTTCTATGCAGGACTTGGTAACCTTACAAGCAGACCTGAACAAAATAATGGGATGGGAAACTACATGGCAGATGAGGTTTAATGTTGAAAAAGTTAGGGTAATGCTCGCTAAGGGGTGAACCTCTGGGTGAATCTAAGATGGAAAAGGACCTGGGGTCCTAGTGGACAACAGGCTTGGCAATGGCATGCAATGCCAAGCCGCTGCAAGGAAAGCCAACAGAATACTGGCATGTATAAAAAAGAGTATTCACTCCAGAGATAGAGATTATTCTCCCACTTTACAAGACTCTGGTCTGGCCACATCTTGAATATGCCGTCCAGTTCTGGGCACCGGTCCTCAGCAAGAATGTGCTGGAACTAGAGAGAGTTCAGAGAAGGGCAAGAAAGATAATTAGGGGAATGGAGGACATCAGCTACGAGAAAAGACTACAAGCACTGAACTTATTCTCTCTGGAGAAGAGACAATTGAGAGGGGATATGATATCAATGTATGAATACCGATCTGGTGACCATAGCATAGGGAACAAACTTTTCAGAGAAGGGGAATACAAAAAGACACGGGGCCACTCACTAAAACTAGAAGATAACTGATAATGGGGTACTTTGACGCAGTAGTGGGCTTGAGCACGATATGGCCATATGGTGGGACCAAATCCCCATTTTTATTTATGGATTGTCTTCAGATTTGGTAGTAATTTCTTTTGCATTTGCGCGCTATTCTTTTTTAATATACATGTCTTTTGGTTCATAGCTGCAGCAGCTTTAGAAATACATGGGTATGCTCCCCCAAATTTTTTGCCTGTTTATTATGTATTCGGTCTGACCAGACTATCGAGGTTGAGCAACCCTCCCCACCCCCCCACACACACCTGTACTCAATCAGTGTCCACCATCAAGTGGATATAGGAGGAGTCCCCTGTAGTGCATTTGCACATCTTTCCCAGCAAGGAGTATTATCTCCAAGGGTTAGAAAGGCTGGATTCATCTCTTTTTCATGGATAGTGTAGGACCCACTGATAATGGGGTACTTTGATGCAGTAGTGGGCTTGAGCACGATATGGCCATATGGTGGGACCAAATTCCCATTTTTATTTATGGATTGTCTTCAGATTTGGTAGTAATTTCTTTTGCATTTGCGCGCTATTCTTTTTTAATATAAAACTAGAAGAAGAGCGGTTTAACCTTAAACTACATAATGGGTTCTTTACTGCCAGAGAGGTAAGGATGTGGAATTCTCTTCCACAAGCAGTGGTATCAGCTGGAGCATCGATAGTTTCAAAAAACTGTTAGATGGGCACCTTAAAGACCACAACATACAGGGGTATACGATGTACGGTTAACAGCAAACACACACATCACAAGTTGAACTGAATGGACTGGTGTCTTTTTTCAACCTCGCTAACTATGTAGCTACAGTGCCTTGCGAAAGTATTCGGCCCCCTTGAACTTTGCGACCTTTTGCCACATTTCAGGCTTCAAACATAAAGATATAAAACTATAATTTTTTGTGAAGAATCAACATTAAGTGGGACACAATCATGAAGTGGAACGAAATGTATTGGATATTTCACACTTTGTTAACAAATAAAAAACTGAAAAATTGGGCGTGCAAAATTATTCAGCCCCTTTACTTTCAGTGCAGCAAATTCTCTCCAGAAGTTCAGAGAGGATCTCTGAATGATCCAATGTTGACCTAAATGACTAATGATGATAAATAGAATCCACCTGTGTGTAATCAAGCCTCCGTATAAATGCACCTGCACTGTGATAGTCTCAGAGGTCCGTTTAAAGCGCAGAGAGCATCATGAAGAACAAGGAACACACCAGGCAGGTCCGAGATACTGTTGTGGAGAAGTTTAAAGCCGGATTTGGATACAAAAAGATTTCCCAAGTTTTAAACATCCCAAGGAGTACTGTGCAAGCGATAATATTGAAATGGAAGGAGTATCAGACCACTGCAAATCTACGAAGACCTGGCTGTCCCTCTAAACTTTCAGCTCATACAAGGAGAAGACTGATCAGAGATGCAGCCAAGAGGCCCATGATCACTCTGGATGAACTGCAGAGATCTACAGCTGAGGTGAGAGACTCTGTCCATAGGACAACAATCAGTCGTATACTGCACAAATCTGGCCTTTATGGAAGAGTGGCAAGAAGAAAGCCATTTCTTAAAGACATCCATAAAAAGTGTTGTTTAAAGTTTGCCACAAGCCACCTGGGAGACACACCAAACATGTGGAAGAAGGTGCTCTGGTTAGATGAAACAAAAATCAAACTTTTTGGCAACAATGCAAAACGTTATGTTTGGCGTAAAAGCAACACAGCTCATCACCCTGAACACACCATCCCCACTGTCAAACATGGTGGTGGCAGCCTCATGGTTTGTGCCTGCTTTTCTTCAGCAGGGACAGGGAAGATGGTTAAAATTGATGGGAAGGTGGATGGAGCCAAGTACAGGACCATTCTGGAAGAAAACCTGATGGAGTCTGCAAAAGACCTGAGACTGGGATGGAGATTTGTCTTCCAACAAGACAATGATCCAAAACATAAAGCAAAATCTACAATGGAATGGTTCACAAACATATCCAGGTGTTAGAATGGCTAAGTCAAAGTCCAGACCTGAATCCAATCGAGAATCTGTGGAAAGAACTGAAGACTGCTGTTCACAAATGCTCTCCATCCAACCTCACTGAGCTCGAGCTGTTTTGCAAGGAGGAATGGGCAAAAATTTCAGTCTCTTGATGTGCAAAACTGATAGAGACATACCCCAAGCGACTTACAGCTGTAATCGCAGCAAAAGGTGGCGCTACAAAGTATTAACTTAAGGGGGCTGAATAATTTTGCACACCCAATTTTTCAGTTTTTTTATTTGTTAAAAAAGTTTGAAATAACCAATAAATTTCGTTCCACTTCATAATTGTATCCCACTTGTTGATTCTTTACAAAAAATTACAGTTTTATATCTTTGTTTGAAGCCTGAAATGTGGCAAAAGGTCGAAAAGTTCAAGGGGGCCGAATACTTTCGCAAGGCACTGTATGTAACCCTCAGCACCAATCTTAGTTATTCCCCTCCCCAGATCAGTGTGTCCCCAGTACAATACTCCCAGTTCAGCCTATCCTCTAGTAAAACCCCCAAGATCAGGTTGCCAGGTTAGTCTGTCCAACAGTTCATCCCACCCCCCCCCCCCCCAAAGTAAGTCTGTCCCCCAGTACAATCCTCCCAGGTCTGTCTGTCCCCCTGTACAATTCCCCACCATGTCAGTCTGCCCTTTAGTACAATATTCTCAGGTCAGTCTATCCCCCAGTACAATCCCCCCTCCTCAGGTCAGTCTGCCCCCCTGTAAAATCTCTCCTGCTCAGGTCAATCTGTTCCTAGTACAATTCCACCTCTCCCCAGGTCAGTCTGTCTCCTAGTACAATGTTCCAGGTAAATCTGCCCCCGGCCAGTGTGACCCCTAGTGCAACTCCCCCTTCAGTCTGTCCCCCACTATATCCCCTTTCCCCTGGAGAGGCTGTCCCCAGTACAATTCTCTAAGGTCTGTTTGTCCCCGGGTACAATCACTCCCTCCTTAAATTTACAGATACAGCATGGCATGGGTGACCTACATCCTCCCGGGCTCATGCTTGTGCATGTCATGTGACACCACAGAGCCAGGAGGGGCTAAGAGGAAGCTATTCTTAACTACAAGGGGCAGAGAGTGATGACAGCTTCAGCAATGTTGGGGGGGGGTCATGGCATTGAAGAACTGGAGCACCCTGCAGGCAACTAACATACTTATTGTGGATAAAATATTAATAATTTATTGCTGCATGGGACTCTGCAATCCACATACAGTAGTAGCGGTCGCTACATACAGTAAGCTGTGTCCTCTGCTGCAGAGGTAGAAGCAACTTCCTTCTGCTGCTGAAAATATAAAAGGATCAAGAGATCTTTCTGAAATTTAGGAACCCCCTTGTGTTTTTGTGGATGAATACAAGGTAGGCTATGATTGGCTGAGGTAGAGAGGAGTGTCTATAGACATCACAATCTCCACCTCAGCCAGTCAGGTAGATTTCTGCATCCCAAGTGGCCAGTTATTGCATATCAGGTGGATTTCTGCATCCCAAGTGGCCAAACAGTTAAACAGTTATTGCATGTGCGAGATCAGTTTTTTCCAAGCTGGCCCAAAGTAAGTCGGTTATGTCCTATTATTCCTGGAGTTCTGCTTTAATGCTTAAGGAAAGTGACTAGTGTGAAAGTGTCCTGGGAGTCACACATCAAGTCAAAACCTGCTGTATGATAGTGAATGGCAGTCTCAGTCTGGACTCCTGCCAGGCCATGCCCCCAATGCATTTCTGCCCACCAGAGCTTTCCCCATGAGTAGGAGTAAAGGTGGATTGAAACGCGTTGGGGGCGTGGCCTGGTGGGGGGTCCAAGCTGAGACTACCGTTTACTATAACACAACAGGTCTTGATTAGGGATAGGCTGTGTGTTTGAGTCGAACGTCAGCTGTTCCTGTGTTCCCTGATGATTTGCAGCAATTAATGCACTCTTACAGTGTATTGATTGCTGATGATTGGCCAAAGCATGCACCTGACCTTTATGCTTTGGCCAATCAGAGCATTGTACTGTGAGACCCATGATTGGCAAAAGGCAGAGTGCCTTTGGCTATTCATGGCTCAGAAGCGAAGTCCACACCCCACACTATATAAGGCTGCTGCTTATATGGCAGCCGTGTATAGTGTGTGACAATGGAGATTAGGCAGGTAGTTAGTGTGTTCCATAAGTTTAGTGCAGTCATTGTAGTGTACAAGCATACCCCACTTTTAAAATGTATGGATTTGTTGTAGTCCTGGGTCCCCTTTCGGTGCTCCCCAAGTTTGGTGTCCCTGTCGCTTATGGTTTGGGAGCAGTGTCATGTCAAGCTGACCAGGGTTTCCCATAGACGCCGATGAGTGAGTACTGGAAGCTGAAGATTGGTCTGGGTAGGAAAGGAGTGAAGGTGCCCTGTATTTAAGTAGTTAAGGGGACTCTATGATAGAATTAAAAAAGAAAATGGCGTGCGGTGCCCCCCCAAAATCTATACCAGGCCCTTTGGGTCTGGTATCGATTTTAAAGGAAACTCCACGCCAAAATTAAAAAAAAAAAAAAAACACTCTTATCCAAGCATTCAGCCTGGTAGGCCAGTAAAGGGGGGGGCAAGGGGTGGGGCCACGCAGCCATGTCACCCAGTGACACCACCACATCTGACGTTATGTGACGTCATGTGATGTCAGAAGGGGGCAGTGCTACCAGGTGATGTAGCCAAGTGGCCCCGCCCCTTGCCTATATAAGAGCTGTCAAAGCGGAAAGGAAGGCAGACGGCGGGAGGCCTCCCAAGAAGTAGAAGCGTTTTTATTTTTTATATTTTCCAGGTCCGGTGGGCATCATGATTGACAATGGATTTACATTGAGGGACACTATTTTTTTTTTTCATTTTTATTTTTTAATAAAGGACTTGTCATAAACTGTTTCCTGTGTTTCTTACTTTTTGACATTTTTTTTTGGTGAATAGGTAGGGATACGATGTACCCGATACTCATCCATATGGGGGGGGGGCTGGGATCTGGGGGCTTCCAAATTCAGATAAGCCCCCCCACCCGCAGACCCCGACAACCACAGCCCAGGGTTGTTGGGAAGAGGCCCTTGTCCCCATCAACATGGGGGCAAGGTGCTTTGGGGTGGGGGGGGCAGGCCCCCCTGCCCCAAAGCACCTGCCCCTCCATGTTGAGGGCATGTGGCCTGGTATGGCTCAGGAGGGGGTGCACTCGCTCGCCCCCCCCCCTTTCCTGACCTGCCAGGCTGCATGCTCGGATAAGGGTCTGGTACGGATTTTGGGGGGACCCTATGCCATTTTTTTTTTTAAATTTTTAAATTTTGGACTTTTTTTTAAAATCTGTATTACCGGGTGCAGGCAATACATTATAGTCGTAAGCAAGTTTAAATTACATTTTTTTCCTTTAGAAATGTCAGTATTGCTACAGCAGGCTCCATACATCGTACAGATGTACCACAGGTACAAGCAGGCCAAGGGGACCCCCCCAGGCACAATATTTAAAGGAATTTTATATTTTTATTGTTTCACTTTAAGCATCATTAAAACCACTGCTCCTTTAAAAACAATTGTCTTAAAAAAAAACATTTTACATATAGCTATTCAGGTTGAAAAAAAGACACAAGTCCATCTGGCTCAACCAATAAAAAACAAAAAACTGTAAAGAAAACCCAACCATACAATCCTATACACACAATCCTATACCCGCAGTTGATCCAGTGGAAGGCAAAACAACACCAGCAAAGCATGATCCAATTTGCTACAGCAGGGGAAAAATTTCTTCCTGATCCCCCGAGAGGCAATTGGATATTCCCTGGATCAACTTTACCTATAAATATTAGTACCCAGTTATATTATGTACACCTAGGAAAGAATCCAGGCCTTTTTTTTTTTTTTAAAGCAATATAGTGAGCTGGCCAGACCCCCCTTTGGAGGGAGTCTATTCCACATTTTCACAGCTCATACACTTTTTATCGCAATAACTTGCAGGAATTTAGATTTCTCTTACGTCCTCTGACAGTCGCCGCCACTTCATATTCATCACTAATGGGGTTATTGACCTTTGCTCCGCAGGAGTAGCTAGGCAACAAAATTTATTAATATCAAAGCTTTTAGCATATCCCACCCCTAGGGGGTGGTCCCCTCAGTCAATACCTCCCTGCTTCCTGCATTCCCAACTCAGTTTCTAATGCCTAGCTTAGGAGTAGGCTGGCTGTTCCTGTGCTGGGGCTCTCAGTCCCAGCCTCTATTCTCTTTTTGATTTTATTTCGAGTCTTTTTCTCTTTCTTTACTTAGCTGTTAATTTTCAGCATTAGTTAGCTTCTTCGGATGAAGATGATCGTGCGGAGCTGGGTCTCGGACTGGCCACCCTGGATCCCAGGGCTCAGGGCCAGGGGCTTCCCAGCCTGCCATCGAGCGTTCAGCGCAGGTTTCCCTGGCACATTCAACGACCCATCCCTGTTCGCTGCAGGGATGCTATCTGTGAGGTGGCTACCTCACTGGACGCCATTGCGGTTTCGCACCACAGTTCCACTGCGTCTTGGCTGCGACACTCCCTGTCCTCAGTGCAGCGGTTTGGTCGCTGGAGAAGGCTCCCCACGCCATCCGGACTGGTAAGTGTAACTCTATGTGGGGACCTGTCTATTTGGGTGTCAGTCTGGGACTGTGTGACCCTGCATGTCTGTGTGGCTGCTGAGCTCCCTGTCAGATTCCTGTGTGGAATTGCTGCCTGTGTGTGGGCTGCGAGGGGGGGGGGGCTCTCCCGCTCTGCTGGGTGAATGTATGAAGCAGTCTGGGCTTAGGCGTGCCGTGCGGCGATCACTGCGGCGACCCGCCATTTTTTTGCGGCAGAATTATGGTGGCCGGTCCTGTGTGGTAAGGTGCAGCGTTTTGGCGCCAAACGCCGCCATTTTGGCGGCGATTGATCAGGCCACATGTCGGCGCCATTTTCTATTTGCCTAAGGAATCCTCAGCCGAGCGGCCATGTTTGTGTAGCCTTACATAGGCTTTATAGGGGCGGTCAGTCATTGCATCACTTCCTTTTGCTCTGGGACAGCGATCGGTGCAGCAGCCTGTGTGATCTCTCCAGGTTTTTACCTTTCCTTTTCCTGTATTCCTTGCCCAGTGTTCTTATCCCTGTGGGGGTCGGTGTATTCAGTGGGTGCGGTGGGCTGCGCTCGCCGCGATCTTAAAGGGGCAGTACTCCTTTTTTCCTAATATTGCTAGGGCATGGATTCTCAGGATTGCAAGTTTCCTCCCACCTTGGTGGGGGGCCAAGGGGCTGCTGCATCCCCCGAGGGGGCTGATCTGGCTACTATTGTGGCGAACTTGGCTGTTCAGGTGCAGATGCTGGTGGCTGATCGATCCACAAAACGGCCCAGAGTGTCTATTTCCTCTGATTCAGAGGGCGATGGGGCTGCTATGGCTGGAGTGCCCTTCTCAGGGTCTCACTCCTCTCTAGACCTTGTGGGGTCTGAGGGGGAGGCTGAGGTGGAAGGGGTTGATAATTCTCCCCCTGGCTCGTCTGAAGAGCTGGCACTCATGGATGAGTTGGTTGCTTCTATCAAGCAAACGCTGCATTTGCAGGATGAACCATGTCCTCCTGCTTTGATGTCCTCTTATGGGACGCAAAGGAAACGCAAGACATCGCAGGTTTTTCCTTGCTCTACAGAATTTCAGCGCGCGGTTGATGAGCAATGGCGCAATTTAAAGAAGCCTTTTGCTGTGCCGAGTAGGTTCAAACTGCGTTATCCATTTACACCCACCACTGATGAGCGTTGGTGTGTGCCGCCTCAGGTGGATCATGCAGTGGCGATTTTGATTAAATCCACTGCGATCCCCGCTGAGGATACCCCGGTGTTCCGGGACCCGACGGACAGTAGTTGGAGTCTCTGGCCCGTCATGCTTATACGGTTGCTGGTTCTATGCTGAAGCCTATTTTTGCTTCGATTATGGCAGCCCAGGCTATTGCGGATTGGACGCAGGTGCTCAGGCGCACCCTGGTGGCTGACTCTGCCCCGCCGACAACTTTGGCTATGGTGGATCAAATTCACCAGGGTGTCATGTATTTGTGTGATTTGGACTTGGTCCCTTTGGCTGCGCGTCTTTCAAGTGTGGCGGTATTGAACCGTCGCCTGATATGGCTGAAATGTTGGTCTGTTGACCAATCTTCTCGCAAGACTTTAGCTTATTTGCCCTACGCGGGATCCCGCCTTTTTGGCGAATCTTTGGATACTCTGATAAAGGGAATTTCTGGGGGTAAGAGCACTCTCTTGCCCCAAACCCACAAGAATAAGTTTGTTCGTGGTAAGAAGAATACCTCGTTTAGGCCCTCTCAGGGGTCATTTCGGGCCTTTCGGTCGCACTATAAGGGCAAGCCCTTCAAGGGCCATGGCTCCCAGAAGAAGCCGTGGACAGGTAAGCAGAAGTCCGGCCAGTCCGGGTCTGCTGCCCATAACAATGCGGCCTGAAGGGACGCCCTCACCCGGTTCTGGGGTGGGGGGACGTTTGCTCGGTTTTCTTCAACCCTGGCTGGACGGCATTCGGGACAGGTGGGTTCAGGAAATCGTTCGATCTGGATACAAGATCGAGTTTCTCTCTCGGCCGGCGGGCAGATTTTTCCCCTCAAACCTTCAGCTGACTCTGGAGCGCTTGCAGGATCTGCACCTGGCGGTGCGGGACCTGCGGGCCCAGGGAGTGGTGGTTCCGGTGCCTCATCGGGACAGATTTCGGGGGTTCTATTCCAATCTGTTCACTGTGCCCAGAAAGGAGGGCAAGGTACGTCCGATTCTGGACTTGAAAGCTCTGAACCGCTTTGTGCGGGTTCGCAAGTTCCGCATGGAATCCCTGCGCTCGGTGGTGGCTGCCCTGGTTCCGGGGGAATTCATGGCCTCCATCGATCTGAAGGATGCGTACCTTCACATCCCCATTTTCGAGGGTCACCAGAGGTACCTTCGATTCGCCATTGCGGAGGATCATTACCAATTCGTGGCGTTACCCTTTGGTCTCGCTTCGGCTCCACGGGTCTTCACCAAGGTGCTTGCGCCGGTTCTGGCTTTATTGAGAGCCCAGGGCATTTCTGTCCTGGGGTATCTGGACGATATCCTGATTCGGTCTGCGACCAGTCAGGGCCTGGTGACCGACCTGTCCATCACGGTGCAGACTCTGCAGGAGTTCGGGTGGACGATAAATTTTCCAAAGTCAACTCTGTGTCCGTCGGTTCGTCTTCCCTACCTGGGAATGATCCTGGACTCTGCTCAAGCGAAGGTCTTCCTGCCGGAAGACAAGCTCCGGACGCTTCAGGACGCAGTTCAGTCCCTCAGGGACAATCAGTACTCGTCCCTCCGGACGTGTATGAGGTGTGTGGGATTGATGGTCTCGGCCTTCAAGGCAATCCCTTTTGCCCAGTTTCACATGCGGGGTCTCCAGGCGGAGATTCTGGCCGAGTGGGACGGGCGACCGCAATCTTTGGATCTACGGATCTCATCGTACGAGTCATCGTACCAGAAGGGATCTTCTGTGGTGGCTCCGGTCCCCGGCGGTGTCGGGGGGCAAGTCTTTTCGCCCTTTCTCGTGGACGGTGATCACCACAGATGCCAGCCTGTCGGGCTGGGGTGGTGTTCTGGGCGTTCTGTCCGCCCAGGGAACTTGGTCGGAGGAGGAATCCTCTCTTCCGATCAACATTCTGGAATTGCGAACGATAAATCTCTGCCTTCTGCGTTGGACGGACAGGCTTCAAGGCCGTCCGGTTCGGGTGCAGACGGACAATGCCACAGCGGTGGCCTACATCAACCACCAAGGGGGCACCAGGAGTGCCCGAGCGGCTCGGGAAGTAGCCGACATTCTGTCTTTGGCCGAGACGCACGTCCCAGCGATAACGGCAGTTCACATTCCGGGGGTGGAGAACTAGCAGGCGGATTATCTGAGTCGCCAGACCCTGGACCAGGGAGAATGGTCCCTTCACCCGGATGTCTTTCAGATGCTGTGCGCGAAGTGGGGGTCCCCAGATGTGGACCTGTTCGCTTCTCGTCTAAACAACAAGGTGGAAAGGTTCGTAGCAAGGACGCGCAATCCTCGGGCAGACGCCTCAGACGCGTTAGTGACACCCTGGCGTCAGTATCGTCTGATGTATGCCTTTCCACCGATTCAACTGTTGTCCAGGTTCCTTCGCAGGTTAGCCTTGGAACCGCACACGGTGATTCTGGTGGCGCCGGACTGGCCTCGCCGGTCTTGGTATGCAGACCTCGTGAATCTGTCGGTCGATGCTCCGTGGCGTCTGCCTCTTCGAGAGGACCTCCTGTCTCAAGGACCGATTTTCCATCCTGCTTTACAGTCGCTGGCTTTAACGGCCTGGCTGTTGAAAGCCAGGTCTTGAAGGATAGGGGTCTCTCCCCTGAGGTCATTCCCACTTTTATTAAGGCCAGAAAGGCCTCTTCGGGGAAGATTTACTACCGTACTTGGAAGGCGTATTTTGCCTGGTGTGAGTCCAGGGGGTATTCCCCTCGCTCATACTCGGTATCGAGAGTGTTGGCTTTCCTTCAAACAGGCGTGGACCAGCGTTTGGCGTTGGCCACGATTAAGGGTCAGATTTCTGCGCTGGCCGTTCTCTTTCAACGCCCTGTGGCGTCTAATTCCTTGGTTAGCACCTTTGTTCAAGGGGTGCGACACTTGGCCCCTCCTTGGAGGGATCCTTTACCTCCATGGGATTTGAACCTTGTTCTGTCCGTGTTACAGCATGCTCCCTTTGAAAAGATCAGGGAGATCTCGTTGTCTCTGTTGTCCAAGAAGGTTGCCTTTTTGGTAGCGATCACTTCGGCTCGCAGGGTGTCGGAGCTGGCAGCCTTGTCCTGCAGCTCTCCCTACTTGGTGATTCACTTGGATAAGGTGGTCTTACGACCTAACCCTTCTTTTCTTCCGAAAAGGATCTCGGAATTTCACCTCAATGAGGACATTGTCTTGCCTTCGCTTTGCGCGAAACCTAAGCATCCAAAGGAGGTGGCTTTGCATTCCTTGGATGTTGTTCGGGCAATCAGGGTTTACCTGTCATCGACTAAATCCTTTCGCAAGTCTGATTCTCTATTTGTCCTTCCAGAGGGTCTTCGGAAGGGCATGGCAGCGTCGGCTGCGACCCTCGCCAAATGGATCAGACAGACCATTGTGCAAGCCTATGCTTTGAAGGGGAAGGTTCCTCCTTTCCCTGTGAAGGCGCACTCTACCAGGTCTCTGAGTACGTCTTGGGCCTATCGTCATCGGGCTTCTGTGGCCCAGGTGTGTAAGGCGGCGACTTGGTCGTCCATTCACACCTTCTCCAAATTCTACAAGGTGGATGTTCAGGCATCAGCGGATGCTTCCTTTGGCCGCAAAGTTCTTAGTGCGGCGGTGCCTTATGCCCCATACACACGTGCAGATTATCTGCAGACTTTTGTCTGCAGACTTACCTTTTCTATGTAGTGCAAGGGCCTGCCGGATTGCATACAAATTAAAAGTGTTTAGGTTTGACCTCATATTATATGGTTTTGGTAAGTCTGCAGACAAAAGTCTGCAGATAATCTGCACGTGTGTATGGGGCATTAGGGTCCCTTGTTTTGGGTCCTTGGCTGTTGGGATGTCTTTATCCCTAGGTTACTTGTTTTCCTGGGTTGTGGCTCCTGTTGAGCACGTTTTTTTCCTGTTGCCCAGTTGGTTTCCCTACTTGGTAAGGTTCCTTTTTCTCTGATGTGGGTACTGCGTTGCTTTAGGCGCGGCTGCGTTTTTTCCCACCCCTCATGTCTACAATGCTTTGGGACGTCCCCATTAGTGATGAATATGAAGTGGCGGCGACTGTCGGAGGACGTAAGAGTAAACGGAATTTTTGTAAAATCTTATCTGTAAAATTAATTCTCTGAGTCCTCCGACAGTCGCCGCCCCCGCCCCTCTTTTGGGGTTTGTTTATGTACTCTACTGCTATGCTACTGAAACTGAGTTGGGAATGCAGGAAGCAGGGAGGTATTGACTGAGGGGACCACCCCCTAGGGGTGGGATATGCTAAAAGCTTTGATATTAATAAATTTTGTTGCCTAGCTACTCCTGCGGAGCAAAGGTCAATAACCCCATTAGTGATGAATATGAAGTGGCGGCGACTGTCGGAGGACTCGGAGAAAGGAATTTTACAGGTAAGATTTTACAAAAATTCTGTTTTTTCATGTTCGTGTCCCATTGACTTTAATAGAGTTCGCATGTTCACTAGAACTTTTTCCCTATTCGAGATGTTCTGATGTGAACCACACAGGGAGGTGTTAGGCCCATCCAGGGGCGGGCTGGGCCAGGGGGCAAAGTGGCAATTTCCCCCCAGGCCGCTCTGATTCCCTGTAAAATGGGCCGCTGTACAGGCAGCTCAGGACTGTGCATGTGCCGGAGCTGACCGAGTGCTGCTGCTCGGGCGGCTCTGGCAGGGGTTACAGAGTGGAGGAGCAGTGAATGTCTCTATCTTCCACTGCAGCTGCGAGCCGGCGATATGTCCTGTGACAGGGATGTTAGCTGTACCTGTCACACAGGACAGAGTGTTTGTGTTCCATTCTTACGGAGCAAAGCCCTCCCCCACCTCCTCTGTAGAAATGAGAGAACAGATCTGCTCTGCCTCCTCCCGCCCCTCTCTTCCTGTGCCCGCCCACACATTCTCTTCAC
The DNA here is from genome assembly GCF_965119305.1 of Pelophylax lessonae. NCBI lineage: Eukaryota > Metazoa > Chordata > Amphibia > Anura > Ranidae > Pelophylax > Pelophylax lessonae. The sequence goes on along the minus strand of NC_138771.1, from coordinate 344,002,848 downwards.
ATCACACGGGCTGTCTCGAGTGTGGGCGGGTAAGTTTAAAGTTGTCTAGTCGGGAGTGCACAGTGCTTTTCTAATCCTGCATATGCATGCTTTTGGATGAGTTTGTGTTAGGCAGTCTGCAACTGAGAGTTGTTTTCCTGGCTTTGAGTGGTGTTTCTAAGTCTTAGTACCCAGCTCACAAAGAACTGCTCTTGTTGGCCATAGAAACCAGTCAGACTTTCCTGCTCCTCTTTAGCCCCATGTCAAATGAGTGTTTCTGCTACTAATGACAAATCCCAAGACAAACCACTGATAGAATTGCTCCTTTGCTGGGTGTAAATGCTGTAGAAGTTCACTCACTTACTTGGAAGCAAAGAGCGACATTTCACTGATCAAGTGAGGGAGCCACTCCATAGGAAAAGGTAAGTGGTTTGTTACTGGTGAGTTTTAGAGGATTGCTGGTCTAACATGGCCTTCATTCTCCTGGACTTCTACAATGGACACTCTGATTACTATGGGACATGTGCTGTTTTTTCCTTTTCACTTTTATGTATGGAGCCCAGTATTTAGATCTCCACTGGATGTACGGTCCTCGCTGTATGTCCTTTAAAACCACTTCTGGACCGGAAGGATTCCCCCCCTTAATGACCAGGCCATTTTTTGCGATTCAGCACTGCGTTATTTTAACTGACAATTGCGCGGTCGGGCGACACTGTACCCAAATACAATTGATGTCCTTTTTCCCCACAAACAGAGCTTTCTGTTGGTGGTATTTGATCACCTCTGCGATTTTTATTTTTTTGCACTATAAACAAACAAAAGAGCGACAATTCTGAAAAAAAAAAAAAAACATTTTTCACTTTTTGCTATATAACATTCACAATAATAATTAAAAAAAAATTAAAAATCAAACTTTTTCATAATTTTAGGCCAATTTGTATTCTGCTACATATTTTTGGTAAAAAATAAATCCCAATAAGCGTATTTTGATTGGTTTGCGCAAAAGTTATCGTGTCTACAATGTCAGTTAGGTGTCCAATCTGTCCGCCGCAATGTTGCAGTCCTGCAAAAAAATCGCTTATCGCTGCCAAATTGCCAATACTAGTAAAGAATAAACATGACATAAATCTTTCCCCTAGTTTGTAGACACGATAACTTTTGCGCAAACCAATCAAAATACGCTTATTGGGATTTATTTTTTACCAAAAATATGTAGCAGAATACAAATTGGCCTAAAATTATAAAAAAGTTTGATTTTTAATTTTTTTTATTATTATTGTGAATGTTATATAGCAGAATGTGAAAAATATTGTTTTTTTTCAGAATTGTCACTTTTTTTTGTTTATAGCACAAAAAATAAAAATCGCACAGGTGATCATATACCACCAAAAGAAAGCTCTATTTGTGAGGAAAAAAAAGGATATCAATTTTATTTGGTTACAGCATCGCACGACCGCGCAATTGTCCATTAAAATAACGCAGTGCCGAATCGCAAAAAATGGCCTGGTCATTAAGGGGGAAAATCGTCCGCTCCAGAAGTGGTTAAAACATTTTTCTAGGTGGCACTGATGTGGAGACACTAATATGGCGCACTAATAGGTGGCACTGATGCAATGATGGGCTGCACTGATGAGCAGGCACTGAAAGGTAGCACTGATTGGCGTCACTTGCTGGGCATTGCTGAGGCTGCACTGTAATGCTGTGCTCTGATTATCTGTACAGGTCTCCCCTGCGAGGAGATGCCCCTGATCTGGCTCTCCACATTTTACACATGATCCACTGTGATTGGACACAGCCAATCACATGTGCAATGAGCCGCGGCATCGGCTCTTTAACGAGATCGGGGTCATATTGGTCTTGTTTCATAACAACATCAATACCCGCTATAAAAACCAGATGGGCATGGATGGTGAGCTGATTCGGTGGTTCAACGGGCCACTTGACTAGATTTGCCCCCCAGGCCTAAGGCTGCCAGCCCTCCCCTGGGCCCATCCCTAATCTTAACTTGATGTGCTGCTCCTGGGACACCTAGTCACTCTCTACCATGGATTATAGGCGAGCTCCCTTCCCAGCCACCACTCACAGCGGTGGGCAAAGGACTTCATTCCCATACAGCCTGAGCAGCTCACGAGCATATCCTCTGTTCGCAATCCCTAAAGAAACTTTCACAAAAAAATAAATAAATCATACAAAGGTGCTAACAGGTATAAAAAGGATTAAACTACAGGTTCCTGCACTTACACTTTCAGTGCCTCAGTTCTGCCCACGTGCTTGGCCAGTTTGATTTGGTAAAGTTGTGATACCTCCTTGTAGTGGCACTTCTTCCCACAGATTCCTATTGGCCACTGAGGCAGCCCACCATAGTGTTTTTTCATTAGGAATGCATTAGGAAGGCTGGCAAGGGGGCAATCTTGAAAATTATCTGAGGTCTCAAGCATTGCCTGTTTAGAGCAGCATGGCATTTGGGTGTAGAGGGAGCAATAAAAGCTTCTACGGATATTCCCTAGGTGACTGCACTTTTACTTTTTTTTTAAGTTTGCTCTTACTACTGTTGTTGATGTGGTTAGCATTGCTAACCTTTCCTTTCAAAAATGAGAGACCCCTAGTTGTTATGCAGATAGCTTTAATATTTGAAGTCTCTGACCCTGGGCAAGTTTTGTAGATTTTCCTGATCTGCATTCTTTTCCTGGGTCAGTTTCTCAGAAATTGTGGAAGGCACTGGATCAGCAAAACTAGGTGGGTAGCATTTTTTTAATGTGAATTTCTTTCATGTCTGGTTTATCTGAAGAGATATCCATTGTATTATTATATCAGAAACGTTTCGTATCTTGCTTAGGGGAACAAATTGTGAAAACTGGGCTACTCTTCTACTTTTTCTCTTCGTGTGCAATACTGTATTTCATGCTTTGAGATGTTTAATTATGCTTCCACTTTTACCCCTGCAAAAACAAAAAAAAAAAAAAAACTGCCAAAATGAATCACGAATTCTAAAGATAACCTGTCTTCACCAATCAATGCCAGGTGTACCAGTAATGACAAGATTGACAGGAAGCCTTGTGAAAGATAAGAATGTATAACTGCTTGTTCTGAATAATTTTACTGTGCACAATCTTCATGGAAACATGATAACTTCCTACAGTTTGAATTATTTTATAAAATCGCCCTTTGGAATATAAACTGCCGTAAAATAGAAAAGTACAAAAACAGAGAGCATAATACAATTCACATATGCTTTATTCAGAATATATAATGGGCAAATGCAGCACAGCATCAATCATCACTTTATACAGGTCTGATCAACTAATTTGGGCACACATACAAATCTATTGAGAGTTGTACACTAACTGCTTTATTAGGTTTTATTATATGCCAGGTCTATTTCCGGAAAGTCTATTTCCCTTGTTTAAAGTGGAACTTTAGGCAAAACTTTTTTCATTTTGGATAAAGTAAGAGAGGGTTATAACCCCTGCCAGTTTTTTTTATTTGCCATCCGTGTCCCAATGGGGAGATTTACCTTCACTTCCTATCCCATATCCAAAACAGGAAATGAGGAAATCCCTGCAAATTAGAGAAATCCATTTGGGGACCCCAGATCATCAGAACTGTGCCCCTTCTATTACTTTTCTTGGGACAGCCAAAAATTTGAGCTTTTCGTTTACTTTCACTTTTAAGGATGATGGTAAAGTGGACAACCAGAGCGGATTAATCTCCCTAATGAAGGCATACATTAGTGTTGCTATTCATCTCCACTCTATCCAAAACTAAAAAGTTTTTCCTTTAGTTCTACTTTAAAGTTCAAGTTTGGTTTCTGTGTTGCATCTTGACTGACACTGCAAGATTTACCTAATGCCTCGTACACATGCAACGATTGTTGGCCGTGAATTTTCGGCCAACGTCCGATCGGCCGATTTTCGGCTTGTTAGTATGATGCTTCCGACAACCGACCGCGACTTTTCGGCCGAACAAAATCTGGTGCGCATGCTATAAAATTTTTGTTGGCCGTCAACAGAACGGCCGATTTTCCGTCAGTCAATACAGATTTCGGCAGACAAAAATCAGTTGAGCAAGACTGGGCATGCTCAGAGAAGAAAAAACACACGGAAAGTAAACCAGCACATGACATCACTTCTGAAGTTGGTTGTTGTTGGCCGGGAAAATTTGTGTGCAGTCTTAGAGCACATTTCAACCAACACAACAACACTGGACAAAAGACGGCCGATCGGTCGGCCGATAATCGTTGCATGTGTACGAGGCTTTAGAGAAAATAATGGCAAACTTCTGAACAAGTATGGAGGCTGTCATTGCTAACCCCACTCTTCTCCCTTCTAAAGATGCTACTTGTTTGGCTCTCATGCTTCAATACTTTCCAAAGTCACAAACCCTAAATAAATATGCTGTTCTGACTTTCATTACTTGTATACTTCTTACTTAAAAAGGTCTGCAAAATTTCAACTGTTAAAGGGTATGCATTTTTTAGTTTTGGATAGGCTAGGGCAGACTTTCACAATTTTTTTTTTAACCAAAGAGGGACTTCTTGAAACAATTTACAGGTTTTAGGGAGCCCTGTTAAAATTCTACTCCAACTCAAAGTATATAAGTGTTATCAGTACATTGAGGCTATAATATGTTTTTTAATGCCCCTCTATACATAAAACAATTTCAGAAATAAACCTAATGACCAGGAAAAAAAAGGCAGACAGCGGGCATTGTAGTGCTTCCTAAATATGAGTGAATAGTGAACAAAGGACCTCATACCTTGGTGGTCAGTAATAAAAGAACCCCCTTACATTGGTGGTCAGTGAGAGATGGCCCTTTCGATTTGTTGTTAGTGGTAGAAGACAGCTAAAAACATCATTAGTATCAGTCTACTTACCTAGGATGAGATGAAAGTCCCACACCAATAGCTTAGCCAAGTAGGTTTGGTGCCATAACTATACTGTCACCAATAGGCAGGAGATCAGTCCACAACTCATTACTCAAGGAACCCCTATCCACCTCTGACAGGACCTTAATGTAGTAGAGAACTGTAACTGAGAAAGACTAGACTAGGAAATGGTTTAAACCCCTGTCAATATTTTCTTTTTTCTGCAGTCAGTGGTCTATTTGGGAGATTTTCCTTCAAATCCTGTCCAAAGGACACAAGAGGAATTCAGAGGAAATCTCAACAAGATGAGGGAGATTTTCAAAGCTGTCATAGGAATAGGTGTCCAATTGATTTACCCCCACCTCTTGTTCTGTGGACTAACTCTAACATTTTAGATTTCTCATAATTTTTTTTGTTTAAGTGACAATGACAATTCCAAATTTTAGGACAGAGAGAGTGAATTATCCCTAGCAGGGACATAGACAGCCAAGAAAACCTAATAGGGGTTCTATTCTATTCACATACTTAAAAAAAGAGACCTCTGTCGCTGCAAAAAAAAAAAAAAAAAAAAGAAGATACATCCATCTTTGCAGGAGTCACTTGCAGATCTCAGACCTTGCCTGCTACAAATATATGCAATAAAGTCCAAAAAACAGGTCTGCATTGCTTTCTGCTCAACCAAAGATTTTCTATAGATATCAGAAGCACAATGAATGCAGATATCAAAATAAAGAATGCTGACACATTTCACACCTTCTGAATAATATAATAAACCTGCTTCAACCAGGGAGCCAGTTTTAGGACTCCTTCCATTCACTATCCAAAACGAAAAAAAAAAAAAAAAAAGAGGTTTGGCATAAATATATGTGGTGTACCACGCACCTGAGCCTCTCAATGGAGAGGAATATCAGTCCATGATCCCAAAAAGATATCAATAGACACAATCATTTTGCAACACTCACTCTTGTTTTATTTTTAAAGTAGCAATATTGTTGCAAAGCAATACTATTATTACCTTTGTACTAATATTCCTACTGATATTTAGATGAAAGAAGAATTCTGTAACATTATGGTGTCTATTGATATACACACACACTCATGTGAAAAATAAGTACATCCTATTGGAATTGTTAACTTTTTTAACATATTTAAACACGCAAGAATTAGATATATTCAAATATTTCCTACAGATAAAGATGATATACTTCAACAAATATTGCATACAACTGAAAGAAAATAACAAAAATGCAGATTTTCCATGTGGAAAAAGTAAGCAAATCCCTACATTTGCCATTACTTCAGATCTATGGAAATTGAATCTGATTTTACAGATTCTGTGCCAATGATTAAAACCACCTTAGGGTGTATACAGATGGAACCTGTCCTACCTTAACCTCGGAGGTCTAGGGCCTGGTATTGTTTTTCCCATTGACTGGTGTAATATCATCATGCTAGAATTATTACAGCGAAGGCCCTCAGAAAGAAAGCTGTAGTTTAGGAATCGACCGATTATCGGCAAATCCAATATATTGAGGGCCAATATGCACTTTCCCCGATATATCGGAATCGGCCACCAAGGTAGCCGATATTACCGATATTTCGGAAAGTGCTTGTGCCGGAGTGATGCATGCAGCTAGAGGCATCACCCCGGTACGGGCGTCCATAGCCGACGGTCGGCTGTCTGGCAATGACAACCGATGCGGCTGAGAAGCCGCTCGGCTGTCATTACAAGGAGCAGGAGGGGACGTCCCGCCGCCTTCCACGACTCGCCCGGGTCTCCCGTCCCACTGGGAGACCCAAGCAACCAGCCTGCACAGCCACCGAAGACCCGATCAAAGCCGCATTCGGCTCTGATGGGGTCTCCGTGCAAAAAACCGGAAGTGATGTCATGACATCACTTCTGGGTACTGGCGCCAGATTAAAAAAAAATACAGCATTCAAAACAACCAAGCGTTTTGAATGCTTAAGTGCAGAGGAGAAGTTTGGGGTCTTTTAGACCCCCAGATCTCTCCACAAGGAGTACCTGTGAAAAAATAATGCCTATTGAAATTTGGGGGGGGGGGGGGGGATTTTGAATCCGGCATTTAATGTACAAACATTTTGCAAATCGTAGAATTTTGGTCAAAAATGTCGATGTCAGACTGGTGAAAAGTTATACAAAAACAAGAGTCCTTCATGCCAAAAGAGGCACTATCAGCTTCTGATTCCAAGAGTATACTTACTTTTTCTAAAAGTAGACAATTACATCTATTGCCATAAAGGCAAATCGTTTATTTTAATTTGCACAAATATCACCTTTATCTGCAGGCACTGTTTGAATAAAGATCTGTTTGCTTGTTCAAATAGGATCAAAGCCAACCAAACAATTTCCATGGGCATATATCCTTAGATTGTAAGCTCCTTGAGGGCAGGGACTGATGTGAATGTGCAATGTATATGTAAAGCGCTGCGTAAATTGACAGCGCTATGTAAGTACCTGAGATAAATAAAATAATATATATATATATATATATATATATATATATATATATATATACACATACACACACACACCATAATATATATATATATATATATACACATACATACACACTCTGTCTTCACTCATCTGTTAGAAGCCCTTTGACTACTTACGCCAGATATATATATATATATATATACTCACACACACACACACACATACATATTTCATAATCGGAAGTGATATTTTTAAACCTTAAAAATGTAACATCCTGGAAGTAGAGGGAGAAGAGCAGGAATTTCTAGTCCTGGACTGCTGGACTGGCTGTGGGGTTGCTGAAAGCTCAGCAACCCTGGCAGGTGAGTACAGCAGAAGGGAGGGGGGGGGGGGGGAGGCAGGGTGTATTGTGTAGGTTTCCAGCAAGTGCTTTCACTTTTAAAGGAATTAAAATTAATATAAATAAAAAAGAAACAAAAATTGAACAACTATAGTTTGAAAATATATTGCTTAGACTTCCTGATCTATTTATTTTCCTCCTCAGTTTGGTGCTCTGGCTGATATTTGTTGTCAATTTGCACATTTCAGATATACACTTTAGTGTCCCCCACAATCAGGATGCCTTTTTTCCCTTTATCACATCAGTGATAAAGTGTATCAGAAGTCAAAGCTTTTTTGTTTTGTAACAATATAAAAATATTTGAAATGTCTAAAATCCCCATCAGGTTTACTTTTTTTGATCCATTAGGGAGATTTCCTTTTCACTTGCTTCTCTAAAGACACAACAAAAACAAGAAACATCCCTAAAGTAATGTGAAAACAGCTGTGGCAAGAACAGGTGTCCCCATCATAAGATTTATTATGCTGTTCCTTTGGAAGCCATGAAATTTTACAATTATTATACATTTTTGTCCCAATGACAATGGTCACCAGAACAGAGAGACAATACAACCCGACAGAGGCTCTAATCCTTTCTCAAACTATCCAAATCTGAAACAGAATGTTTAGCTTTTGATATACCTTTAAATGGATTTACAAGCAATTGGCACTGTAAATTACTGTAGGATGCCATTGAGATGCACAAGTCCTGATGGACTCAGAGCTGGTCAGTCAGTTAAGTTAATATTCTTAAAGTTTTGTGTTGGACTTGGGCACCTCTGTTCCATGTTCCTGATGCTCCCATGGAATAGGGTCATTGTTTTGATCAGCTGGATCTGCTTCTCGTTCATGCCAAAACTGCTCCACATCTGGAAGGACTGGATTGTCCTTGCTGTCTTGGCTTCCAAAATGTTGCTGGGAGCTTGACTGTTCCATCTGGCTAATAGGTGCAGGTTGCTCAGAAGGCTCAGGATCTGGAACAGTGGAGCCTACCTCTGCCATACCCTCAGAATTCAGTGCCCCCTGTTCCTGAATATCATTGCCATTTAAAGATTTTTTGGAAGCCAGCCGTTTCCAAACATCCTTGAAGCCTTCTTTAAAATCTTCTGACATGGCCAGAAAGATCAGAGGGTTTACACAAGACATAGAGAACATGAGGATCTGGGCCAAAGTCACAAAGGCTTGGGGTGGTGATGGACCATTGGCTGGTCTATGCCAAATCCAGAGCCAGAAAACCCACTCTGGGAGCCATAGGATGCAAAAGGTGACAGTGACACTCAGTAACATTAAGGTGAGCCTCCTGGATCGAATCTGGTTTCTAAGATTGTGCGTTTTAGTTCCTCTGTGTTGGCACTGCTTGTAGGCTCTCCAGAAATTAAAGAAGGCAAGAGTGAAGGGCATACAGTAGACAAGGATTGGGTAAAGTTTTACAAAGATGGCCATTATCTCTTGTGCCTCTGCTGGAATGTTCATGAGACAGATGAAGGAGCTCTGGATTTGACTGGCATCAGTGAAGAACCATTCGGGCAGGGGCAGCACCGCAGCTACCAGCCAGCTACACATCAGCACTGCAAAGATGGTGGGATGCCCTATGTTGACTTGCTTGGCAGGATCGCTGGCGTACATTAAGCAGGCTCTTGCGGCTATAGCGATGGTGAAACTTTTGGCAGACAAACAGGTGTGTGTAAACCAATCTGCAGTCTTACAAACCAACCAACCCAAGTTTAAGCTGGACTTCGAATAAACCGCGGCTCTAAAGGGCACCGAGAATACCAGGAGGAGCAGGTCAGAGATGTTCACATTCAGGATCAGGGAGTGGATCAAGGAAGGTTTGGATTTCCTAGCATTGTAAAGAAGAACTGCCATCACACACACGTTTCCTAATAGTCCGAATAAGCAGATTACTATGAGTAGGATGGGAATAATTAAAGTCCACTCCTCAGCATCCAGAGGTAGAAAGCCTCCTGCGTACAGCGTCTGCTTAGGGAGGGAGCTGTTCGTGGTGCTGAAATTACCTTGGAGCGTCTCCATCTCCCGATCAAGTGAAGGAGCAGGTCCGATCACACTGTCAGTGGCTGCAAATGAGGATGGGAGGACACGAGTGGGAACTGTACAAGCCACTGGGGACCGCCTCCTACATTCACTCTCATTGACAGGCTCATCACCCACAACGCCTCTTATCACAACATCCTATATCCACTTATAGGAATTAACCACTTAAGCCCCGGAAGATTTTACCCCCTTCCTGACCAGGGGGTATTTTGCGATTCGGCACTGCGTGACTTTAACGGACAATTGCGCGGTCATGCGACGCTGTACCCAAACGAATTTGACGTCCTTTTTTTCCCACAAACAGAGCTTTCTTTTGGTGGTATTTGATCACCTGTGCGATTTTTTGATCATGCGCTATAAACAAAAAAAGAGCGACAATTTTCCAAAAATAACAATATTTTTCACATTTTTTTATATGAAATTCCCTCCCAAAAAAATGTAAAAGTCAAATTTTTTTTTAAATTTTTGGCCAATTCGTTGTCTGCTACCTATGTTTGGTAAAAAAAAATCACAATAAGCGTATTTTGATTGGTTTGCGCAAAAGTTATTGGGTTTACTAACTAAAGGAAAGATTTTTGTCATTTTTGTTGTTTTTTTTAACGCGTAATGGCGGCGATCTGCAATTTTTTTTGCGACATTGCGGCGGACAGATCGGACCCTTGACTGACATTTTTGACACTTTTGGGGGTACCGTGACATTACTACAGTAATTAGTGCTATACATATGCACTGTTACTGTAAAAATGACACTAGGAGGGAAGGGGTTAACTTTATTGGAGAGGGAGGGGTTAAGTGTGTCCCTAGGGGCGTGTTTCTAACTGTCATTGGATGGAGCTAGTGGTGTAACAGCACAGATCAATGGTCCTACATAGCAGGACCGAGTGATCTGTGCTTTTACACAGGGGAGAATGACAGGCGGCTTTGTTTACATTAGCCGCCTGCCTTTCTCCCTCTCTACCCGACGATCGCTTCGTCGGGTACGAGTGGGGGCGGAAGCGCGCCTCCGGCGGCGTGCGCTCGCCCCCTATTCGCTCCCAGGCTAGTGACGTACCGGTACGTCACTTTGCCTGGGAGGGGCTGACCGCCGCCGTATATAGTCGGGGCGTGGTCGGCAAGTGGTTAAAGAGCTAGTCCAGCTGGGGAAAAAAATAAAAAGTCAGCAGCTACAAATACTGTAGCTGCTGACTTTTAATATATAGACACTTACCTGTTCAGGGAGCCCGCAATGTCAGCACCCCAGTTGTTTTTCGGATCTTACTGCCACTGGCTTTCGCTCTAAGGGAAAACAGCAATGAAGCCTTTCGGCTTCACAGCCGCTTCCGTACTGCGCATGCGCAAAGCTCGCTGCACATTCTAGTTGGTTCAGCGGACAGGGAAGGAGAAGGAGGAAAGAACTTCTGAGGGACGGCGCTGTTTCCCGGAAGTCGGGAAGGGTACGTGTCAAAAACAGGTACCCATTCTCCCCTTCCCTCTGAAAGGTGCCAAATGTGGCACCGGAGAGGGGGAGGAAGCAGATGAGCCAAAGTTCCAATTTTGGGTGGAACTCCGCTTTAATGACTAGTTATTTATTGGCAGTATGCAGACAAAGATAGGTATCTTATTCATTTGGTATGATAACTGTTAGATTCACTATTAACCACTCGCCACCCAAGCCAATTCTGGCATTTCTCTCCTCCATGTAAAAATCATAATTTTTTTTGCTAGAAAATTACTCACAACACCCAAACATTATATATATATATATATATATATATATATATATATATATATATATATATATATATATATATATACAGTGGGTACGGAAAGTATTCAGACCCCCTTAAATTTTTCACTCTTTGTTATATTGCAGCCATTTGCTAAAATCATTTAGGTTCATTCTTCTTCCTCATGAATGTACACATAGCTCCCCATATTGACGGAAAAACACAGAATTGTTGACATTGTTGCAGATTTATTAAAAAAAAGAAAAACTGAAATATCACATGGTCCTAAGTATTCAGACCCTTTGCTGTGACACTCATATATTTAACTCAGGTGCTTTCCATTTCTTCTGATCATCCTTGAGATGGTTCTACACCTTCATTTGAGTCCAGCTGTGTTTGATTATACTGATTGGACTTGATTAGGAAAGCCACACACCTGTCTATATAAGACCTTCCAGATCACAATGCATGTCAGAGCAAATGAGAATCATGAGGTCAAAGGAACTGCCTGAAGAGCTCAGAGACAGAATTGTGGCAAGGCACAGATCTGGCCAAGGTTACAAAAAGATTTCTGCTGCACTTAAGGTTCCTAAGAGCACAGTGGCCTCCATAATCCTCAAATGGAAGACGTTTGGGACGAGCAGAACCCTTCCTAGAGCTGGCCGTCCGGCCAAACTGAGCTATCGGGGGAGAAGAGCCTTGGTGAGAGAGGTAAAGAAGAACCCAAAGATCACTGTGGCTGAGCTCCAGAGATGCAGTCAGGAGATGGGAGAAAGTTGTAGAAAGTCAACCATCACTGCAGCCCTCCACCAGTCAGGGCTTTATGGCAGAGTGGCCCGATGGAAGCCTCTCCTCAGTGTAAGACACATGAAAGCCTGCATGGAATTTGCTAAAAAACACCTGAAGGACTCCAAGATGGTGAGAAATAAGATTCTCTGGTCTGATGAGACCAAAATAGAACTTTTTGGCCTTAATTCTAAGCGGTATGTGTGGAGAAAACCAGGCACTGCTCATCACCTGTCCAATACAGTCCCAACAGTGAAGCATGGTGGTGGCAGCATCATGCTGTGGGGGTGTTTTTCAGCTGCAGGGACAGGAAGACTGGTTGCAATCGAGGGAAAGATGAATGCGGCCAAGTACAGGGATATCCTAGACAAAAACCTTCTCCAGAGTGCTCTGGACCTCAGACTGGGCCGAAGGTTTACCTTCCAACAAGACAATGACCCTAAGCACACAGCTAAAATAACGAAGGAGTGGCTTCACAACAACTCCGTGACTGTTCTTGAATGGCCCAGCCAGAGCCCTGACTTAAACCCAATTGAGCATCTCTGGAGAGACCTAAAAATGGCTGTCCACCAACGTTTACCATCCAACCTGACAGAACTGGAGAGGATCTGCAAGGAGGAATGGCAGAGGATCCCCAAATCCAGGTGTGAAAGACTTGATGCATCTTTCCCAAAAAGACTCCTGGCTGTATTAGATCAAAAGGGGGCTTCTACTAAATACTGAGCAAAGGGTCTGAATACTTAGGACCATGTGATATTTCAGTTTTTCTTTTTTAATAAATCTGCAACAATGTCAAAAATTCTGTGTTTTTCTGTCAGTATGGGGTGCTATGTGTACATTCATGAGGAAGAAGAATGAACCTAAATGATTTTAGCAAATGGCTGCAATATAACAAAGAGTGAAAAATTTAAGGGGGTCTGAATACTTTCCGTACCCACTGTATATTAGAAGATAGCCTAGGGCAGCGATGGCGAACCTATGGCACGCGTGCCACAGCTGGCACGCAGACCCCTCTCTGTGGGCACGGGAGCCTACAGCGCCAGCGCCGCCAGGGTAAGAAGGCTAAAATCCCCCAGCCAAGCAGTCACTTGCGGTGCTGGCACGAATGAGCCAATTTGCATCAGTGGGATCGGGCGGCGGGGTGGGTGTTGTCTGTAAATCCCTCCCTGCATGTAGCCCAGTGGGAAGGATTTACACTCCGTGTCTGTTGCTGTAAGCAGCGCTGCAATGCCTCTGACTCCTCCCTTTCCTGGACTTTGAGAGCGGCTGCCTGTGCAGGAGCTCGGGCGCTGAAGCATGACCATGTGGAGGACTGTGGAATGTGTACATAGGTAGGACACTGCTGTGAGAGGGAAGCCAGAGGTCACTGCTTTAGAGGAAAGGGGGGGGGGCGAGGACAACTACTGTGTGTGTAAGGGAGGTGATATGAAGGGGCAAAGGACACTGCTATGGGCACGGCCACCCCGATAGCAGTGTCCTCTACCCTCCTACTTATCACCCCCCTGAACCCTGCATTCTGAGTGTAACACACTCCTGATCCCTGAATTCTAAGCTTAAAGTGCTCCTGATGCCTGCATTCTAAGCGTAAAGTGCTCCTGATCCCTGAATTCTGAGAGTAATGCACTCCTGATCCCTGCATTCTGAGGGTAACCCACTCCTGATCCCTGCATTGTGAGCGCAACACACTTCTGATGCCTGCATTCTAAGCTTAAAGTGCTCCTGATGCCTGCATTCTAGACGTAAAGTGCTCCTGATCCCTGAATTCTGAGCGTAAAGCACTCCTGATCCCTAAATTCTGAGCGTAAAGCACTCCCGATCCCTGAATTCTGAGAGTAATGAACTCCTGATCCCTGCATTCTGAGTTTGACGCACTCCTGATTCTTGCATTCTGAGGGTAACCCACTCCTGATCCCTGCATTCTGAGCACAACGCACTTCTGTTGTCTGCATTCTGAGCACAACGCACTCCTGATGCCTGCATTCTGAGTGTGATGCACTCCTGATTCCTGCATTCTGAGGGTTAGGCATTCCTGGTTCCTGCAATCTGAATGTAACGCACTCCTGATCTCTGCATTCTGAGTGTAACGCACTCCTGATCCCTGTATTCTGAGCACAACGTACTCCTAAATCCTGCATTCTGAGCACAACGCACTTCTGATCCCTGCATTCTGAGTGTGACGCACTCCTGATCCCTGCATTCTGAGCGCAATGACCTCCTGATCCCTGAATTCTGAGTGTAACACACTCCTGATCCCTGCATTCTGAGCACAATGCACTCCTGATTCCTGCATTCTGAGGCTAACTCACTCCTGGTTCTTGCAATCTGAATGTAACGCACTCCTGATCTCTACAATCTGAATGTAACACACTCCTGATCTCTGCATTCTGAGTGTAACGCACTCCTGATCCCTGCATTCTGAGCACAACGTACTCCTAAACCCTGCATTCTGAGCACAACGCACTCCTGATCCCTGCATTCTGAGTGTAACGCACTCCTGATCCCTGCATTCTGGACATAACGCACTCCTGATTCCTGCATTTTGAGTGTAATGCACTCCTTAACTCTGCATTCTGAGCATAACGCACTCCTTTGAAAATGCACAAACGTTTTTTTTTTGGGCAGAATCGTACGTTTTTGGTCTCTTAGGGCTCAATCAGAAGGGTTATCAGTCCCATTCTCTGTACTGAGCCGCTGGCAGGTTTAACTCAGTGTTGGCACTTTGAAATAAATAAGTTGGTTTTGTGTTGCAGTTTGGGCACTCGGACTCAAAAAGGTTCACCATCACTGGCCTAGGGAATAACATGTTCATTGCAATTTTTTATGTAAAACAGTATTTGCACAGCAATTTTTCAACTGAAATTTTTTTTTATGAAAAAATACACTTGAATGAATTTTAATGCAAAAACAATAGATAACTCAATATTTTTTGGTAACATATAAAAGATAATGTTACGCCGAGTAAAGAGATACCAAAAATGTCACACTTTAAAATTGCACACACTCGTGGAATGGCGCCAAACTACAGTACTTAAAGGGATTGTAAAGGCAGAAAGTTTTTTATCTTAATGCATTTATGCATTAAGATAAAAAAACCCTTCTGTGTGCAGCAGCCCCCCTCAGCCCCCCTAATACTTACCTGAGCCCATCTCTATCCAGCGATGTTGCAGGAGTTTCTCAGCTGCCCGGGACTCCCCTCCTCAATGGCTGAGATAGCAGCACGGCGCGATTGGCTCCCGCTGCTGTCAATGAAAGTCAGTCAGCCAATCAGGAGAGAGAGGAGGTCTGAATGGACACAGGGAGCTGTGACTCATCTTGGGTGCCCCCACAGCAAACAGCTTGGCACTCAACAGGGGGGGGGGGGGGCAGGAGCACAGAAGAGGGACCCAAGAAGAGGAGGATCTGAGTTTAGAATTACAGAGGAGTTTTAGTGCTAGAAATATTGCTTTCACTGTACAGATTGCAGTGATACCTCACATTGGCCATTGACCCCCATTGCTGTCAATCAAGCAATGAACCAATGAGGGGAGAGAGGGAGTAATGAACCAATGAGGGGAGAGAGGGAGCAGGGCCTGGTGGAGTCTTTGTGTCTGAACAGACGCACAGAGCTGTGGCTCAGTTTGATTGCCCCCATAGCAAGCTGCTTGCTCTGGGGGCACTCAACAGGATAGAGGAGCCAGGAGAGCCGAAGAGGGACCCAAGAAGGGGAGGATCCGGGCTGTTCTGTGCAAAACCACTACACAGAGCAGGTAAGTATAACATATTTTTTATTTGTAAGCAAAAAAACAAAAACCAAGACTCTACAATCACTTTAAAAATAAATAAAGCGTGAGGTCCCAGGTTTGGGACCATTTCACAAAAAGGATGACAGGGAACTGGAGAAAATGCAGAGAAGGGCAACCAAACTGATAAGAGGCATGAAAAAGCTTGAAAGAAAAGATTATTGGAACTAAACTTATTATCTCTTGACAAGATGTGTAAGGGGGGATTTGATCAACACTGCTCAAAAAAATCAAAGGAACACTTTGTAAACACATCCGATCTCAATGGAGAAAAATCTCATGCTGAATATCTATACTGATATGGACAGGGTAATGTGTTAGGAATGAAAGGATGGCAAGTCATTTGATGGAAATAAAAATTATCAACCTACAGAGGGCTGAATTCAAAGACACCCCAAAAATCAAAGTGAAAAAATGATGCAGCAGGTTAGTCCATTTTGCTGAAATTTCATTGCAGCTACTCAAAATAGTACTCAGTAGTTTGTATGGCCATCGCGTGCTTGTATGCTTGTCTGACAATGTCGGGAGCATACTCCTAATGAGATGATGGATGGTGTCCTGGGGTATTTTCTCCTAGATCTGGACCAGGGCATCACTGAGCTTCTAAACAGACTGAGGTGCAACCTGGCGGTGTTGGATGGACCGAAACATAATGTCCCAGAGGTGTTCTATTGACTTTAGATCAGGCGAGCGTGGGGGCCATTCAATGGTATTAATTCCTTCATCCTCCAGGAACTGGCTGCATACTCTCATCACATGAGGCCATGCACCAGGGGAACCCAGGAACCACTGCAGCTCAGCAGATTGGTTTAAAAAAAAAGCCTGGATCCTCTCCTAGATGTACATAATATAACTGGTTACTAATATTTAGTTGATCCAGGGAATATCTGATGGTCTCTGGAGGATCAGGAAGGATTTTTTTTCCCCTGTTGTAGCAAATTTGTCATGCTTTGCTTGGGTTTTTTGCCTTTTTTTGGCTCAATTGTGGGTATAGGATTGTCTATATGGAATTGTATAGTTGTGTTTTCTTTTTTGTTTTTTTGTTTTTTATTGGTTGAGCTAGATGGACTTGTGTCTTTTTTCAACCTGACTTACTATGTAACTATTCACCAGCATAGGGACTGGCAATGGGTCCAAGGATTTCATCCTGATACCTAATGGCAGTGTTGGTGTCATTGTCTAGCCTGTAGAGGTTTGTGCGTCCCTCCATGGATATAGCTCCCCAGACCATCAGTGACCCACCACCAAACCGCATAACCGGTCATGCTGAACAATGTTACAAGCATGCACGAACCATACCAGGCCACATGCCATCAACATAAGGGGGGAAAATAAGAACAACAACCCACGACCCTGGCCTGGGGGTTGTGGGAGTCTGTAGGCAGGGGGGTTTATCATTTATTCTAAAAGTGCCTTTAACAATAGGGGGGCCAGATCCCCCCCACCCCCATGTGAATGCGTAGGGGATACATACCCATACTCATTCACCAAAAAAATGAAAGTATAAATAAAAACACAGAGACAATTTTTTACAAGGCCTTTATTTTAAAAAAAATTCCCACATGTACACCCATGTCAATCACTATGCCAACCATTAAAAAAAAAAAAACAATAACACCAACCCAACAATACCAATTGCTAAATGACAGCTACCTGAGTTCTAATCATCAATATACGGAAGGGGTGGCGATAGTGGTAACTTTCTCCCAATGTAGCCATATGGCATATTTAGAAAATTATGTCAACCCCTATCTCTGCTCCTTTGCTTATGTAGCCACAGATTTCTAGCCATGTAAGTGAATGTCAGTGGTTGGTAAGGATGTGGTGGGTGCAAGCAACCTCTGACATCTGGAAACTGTCGTATTCATCCAGGGCGAACATCCTAAATGTTTGATGTTAGGATGGACTTCTGCACAGTGTGTGTTCAGTTTAAACTCTGAACTTAACTTCAGACTGAATAATCAGCTCCTCCCTTAACCACTTAAGCCCCGGAAGATTTTACCCCCTTCCTGACCAGGGTTTTTTTTGCGATTTTTTACTGCGTAAATTTAACGGACAATTGTGCAGTCATGCAACGCTGTACCTAAACAAATTTGACGTCCTTTTTTTCCCACAAACAGAGCTTTCTTTTGGTGGTATTTGATCACCTGTGCGATTTTTTGATCATGCGCTATAAACAAAAAAAGAGCGTCAATTTTGCAAAAATAACAATATTTTTCACATTTTATTATATGAAATTCCCCCCCAAAAAAATGTAAAAATCTAAATTTTTTAACGTTTTTCGGCCAATTTGTTTTATGCTACATATGTTTGGTAAAAAAAAAATCGCAAAAAGCGTATTTTGATTGGTTTGCGCAAAAGTTATCGCGTTTACTATCAAAGGGAAAGATTTTTGTCATTTTTGGTGTTTTTTTTTTAACGAGTAATGGCGGCGATCTGCGATTTTTTTTGTGGGACTGCGACATTGCGGCGGACAGATCGGACCCTTGACTGACATTTTTGACACTTCTGGGGTTACCAGTGACATTACTGCAGTAATCAATGCTATACATATGCACTGTTACTGTAAAAATGACACTGGCAGGGAAGGGGTTAACTGTATTGGAGAGGGAGGGGTTAAGTGTGTCCTAGGGGCGTGATTCTAACTGTGATGGGACATGGCTACTAGTGTAAAAACAGAGATCAACGGTCCTACATAGTAGAACCGTCTGATCTCCATTTTTACACAGGGGAAAATGACAAATGTAAACAAGCCGCCTGCCTTTCTTCCTTCCCCGGCGAACGATCGCGAGTGACCGGCGGACATCGGGTCCGCCGGTCACACGCACTGACTTGTTAGGGAACGAGCCGGGGCAGGGCGCGTGCCTCAGGGGGTGCGTGCTCGCCCGCTATTGGCTCACAAGCCAGTGACAGGCTAGTGACGTACCGGTACGTCACTTTGCCTGGCCGGGGCTGACCGCCGCAGTATATGTACTTGCGGCGGTCGGCAAGTGGTTAACATGAGTAAAGTTTAGATGCCGAAACTGAACCCTATTGAAATTAGCATGTACCAAAGCAAAAACAAATTAAAAAAATTCCATTTAGCAGGGTGCAGTGATTTTAATAATGTTCCCAACCCTGGCCCTATTTACATTCACAAAAAAAAGTGAAAAGGAAATACACAAACCGATTAAAATGTCAAATGTGTAAATCCATTTTCCGTTACGTTGCCCAGCAATACAGATTTATGTTAGTCATGATGAATGATGCCCACCAAAAGAAAAAATCCAGCTGATGGACAAACACGTCCATTCTCATTACTGAGTGGTGCATATCCTCTGCCCCACCACTAAAAGTATACAAAGGAGTGGGGTCTACAAAAAAAACAGCTGTATAGAACAAACTGTAAGGTAGCAGGCAATATCCAACACCAAAGCAGTTTAGTATGCAAATAAGTTTATTGGAAAAAGTTAAAAATGATTGTGGGAAAACTCTGCTTTGAGTAGAAAAACCCATCACCTTCTAAAGGTTGAAATACATGATACACACTTACATCAAATTAAAAACAATCTGGATTGTTCCTCTAGAGCAGAGATCCTCAAACTACGACCCTCCAGCTGTTGCGGAACTGCACTTTCATTGAGGCATTGTAAAACTCTGACATTCACAGACATGACTAGACTAGGCATGATGGGAATTGTAGTTCCTGAACAACTGGAGGCCCATAGTTTGAAGACCACTGCTCTAGAGAATCAAAAGAAAAGAAAAGAACGGTGAATACTATAACGCCTATTGCGAATGCCTGTCTATGTAGACTGACCACAAAAAATCTATGAAAAGGTGACAGGCAATGCAGGCAGCTTGCAGCCCGCAGTATTCCAGCACATAGAAAGTTACAGCTTCACGCTGAATGTGTATGACAGACCGTTGTGTGAAGCTAGATGTCGGCCTAGGATAGCCATAAGGGTATGGGTATGTAATGAATGTGGTGCTCTCATGGATTATTCACGCACTTGTTGCAATGGTAAATTGTTCCAGAGTGACACCAATATTGGTTTAAATGTCATTAATGTAGCAGTAATAAGTAGATAGATCCATGTGTTGTAAAGCTCCAAATAGTGGCAATGTCTATACGCAAATATGAAGTTAACAAGTGTAGCACTGCCCCCTTGGGAGCTGCTGAGTGTGGATTACCCTGGGTTAACCATAGCAACAGTCCTTAAAATGTATCACTTTAAGACTTGGCTCAGACAATAAATAGTCCAGGGTATTTGTTTTTTTTGGGGGGGTTTTATTTTAGAACTTGGATGGGAGAAGGGACGAGTGGGATACTTCAACTTGAACTATGCACAATTTCTGAGGACAACTGACTGTAATGAGTGCAACAAGGCCGCTGCTTTACCTTGCCACTGAAGTGAAGTAGAAAATAGGTTCCTGACTTAATTTCTTTTCAGGGTCCTGACTTGGCACCCCCTTTCCCACTTCCCGTGCATGCTAGCCCCTTGTCCACTGACTCTCCACTGAAGTGGTCCTCTTCCTGGGCAGACCCCTGGCAAGCTTCCCGGTACTCACGGACACTGCTTGTCCCTGGGTTTCTCTGCCTTCAGCTCCACTTGTCAGTATCCTGGACCTCCTGGCTCAGCATCACACAGTTGGTCCACTAGGCCAACTGCCTGTGACCACCTTCCTTGCTGACAGGAGGAGAGACAAACCCTCACCCTCCTCCTGGGACCTGGCTTCCCGCCCAAAGACCCCCTGTCACATGTGCCCCTGGCTTTTATGACCTATCCCAGGATGCACCACTCTTGTGCCCTCCCAGTGGGACAGCCATAAAAGCATGTGTGTCACTGGCTGTGTTTCCTCCACTGTCCAACAGGCTCCCCTATTGGATAGAGTGGGGACACTCAGACCAAGTAAATCACACATGGACACATGTAACAGGCAAAACAACTGCTCAGGCTCCCCTGATAAGCATATGGAGCAAAACAATGCCTTTACCTAGCACCTACCTAGGAGGGTGCTACACAAGCAACAGATAATGCAGCAGCCATCATGCAGGTCAACCAGAGGTATCTGAGAAAAGCGTTTGGGACAGCAGTAGAATAAAACAAAGTGCAAAGGTATACAATTCTTCCTCTCTATCTGAAACTTGCTTACTGCTTCACTTTCATTCTGATTCCCCTTTTCTTAGGCTCCGTATACTATGGCAGTGTATATAAACCCCTATATAGCCAAAAGGCAAAAGGTCTATGACATATAGACAGTTCAATATAGGTAGCTGAGAAGCGTGAGCTATAAAAATAAATAAATAAATAATAGAGGGGGCAGATAGCGATGTCCAGGATATCAAGCTACCATTGTGATCCACTTACTGCTTCACCTTCCAAGTGTTACTCAGCTGGTGTTGTGTCAGGGTTGCTCGTGGCTAGGAGTTACCAGGCTGTCATGGCTTTCACTGTATCTCTTGATTGCTTAGTCCATGATGCCAGGTTAGTCAATGGACACAATGTTTTTAAAGCAACTCTTCAGTAATTTTTTCATTTTTCCATCTATTAAATCTTCTGCCCTTGATGTTTTAACTTTGGGTAGTAAAACATTTTTTTTCTGCCAGTAAATATCTTATACAGTCCACTTCCTCTTTCTTGTCTGGTCATTAGCCTAGGCTAATGACATCATACACAGCTCTCTCTCTCTCTCACTCTCATGAGAGTTTTCCAGCAAGGAAGGGAGGGATTATTCATAGGAAAGCCAAAGAGAGCTGGAGTGGGCTTGATGAGAGTGGAGATAACAGGAGACTGCAGAGATCCATGAGTATTCATCAAGAGAGGAGAAATGTGCAGGCAAGCAGGGGTGTGAGTGTGTCTGTCTTTATATATGTGTGTGTGCCTCTGTGCATCTGTGTAAATCCAGGCAGTGAACAGTCAGCAGCTTCAGCTACCCACAGTTAAAATGTCTTAAGCCGGATTTAGTGGAGGGAGATTTCTGCAATATATTTGGCAAGTACAGAATCACAGTATATATAAAATAATATGCAAAGTGGTTGGAGGGAAGCCTCAGAATGAAATATATTTTTATTACATATTATGTGAGCAGACTGCAGTTCTTTTAAGAAGCCAGCCAGTTACCGCTGGTTCAATTAATTTCATTCCGTCCTATTAGACATGACTCGGCATGTTGACACTCAGGCAACACATCCGGGTGTAATAACGTTGCTCTCTTGACGCATTTCATCCGCCATCCAGCAGACTTCTTCAGAGCAGGGAGGGATTAGTCGAATGTTCCTTATATAAAGGAGTGGGGTCTCCCTGGTAATGTCATTGACCAAATATGGCCAAGACCATATTTTATCAATATAATTTCCCAAATATGGCCTTGTGGCCATATTTGTTCAGTGATGTCCCACTAACCCCCCCCCACTTACATGTCCGGGGACCAGTAAATGAGTGGAGTTGGCTGACATCACTGGTTGCTGCAGATGTGGCAGGTGCTGGCATCCTCTGCTTCCTTAGCAACAACTGACAGCAAGTAGCTGTATTTCTGCTGCTACTATAATATTATTCTGCTTCTACTATACTATTATATTCAGCTTTCGCCGAGTATGTAAAAAGCCTTCAGATAAACAGTCAAAGTTTGGCCTGATCTTGTGTTCAGACCAAATTTTGAGCTCATCCCTATTTAGTACCCACTTGGATACCACTGTGCACTAAAGTATATGTATACCTAATCACTTAATTCTTTCAAGAATTAAGAAATCACAGATTAACTGTGAACACAGTGGGCTGGGGAAGAAAAAAAACAAACCCCCACCACTGCAGTTTAGAACTGTTTGCTATCTGACCCTAATGTCTCCCAATGCAGCAGGGGAGTAGGAACCTGTGGCATGGGGAAAAAAACACAACCAACTACCGCTTTCAATTTAGGGACATATTTCAGTGGAGTAAAGAAAGTCTACCAGTGTGCCATGGTGTCACATTGATTGGGTGGGCCAGTCTGCCTAGTTTGGGTAATGTTTTTTTACCCATACTGTGATGTAATCCAAGATAGCTTTGATAAAAATTGTTCTCACTAAATGTAAGACTACTAGGATGACTGGTTTTATTCACTGGATACTAAGATACTTAGAGCTTGTTCACAAGCTACAGTTTTGTTTAGAGTTTTAGGCCATCACTTTGTCACTCTCTCTAGCAGAATTCGAGCAAAGGAGGTATCATCCAGAAATCAAGCTGGCTAACAAACTGGCTTATAGTGCCAGAGGCTTAAATCCTATGGAGGTGATGGCAATACACTCAACCAGGAGTGTGTGGACATTTTTGGGCTCCTAGTAACAGGGCGCCAGGAATAAATGTAGGCTACAGCATGGTCCTCTAATACAACTGTTCTGGCTTACAGTGGTGTAAAGCTAGCTTCCTTATACTGCTAATTGTGGGCATTAAAAGCCCAAGAAAATAACTCAGAGCAAAAACTTTTTTCCATGTTCTTGTTGCTGATCTTCTACGGACTATGACTATCACTGACTATGCCATCCATCTTCTTAGCTCAGTAGTTCCTCTGTAATAGCCTGATGATTTTGAAGTATAACTGGTAATTCCAAGGTGTTTCCTGTTCGTAAGACCAGTGGCTGCTATTCCCCTCTGTTCCTCCAGCCACTGGTCTTGGCACTTCCCATTTGTAGACGTATCTACTGCAAGCAGGGATGTACTTCCGTCCCTTCTTGCTGTAGTTGGGGGAGGGGTCAAACAGATCCCCGGTCTGGTGTCCTCCTCCTACTGCCAGCACTCACCACTCCCAACAGCCCCCGCCGCCGGCTGCCCGCCAGCCATCTGTCACTGTTGCACAGAGATCGTTAGGAGAGCTGGCCGGATGACACAGAGTGGGGATCTCCCACTATGACAAATCTTGTAGGTTAAACTCTGGCCGCTAGAAAGTCCCATCTGCTGTGATAGAAAGCACACTGGTCCAATGCCAGTCCAGGAGGCGGGACTTTATAGCAGTCACAGCGGGAGACCCCAGCTCTGTGTCATCCGGTCGGCTCCAACGATCACTGCTGCACTTATGGGCACTAATAGGCTGCACTGATAGGCACAGATAAGCTGCAATGATGGGTACAGCTAGGCTGCACTTATGGGCACTGATAAGCTGCACTTATTGGCACTGATAAGGCTGCACTCGTTGGCACTGATAAGGCTGCAATTATGGGTACAGATAAGCGGCACTGATGGGCACAGATAAGCTGCATTGATGGGCACAGATAGGCTGAACTTATGGGCACTGATGAAGCTGCACTTATGGGCACACATAAGCTGCACTTATGGGCACAGATAGGTTGCACTTAGCACTGGTGAGACTACTTATGGGCACTAAAGGGCACTGATATGCTGCACCGATGGGCACTGATAAGCTGCGCTGAGGAGCACAGATAAGCTTTACTGATGGGCACAGATAGGCTGCACTTATAGGCACAGGTAGGCTGCACTGACGGGCACTGATGAGGCTACAATGATGAGGCTGCATTGCTGGGCACTGATATGCTGAACTGGTGGGCACTGATAAACTGCACCAATGAGCACTGATAAGCTGCACTGATGAAGCTGTACTGATGAGCCCTGATAAGCTGCACTGATAAGCTATAAAACAGAAATCCATTGCAGTGCAAATAAAATAAAATAAGTCCATATTAAATAGTAAATCGTGGAGATAAAAAGATGTCAGCCACAGTGGGAAAAGGGTGTCCAAGTAAGACAAACACATGTGAAGGGTGAGTCCAGCCCGTCCACCACAGACAATTGCAGCCTCTCACCTCTTTGATTCAACCTAAACGGTCATTCGGTCAACAAGCCCTCTCCCACATCATGGGAATAAATCATCCATCGATCAAGTCACAATGCCAATAGCTCTGGATAGCAGGTACAGTACATGTAAATAAAGAACAGAATGATTTAGTGCTCTCTGCATGAAACACTATTTATTTATTTATAAGGAAATTCACTTACAAATGGAGCACTTATACCAAGTGCATGAATAAAAGCATTGTGGTAAACAGACAATCAAACCATAAACCACTGATAAGCTGCACTGATATGCTGCACTGATGGGCACTGATAAACTGCACTGATGGTCACTAAGGTTGCACTGATAAAGCGGCACTTATGGGCACTAATAAGCTACACTTATGGGCACTGATGAGGCTGCACATATGCGCACTGATAAAATGCACTGTTGGACATGGATGAGGCTGCACAGATGGGCACTGATTGTAACGTTCATGCGTTTTTGTTAATGGATGGATTTTCAGCTGCAGAATTATCACACTCAGTAGCCTTGTAGAGATACTGTTGAATAAACCTATCCAACTCTCAGGACTTCATCACGGTGTACAGCCTGTTATGCAATATACATATACTCAATCAGATGTTTTAGTGGAGGGATAGAACATATGAGAATGTATAGATGAGAGACAGGTTGTATGGTGATTACTAGGAGTAATATTAGGAGAGTTGCAGGTGATGGTAAAGCAGATAGGTTCTGATGTCTAGTATAGTGCAGATGGTAAGAGGACACAGATGGAGTATACTTAGACAGAGTAACCTAGTGCAAGGATAGTTGAAGGTAGTCCCAAGAGCTAACATTCTATGCAGATGGTATGGAATAGATAGATAGATAGTCCTGGTAATTGCAGTAGATGATAGTAGGAGATTGGTTAGTAAGGAATCCCCTGTGGGGTACTTATCACTTAGATAGGTTAGTAGTAACAATGTCCATAGATAGAGAGGTGATCCCGTAGCGAGATACGGATCAGCGGCGAGGTTCCGGCGTCAGTTCAGCAAAGGAAATGTCAGCAGCTCCGACTTCACAGGAGAAGGTGCGGTGAACATGTGGTTTGAACGAGCGATGAGTGAGAGAAAGCCGGCGATTGAAATAGCCGCTCATAGAGGCGCTCGGCAATGATGTCATCCGGTCTTAAAGGTATATGCGTCTCTTGTTACACAAGATGGGACGCAATTAGCAAAGGAGAAATATGGAACAAGGGTACCAGAGGTACCAGAACATTACAGTACCCCCCCCTTAAGGCCGGCTCCGGAAGGCCTCTAGAACTGGTTTTTCTGGATATTTCGAGTGGAAATTGCGAATCAGTCTAGGGGCATGTATATCGGAGGTATCCAGCCAGGTGTCATCTTGGGGCCCATAGTTCTTCCATCGTACAAGATACTGGAGTCTTCTTCTATTGAAACGGGAATCCAAAATTTCTTTTATCTCAAATTCTTCTCCACCTTCTACTTGTACAGGAGGTGGAGGTGAGATAGTAGGCCTTATTCCTTGGTTAGGAACATGGGGCTTCAGTAGAGACACATGGAAGATAGGATGTATCTTGAGGTCTGCTGGTAATGTGAGTTGTACTGCAGCTTTTCCAATAAGCTTCTCTATTGGGAAAGGTCCCAGAAATAGAGGTCCAAGTTTTTTACTAGGGATTTTTTATCTCAGATTTTTTGTAGAAAGCCAAACAAGATCCCCAATGGCATATTGGGGAGAGGGTTTCCTACGGAGGTCGTAGTACCTCTTTTGTTGGCTATGAGCATGTGATATGGTATTGTTGAGTAATCCCAGAGAATCCTTTATCTGGGCAAGATAATCAGATGCCACTGGATTACTTGATGGCAAGATACGTGGTGGAAGGAGTGTGGGATGAAACCCGTAATTTAGGTAAAATGGACTTTGTTTAGTAGTGCTATGAGTCGCGTTGTTATAGGCGAATTCCGCCAGTGGGAGGAGATCTGCCCAATCGTCCTGTAGATACGAAGTATAGCAACGCAGATACTGTTCAATGCACTGGTTAACTCTCTCTGTCTGTCCGTTGGTCTGAGGGTGGTATGGAGAAGTAAGTTTACGCTCTATTCGTAGTATCTGACATAGAGCTAGCCAAAATTTTGAGATGAATTGTGAACCACGGTCAGACAGCAGTGTTTTTGGAATACCATGTAACTTAAAGACATGTTTCACAAGTAATTCCGCTGTTTGTTTGGACGAAGGTAGTCTTCGGATAGGAGTAAAATGTGCCATCTTGGTCAGATGGTCCACTGATACCAAGATGGTGTTGAATCCTTTGGAAGGTGGTAGTTCCACTATGAAGTCTAAGGATACCACTTCCCACGGAACCTGGGGTATCGGTAAACTACAAAGTAACCCCGATGGTTTCGTGTTGTCGATTTTAGACCTTGCACAGATATCACAAGATGAAACGAACTTTTTTACGGTTGTCTTCATGTCTGGTCACCAAAACTGCCTAGTAAGTAGATTTAAAGTTTTAGTCATACCCATATGTCCTGCCATAGGTACATCATGCGACAATTCCAAGATCTTGGTTCGCATAGTAGGGGGTATGTATAATTTATCGTTGTAATAGAGGAAGCCTTCTGCGTCAGTAGTTAGTTGTGGTGGAGGTGAGTCCAGTCCTATGCTGTGCAAAATCTCTTCCTTCAGGGAGTGAATGACACCGATAATACGTTCAAGTGGTATTATAGGAACTGAGGGAACCTCGGTAGAATCTTTCTCGGCTAGTCGTGAAAGTGCATCCGCTTTTTTATTTTTGTCTGCGGGCGTATAAGTAACTAAAAAATTAAACCTCAGAAAGAATAACGACCACCGAACCTGCCGGTGGGAAAGAGTTCTATTAGTCTGAAGGTATTGAAGGTTTTTGTGATCAGTATATATCAGGATTGGCAATTGAGTGCCCTCAAGTAGATGTCGCCAATTCTCTAATGCCAGTTTTATGGCTAATAACTCCTTCTCTCCTACTGGGTAGTTCACCTCGGGGCTGCTTAATGACTTTGAGAAGAAAGCAACTGGGTGAAGAGGTGAGGTGTTTGTTGGTCGTTGTGAGAGAACTGCTCCTACTGCCATATTTGACGCATCTACCTCCAAGATGTATTGAAGGGATGGGTCTGGATGGCATAGTATGGGGGCAGTAGTGAAGCTTGATTTCAGCAGACAGAATGCTCCATCTGCTTCTTTTGACCAATTAAATGGTTTCTTCGTGCTTGTGAGTTGTGTGAGAGGTTTCACAATCGCAGAGAAGTTCTTAATGAATTTCCTATAGTAGTTAGAGAATCCTAGGAACCTTTGCAATGCTTTGCGAGTGGTTGGCACAGGCCAATCTAGAATGCAGGATATTTTGCTCATGTCCATCTTGATTCCATTTTTTGATATAATATATCCTAGGAATAGTACTTCCTCTTTATGAAACAAACATTTTTTTGATTTAACATATAAGTTATGTGCAAGTAGTCTTGACAACACAAGTCTCACATGTTTTATGTGCTCAGGTAAGGAATGAGAATAGATAAGTATATCGTCCAAATATACTACAACACAAACGTCAAGCAAGTCTCTGAATATCTCATTTATAAACCGTTGGAAGGCTGCGGGAGCATTACATAGCCCAAATGGCATTACAAGGTACTCAAACAGTCCGTATCTGGTTCTGAATGCCGTCTTCCATTCATCCCCTTTACGGATTCAAATTAAATTGTATGCCCCTTTTAGGTCCAATTTTGAAAAGAGAGAAGCTCCACGCACCTGTTCGATAAGTTCAGGAATAAGAGGTAAAGGATAACGATCCTTTATTGTAATGGCATTTAATTGTCTGAAATCAATGATAGGCCTAAGGCTAGAATCCTTATTGCGGACAAAGAAGAGTCCAGTAGCAGTGGAGGAAGTAGAAGGTCGGATGAATCCTTTTGCCAAGTTCTCATCCAGATATTCCTTAAGATGAGAGAGTTCATCCTGTGAGAGAGGATAAACATGTCCGAAGGGCAACTTGCTATTAGGGAGTAGATCGATACAACAATCATAGTCCCTATGAGGAGGTAGCATTTGAGCGTTTTTTTCAAGGAAAACCTCCGATAAGTCCTGATAACACTTGGGTATAATGTCATCCGGCATTACAGACAGGATCCTATCATATGTGGGGAGATTACACGTCATTTCACAATAGTGAGAAGAGAACGCTAGCGTTCTTGTTTTCCAATCGATGATTGGTTGATGTATGTGTAACCAGGGAAGTCCCAAAATGATTGGGAAATGTGGTGATGTTAACACATCAAAGGTGGTGGTCTCCACATGAGACTCGTCAGCAGTTACAAGGAGTGCCTGTGATAGGACCAGAGGATAGGGGGGTACCGTTAATAAAACTAATGGAGACAGGTTTGGGTTTTGAAACAATAGGTATTTTATTAAGGGAGACAAAACAAATGTCAATGTAGTTTCCACAAGATCCTGTGTCGATCATAGCCTTGGTGGTGATCCTAGTTTGGTCCCACTGCAATGTTAAATGAACAAAAAGATAAGGATTAGAAAAGGAAGTTGTGAGTCCGCCTAGCAAGACTTTTGAACACTCACCCTCTTTTCTGCGGACAAGGGGACAGCCGCTTATCAAATGATTCGGGGATGCGCAGTACATGCAGAGATGTTCGGTCTTCCTTCTGGCACGTTCAGAAAGGGTCAGAGGTGGGCGTATCATTCCTACCTCCATAGGAGTAGGGTCAGCAGGCAACATCCGAGAAGGACTGGAAAATGGTGAGCCCATCTTCTCAGCCTTTCTTTCTCGTAGTCGTCTGTCAATATTGATACTGGTCTGTATCAGTCCCTCCAGAGTGCCAGGTAAATCCGCTCGGGCGAGCTCGTCTTTAACGGCCTCAGATAGGCCGAGTCTAAACTGCGTTCTCAAAGATGTGTCGTTCCACCCTGAATCAGGGGACCATCTTTTAAAATTTGCCACTAAATCTTCAACGGGTCTCCTTCCTTGTTTCAAGGCCCGTAACTGGGTATCAGCGGTACTCTGCTTATTGGGGTCTTCATATAAACTAGCGAGTTGTGCTAGGAATAAAGGGTAAGAATTAAGGAGTGGATCATCCTTTTCAAAGAGAGCGTCTGCCCAGGCCCGGGGTTCACCCGTTAAATAGGAGATGATGGTACAAACTTTAATTTGGTCAGTGGTGTAGGTTAGAGGTTTTAACAAAAAAAGTAAACGACATGCGTTTTTAAATTCACGAAATTTGCTCCGATCACCAGAAAACACTAGAGGAGGGTTTATCTTAGGCTCACGGGGCTGAGTAGCAGAAAGCTGTGTGAGACGGCCAACCTGCTGTCTCAAGGTCTGATTTTCGTTTTGTACCTCTGTAAGCGCAAGGATCAATGCATCTACTTGCTGTTTTAATTGTAGTACATGAGTGGGTAATTCTACTGAATCCATATTTTTTTTAAGGCTCGTTCAATCTGTAACGTTCATGCGTTTTTGTTAATGGATGGATTTTCAGCTGCAGAATTATCACATTCAGTAGCCTTGTAGAGATACTGTTGAATAAACCTATCCAACTCTCAGGACTTCATCACGGTGTACAGCCTGTTATGCAATATACATATACTCAATCAGATGTTTTAGTGGAGGGATAGAACATATGAGAATGTATAGATAAGAGACAGGTTGTATGGTGATTACTAGGAGTAATATTAGGAGAGTTGCAGGTGATGGTAAAGCAGATAGGTTCTGATGTCTAGTATAGTGCAGATGGTAAGAGGACACAGATGGAGTATACTTAGACAGAGTAACCTAGTGCAAGGATAGTTGAAGGTAGTCCCAAGAGCTAACAGTCTATGCAGATGGTATGGAATAGATAGATAGATAGTCCTGGTAATTGCAGTAGATGATAGTAGGAGATTGGTTAGTAAGGAATCCCCTGTGGGGTACTTATCACTTAGATAGGTTAGTAGTAACAATGTCCATAGATAGAGAGGTGATCCTGTAGCGAGATACGGATCAGCGGCGAGGTTCCGGCGTCAGTTCAGCAAAGGAAATGTCAGCAGCTCCGACTTCACAGGAGAAGGTGCGGTGAACATGTGGTTTGAACGAGCGATGAGTGAGAGAAAGCCGGCGATTGAAATAGCTGCTCATAGAGGCGCTCGGCAATGATGTCATCCGGTCTTAAAGGTATATGCGTCTCTTACTTTTTTCTGCTTCACACTCTGCTTGTGGCTAGTTATTTCCTAAATGTATGCTGCTATTTTATTGTTTTTGGGGTGGGTGTCAATCAGAAGACCTTTCTATGTTAAAAGAAAATTTTTAAAAATTAAAAAAGTGCATCTAGGGTCAAAATTTAGGGCCATATATTAATTTTCACAAAGTATGTCAACAAGTTACAGCCTACTTCTACTTCTGAATAATCTTACTAATTTACCAATCTACTAATCAAAAAACATACTTATTGAAGATCCCCACACATTTACTTATTGAATTCTGTGACATGCATTCACTATCCCTGTGAGTAGCCCCTTCTGTGTCTCACATTTCACAAAGCCTGCCTTCTGTACTACAGACAGGCTGAGAAGATGAGTTTTGGGAGTTGGAGTCAGCACAGGATTCACTGCTTGAAGGCAGCAAGGTACCATGGGATATGTAGTCCTTAGAAATTGAAACTAAACAAAAGGAATGCACAAACGAGAAACTGCAAAGCATTTAGAGAATCCAGGAAGTTGTGGGAAGAGATGGCCAGCAGACAGGCAGCACTCTCAACATGAAATTAGATTTTTTAAGTAAGATTAAATTGGTTTGTCAAATATAACTATTATTTGTATTGCTATTGCAGTGCTGATAAAATAAAAGTGTAGCTTTTATCTGTAGCTTTCGTGAAAAAAATAATACCTGTTGAGCCTGTCCCGAAAAGTCATTGTGCAGGGACTTCCTGTTATAGGGTGAAACTGATCTTTCCCTGTCTCCCACTTGTGCTCATGCCTTGTCACCTTGCCACATTGACTTCTAATGGATACTACAAGTCAGGGGCGTAACTACAGGGGTTGCAACAGTCACAATTGCAACCCAGCCCCATGCTCCATGGGGCCCATGCGGTCCCACCCCCCGTACACCTGAATAGCAGGGATGGCATATAGAGAAACCGATCACCTCCATTTTCTCCCTGCAGCCACTGAAAGCCTGCTTCTCCTCCCTCCATGCCCTGGAGCAGATTAGTTTCTCTATATGCCACTCCTCCTATCCAGGTCCTGCTGCCCCCATGTGTGCTCTTCTCGCCCCCCACAGAGCTGCCCACTTCCCCCCTCCCTGCTATCGCTGGCTGCTGTGGAGGATGTGTCAGGATGGAGAGCGGGGAAGGGGCTGGTAAAATATGTCATTTACGCCCCCTTCCTTTTCTGAATGGACAGAGTCAGTGATCGGTACCGATTATAACTGTGTCCATTTAAAACTGAAGCTTTGTTTACTTTGCATTAGTTTGTGAATGAATGGGAAGCTCTGTACAAAGCTATTCCTGTCCATTCTTTCTGTGCTGCTGAAGCTGCATAGATAAGGAGATTCAGGGCTGTGTCTTCAATCCCATTTCTCTGTCTCAGAGGTAAAACATCAGAGGTCTGTTTAGACCCCTGATATTTCACCAAAGCCTTAAAAAAATTTAAAAAATAATAAAAAAATAAAATAACAAAAATAAAAAAATTACGGACACCAGTGGTGGAACTGCCGGGGTCGCAAAGGTCACACTGTGCTCGGAGTGAAGGGCCCCGGTCGGAGGTCAGAGGGGCCCTTCATGGGTTCTTGCACCAGGGCTCAGAAGATTCTAGTTATGAGTCTGCTACAAGTGGTTGTCCTGATGCTCAACAAGCAGGCATGTTCAGCCATTGTAGAGAGGAAGTAGCTGAAAGTGGCTGCAGAAGATCAGCAGCACCAGGATGCAAAAAAACTGTGGCGGATATCTGGAGAATGGAATTCTTAATGGCCGCTTTCCATGATGATGTCCCTCGGTTCAATATAATTTGGGAAAGTTGGGACCTGTGTGACCTTGGCAGCCAGAACACTCCAATCAGCGCTGTCCATTGTTGGCTGAGAGCACTGATCGTGAGTCGGTCGGCTGCTGGTTTTACAGCATGATGTCCGACAGAAGCTGGCCAAACAATCAGCTTCTGTCGGACAGTGCGGCCGACATTCGGCCCATGTGTACAGGGCTTTAGAGGGGAATATTTATGTTTTTACCAGGGCAGGTGGATGACAGGTCCATCCCTGCTCACTGTGCTGAGACGGACCTGTCAGATCCCCACTCTCCTCTATGGGAGATCTGATTAAAACGGACCATCCTGTTCCTTTTCATCTGATCCTATCCAATCAGATCCTCCAGACGGGTGGAAAATAGGGTTACCATCTGTCTGGATTTCACAGACAGGTTCGGATCGGATAGCAGCGGGTGTCAGTGGGTGTCAGCGGACATGTCACCGAAAAAAGGCGGACCTGATCGGAATTCCCATGTGAAAGGGACCATAAAGCATCACAAAACCAGCAGGCTATGCCACTAGACCAGGGGTGGCGAACACGCGGCTCTCGAGCCGCATGCGGTTCCTGGCCGAACTGAATGCGGCTCTTTGGCTCTTTGCCTCTTATGGTATACTGTGGCTCGTCTAGCGGGACCTCTGAGGAGAGATCTCCAAGTGCGTAGTCCCGCCCCCAGGCTGCGTCATCACGTCTCCCATCTCCCAACACTGCACGGGCCAGAGAGCGTGGGGACCCGTGTGTCTCCCTCCCGCCTCAGCTGCATCTTCCCCGCCGAGGCTCCACAGCAACTATCCTTTTGTTCTCCCTGTTGCATAGGTTTTTTTTTTTTTGCTGGCTCCAGAGTAATCCCTGGTAGGTTAACTGGCATCCCCCTATTCCCCCTCAAGGTGTGTGCCTTATTCTCTATTGCAGATATTAGATTGTAAGCTCCTTTGGGTCAGTGAATGATTTCAATGCTTCAGTTGCCATTTATGTGTGTGGGGGTCTCTGATGGGGGACATTTATGTGTGTGGGGGTCTCTGATAAGGACATTATTGTGCAGGGGTCTCTGATGGGGGACATTTATGTGTGTGGGGGTCTCTGATGGGGGACATTTATGTGTGTGGGGGTCTCTGATAAGGACATTATTGTGCAGGGGTCTCTGATGGGGGACATTTATGTGTGTGGGGGTCTCTGATGGGGGACATTTATGTGTGTGGGGGGTCTCTGATGGGGGACATTTATGTGTGTGGGGGTCTCTGATGGGGGACATTTATGTGTGTGGGGGTCTCTGATAAGGACATTATTGTGCAGGGGTCTCTGATGGGGGACATTTATGTGTGTGAGGGTCTCTGATGGGGGACATTTATGTGTGTGGGGGTCTCTGATGGGGGACATTTATGTGTGTGGGGGTCTCTGATGGGGGACATTTATGTGTGTGGGGGTCTCTGATAAGGACATTATTGTGCAGGGGTCTCTGATGGGGGACATTTATGTGTGTGGGGGTCTCTGATGGGGGACATTTATGTGTGTGGGGGTCTCTGATAAGGACATTATTGTGCAGGGGTCTCTGATGGGGGACATTTATGTGTGTGGGGGTCTCTGATGGGGGACATTTATGTGTGTGGGGGTCTCTGATAAGGACATTATTGTGCAGGGGTCTCTGATGGGGGACATTTATGTGTGTGGGGGTCTCTGATGGGGGACATTTATGTGTGTGGGGGTCTCTGATAAGGACATTATTGTGCAGGGTTCTCTGATGGGGGACATTTATGTGTGTGGGGGTCTCTGATAAGGACATTATTGTGTGGGGGTCTCTGATGGGGGACATTTATGTGTGTGGGGGTCTCTGATGGGGGACATTTATGTGTGTGGGGGTCATTTCAACAAGGTAACAAAAAACACCTGACTGAGCATGTTATATTATCTGTTTAATATATTATTGTTAAAGTTATATGCTTTTGTGTGAGTGTTTGTCTGTTTTGGCAGGTCACTGCGTGGTGTGGCTCTCTGACTCTCACAGTTTAAAATTTTGTCTCCTTTTGTCGAACTTGTTCGCCACCCCTGCACTAGACTATAAATGAAAACATGGTGTAACAAGCCAAATATAATACTAGTACAATGCATGTGGTCATAAGAAAAAATGCCATATCCGACCTGATGACTTTATGTTTTATCAGTTTTGTGAAATTATGCCAATACAAGCTTATTTTAGCTAGCTTATTATACACTTTCCATTGCAATGAGACTGACATGCTAAAATCACACAGCCATATGTTAACCTAAATGAATGAACCAGGCCAGTTACATAAATCATTGATTATATATTTGCATACAGCATGTAGTGCAGCTGTGCAAGTCAATGCCATGGGATTTTTCATAGGCAGCACTCAA
This sequence comes from Pelophylax lessonae, assembly GCF_965119305.1. Taxonomy (NCBI): domain Eukaryota; kingdom Metazoa; phylum Chordata; class Amphibia; order Anura; family Ranidae; genus Pelophylax; species Pelophylax lessonae. The sequence continues at coordinate 343,967,675 of NC_138771.1, read as the reverse complement.
GCTGAGTTAATCCAAAAGTACTGCTGTTAATTGTAACCTGGCATACCCACTTAGTTTATGATAAGCTAATTAATAATACAGGTAAAAAGGGAAAAGCTCTTAAAAGGTGAACTAAACAATATTCTAATTCTCCAAATAGAATCCTTACACATCCACTACTTACTGGCCCTGACACCTATTTTTCATTAAATTGTTTCTTACTATGTTTTTTCTGCCACCTTATAATTTCCTTTGTGAGCTTCGTCCTTACAAATCAATGTTGCCTTACTTTTTCCCTGCTCCCCACAGGCCTTTTAAAAATTACTACTGCCACATTTATTATTTCTATTGCCAAGATTCATTATAAAAGATCACAAATAAAAGAAAAACGTAAAAACTACTAGAAATCATTCTAAAGAATAGTTTTCCTTTGCTGGCTTAAGTAAGCACCAAAACAGATCAGTGTCTGCAGGGGCCCCATAGTAAGTGCCAAAGGGCAATTTGAAGGCCCAGGCCACTGAGTGGCCATCATGGGCTTATCTAAATCAGTCATATTTAACACCCATCTTCACCTTCTCCCCTTACCAAATATTTTTCTGATGGTATTTTGGTTTATTTTTACTTTTTATAACCATTAATATTAACACTTTTTTTCATTTTTTTTTTCAAAATAGTTTTTAGTTTTTTCCTGTTTTTCCAAGACACTTATGTCCCTCTCCAGAATTTACAAACCCGATTCCAAAAAAGTTGGGACACTGTACAAATTGTGAGTAAAAAAGGAATGGAATAATTTACAAATCTCATAAACTTATATTTTATTCACAATATAATATAGATAACATATCAAATGTTGAAAGTGAGACATTTTGAAATGTCATGCCAAATATTGGCTCATTTTGGATTTCATGAGAGCTACACATTCCAAAAAAGTTGGGAAAGGTAGCAATAAGAGGCCGGAAAAGTTAAATGTACATATAAGGAACAGCTGGAGGACCAATTTGAAACTTATTTGGTCAATTGGCAACATGATTGGGTATTAAAAGAGCCTCTCAGAGTTGCAGTGTCTCTCAGAAGTTAAGATGGGCAGAGGAAAACCAATTCCCCCAATGCTGCGGTGAAAAATGGTGGAGCAATATCAGAAAGGAGTTTCTCAGAGAAAAATTGCAAGAGTTTGAAGTTATCATCATCTACAGTGCATAATATCATCCAAAGATTCAGAGAATCTGGAACAATCTCTGTGCGTAAGGGTCAAAGCCGGAAAACCATATTGGATGCCCGTGATCTTCGGGCCCTTAGACGGCACTGCATCACATACAGGAATGCCACTGTAATGGAAATCACAACATGGGCTCAGGAATACTTCCAGAAAACCTTGTCGGTGAACACAATCCACCGTGCCATTCGCCGTTGCCGGCTAAAACTCTATAGGCCAAAAAAGAAGCCATATCTAAACATGATCCAGAAGCGCAGGCGTTTTCTCTGGACCAAGGCTCATTTAAAATGGACTGTGGCAAAGTGGAAAACTGTTCTGTGGTCAGACGAATAAAAATTTGAAGTTCTTTTTGGAAAACTGGGGCGCCATGTCATCAGGACTAAAGAGGACAAGGACAACCCAAGTTGTTATCAGGGCTCAGTTCAGAAGCCTGCATCTCTGATGGTATGGGTTTGCATGAGTGCGTGTGGCATGGGCAGCTTACACATCTGGAAAGGCACCATCAATGCTGAAAGGTATATCCAAGTTCTAGAATAACATATGCTCCCATCCAGACGTCGTCTCTTTCAGGGAAGACCTTGCGTTTTCCAACATGACAATGCCAGACCACATACTGCATCAATTACAACATCGTGGCTGCATAGAAGAAGGATCCGGGTACTGAAATGGCCAGCCTGCAGTCCAGATCTTTCACCCATAGAAAACATTTGGCGCATCATAATGAGGAAGATGTGACAAAGAAGACCTAGGACAGTTGAGCAACTAGAAGTCTGTATTAGACAAGAATGGGACAACATTCCTATTCCTAAACTTGGGCAACTTGTCTCCTCAGTCCCCACCCCAGACGTTTGCAGACTGTTATAAAAAGAAGAGGGGATGCCACACAGTGGTAAACATGGCCTTGTCCCAACTTTTTTGAGATGCGTTGATGCCATGAAATTTAAAATCAATCTATTTTTCCCTTAAAATGATACATTTTCTCAGTTTAAACATTTGATATGTCATTTATGTTGTATTCTGAATAAAATATTTAAATTTGAAACTTCCACATCATTGCATTCTGTTTTTATTCACAATTTGTACAGAGTCGCAACTTTTTTGGAATCGGGTTTGTACTTGTGCCTCTGTTCCCCCTCCAGTATGCCTTATATACAGCACATTCAATACAGGGTACGTGCCGTGTCAGATCATTCACCCATACTGGTACAGTTAACCGCTAGGCCTGCAACATCCTTACCTAGGGCACCATGGAAGCTTAATGCTTTTTGGCTGTCTCTATTTCCCTCTCATAATAATGTAAGGGCCCAGGCTTCTGCCTTTTGGCAGGATCACTTGCACCATCCTGATTTAGCCACTACCTGGGATACATTCAAAGCCTTCTTGATAGTCTTGATAGGCATTTTTATTGCTGAGGTCACAGCTGGTAAAAACACTACAAGTGGCCAAAAGGAACAGGTAGTGCAACTGATACGTCGCCAACAAACCTTGCCCTCAATTGGAGCTCTGCCCACAATATTGGGAGGGAAAATAGTTAATACCCAAAATCGCATCATGCAAGAACTGGTAGACTTTTACTCTTCAAAAGCGGTTTAACCTTAAAATGCGTAAGGGGTTCTTCACTGTAAGAGCGGTAAGGATGTGGAATTCTCTTCCACAAGCAGTCGTATCAGCAGGGAGCATTGATAGTTTCAAAAAACTATTAGATGGGAACCTTAGAGACCACAACATACAGGGGTATACAATGTACGGTTAAAAGGAAACACACACACACATCATAGGTTGAACTGGATGGACTGATGTCTTTTTTCAACCTCACTAACTATGTAACTATGTAACCACAACAGTATCTAACTGGAAATAAAGATGCTCAAACAAAGCCCAGAGGTGGAATCATTGTGTAGTATGTTTATTAAGGCACATCATATACATTGAGTTAAAAAACAAACATTCCACAAAACTTACATAGAACTCTGCTGGCGACCCGGAATCACACAGCAGCAAGGACGTCAAATGCCAAAAGAATGCTCTGATGCGTTTCGTCCTAATAGACCTGGTCCCAGGGTCATTTGGCATCGACATCCAACCTGAATTTATGCACCTTAGTGTCCCCAATCTGCAGGTTTGGGAAATTCATCCCAAACACTGCAACCGGAAGTGACCGGGTGGCCATCTTGCCGAAGAACCGAAAGTGGGTAAACGGCCACGTTTGCTTGGTCACAGGAAGTGGTCTATCCAATCAATTAAATCCAAGCAGGAAATATAAAAGCAGCCATGTTTGAAAAGGAACAAACAGGTAAAACTAAATTAAAACGTAATCAAATAGACATACGCCTATATAAATAGGCAATATAGTATGATTATACAAAATACAAATAGATCCAAGCTGCCGCAAAAGTAAAATAATGATATCCAATGTAGAAAAAAACCTGCAAAACAGACAAGTACAACAAACAAAAAAAAATACCATAATAATCTTTAATAGCATTGAGTGGCAAAACCTCTGGGCGACAAATGGTGAAACTTTGGATTTGGCGCACCAAACAAGCAAACATACATTTTGCCACATGATAAAACAGGTGAAAAGGCAGTAAAAAACATGCAACTTGCAGCGGGGAATCCGATGCACGAGGCAGGCGGCTCAGATTGCCATCTGCCACCTGCAATCGCTCCCCGCTGAGAGAGAAGAACGGTCAGCTGTTGTAAAAACAGCTGACCGTTCTTCTCTCTGGAGTGATCACAGAGCTCCTGTGATCCTTCTATGTAGGATCACAGGTCTCTGTGGTCATTCCATAAGCCCCGCCCCCATACAGTTAGAAACACTTCCCTAGGCTCACATTTAAATGACTGAACCAGGCCAGTTACATAACCCATTGATTATATATTTGCATACAGCATGTAGTGCAGCTGTGCAAGTCAATGCCATGGGATTTTTCATAGGCAGCACTCAAGCTGAGTTAATCCAAAAGTACTGCTGTTAATTGTAACCTGGCATACCTACTTAGTTTATGATAAGCTAATTAATAATACAGGTAAAAAGGGAAAATTCTAATTCTCCAAAAATAATCCTTACACATCCACTACTTATTGGCCCTGTCCCTTTTTTTTCATTAAATAGTTTCTTACTGTATTTTTTCTGCCACCTTATAAAGTCCTTTGTGAGCTCCCTAACCTATTTTCCCCCCTCACTTCTGTTTGTTCGGTCATGTGCACTGCTCCAGGCACACTACAAGTCCCTTACAAATCAGTGTTGCCTTACTTGTTCCCTGCTCCCCACAAGCCTTTTAAAAATGACTACTACCACATTTGATATTTCTATTATATGGATTTATAATCTATAAGATCCATTATAAAAGATCACAAATAAAAGGAAACATAAAAACCATTAACTACTAGAAGTCATTTTAAAGAATAGTTTTCCTTTGCTGGCTTGAGTAAGCACCAAAACAGATCAGTGTCTGCAGGGGCCCCATAGTAAGTGCCAAAGGGCAATTTGAAGGCCCAGGCCACTGGGTGGGCATCATGGGTTTATCTAATCAGTCATAATTAACACCCATCTTCACCTTCTCCCCTTAGCTAATATTTTTCTGATGAGATTTTGGTTTATATTTACTTTTTATAACCATTAATATTAACACTTTTTTCATTTTTTAAAATAGTTTTTAGTTTTTCCTGTTTTTTCAAGACACATATGTCCCTCTTCAGAATTGACTTGTGCCTCTGTTCCCCCTCCACTATGCCTTATAGACAGGAAATTCAATACGGGGTACGTGGCGTGTCAGTCCTGCAAAAAGAATTGCAGATCGCCGCCATTACTAGTAAAAAAAAAAGAACAATAAAAATGACATAAATCTTTCCCGTAGTTAGTAGACGCGATAACTTGATTTTTTTTTACCAAAAATATGTAGCAGTAAACAAATTGGCCTAAAATGTTAAAAACATTTTGATTGTTAAATTTTTTTTTTGGAATGTTATATAGCAAAAAGTGAAAAATATTGTTTTTTCTTTCAGAATTGTCGCTCTTTTTTTGTTTATAGCGCAAAAAAATAAAAATAGCAGAGGTGATCAAATACCACCAAAAGAAAGCTCTTTTTATGGAAAAAGAAGGACATCAATTTTATTTTTGTACAGCGTCGCATGACCGCGCAATTGTCCATTAAATTAAAAAACAGTGCAGAATCGCAAAATATGGCCTGGTCATTAAGGGGGAAAATCTTCTGGTCCAGAAGTGGTTAAAGTGGATGTAAAAGTGTTTTTTTTTCCTTATTTAAATAACAAACATGCCTATACTTACCTGCTCTGTGCAATTGTTTTGCTCCAGCCCCCCTCCCCCTTTATCACAAGGGTGCCCCCACAGAAGGCTGCTTTCCTTGGGGGCACCCTTGTGGGCTCGCTCCCGAGTCCCGCGGCTGCGTCCATTGACACAGACAACAGGACTCGGTTACGCTCCCGTGTTACAGCTTTTGATTGACAGCAGCGGGAGCTGCTGAGCTCGTGCACATCGATGGATCAGATCGGGTCCAGGTAAGAAAAAGGGGGGATCTGGGGGGAGCTGCAGCACAGAAGGTTTCTCAGCCTAATGAATAGAATGCATTAAGGTGAAAAACCTTAAAGGCTTCACAACCACTTTAAGGGGTTAAATAATATTTGCTGCATACTGAATATTTCATGCAAACAGAAAACCTTACAGGACCATATGGCAAATGCTTAAAGTGCCTAACCTTTTTTTCATAATTCAAAAGAGCTAAATGGGTGGCTGGCTGGCACCCTTTAGTGGCTGGCTGGCAACCTGTGGTGGGTGGCTGGCTGGCACCCTTTGGTGGCTGGCTGGCTCTCACCCTGTGGTGGGTGGCTGGCACCCTTTGGTGGCTGGCTGGCACCCTGTGGTGGGTGGCTGGCACCCTGTGGTGGGTGGCTGGTTGGCACCCTTTGGTGGCTGGCTGGCTGGCACCCTGTAGTGGCTGGCTGGCACCCTTTGGTGGCTGGCTGGCACCCTTTGGTGGCTGCCTGGCACCCTATGGTGGGTGGGTGGTTGGCTGGCTGGCACCCTGTGGTGGGTGGGTGGCTGGCACCCTTTGGTGGGTGGGTGGCTGGCTGGCACCTTGTGGTGGCTGGCTGGATGGCACCCTTTGGTGGCTGGCTGGCACCCGGTGGTGGGTGGCTGGCTGGCACCCTTTGGTGGCTGGCTGGCTGGCTGGCACCCTGTGTGGTGGGTGGCTGGCAGGTACAGGCCCAGGGCCTGTGGCTGGCTAGCTGGTACAATCAGGCAGGGCCTGTGGCTGGCTAGCTGGTACAGGCCTGTTGGTGGGACTGGGTAGCTGGCTGTGTTACACAACGTGCACTATGTCTGTGACTGGTCACTGTACTGTGATTTGATAAGAACTTAAGAAATCACTCACTGTCCCGACTGTGCACTGCATGCAGAGACTCCGCGGCAGGTGTAAAACACACTGTGTGCGCACATGTGAGACTTCAAACGAGGCTGAGGGATGCAGCCTAAGCAGGCCGCAGAAGCTGTCCCAGGCTCCCAGTGCGCGGAGGTGCAACTTACGCGATGACGTCACGGCAATATCGGCAACCACCGGGGCATATTCCGATATATCGGGGAAAGTGCATGTCGGCCCCTGATATATCAGTGTTGCCGATAATCGGTCGATCTCTAATATATATATATACACACACACACACAATAATTCTAAGAATTACTGTTAGAACATGTATATATATATATATATATATATATATATATTGTAACGAATCAATCGGCACCCCGACCGGGTACCTCCATTGACTTATGCTCCTAGTGCTTCCCGAGGGCTCTAAGCACTCCACCAGACACCGTAACCACTTCAGACCCCACGAACCGCCACAGCTTGGTTGGGGTCTCGCCGTCTCCTACCCACCCTGGACCTATGACAAGGCTCCAGGTTCCAGTGGGTGAACCTCTCTTTCTCCAGAGAGTGCAGCAGGAACAAGAACAAGTTCTTACAAGAGCTTAGTGATTATCCAAGGGAGTATGAAGGACATAGCAGTCCCTTGTAGCCTATTCCCCCAATTAGAGACAGGACTCTAGATTGAGGGTGAAGTATAACTCAACTTTATTGAACAAGAAACAGACTTTTATACAGTTTTCCCACACAAGATTACCGCCTAGGTGGACCTTGTTGAAAACAGTCCCTGACATTCGCAATCCAATGAAAACAGAGTTTTTACTCCCATACAGTGTACACAAAGATATACACTGTGGGACAATCCCCCCCTCCCCTTAGCAGCCAATCCACATACACATATACAGTGGGTACGGAAAGTATTCAGACCCCCTTCAATTTTTCACTCTTTGTTATATTGCAGCCATTTGCTAAAATCATTTAAGTTCATTCTTCTTCCTCATGAATGTACACATAGCACCCCATTCTGACAGAAAAACACAGAATTGTTGACATTGTTGCAGATTTATTAAAAAAGAAAAACTGAAATATTACATGGTCCTAAGTATTCAGACCCTTTGCTGTGACACTCATATATTTAACTCAAGTGCTTTCCATTTCTTCTGATCATCCTTGAGATGGTTCTACACCTTCATTTGAGTCCAGCTGTGTTTGATTATACTGATTGGACTTGATTAGGAAAGCCACACACCTGTCTATATAAGACCTTCCAGATCACAATGCATGTCAGAGCAAATGAGAATCATGAGGTCAAAGGAACTGCCTGAAGAGCTCAGAGACAGAATTGTGGCAAGGCACAGATCTGGCCAAGGTTACAAAAAGATTTCTGCTGCACTTATGGTTCCTAAGAGCACAGTGGCCTCCATAATCCTCAAATGGAAGACGTTTGGGACGACCAGAACCCTTCCTAGAGCTGGCCGTCTGGCCAAACTGAGCTATCGGGGGAGAAGAGCCTTGGTGAGAGAGGTAAAGAAGAACCCAAAGATCACTGTGGCTGAGCTCCAGAGATGCAGTCAGGAGATGGGAGAAAGTTGTAGAAAGTCAACCATCACTGCAGCCCTCCACCAGACGGGGCTTTATGGCAGAGTGGCCCGACGGAAGCCTCTCCTCAGTGTAAGACACATGAAAGCCCGCATGGAGTTTGCTAAAAAAACACCTGAAGGACTCCAAGATGGTGAGAAATAAGATTCTCTGGTCTGATGAGACCAAAATAGAACTTTTTGGCCTTAATTCTAAGCGGTATGTGTGGAGAAAACCAGGCACTGCTCATCACCTGTCCAATACAGTCCCAACAGTGAAGCATGGTGGTGGCAGCATCATGCTGTGGGGGTGTTTTTCAGCTGCAGGGACAGGACAACTGGTTGCAATCGAGGGAAAGATGAATGCGGCCAAGTACAGGGATATCCTGGACAAAAACCTTCTCCAGAGTGCTCTGGACCTCAGACTGGGCCGAAGGTTTACCTTCCAACAAGACAATGACCCTAAGCACACAGCTAAAATAACGAAGGAGTGGCTTCACAACAACTCCGTGACTGTTCTTGAATGGCCCAGCCAGAGCCCTGACTTAAACCCAATTGAGCATCTCTGGAGAGACCTAAAAATGGCTGTCCACCAACGTTTACCATCCAACCTGACAGAACTGGAGAGGATCTGCAAGGAGGAATGGCAGAGGATCCCCAAATCCAGGTGTGAAAGACTTGTTGCATCTTTCCCAAAAAGACTCCTGGCTGTATTAGATCAAAAGGGGGCTTCTACTAAATACTGAGCAAAGGGTCTGAATACTTAGGACCATGTGATATTTCAGTTTTTCTTTTTTAATAAATCTGCAACAATGTCAACAATTCTGTGTTTTTCTGTCAGTATGGGGTGCTATGTGTACATTCATGAGGAAGAAGAATGAACTTAAATGATTTTAGCAAATGGCTGCAATATAACAAAGAGTGAAAAATTGAAGGGGGTCTGAATACTTTCCGTACCCACTGTACATCCCATAATAAGCTTATCTTAAGGCAGACAGAACAATGTGAGGTCATTAACAATTAACAATGAGACCTGCACAATCCACATTCCCTCCCAATACACAAACAATAGGGAAGTCTCACAGACAAGCACATGGAATATACTGTGTAAGGTGGTATTAAATCTTCATATTTTTTTTTTTTATAGGAAGATATGGTTGACAAATATTACTGACCCACTAGAAGCAATCCAAACCATTAATTATCTGTCTTTCACACACACACACACACACACACACACACACACACACACACACACACACACACACACACACACACACACACACACATATACATATATATATATATATAGAGACACAGTATTTCACAAAAGTGAGTACACCCCTCACATTTTTGTAAATATTTTATTATATCTATCTTTTCATGTGACAACACTGAGGAGATGACACTTTGCTACAATGTAAAGTATTGAGTGTACAGCTTGTATAACAGTGTACATTTGCTGTCCCCTCAAAATAACTCAACATACAGCCATTAATGTCTAAACCGCTGGTAATAAAAGTGAGCACATCCCTAATTGAAAATGTCCAAACTGGGCCTCGAAGTCTCAATATTGTGTGTGGCCACCAATTATTTTCCAGTACTGCCTTAACCCTCTTGGGCATGGAGTTCACAGGGCTTCACAGGTTGCCACTGGAGTCCTCTTCCACTCTTCCACTCCTCCATGACGGTGCTTGTGGATGTTGGAGACCTTGCACTCCTCCATTTTCCATTTGAGGATGCCCCACAGATGCTCAATAGGGTTTAGGTCTGGGGACATGCTTGGCCAGTCCACCACCTTTACCCTCAGCTTCTTTAGCAAGGCAGTGGTTGTCTTGGAGGTGTGTTTGGGGTCATTATGTTTGAATACTGCCTTGTGGTCCAGCCTCTAAAGGTGGGGGGGGGGGATCATGCTCTGCTTCAGTATGTCACAGTACATGTTGACATTCATGGTTCCCTCAATGAACTGTATCTCCCCAGTGGCGGCAGCATTCATGCAGCCCCAGACCATGATAGTCCCACCACCATGCTTGACTGTAGGCAAGACACACTTTTCTTTGTACTTCTCACCTGGTTGCTGCCACATATGCTTGACACCATCTGAACCAAATATGTTTATCTTGGTCTCATCAGACCACAGGACATGGTTCCAGTAATCCATATCCTTAGTCTGCTTACTCTTCCACTCCTCCATGACGGTGCTTGTGGATGTTGGAGACCTTGCACTCCTCCATTTTCCGTTTGAGGATGCCCCACAGATGCTCAATAGGGTTTAGGTCTGGGGACATGCTTGGCCAGTCCACCACCTTTACCCTCAGCTTCTTTAGCAAGGCAGTGGTTGTCTTGGAGGTGTGTTTGGGGTCATTATGTTTGAATACTGCCTTGTGGTCCAGCCTCTAAAGGTGGGGGGGGGGGGGGATCATGCTCTGCTTCAGTATGTCACAGTACATGTTAACATTCATGGTTCCCTCAATGAACTGTATCTCCCCAGTGGCGGCAGCATTCATGCAGCCCCAGACCATGATAGTCCCACCACCATGCTTGACTGTAGGCAAGACACACTTTTCTTTGTACTTCTCACCTGGTTGCTGCCACATATGCTTGACACCATCTGAGCCAAATATGTTTATCTTGGTCTCATCAGACCACAGGACATGGTTCCAGTAATCCATATCCTTAGTCTGCTTGTCTTCATCAAACTGTTTGTGGGCTTTTGTGTGCATCATCTTTAGAAGAGGCTTTCTTCTGGGATGACAGCCATGCAGACCAACTTGATTCTGTGTGCGGCGTATGGTCCGAACCATGACAGGCTTACCCCCCACCCCTTTAGCCTCTGCAGCAATGCTTTCAGCACTCATAAATCTATTTCCCAAAGACAACCTCTGGATCTGACACTGAACACGTGCACTCAACTTCCTTGGTTGACCGCGGCAAGGCCTGTTCTAAGTGGAACCTGTCCTGTTAAACCGCTGTATGGTCTTGGCCACCATGCTGCAGTTCAGTTTCAGGGTCTTAGCAATCTTCTTATAGCCTAGGCCCTCTTTATGTAGAGCAACAATTCTTTTTTTTAGATTCTCAGAGAGTTCTTTGCCATGAGGTGCCATGTTGAACTTCCAGGGACCAGTATGAGAGAGTGAGAGCGATAACACCAAATTTAACACAACTGCTTCCCATTCACACCTGAGACCTTGTAACACTAAGGAGTCACGAGACACCGGGGAGGGAAAATGACTAATTGGGCCCAAATTGTACATTTTCAATTAGGGGTGTACTCACTTTTGTTTCCAACAGTTTAGACATTAATGACTGTGTGTTGAGTTATTTTGAGGGGACAGCAAATTATACAAGTTATACAAGCTGTACACTCACTACTTTACATTGTAGCAAAGTGTAAATTCTTCAGTGTTATCACATGAAAAGGTATAATAAAATATTTACAAAAATGTGAGGGGTGTACTCACTTTTGTGATATACATATATATTATATATATATATATATATATATATATATATATATATATATATATATATATATATATATATATATATATATACACACATACATACATACATACACACACACACACACACACATTTTCAGGCCTATTTATATAGGTATATTTTTTATATTGTCAAGAGATTACTATTTGATCATTATTATTTCATGATAATGAGCCAGAAACAGTAACTTCCATAATATTACAATTTGTAATGGTATATACAGCATTATACGTCAACCTTAAGGCTGTGACTAATCTAACATTCTCCATTTAGGTGTTATACATTACATTGCAAATATTAAGTTAATACAGCTCCTGAGGTCTCATGATGGCGATAAAACCTTGGTATGATAAAGATAATTGTGTGCATTATTTTAGCAGTAATAGCTTTTATGATTAAGATGTGTCCCTGAACAGTGGTTTACCACCAAGCTATCTTATTATGTCATGCAGTAATGAAAGCCAAAATAATACAGAAGCTAATACATCAAATTAGCCTTTTGAATATTCCAAGCACTGGATAAAACTATAGATAATTGCTCATTATTAAATTGCTAATATGGGTACATGGAACTGATGATTGCTACTGGAAGTCTACAATGAATAAACAATTGAAGGGTGTATTTTGTGTATTTTGACTCCTCTTTTATGTTAGTAGTTTGTATGGCCCCCACGTGCTTGTATGCATGTCTGACAACATCGGGGCATGCTTCTAATGAGACGACGGATGGTGTCCTGGCGTATTTCCTCCCAGATCTGGACCAGGGCATCACTGAACTCTTGATCAGACAAATTTTAATTTTCCAATTGTTTTACAGGTAATTTAGAGCAAGCGCACAGTGAAAAAAAAAGTGTCAGGGTGGAACTCTGCTTTAAAACCCATCTGCAAGACCAGTGAGGGAAGGTACGTGAGGGGTGAGGGGTGAGAGGTGGGTGGTGAGGGGTGGGGGGAGGGGAAGGAAGGAAAATAAGGGGAAAGGGTTGAGCACAAAAACAACAACAAAACAAATAAAAAAAAAAAAAAAAAACAGCACTTTAACTGAAAGCAGAGGTATTGCAAACTGAAATGTTCCATGGATCAGAGAAAGTCCACTCTAGTCTTCAACAAATAAACTAAATCAATTACGTTGGAGGTTTAGAGGGCCCGAAGGCAGTGGGCTGGGAGCCCGGTAAAGCAGTGCAAGTATAATGTATCCAGGTGGCCCAAATACCTTAAAACATTTCTTGTCGACCCTTACATGTCGCTATCCTTTCCTCCGATACTGTAATGTTATTGTGTTATCGACCAGGCAGATCTAGTCAGCTCATCCAGGAATATGGGCTATTTTCCATTGAACAAAGATCAAATGTCTTGCCGTAAAGACCGACTTACGATAGTGGCTGAGAGGAATGGATAGCACATGGAGTAGGAACTCTAAGGTAGAGTCAGGCATCTCAATACCCAGAATCACCTTAATTTGAGCTCTAATGTCTTGCCAATATGGTTGAAGCTTTGGGCACAACCCTTCCAGCAAGCATCAGAAAGTGTCGGATAGATCCTGGCTAGTTTAGTTGGAACCCTGTCAGTAACCTAAAACTGTTTGCCTGCATCTTTGTGTCCACGGAACAGGCATGAATAAGGCGGCACAGATGGTCCAATTGGGCCTTCATGAATGTATGCTGCAAGTCTCTCTCTCACTCTCGTATGTAGACCGGCTTACCCCTAGACTCTGCTGACTGTAGCATTCATCAATAACTGAAATAGAGTGGGGAATAGGAGCAGCTGACATACATAGTTTCTCAAATGGTGTCAAGGAGGACAGGGGTCTGATGGCTTGAGGCAAGCTGCGGGTAAAATGGTGAAGCTGCCTATAGCGCCAATCATCCAATGGGAAGCAACCTTATTGTTCTCTGAGCCAGTCCAGGGAGACCAGGTCCTGCTCCTGCACAACCTTTGCACATCGGACCTCCCCATCACCTGCCCATGAGCGAAAGAAGGAGAGATGTTCCCCCGGAGTGAACCAGGGGAAGCCCCACAGAGGAGCTAGAGGGGATACAGGGGGAGACAACAGCCCTTGAGCATTCAGAGCATCCCACAATTTTAGTACATAGGTGGTGATAAGGGAGGCAAGATCCGAAAGTGCCCGATACTCCCGGGAAATTACGACGGGCCAAACATTTCTCTAGGGGAACCCTTAGTTTAGTTTTCACATAATGATGCAAGTCCAATATCGGCTGTAGGGCTATCGTCTCATAATATTTATGCAGAAAAGGAACCCCCAGCCCTCCCAACCACTTAACAGGTTTGCAGGCAGCTCCGCAAAAAATAATCCGTAGTAACACATTCATCTTCAGTATACTGACTTGGCCCATCCACAAGAAAGTGGTATGGTCCTATCTTAGTAAATCTGTTCGGATTGTGGCAAGCAAGGGGGGATAGTTACGAGTATATAATTATAAATAGTGGGCTGGGAGATGAATCCCCAAATATTTTAGGGAGGTATAACACCATGTGAAGGAAAAAGAGACTTGTAGTCGAGTGCGCAAATCCGGGGGAATAAGGCAGAATCTCAGACTTACTATAGTTAAATTTAAAATTTGAAAGGGAACTGAATCTCTGCAGCTCAGTCAGAATATTGGGGAGGGAGATCCGCTACATAAAGCAGAACATCATTTGCATACCCGACAACCTCTGTTTCGTTACCCCCATACTGAATTCTTTAATGTTAGGGTTCAAATTAATAATTTTTAACAGTGGCTTGAGGGAGGAATTTCAGTCCACTCTTCTTTACATATCTTCTCTAAATCCTTAAGGTTTCTTGGCTGTCGCTTGGCAACCCTAAGTTTCAGCTAGGCCACTCCATGACCTTAATGTGCTTCTTCTTGAGCCACTTCTTTGTTGCCGTCGTGGTATGTTTTGGGTCATTGTGATGCTGGAAGACCCACCCACGACCCATCTTCAGTGTTCTAGCAGGAAGAAGATTCTCATCCAAGATTTTACAATACATAACCATGTCCATTGACCCCTCAATGTAGCAAAGTCAGCCTGTACCTTAAGCAGAGAAACAGCCCCAAAGCTTAATGTTTCCACCTCTGTGCTTGACTGTAGGGATGGCATTCTTAGAGTCATAGTCAGCTTTTTTCTTCCTCCAAACACAGGGAGTCGAGCTAATGCCAAAGAGCTCAATTTTGGTCTCATCTGACCACAGCACTGTCTCAGAATCCTTCTCTGAATCATATAGATGTTCATTGGCAAACTTCAGATGGGCTTGTACACGTGCCTTCTTGAGGGGTGGGGACTGCGGGCACTGCAGGATTTCAATCCATGGTGGCATATTATGTGGCCAATGGTTTGTTTGGTGACTGTGGTGCCAATTGCCTTAAGATCATTCACAAGCTCCTCCCTTGTAGTTCTGAGCTAATCCGTCACTTTTCTCATGATCATCCTTACCCCATGAGGTGAAATCTTGCATGTAGCTCCAGACCGAGGGTGATTAATGGTTATTTTGTATTTCTTCATTTGCAAATAATTGCTCCAACAGTTGTCTCCTTCTCACCAAGCTAATTACTGATGGTCTTGTAGCCCATTCCAGCTTTGCGCAGGTCCACAATCGTGTCCCAGAAGTCCTTGACAGCTCTTTGGTCTTGTCCATGATGGTGAGATTTGAAAGGAAGAAAGAGATTCTGTGGACCGGTGTCTTTTCTACACCTAACGAGTTGTCGTTAGAAGCACCTTGTTAAATTGACAGGACTAATCTGTGAAGCATTGAGCATGGGAACACATGGTGTTCAGAAAGTTTGGGACTTTATAGGAGGTGTGGCCAGTATACACATAATGATAATGGTATTAAATATACATCTGCTGGTAAGCATATAGAAACATATGGTTAACATCACGTGTTTATTGACATGTACATAGCAGTTAACCACTTGCCGACCGCCGCACGACTATCTACGTCGGCGGTCAGCCCCTCACAGGCAAACTAACGTAGGGCTACGTTGCTTGCTTGTGAGGGTCTAGGGAGCGAGCGCGCGCCCCCCGGGGCGCGCTCCCGCTCCCGCGTGGTCACGGACCCCCCCGCGCGTGTGACCAGCGGACCCGATGTCCGCCGGTCACTCGGCGATCGGTGGGGGAGAGGGAGAATGTCAGGCAGCTTGTGTAAACAAACTGCCTGTCATTCTCTTCGCTGCAAAGACACTGATAAAACGGATCTGGTATGTAGATCCGTTGATCAGTGTCTTTACAGCTAGAGCCACAGCCAATCACAGTAGAAACCACGCCCCTAGGGACACACACAGCCCCTCCCTTCCAAATAAAGTTAACCCCTTCACTACCAGTGTATTTTTACAGTAACAGTGCATATATATAGCACTGATTACTGTAGAAATGTCACTGGTAACCCCAAAAGTGTCAAAAATGTCAGTCAAGGGTCCGATCTGTCCGCCGCAATGTCGCAGTACCGCAAAAAAATCGCAGATCGCCGCCATTACGCGTTAAAAAAAAAACAACAAAAATGACAAAAATCTTTCCCTTTGTTAGTAAACGCGATAACTTTTGCGCAAACCAATCAAAATACGCTTTTTGCGATTTTTTTTACCAAACATAGGTAGCATAAAATAAATTGGCCGAAAATTTTTAAAAATTTTGATTTTTACATTTTTTTTTGGGGGAATTTCATATAAAAAAATGTGAAAAATATTGCTATTTTTGCAAAATTGACGCTCTTTTTTTGTTTATAGCGCGTGATCAAAAAATCGCACAGGTGATCAAATACCACCAAAAGAAAGCTCTGTTTGTGGGAAAAAAAGGACGTCAAATTCGTTTAGGTACAGCGTCGCACGACCGCGCAATTGTGCGTTAAATTCACGCAGTGCCGAATCGCAAAATACCCCCTGGTCGGAATGGGGGTAAAATCTTCCGGGGCTTAAGTGGTTAATATAAATACAATAGGTACAAAACAAAGAAAGGGGGATATAAAAAAATATAGGTATGGATAGAATGATACAACCATGAAAAATAATAAGGATCAATAACAAAATAAAAAGGCGTAGAGTGTAAATGAATATTGATAATAGGATGCATGATGAATATGACAGAAGAATTTAAATGGCCTCCATGGCTCAACACGTTTCGTGAAAAGTGTTTCATTTCATCAGGGGCAGGCACATTTCTAGTTTCTAAAAAAACATATATACATATGAGAACAATATTGCATCCAATGGAGGGGTATTAAAAAAAATAAAAACAAAAATTATATAACTTACAAAAGAGTATTGGTTGTCAATGAGACTGTTGGATCTCCCAGGAATGTGTCCCAATTGGGAACTGAGGGGGCAAGGTCCCCGGACCAGGCCAGAGCGCAAGGTCCAATAGCATGGTGTAAAGTCCATCTGTGAAGCACATGAGCACATACTGTAGATGGTCTGTGGGAGCCAAAATTATTGTTGGTTGGTGGGGGATTAAACATTTATTTTGCTCACTATAAAAAAAAAAAGAATACAAAATAAAAACATATTTTCAAATCTGTACAGTTTGGTGATTCAAGTAAAGTTTCACATAAAGTACATTTTCCTCATCCAGGGATGTTGACGGACCAATAGGAGGCTTCCAGGTGACATCATCTGTGTGCTGGCCCTGCCTTCTCTTTTAAGGCGGTAAGAATAGCTGTACTGAGTTGGAAGATGTGAGGCATTTTTTGTAGCGGAGGTGGAGGCTGTGGGGACTACACATGTGAAGTTGGTGCAAATAGTCGGATGGTAGATCTGCAAGGCTAACATAAATAAAGCATTTTGTGACCCGTTTCAGGTCAGTCGTGGAGGCGAGTGAGCACTGCACCTATGGTAGAGGTGAATTGGTGGTTTGTTTTCTTTGGATACTTCACCAGAGCATACTCGTGTTTTTGTTTTGAATATCACAGACACTATAAGCACTGGATTTTATTAAATTACTTAATTTAGTTTATTAAGTATGGATGCGGTTTTTAGAGTTCAGAGCACATAACACAAGTGCATTTAGGTGAAACTTACTTATCTATATGTTTATATATTTTTTCAACAGATTTTTTAGAAGTTATAGTTCATTTTAATGTCACTATACTGAAGCTGGCTTGGGTAATCCTGTTTTTGGTCTCCATAAGGCAAAGCCTGGGGGCCTTCCAGGCCTTAGCCATGATTTGTTTTTCAGATGTTGTTATGTGAAGAAGCAACCTAAATTGTGTCGAAGTGAGTTTTGGGGGTTGTCTGTTAGGGAGAGTGACAGTAGGGTCAGGGATAAGAAGCTTATCAAACAAAATGGAGAAGATCTGGAAAACTTCCGACCAGAATTTACTGACCACGGGGCTGGATCAATAATATAAGAGTGTACCCACATTTTTGTGGCCCTGAAGGCCCAGTGAGAAAGTAGGTACAAACTTACCCCCTAAAGAGCCACTTTTTGATCCTCCTATAGTCTGCACAGCCAGGCAAACATCCTTTTTCCAACTTGCATCCAGACACAAAAAACAATCAATGGGCTTGATGTGACGGTACTAGCCGTCAAGATCCGTAACACTTGGTTTTTAGGATTTATTAGGAATTTCAACTTGGATAGGGTAACAGGGGTTATGGGATGCTCAACTTGACTTGAAGAATAACAAAAAGAGGACAATTTCCTCCTCCAGTACACTGCAGAATGACAGATACTTGACTGTTTTCCCTCAGGAACAGCAACAGTCTTTAACAAAGTAATCCCCTCCTAGGAGTCCTTGTTAGTGTCCCTCCTGGGTGGATTTTCAGCAAAGACCCAACTTGTAGGAGCTCTTGGTCTCCTTATACAAAAAAATACTAGCCCACCTGGCTACAGTATCTGATCCAAAGGCAAGGGATTGGGTAAGCAATAAATTGTCCCCTGAAGACTTGCCAAGGACTTGCATCTAGCAGACTTCTCCCTTATAGCCCCTGGGGGTGTAGAAGTACGTATACTGTCCTTGTCCAGCAGCTATGGATAGGCCTTCTGCTGGGCTGGTTCCTTTCCAGGCAACCTCTTTCCTCCAACCTCCAGGCTGGAGGCAGAACTCCCCTTCTCTGAGTCCCCCCTCCCAGGCTACGCAGCGGCACTTCAGCCATCCATCTTCCACCCAACTCCCCTGCTGACCAGGCGCCTCAATATTTTTAGGCTGGTTCAGCCACCCTGCCAGGCCTCCTGCCTGGGAATTGGCCAGATTCCCATAAATATTCAGATCACTGCCCCTATACCCCCCACCCACTAGCTTCTAGAAGTTTATATGAAACCTCCAGAACCAGTGGAAGGCAATAGAGAACTGGTCTGCTGAGCCTTCCAGCCTGACCTGAATCTGAACCCTGACCCAATTAACAGACTCATGCAACTACAATGAGTCAAACAAATTTACCTATTCTATCACTAGAGGGCGCTACACTAGCAGGAATTAAAATACCATCAAGGTAAAATCTTAAGGGTTGTTTCCAGGGCCGCTGCACTCTGAGAGCAGGATTTTGTTGCCATCCAAATGTTAGACCAATCATCCAGTTCAATAGTGGGACTAAGGTCTGTTGTACATTTTTTTCACATAAGAAGGGGGGGGGGGGTGAGAATAAAGTTTACTACTTGCTGACCGCAATAGATATATTTACGTTGTGGTTTGCAAGTGATTTTCCGGTGTTATTCCTGAAGCTATCAGCCATAACCCCAGTATCTTTTTTTTTTTCAGCCGGTGGCTGGCTTTTGTCATGAAAGCGGTCCGAGCGGCTCATTAGGCATTGGATCGCTTTCTTGAAGCGCCTTCTTCCGTCGCTTGCCTGTGTTTCTCTGGCTTACTGTTTTCACAGGCACCCAAGAAACGATCCAACAGTGCAGCCAGCTGGTCACAGCGGCAATAAGAGACTAGATTGTCTCTGATTGCCTCTAGGGCCTTGGAGGACTTGAGTGACGTCATGATGTAACTTCGGGTCTAGGGTAGAAGTAAACATTTATTTTATTTATTTTTTTAAGCAAAAGTTCAATTTTTTAATCTTTTGCTTTTTAAGGTAAAAGAGATATCTGAGATCTGTTTGACTCTAGATCTCTCCGTAAAGAGGATCTGTCATCCTTATTTCTATTACAAGGGATGTTTACATTCCTTGTAATAGGAATAAAAGTAATAAAAAAAATAAAATAAAGGGACAGTGTAAAATAAAAAATTAAAATAAAAAAAAAATAAGAAAAAGTAAAGCGCCCCATCTCTCTGTGCTTGCGCACAGAAGCGAAAGCATACGTAAGTCATGCACACATTTGTAAATGTTGTTTGCAACACACATGTGAGGTATCGTCGGGAATGTTAGAGCGAGAGCAGTAATTCTAGTGCTAGACCTACTCTGTAAGTCTAAACAGGTAACCTGTAAACATTTCTAAAGCTTCGCCTATGGAAAGTTTAAAGTACCGTATTTTGTCCCCATTCCACGTGCATGCACAATTTTAAAGCGTGACATGTTAGGTATATATTTACTCAGAGTAACATCATCTTTCTTATTTTTTAAAAAAATTGGGATATATATTGTTTTTTTTTTTTAATTCATCAAAGTGTATTTTTTCCAAAATAATTGAATTTGAAAACCGTGGCGCAAACCGTGTGACACAAAAAAATTGCAGCAATCACCATTTATTCCCTAGGGTCTCGGCTAAAAAAAATATATAATGTTTGGGGGTTAAGTAATTTTCTACCAAAAAATACTGATTTAAACCTGTAAAGAAAAAGTGCCAGAAAAGATTTAAACTTGTAAAGAAAAAGTGCCAGTAAAGGTCTTCAAGTATGTATATATAATTTAGGATATCCTCTCCTTCTAATGAGTACATGTTAGAAGAGGATTGCAGTGAGCGTCCTAGTTGAAGGACCGGTATTATACCTTTTAGAGTCATTTTCAGGGGTTTTAAACGTATACAAAAGAATCTAGTTTCTAGAATCATTTTTAGGAGTTAGTAACGTATGACTATAGGAATATCATTTTTGTGATTGTTTTTTGTGAATGACAAAACCAACTGTTTGACTAATAGTTTGACCAAAGCAACCAGTAGAGGGTGCTACAGAGTGCAGTGTAATATAGTTGTGCTGTTTGGTCAATAACTTAGACTAAATTGCATACTCTCTCTTGCATGCTTACTTGATCTGTTTCTGCCTCTCTTTCTTTAGTTTCATGGGGATTTAAATATACATTTTATATGTATATACATTTCTTCAACATCCATTGCTAATGTAATCCAGTCATTTCTCTAAGATTCACACAGGAATAATTGAGCAGACCGGAACATCTGTGACATGACTCACATTTGTCATGTAAGACAAGTGAAATTCTTTAAGGATGTCCGTCAGTTTTTCATTGGCAAGTACATCTATACTAACAACATTTTTCCTGTGGTCAATAGAGATCCTGCATGGACTGTCTGTGTAATGACATTAAACATGTAAAATAATAGGCTCACGTATTGACAAATTAATTACACTTGTATAACTCCTATTTTAAGTCAATACATGAGAAAAGCCTAATCGTTTTGCGTCTCTCCAGTGAATTAACTGAAGGCTCTGATCATTACAGTAAAATAATGAGTTCTGAACTGCATGTACCTTAATAAATATGTGGTTTGAATGCTTTTGTTGTTTAAGGCATGTAAAAACCTTGCATTAATATGAAACTTTACAAAAGTATGTATACAGATGTAATATATTGAAGGCAGTCTGTCATTAAAAATAATCTGTCTATGGCCTTTGTATAGTCCCTAGCTATAGATACATGAGGTTAACTCCTTTCAGATTTAGGAAGGGGGTTTGGACTTCTAGTGTGCCTTTCTTTACAAAACAATACTTATAGCACATTTCCACTTTTGTAGTCAAATTTCAGATAACCCCGCTTTTAGATGTTTATCAGGAGGACGTGTCATGGCTGACTGAAATATTTTTTGAACAATGTTAGAGCGAGCCTGGCCCAGGTCTGTCCTCGTTAATAGAATGCAAGAAACCTAGCCTCTACACCAGTGGTTCTCAACTCCTGTCCTCAGGACCCACGAACAGGCCAGGTTTGCAAGATAACTGAAATGCATCACAGGTGATATAATTTGCTGCTCAGTGATTGCAGTATTCTAGTCTGCATCTCCACAAGGCAATACTTAAAATCTGGCCTGTTAGTGGGTCCTGAGGACAAAAGTTAAGAACCACTGCTTTACACCTTTATTCCTTTGCTAAGACAGAGAGTGCTCAAATCTAGTTATAATTGAAAAGAAGAAGGTCTGCCTGTAAAGGGTTAATTTTGGCAAACACAGCTGCCCAGCCCCCTCTTAAAGGGAACTGCCCTCAATTTTTTTCTGGGCATCGAGCCCTTGAAGATTCCCAGAGTTTTGTTGTGCTTTAAGGAGCCACTATAAGATTTATAAAGGTTTCTTTGATAGAAATGTGAAAGTGATTGGTTTCAAGTGAATAATTTTATTGGTGTGTCACAATGAAAGATTTACTCTCACTTCCTGTCCTAGTGACTACCTACAGCAGAACAGGAAGTAAGAGCAAAAGTCTAACAGACATAAGCATTGTATTGCTGTGTGGTCCCATTGGACAGACTTTCTTACACAGAGGACCTAACCACCTTCCTCTCAGATTTATCTTAGGAGACAAGCAAAATGCTTCCATATTGCTTGTCAGAATGTGATAGGCAAGTACATCCCCGCTAACAACCATCCTTTGCTGTTGGGAGATTTCTGAAAGATATATTGTTGGAACAACATTTCGACAGGAAGTAAAACCAAATCTCTCAAATGAGTACACAAACCAAAATCTAAACCTTTCCCCTTCCATTACCCAAAATCATGTTTGTTTGTTTTAAACTTGCTTTTTCTAATGTATTGTTTAAAATAAATAAATATATATATATAAAATAAGTTTAGGTGTTTCCAAGTGTATCCAGACATGCAAGGTGCTTGGATACAGTAGTATGGAGGAACCTTCTATTCTTCTCTCCCTCTACTGAGATAATGATGTTATACAATATACTGCACCTTTCTCCTCCGGCCAACAGGGGGAGATCTAAAGCCAAGAAAGCCTATAGAATTTTATGCAAAGCGCTGAGAATCCTGGCAGTTGTAGTTTGAGATGGATAGACTGCTTACACTACAGATACCAATAGGCACTGTGCAGTGGGAGGAGTGGAGAGATGATTTTTATTAAACTGGACATGAAAGTTCTTCCTCTTGGCACCAAGTGAATTAGAGAGAGAGTACCTCTGTCTGGATATTCACCTGCCAGCAGGAGACCATACCGGCAGGGATCCGAGCCTAAGACTGGGAGTTAGGACACCCAGGTGCAGTGCAGCACTGCCCACATCACAGTATCTAAACAGCTGCCACGGGTAGACTGGAGCATCTACTTACACTCTGCTTCCCACTGCTAATCACTGGAGGCTTTAGGGGAGAGAACGAGGGGGGCCACTCTTCTACAGCTAGAGCTCACTGCAGCATCCTGGGGACTGGTTGGAGACCTATTCACCCATTGCTGATACTGCTAGCAGAAACTGAGCCACTAAGAGCAGGACACCAAGTGTATCCAACCCATACCTTACACATTCCACACTCTATACCGCACTTATTCCAAACCCAGACTGCATCTATACTTCATTATACTGAAGCTTTATCACATCTGAACCACATCTACCTTACACCTGTGCTGAAACTATACTGTACCTCTACTACATGAAGGTTAACTGGGACTGCCATTAAGTGCACTGATGCTCTTACATAAAAATCTTATATCAAGAGAGCACGGCCGCCTGCAGTGCGGTCCGTGCGTGGTGACGACACGGCTGGCTCCGCTCTATGCATTTCCCCTCAGAAGGCATCAACTGGGATTGCCAGTTGACGCCTTCTGAAGGGAAACGCGACGGGTGGAGCCAGCCATGTCATCACCACACACAGATCACACTGCAGGCGGCCATGCTCCCTTGATATACATGCCTGTGTCAAGATTTTATGTAAGTGCAACTTTTAATAAACACATTTTTATATAGAAGATAATGCACTATTGGCTTCTCCTTTTCATCACAGAGCCAGGATCTCTAGAGTGTTGGGGCGGATACATGGTCCATCTAGCCCCCTTGGTCGAGTATCCTTCCATGATCGGTTGATTGCCAGATCTATAGGGACTCGTCTGCTGGGACGAGTGACACCTTATGAGCCTTTGCTGTGGAATATTTCCTAAGGCCCTGAGACTGTGTGTCTCTGGTAAGCAGCCATCCATTTTTGGTTTGAGCATGCTGGAGTTGCATGCAGCACTTGGAAGAGACACTACCGGGACATTTCTTCAGTTGTCATTCATCAAAGAGACTGTTTCATTGATATTTACAGTTTTTTTTTCTGAGGGACTTTCTATGTGAATGCTTTTGCTTTCTTTTTCACTATTGTGGTTTTATTTTATCACATTTGTGCATGCTTTGTATCACTTCACGAAGGTTTTTTATGAAGTATATATGTATATATATATATATATATATATATATATATATATATATTGTGAGGTTGATTAGCTCGGTGGCGGGTATGGATGACCCCTTGAGGGGGTGCGTTTACACAGGGAGATAGCCAAGAAGTGGTTGCAAACAGTTTGGTTTATTCATGCAATTTTCTCCACCAGACTGCAAGCGTCAAAAACAGCAAAATAAAATAAAACACAAAATAAATCCTTGCCACTGTGGGCGGCTACCTTCTCACCTACAGGAACCTACCTACGGAGTCTGTCTCCAACCTACTGTTGGGCAAACTTTGCTGATCCTACAGCGGACACTCAATAGTCCATGTTTTTCTCTTCACACAACAAATGTCCATTGAACATGTCCCTTTACTCTTCACATAGAACACATTCCTTTGTTTGTCTCTTCACGTAGCAACCATTCCTTTGCTTGTCTCTTCACATAGCAAACAGTGCATTTATTTCTTTCCACATAGAAATAGTCCAAGACCTCACTTTGAGTAGTCTTCACACTTTTTACCCTCCTCAGCGCACATCGCTTCAGGAGGTCTTCCCCAGCTCACACAGCGTCAGGAGGCAGCAATCCTTCTCCCATGCTTCACACAGCGTCGGGAGGCACACATCTGACTGTCCTCCTCTCCCCAGCTCACACAGCGTCAGGAGGCAGCAATCCATAGACTTCCTTTGGACAAATTATAGAGGCCATAACTTCCTCATTCTGAACAGCTGAAGTCTGTTCCACGTCCTTAGACAGTTCTGGCTACCTTTGCAGCCGACACCCTATATTAATTGGTGAATTTTCTAAACTAGGTGGAAATGTATCTCCTGTCTGTGACTACATCCACAGATTTACCTGACTTTCTGTCACAATATATATATATATATATATATATATATATATATACACACAATACACGTCATAGATTGTTCACATTTTTTTATTGCAATAGTTTTCACATTGTGAATTTTTCTTTGTCACAATTTTCATTATGTTACATATTTGGCCTAGATAGTGTGGTAGTTTTCTTTCCTATTTACATTTACTTATCTCCCAGTGTTCAGGGAGTCCTAGGTGCTGCCATCTACTAGATAGGCTAGCGCATCCTTTACACCTATATTATGCAAGGTATCCTCCCAATGATGACAGGCATCTGGCCTGATCTAATTCAGGAAGGATGGGGCGCACAATCTGGGAAAAAAATTAGGTAGAATTCTATGTAGTTTTTTTTTAATGTATGCTATTTCTTTAAAAATCAAAATGAAGCAGTAGAGGATGCGTCATTTTGGGTCAGTAATGCACATGGGCAGCATTGTTGGATGGTGGGTCAATGTGATTGACCCTGGACTTACATAGTTAAACAACAAAGAGAAAATGGGTTTCCATCATAGAACATTTTTTACATTTTTGCAATAAAGTATATTTTTACTGTGTGGACAGGAGCCGGATACCTGGGTATCCCCTTACTATAAAGGGAGGTTTAAACTCCAATAAGTTATAAGGGGGAGGAGTACCGCGCTTTAAAGGTGCATACGTGCTTAAAAGTGTCTTTGTGTAAAATATAAATATTGATTCCAAAAGCTGTCTAGTGTTCTAAAGTGTCTTCGTGCTGAATCAATAAATAAATTCTCAGTTAAAGTGTAAACCATATAAACAATGTCTTAATATATGTAGGTGTAAAATCCCAAATCTGCTAATATATAAATACTTTCAATTTCTTTATATCTAGTACTTTAAGTGATATAAACATCAAAAAGTGCTCTGTGCTTAAAACAAGTCTGTAATACTATCTTCAAATAAATAAGTCTCTATATGTTTTCATAGGTGATCCAATACTGTTAGTATTATTAAAGTGCTTACGTGTCCAAAAATAGTGATGACAGTGATCAAAATCTTCCTCCTAAATTCAAAACCATGCAAAGTGCTCTTCGGTGCTCGTGACCACTAGGTGTCCTATGTGCTCACCTCCTTTTCTTTAATATTGAGCCTTATGGTATCTCTCAGGGGTGAACTCTTTACTCTCCTTTTCCTCTGAAGCCCTCTAGGGGGGATGGCTGCCATTTTCCTTCCTTATACTGAGGCTCGACTTTAAAGGGTCTTAGAAGGGGCCTCCAAATCCTGTATTCCTCTCCCCTCCTGTGTTCTCCTGGAGTGGAGTGTTGTGTGATCCTGCATCCCCCCACCACTTCTATAGACAGGGATGAGCAGTGTGTAGAGGAGCCCCTCTTGTTTTCTTCCTCCCTTCCTCTCCCCTCCACCCTCTTCTCTTCTCTCTTCTCTCTCTGATACAATGTAACTAAATTTTCACCCAGCGAGCCAATCAATCCAGCTTAATCCTCCAAATCCAGCACTCACAGCCAACTAAAACACGCTCGGGCTCTCTCCACAACATACAGGGACATCTTTTTTGGCAATATTGTGGAGAAGAGCGCCGATCGGAGGGACACGTTTTTTGAGGCCTAGCCACGGGCCGAAGCCGCAGACTTTCCTAAGGCCGGAAGCGAGCGCAGCGGCGGGACCCGGTAAGGCAAAACACTTGTTGGAGACCTCCTAATATCATCCGATCTGCCTCCTTCTTGCCACAAGCCTCTCAGTTGGCCCAGACATAAATAACAAGCCTATATCTTTACTCAGATAGCGCTGTCTTCACCTTCTCCCCACGAGGAGACACAGCACCCATTTTGCCTGCATTCACATTAGAGTAACCACGAACTTGGCCTCAGTTTACCCAGGCTGTATAATCTCTTTCTGGGCAGAGTGGTGGTGATCTAGGAAGTAAAAGACTGCCTAACCTAACTGCTCTACGTGGCCACTGTGAACCGGGACACATCCATCCATCCATCCCTGCAGCATTGATCGAACGCCTCTGATCCCCAGCCCCTTTACACATATCAGTGGTAATGACCCACAGGCGTAAGGAGTCACCAAAGCTAACTAAAATTGATCACATCCACAGCTCTCATACAGCTATGCTACAACAAAAAGAACACAGCGGCAGCAGTGGAGACCCACAAATTAACATGCAAGCAGCAAGCGGAAGTAACAAAAGAGACAATATACAATCATTTTGCCAAGTGGCTAATCCTGACAGCGTATATCCATCAGGTTCATCCTCCCCTGAGTCCCCCTCCTCAAGGAGCCCGGCTAAAAATAAACCCCGTATCATATCCCCAGCCAAACAAGGGCAGGGGTACATTCAGGGGATGGATCTGCCCCAGCCTTACGCCTAAGGCTCTATGCCACACCAACAGGATCAGTTCGCTTCTTTCCCCACAGAGGGGCGCCTTGTCTCTGATATTATGCTGAAAGAAATGCTGCACTCTTATAGATCCTCACTTCAAGCAGACATAATGGGATGGATGCAGCAATACAGACGAGAAGTTCACGACTTGGGAGATAGAGTGAATACAATTGAATCCTCTCTTTGTCACAGACTTTGTCCTTTAACACAATGGTTGAAGCCCACAATCAACATTCTGATGAAATAATGTGGCTTAAGGACAAGGTTGCAGATCTAGAACATAGATCAAGGAGGAACAACCTGAAACTGAGAGGAGTTCCGGAATCAGTGCAGTGGCAACAACTGGAACAACTGGAACAATATGCTGACCGGTTATTTTCCATGCTTGTTCCTACACTTTCTGAAACTGACCGGATAATTGATAGAATGCATAGACTACCTAAACCAGCTTTCTTAGCGCCAGAAGTTCCAAGGGATGTGCTCTTGCGAGTACATTTTTTCCACTCCAAGGAGAAAATCATGTCCTCGTTCCGCCAAACCTCTGAATTACCAGCAGAATTTTCAACAATCCAAATATTGCCTGACCTGTCTAGACATACCCTTCAGAGAAGAAGGAACTTGGCTTGACTTTCCCAACATCTATTTAGCTACATCTCCATCGAAGAAAAAAGGAATCCTCCTAGCAATTAAACACACAATTAACTAGCAACACAAGGACTTAGTGACTGACCCAGATGGCCGCTATATTATCATCACAGGATCGTTCAACGGATTACCTATGACCCTAGCATCAATCTATGCTCCTAATACGCATCAACTGCGATTCCTCAGAAGAACACTGAAAGTCATCTTCAAAATCAAGTATGGCAATCTTATGATCTGTGGGGACTTCAACCTGACATCCAATCCAGAGATAGACACTTCCCCCTCTTCAAGCAACAGAAGAACCTCTTTACAGGGTTTGTTACATAAGGAAAGCTTGTGAGATGTTTGGAGGTGTCTCCACGCATCTGAGAGAGATTACACTTTCTACTCCTCCAGACATCGTACATACTCAAGGTTGGATATTTTTGTGTCTGATTGGCAGCTTCTGGGGATGATCTCATCCGCGGCCATCAAAGATATCACATGGTCTAACCATGCTGTGGTGGAGGTGACCGTGGATGAGGGAATCCCCAGGGGGGCTAATTCGTTATGGTGTTGCAACATTATAAACCTGCAGTCCGATATGGGTAAAAAACATGTCTCCTAACATCTTACTGAATTTTTCCAACTAAATGCAAATTCGGTGTCAGACCCTTTGAGCCTCTGGGAAGCACACAAGGCCTATATGAGGGGAGTCTGCATACAGCAGAGCCCTCCCCACCCCCCCACACACACCTGTACTCAATCAGTGTCCACCATCAAGTGGATATAGGAGGAGTCCCCTGTAGTGCATTTGCACATCCTTCCCAGCAAGGAGTATTATCTCCAAGGGTTAGAAAGGCTGGATTCATCTCTTTTTCATGGATAGTGTAGGACCCACTGATAATGGGGTACTTTGACGCAGTAGTGGGCTTGAGCACGATATGGCCATATGGTGGGACCAAACCCCCATTTTTATTTATGGATTGTCTTCAGATTTGGTAGTTATTTCTTTTGCATTTGCGCGCTATTCTTTTTTAATGTACATGTCTTTTGGTTCATAGCTGCAGCAGCTTTAGAAATACATGGGTATGCTCCCCCAAATTTTTTGCCTTTTTATTATGTATTTGGTCTGACCAGACTATCGAGGTTGAGCAACCCTCCCCACCCCCCCACACACACCTGTACTCAATCAGTGTCCACCATCAAGTGGATATAGGAGGAGTCCCCTGTAGTGCATTTGCACATCCTTCCCAGCAAGGAGTATTATCTCCAAGGGTTAGAAAGGCTGGATTCATCTCTTTTTCATGGATAGTGTAGGACCCACTGATAATGGGGTACTTTGACGCAGTAGTGGGCTTGAGCACGATATGGCCATATGGTGGGACCAAACCCCCATTTTTATTTATGGATTGTCTTCAGATTTGGTAGTTATTTCTTTTGCATTTGCACGCTATTCTTTTTTAATATACATGTCTTTTGGTTCATAGCTGCAGCAGCTTTAGAAATACATGGGTATGCTCCCCCAAATTTTTTGCCTGTTTATTATGTATTCGGTCTGACCAGACTATCGAGGTTGAGCAACCCTCCCCACCCCCCCACACACACCTGTACTCAATCAGTGTCCACCATCAAGTGGATATAGGAGGAGTCCCCTGTAGTGCATTTGCACATCCTTCCCAGCAAGGAGTATTATCTCCAAGGGTTAGAAAGGCTGGATTCATCTCTTTTTCATGGATAGTGTAGGACACACTGATAATGGGGTACTTTGACGCAGTAGTGGGCTTGAGCACGATATGGCCATATGGTGGGACCAAACCCCCATTTTTATTTATGGATTGTCTTCAGATTTGGTAGTTATTTCTTTTGCATTTGCGCGCTATTCTTTTTTAATATACATGTCTTTTGGTTCATAGCTGCAGCAGCTTTAGAAATACATGGGTATGCTCCCCCAAATTTTTTGCCTGTTTATTAAGTATTATTAGTAAATGTATTTGGTCAGGGAAAAAAGCCAGCATAGCCTTCAATATACTCACTACACACAAATCTATGGGAGGAGCTGGACTACCAAACTTGCAAGCCTATCGGTGGGCCTCAAGGCTAGACCAAATTAAATATTGGTGCACCAGTAGTGAAACCCCACTATGGGCATTAATTGAGAAAGACTTGGTACCGACTGAAAACCTGACACTCAAGCTTCAGTGTGATTTATGGATACCTTGGAACTGGCCCAACATTCCCATCACAGTCAAAGCTTCTCTGCAAGCTTGGAGAGCTATTTCCAAACTAACTCCCACAGTAAACCTTTTCCACGCCTATGATATTCCTATCAAGATAGTAGAATCTAAATTTAAAAAGCTTAATGTCACTAAGTTAGAGGATTACGGTCTATCACTCATAAAACAACTCTACAGTAATGGTAGGCTTAAAGATAAAGAAGAAATTATCCAGGAATTCTCCCTCCCTCATGACCTGTCACTCACCATTTCCAAGATAATCTTCACTCTAGCCAAACACCCACTATCAGAACTACAAATTCCCAAACATGGAATTTCATCTCCCCAGTACCGCCCCTAACTAAAGGTATATCTCTCTTTTACTCCTGTCTTACATCTGATTCCCTCAAAACTAAGTTGCCAAATATGCTAAAATGGGAAAAAACGCTTAATCACTCTTTCACCCTAAAGCAATGGCAAATAGCGATCAACTCGACCCACAAACTGTCACATTGCACAAACCATTGGGAAATGATGACAAAGATTGTAAATAGGTGGTATTTCACTCCCTACAGGTTATCCAAAATAAATCCCTCCCTTTCACCACTATGCTGGAGAGAATGTGGTAGAGTAGGCACCCTACAACACGTCCTCTGGGAATGCCCCTCCCTCACAAGCTTTTGGAAAGCAATTTTCCAATGTATGTCATCCATCACTGGAATCTTAACGCCTCCCAATCCAGAGTTAGCATTACTGAATCTAAACATTGAACTATACCCACTAACATATAGACAAATGATTGTACATCTCCTGTCGGCTGCCAGAACTTTAATACTACATAAGTGGAAAATCACCGACACCTCAAATCTTTCTGAGGCAATCACCCTGGTTAATGAGAACTATAAACTAGAAAAAGCCTTATCCTTCAACGCTTTAACCCATCACAAATTTTAAAAAGCTTGGTCGGAATGGCCCTATTTAACACCTGATACTAGAAGCTTATAATGTAACCCTTTATTTAGCTTAGTTCTACTTGTTCTGGTCCTGGGGATGACGGGAGGTGTGGACGACCCGTGGCTTGGTGACATTGTTCCCCTAGGGGTTCTGAGTCGGGGTGGTTCGACGCCTCTCTTCTCCTCCCTGCATCAGAATAAACTATGTTGACCTTTACATGCATAATGCCTATGCACCTGTACGAAGCTTATACTATTGTTTGAACACTGTATCATCCACTTTTGGATAATGTTCTACCTTGTTGTGGTTATTTTCTTATTTCACATTCTGTTAATGTGTTTTTCACCTGTATTTGAAATTCAATAAAAATTATTGATTGAAAAAAAAGATTAGGACAATAAATATTTTAAAGTGCAAAAAAATTGTGCAATAAGTGCAAAAAGTGCTAAATCCAGTGCAGCAAAAAAAAAAAAAAAAAGTGCTCCACACAAGTGCCAGTGCTTCCAAAGAGACCCTTTTGGGGATCCACTCACCAGACTTAGGATAAATCTGAGCCTCAAGTGTGCAGTGACTTCCAAACAGATAGCCAGTAGGGATGGATAGGACAGCTGAGCCTCCAAATAAACCTCCAGCCTCTATTTAAAGTTGCGATCAAATAGCCAAAAAAGAGGGAAGGAGCCAGACATAGTGAAGCCGTAGAGCATTTATTAAATAGAAGTAAATAAAAACTACTCACAAAGGTATAGCATGTACTAGCGTTTGATAATCACAACAATTCCATCCACTTCTGGGTATGCTGCCGGCGTGCATTCCACGGTGTATAGGAAGTGACGTCGTGTGGT
This sequence comes from Pelophylax lessonae, assembly GCF_965119305.1. Taxonomy (NCBI): domain Eukaryota; kingdom Metazoa; phylum Chordata; class Amphibia; order Anura; family Ranidae; genus Pelophylax; species Pelophylax lessonae. Next base: position 343,935,692 of record NC_138771.1, on the reverse strand, counting down.
TCTCGTCCGCCAGGAAGTATGTTGACGCGTTTCGCCCAATGTCTTTGATAACGCCCATTGTAGGCGGGCACTTCAAGCACTTTATTCAGCACCTTATCTAATTTGAGTGGACTATATATATATATATATTTTTTTTTTTTTGACTGCACTGGATTTAGCACTTTTTTCACTTATTGCACAATTCTTTTGCACTTTAAAATATTTATTGTCCTATTTTGTGCACTTTAGAATATTTATTGTCCTAATCTTATTAATTAAGACTGTATGTTATTAGATTTTTGTCACCAGGGCACTTTATTATTATTAGCAATATTATTGTATGGTTCAGATATTTGTCACTAGTGCACTTTATTTCATCATGGATTTGTAAATTATGTTTATTTAGCATTTCCACACGCCTGGTAGCGCTGTTTTATATTTTATGAATTCTACAGAATAGTTTGTGTATTATGTCCAGGGCACTAACTAAGTAAACCTTCTACAGGAAAGTTTGTGTATATTCAGGGCACTCACTAAGGCCACATTCCAAAAGGATAGTTTGTGTATATTCAGGGCACTCACTAAGAACACATTCCACGGGATAGTTTGTGTATATTCGGGGCACTCACTAAGAACACATTCCACGGGATAGTTTGTGTATATTCAGGACACTCACTAAGAACACATTCCACAGGATAGTTTGTGTATATTCAGGGCACTCTCTAAGGACACATTCCAAAGGATAGTTTGTGTATATTCAGGGCACTCACTAAGAACACATTCCACAGGATAGTTTGTGTATATTCAGGGAACTCACTAAGGACACATCCCAAAGGATAGTTTGGGTATATTCAGGACACTCACTAAGAACACATTCCACAGGATAGTTTGTGTATATTCAGGGCACTCACTAAGGACACATCCCAAAGGATAGTTTGTGTATATTCAGGGCACTCACTAAGGACACATTCCAAAGGATAGTTTGTATATATTCAGGGCTCTCACTAAGGACACATTCCACAGGTTAGTTTGTGTATATTCAGGGTACTCACTAAGAACACATTCCACAGGATAGTTTGTGTATATTCAGGGCACTCACTAAGGACGCATTCCACAGGATAGTTTGAGTATATTCAGGGCACTCACTAAGAACACATTACACATGATAGTTTGTGTATATTTGTAATGTTCTGGTACCTTTGGGTACCCTAAATTACTCTTTCATAAGTGTATGCGCCCCACCATTCTCTTTTGGTAAGGTGCACATACACCTTTAAGACTGATGCTGTCATCACTGAGCGCCGGACTGGATGGCTATTTAAATCGCCGGCTCTCACTCACATGTGTTCGTTCAAACTGCTTTGTGCCTTGATGCTAACCTGTCTTGAAGCTCACATGCTTGCAAGCATACCTCGCTGTCGGAACCACGCTGCGCTGATCCCTGTATCCCGCTACCGGATCATCCGCTCTTGCCGAACCTCTCCTCTGCTACATTGCTATTAGTGATAAGTACCCCACAGGGGAAACCTCTATAACCTTTATACTAAAGCTTACACTATCTAGCTCTGCATACTAAGGACTATTACTACATCTGCATTATCTAAGATTGTTAGCTCTTGAGCCTACTACCACCTGTTCTTGCACTGGGTTGATCTCTCTTGTATGTCCACCTGCTACTCTGTCATCTACTACCATACATGATTGCTAAACCTATCTGCATCCCATCTGCTACTATCTTACTTTCAAGAAACATTTCCTTTCAAGTGTCTGTCATCTACCATCTCTACCCAACCTGTCTCTTCAGCCTATCATCACTGTGTTACTATATACATAAGTCACTCTAGGAAACATCTTATTGAGTGTGTGTATTTACTTGCTGAATTGAGATCATCCACACATGATGAGTCATTGAGAGTTGGGAATGGTGTCTCAGCGTTTCTCTACATGACTACTGAAGTGGAATATTTCTGCAGCTGAAAATCCACATCATACGTAAAATGCAGGAGCATTACAGATTGAACAAACCACAAATGGATTCAGCAGAAATAACCACTCAGATGACACAATTAAAACAGCAAGTAACTGCGTTAATACACGCACTTGCTGAATTAAAAGAAGACAATCAGGCTCTGTCGCAGCAGGTAATTAGACTGACACAACTTACCTCTGCTCAGTCCCCTGAACCCAAAATAAATCCTCCTTTGGTATTTACAGGCGATCGCAAAAAAATTCGCGAATTTAAAAACGCATGTGAGTTACTTTTCTTGCTAAAACCCCGTACCTACCTTACTGATCACATTAAGGTTTGTACTATTATTTCTTACCTAACAGGCGATCCTTGGGCCTGGGCAGACTCTCTTTTTGAGAAAAACGACCAGCTTCTCAACTCCCATGCCTTGTTCCTAGCAGAACTCACTAGCCTATATGATGATCCCAATAGGCAGAGTACTGCCGATCTTCAATTAAGATCCTTGAAACAAGGTAGGAGACCTGTAGAAGACTTTGTCGCAGAATTCAAGAGATGGACCCTTGATTCAGAATGGAATGATGCATCTCTGAAAACCCAATTTAGGCTTGGCCTATCAGAAGCCGTTAAAGACGAGCTCGCCCGAGCGGATCTGCCAAAAACCCTGGATGCATTGATACAACTCAGTATCACCATAGATAGAAGACTACGAGAAAGAAAGGCTGAGAAAATGGGAATGCCATTATCCAGTTCTTCTCGGATTTTGGCCGTTGACCCCGTTCCTATGGAGATAGGAACCATACGCCCACCTCTATCAACTATGGAAAGAGCCAAAAGACGATCTGGTAATCTCTGCTTGTACTGTGCATCCCCGGATCACAAGATAAACGTCTATCCCCTAGTCTACAAAAGGAAGGGTGAGTGTTCACATGTCCTCCTAGGGGGATTGACAACTTCAATCACTAACCCTTACCTTTCTGTTTGCTTAACATTACAGTGGGACCAGAACAGGATTACTACTAAGGCCATGATTGACACAGGATCTTGTGGAAATTATATGGACATACGTTTTGCTGCTTTAAATAAAGTTCCTATTATTTCTAAACTTAAACCTGTCTCAGTAAGTCTTATTAACGGTGTTCCTTTATCCTCTGGTCCGATCACTGATCAGACACAGGCACTCCTAGTCACTACTAACAGGTCTCATATGGAGACCACTACCTTCGATCTAATACCTTCACCCCACTTTCCCATTGTGTTGGGACTTCCCTGGTTGCACACACATCAACCAACCATAGATTGGAAGGAACGGACCCTGGCCTTCCTCTCTTGCTATTGCGAGGGTACGTGTAACCTTCCGTCTTTCGGGAAGATCCTGTCTGTGGTGACAGATGAGATTGCACCACTATGTTATCAGGATCTCTCTGAGGTTTTTCTTGAGAAAAATGCTCAAAAACTACCTCCCCATCGAGACTATGATTGTAGCATTGATCTACTCCCAAATAGCAAATTGCCGTTCGGTCATGTTTATCCTCTTTCACAGGATGAACTTTCCCATCTCAAAGACTATTTGGATGAGAATTTGGAAAAAGGTTTTATTAGACCTTCCACTTCTTCCACAGCAGCAGGACTCTTTTTTTGTCCGCAATAAGGACTCAAGTCTCAGGCCTATCATCGACTATAGGCAATTAAATGCTATTACAATAAAAGATCACTATCCTCTACCGCTTATCCCTGAGCTCATTGAGCAGGTGCGTGGAGCTACCTATTTTTCAAAATTGGACCTGAAAGGAGCATACAATCTCATTCGAATCCGTGATGGACACGAGTGGAAGACTGCATTCAGAACCAGATACGGATTGTTCGAATATCTTGTAATGCCATTCGGGCTATGCAACGCCCCTGCAGTTTTTCAACGATTTATAAACGATATTTTCAGAGACTTACTAGATGTCTGTGTTGTGGTATATCTGGACGATATACTTATATATTCACGATCCCTGTCTGAACACGTAAGACATGTAAGACTAGTATTATCGAGATTGCTTGCACACAACCTTTATGTGAAACTGAAAAAATGCTTGTTTCATAAAGAAGAGGTACTCTTTCTAGGCTACATCATATCCAAAACAGGAATCGAGATGGACATGAGTAAGATATCCTGCATTCAGGATTGGCCTACACCAACCACACGCAAGGCGCTACAGCGATTCCTTGGATTTTCGAATTTCTACAGGAAGTTCATTAGAAACTTCTCTGCCATTGTGAGACCCCTCACACAGCTCACTAGCATTAAAAAAACATTCAAATGGTCAGATGAAGCAAATAAAGCTTTTCACCTGTTAAAGACAAGGTTTACTTCTGCTCCCATATTACGCCATCCAGACCCATCCCTCCAATACATTCTGGAAGTAGATGCGTCAAACATGGCAGTAGGAGCAATACTCTCCCAACGACCAACTCACACTTCACCACTTCATCCAGTCGCCTTTTTTTCTAAATCCCTAAGCAGTCCCGAGATAAATTACCCCGTGGGTGGAAAGGAACTGCTTGCTATAAAATTGGCTCTGGAGAATTGGCGACATCTACTCGAAGGCACCCAATTACCAATACTTATATACACGGACCATAAAAATCTCCAATATCTTCGGACTAACAAAACTCTCTCGCACCGACAGGTACGATGGTCACTATTCTTTTTAAGGTTTAACTTCCTAGTGACTTACACACCTGCAGATAAGAACAAAAAGGCGGATGCACTATCACGACTAACTGAAGAAAACTACTTCGAAATCCCTTCCGTTCCTATAATACCTCACAAACGCATTATTGGAGTTGTCCGTTCCTTGAAGGAAGAGGTTTTGCATGGTATAAGTTTGGATTCACCCCCACCACAACTAAATACTGATGCAGAAGGCTTCCTCTACTACAACGACAAACTTTACATACCACCTACCATACGCACCAAGATCTTGGAATTATCGCCTGATGTGCCTATGGCAGGACATATGGGTATGACAAAGACTCTTAATCTGATTACCAGGCAATTCTGGTGGCCTGACATGAAAACATCTATACAAAAATTCGTCTCTTCATGCAATGTCTGTGCCAGGTCCAAAATTGACACTACGAGACCATCCGGTCTACTATGCAGTCTACCAATACCCCAAACTCCATGGGAAGTTGTGTCCTTGGACTTTATAGTGGAATTGCCTCCTTCCAAAGGATTTAATACCATCTTAGTGTCAGTGGACCATCTGACAAAAATGGCACATTTCATTGCTATTCGCAGACTACCTTCGTCCAAACAAACGGCAGAACTCCTGATGAAACATGTCTTTAAGTTACATGGTATCCCAAAAACTCTTCTGTCTGACCGTGGATCACAATTTATTTCCAAGTTCTGGCAAGAACTATGTCACATACTACGGATCGAGCGGAAGCTCACTTCTCCTTACCATCCGCAGACCAACGGACAGACTGAAAGAGTCAACCAATGCATCGAGCAATATTTACGTTGTTACACTTCTTACCAACAGGATGATTGGGTGGATCTTCTCCCTCTGGCAGAATTTGCCTACAACAACGCAACCCACAGTACGACCAAGCAGAGTCCGTTCTACTTGAACTATGGGTTTCATCCCTCTATTCTTCCACCACGCATCCTTCCTTCAAATAACCCAGTAGCTTCAGACTATCTTACCCAAATAAAGGACTCTCTGGGTTTGCTTAATACTACCATTGCACACGCTCATAGTCAACAAAAGAAGTACTATGATCTTCGCAGAAGACCTTCTCCTCAGTACGCTATCGGGGACCTCGTTTGGCTCTCAACAAAAAATTTAAGACTGAAAATCCCTAGCAAAAAGCTTGGACCTCTGTTCTTGGGACCTTTCCCAATCAAGAAACTTATTGGAAAAGCTGCAGTACAGCTTACATTGCCAATAGACCTCAAAATACATCCCATTTTCCATGTGTCGCTACTGAAGCCCCATGTTCCTGACCAAGGAATAAGGCCTACTATCCCACCTCCTCCTCCTGTACAAGTTGAAGGTGGAGAAGAATACAAGATAAAAGAGATTCTGGATTCTCGTATCCACATAGGAAGACTTCAGTACTTGGTTCGATGGAAGAACTATGGGCCCCAAGACGACACCTGGCTAAACACCTCTGACATACATGCCTCTAGATTAATCCGCAATTTTCATGCAAAGTACCCAGACAAACCAGCTCCAGAGGCCTTCAGGAGCCGGCCTTAAGGGGGGGGTACTGTAATGTTCTGGTACCTTTGGGTACCCTAAATTACTCTTTCATAAGTGTATGCGCCCCACCATTCTCTTTTGGTAAGGTGCGCATACACCTTTAAGACTGATGCTGTCATCACTGAGCGCCGGACTGGATGGCTATTTAAATCGCCGGCTCTCACTCACATGTGTTCGTTCAAACTGCTTTGTGCCTTGATGCTAACCTGTCTTGAAGCTCACATGCTTGCAAGCATACCTCGCTGTCGGAACCACGCTGCGCTGATCCCTGTATCCCGCTACCGGATCATCCGCTCTTGCCGAACCTCTCCTCTGCTACATTGCTATTAGTGATAAGTACCCCACAGGGGAAACCTCTATAACCTTTATACTAAAGCTTACACTATCTAGCTCTGCATACTAAGGACTATTACTACATCTGCATTATCTAAGATTTCTAGCTCTTGAGCCTACTACCACCTGTTCTTGCACTGGGTTGATCTCTCTTGTATGTCCACCTGCTACTCTGTCATCTACTACCATACATGATTGCTAAACCTATCTGCATCCCATCTGCTACTATCTTACTTTCAAGAAACATTTCCTTTCAAGTGTCTGTCATCTACCATCTCTACCCAACCTGTCTCTTCAGCCTATCATCACTGTGTTACTATATACATAAGTCACTCTAGGAAACATCTTATTGAGTGTGTGTATTTACTTGCTGAATTGAGATCATCCACACATGATGAGTCATTGAGAGTTGGGAATGGTGTCTCAGCGTTTCTCTACATGACTACTGAAGTGGAATATTTCTGCAGCTGAAAATCCACATCATACGTAAAACGCAGGAGCGTTACAATATTCAGGGCACTCACTAAGGACACATTCCACAGGATAGTTTGGGTATATTCAGGGTACTCACTAAGGACACATTCCACAGGATAGTTTGTGTATATTCAGGGCACTCACTAAGGACACATTCCACAGGATAGTTTGTGTATATTCAGGGCACTCGCTAAGGACACATTCCACAGGATAGTTTGTGTATATTCAGGGCACTCACTAAGGACAAATTCCACAGGATAGTTTGTGTATATTCAGGGAACTCACTAACAACACATTCCACAGGATAGTTTGTGTATATTCAGGGAACTCACTAACAACACATTCCACAGGATAGTTTGTTTATATTCAGGGAACTCACTAAGGATACATTCCACAGGATAGTTTGTGTATATTCAGGGCACTCACTAAGGACGCATTCCACAGGATAGTTTGTGTATATTCAGGGAACTCACTAACAACACATTCCACAGGATAGTTTGTGTATATTCAGGGAACTCACTAACAACACATTCCACAGGATAGTTTGTGTATATTCAGGGAACTCAGTAAGGATACATTCTTCAGCAGGAATAGGCAATTCATTTCCCCAAGGGACTACATGAGAAACTGGGCTGATGTGGAGGGCCAAACTGTTTTCGGCTCAACAGTAATTTTGGACCTAGGACCTCCATAAATATGTAGACATAAACAAACATGTCGGTGGTAAGAATGGGTGGCTGAGCCATGGTTTTACTGTCCTCCCCGAACTGTAAAATAATACCCAGACAGGGCTGTTCACATGCCATGACTTTGGCATTTTTAACTTGGGCTGCAGAGTTCGATAAGCGGCACCACTGATCAAAATTTCCCATTGAGTTCAGTAGGGCCACACTGCAACTGCCTGCATCTCACTGCCTGTCAAATGCCCTCTGAAAAGCACTGTGACTGAAAGGAGAGAACCTGAGATTGGTAGAGCAGGGATTTCTGCAGATTTTGACCTGGAGTGAAGAAAAGGTGCATGGCTCCTGGGGTTTGCAGTATGCAGGCACTAACACAGAAGGAACTTGGCCAGGTAGCAGAGTGGAGGAATGTCTCCTAGGCAACACTCCCCTACCAGAACCGTGTCTCCCTGCTATACCAATGAGCTCCTCAGGCTCTCTCCTTCCAGTTCTTGTAGCTCTTCACATGGACATTTGTCAGCGTGCCTCTCTATACCTTTCAGCTTCCTTACCGAGGAAGATTACAGGCTCAGAGAGGCATGCTGACAGCGCAGCCCTTGAGGGCCGGATGGGGACAGCCACAAGGCTGGATGTGGTCTTGGGGCCGCAATTAGCCCAAATCTGTTCTACAGGACAGTTTGAGTGTAATTAGGGAGTTCAAGATACATTCTATGAGGAAAAAAATGCAGCCTATCAAGCTACAGACAGGCTTTCCATTGAAATGGAACAGCGCTTTACCTAAACAAAATTGATGTCCTTTTTTTCTACAAATAGAGCTTTCTTTTGGTGGTATTTGATCACCTCTGCAGTTTTCATTGTTTGCGCTGTAAACAAAAAAAGAGCGACAATTTTGAAAAAAAAAAAAAAAAAACACAGCCAAAGAAAGAAATATAAAAAAAAATCTAATTTCTTCATCAGTTTAGGCCAATATGTATTCTGCTACATATTTTTGGTAAACAAATCCCATTAAGCATATATTGATTGGTTTGCGCATAAGTTATTGCAGCTACAAACTATGGAATATTTTTTTTCATTTTTACTAGTAATGGCGGTGATCAGCGACTTAAAGTGGGACTGCAATTATGCAGCAGACGCTAACTGACACTTTTGACACTTTTTGGGGACCAGAGACACTAATACAGTGATCAGTGCTAAAATAATATGCACTGTTACTGTGTCAACTGACTGGGAAGAGGTTAACATCAGGGAAGATCAAAGGGTTAAATGTGTGCCTGACCAGTGCTTTACTACTGTGGGGGGGGGGGGGGTGTGGATCAGTGCTTTTGCTTAGCAGAGACACAGGATCCGTGCCTAGCATACCTAGGCAGACCCCCGCTGTGTACCGAAGCATTGGCGGATGCCGGTGGACATCGAGTCCGCCGTACCCGCCGATCAGCTCCCGCTACGTCTAATCACAGTGGGAGCTCAGACCCGGAAGTGCAGGATTACGCACTAGGTATATGATCCTGCGCAGCAGAGCCGCCTTGCCACCGTATATCTATATTATATATATATATATACACACACACAGAGAATCCAGGTTGGCAATCGGTTTAAGGAGAAATAAAGCTAAAACCAAAAATGTAATATATTGCAGCTTACCCATCCTTAGTTGTGATGGCTACATATATTTTTTTTTTTTTCCAGGCGTTTTCCCCTCTGTTTTCACCTGGTGATCTGGCCAGGAACACACCTCCTGTATAAGAGTGCCTACACTCGGGACGAAGGCGCACAGGGACACTTTTGGACAGCAGCATTGTCAGTCTGGGGGAAGGGGAGTGTAATACTAGCAGATTTAGATAAACTAACAAATTAAAGTCAAAACTCTAGCTCCCACTGCAGTTACACAAGCATTAACAGCAAGTGTCTTTATTTTCTTTTGGGATGAAGGTTTTACATGAATAAATAAAAGCTGATCATTGTAAGCACCACTGTCGGTGGTAAATCGTTTGTCTCATCACTGCTACATTTGTAGGAAAGCTTGTTCTGTTGAAAAACAACAGACTTACTGGTTAGATCACCAGATGAAATTGAAGAAAAAAAGCCTACAAAAAGGAAACAAATGCAGCCACCACATCTAAGAATTGGTACTTAACTATGTAGTGCAAGGGCCTGCCTTGATTGCATACAAATTGAAAGTGCTTAGATTTGACCTCATACTATATGGTTTTGGTAAATCTAAAGGAAAAAATCTAAAGACAATTGTATAGTATGTATGGCTCATAAGGCTCCATTCATACCTGAGCGTATCATTTTCAGGCTTTTTTTTTTTTTTTGGGCGTTTTTTGGGTCTTTTTTTTGGCGTTTTTTGTTTTTTTTTCAGCCTTTTTTTGCAGGATTTTTTCCGGTGTTTTTTTGCAGGTGTTTAGAGGCAGGCATTGACATCTTACAAAAACGCTTGCCAAAAAAGAAGCTCATGTACATTTTTGAGCTACAGGCGTTTTGCTTCAGGAGACAAAACGCTCAGATGTGAACAGGGGCCATTGAAATGAATGGGATTTTGCTTGTTGGGCGTTTTGAGGCTTTAGTGAAAAACGCTCAGGTGGGAACAGGGCCTAAGAATTGGTATATAATAAATGCTTTGTTTAGAGTTTAATACTTCTTTTTTGTGCATTTTCCCTAAATATGTGCAGTATTGTCACTCCTGCACTTTGCTTCCTTTGTGACTATTGAATAATCTTGGTAAATATGAATAGGTTTTTGCACCAAGAGTTTAGCTGTAATTTATTTGCATGTTAATTATCATTGTTCTGTATAATGAAATGGTGCAAAACGTTTCATACGCATGCTTTATTTTTGAAAAAGTTTTATAATGATCAATTTCTGTCATATTCAAAGTAAGGACTTCCAAATGTAGCTAACCCATACATGCAGTATCCCCATTATATAATGTTCTATAATAAGAAATAAAATAATTTACAATTAATTCAATATGCTAAAAAAAGTATTACATGTATCTCCAACCCCGGATTAAAAAAACAATGACAGATTTATTATGGCTTTTATACATTCTGAAATGCCACTATAAATTAGTGAGTTTCTATGTTGAGTGAATGCGCCAGCTCACTCTTGCTATATTGACTGTTACAGTAGCAGTTTCAACATTTATGATCAATTCTATGAACAGTTGTACATCATTAGTACATTCTTCATCTCTAAAACAGGATTTATTCAGAAAGAATTCAAAGTAAAGCAATGAATCTGTCGTATATTTCTATTTTCGTCTCAAGAGGGAGCAAGATACTCACACTTAGTCCATACCAGACACAGGGTGGGAGGATGATGGAAAGAAAGAAAAGGAGTAAGATAGTAAGAGATGTGGGGGTAGGGAAGGAAGAAAAAAGAAAGGAAGCATCAGGTTTTGGATTTTATTTAATTTCCTATTAGGCCTCATGTACCCTGGGCTTATAAAACTCCTCATTCACAGGCATTTGGTGTTTCTTTTTGTCAGTCAATAAAAGCAGCTCTTTGTAAGCCTAGGTGTCCATGCACACAAAGGTTTATTAGAAGGGGAGTGTTTACAGGCCAAAAAAAAACCATCACAAGCGTATTCAGGAGAGTAGCCTTGAACCAAAACACTTGACAAGCCTAAACATATGGAAATGCGTCTAAACTAGTCTAAACTAGTCTAAACGCTAGGCACGTTTGGACTGGGTTCAGACAGTGTGCGGACGCGGCTCACCGAAGTGGTCTGAGCTCCCCGGTTCTCCATTTCAGGGACAAATCAGGCCCAAATTTTTGCCTGAATTTGGACCTGAAACTGAGCTAAAGACGCACAGGATCCCTGTACAATCCGCCCTGCAGCCGATCGGGAGATGTGTGAACCCGCTCTATTGAGAGCCGGTCACAGTCTCCTGTCATGCGAATTAAACCTGCATCCAATTTGCATCAGTGTGAACCCAGCCTTAGACATGTTTGAGCGGTAATGCATTCCAATGGCCAGAATAAATTTATATTCTAGCCAATGGAATACAACAACACTAAAATGCTTGATGCACCTGTGTGTGTGTGTGTGTGTGTGTGTGTATATATGTCTTTAGCCGTATTTCATATGCAGCTTTTTTCCTGCCAGGAATTCTTATGTTCAGAGGAGAAAAGCAAGCACCCTGTTGCATGAGGCCTTAAAATAGGGTGACCAGATTTTTAAAATGACATTTGGGGACTTATTTATTTTTTATTTTTGGCAAAAGGCACAGGACTACATAATACATAGAGCGCTGGGCACAGGGCTGAATAATATACAGAACGCTGGGCACAGGACTGCATAATACACAGAGCGCTGGTCAGAGGATTACATAATACACAGAGTGCTGGGCACAGGACTACATAATACACAAAGCGCTGGGCACAGGACTGCATAATACACAAAGCGCTGGGCACAGGACTAAAAAATACACAGAGCGCTGGGCACAGCACTGTATAATAAACAGAGCGCTGGGCACAGCACTGTATAATACACAGAGCGCTGGGCACAGGACTGCATAATACACAGAGCGCTGGTCAGAGGACTACATAATACACAGAGCGCTGGGCACAGGACTACATAATACACAAAGCGCTGGGCACAGGACTGCATAATACACAAAGCGATGGGCACAGGACTAAATAATACACAGAGCGCTGAGCACAGCACTGCATAATAAACAGAGCGCTGGGCATAGCACTGCATAATACACAGAGCGCTGGGCACAGGACTACATTATACACAGAGTGCTGGATAATACACAGAGCGCTGGGCACAGGACTGCATAATACACAGGAATTCATAAATATACAAGAGGGTGTTAGGCATAGAGTGCAGGGTTCAGAGTACACTTTTGCTCCCACATCCATAGCTCACCTCTGCACCCTTCACTCACAGATTATCTCTGCAGTTACCGCTTAGCACTTACCCCACAACAGCTAAACTCTCCATCTCTCCATGTAGCTGCATCAGCTCTGACACCTGCTCCCCCACTGACCTCCCTGTGTACAAACAGACTCCCCCCCCCACAATCTGCTTACCTCCCAGTCTCAGCCCTCCACACAGTCATTTTTTGGCTCTGCCTCTCCTCCACTGAACAGCAGTAGGAGCGGCAGTGAGATTGTGCAGCAGGGGGTGTGGTCATCCGAGCCACCAGGCTGTTTCTCTGCCAACCTGGAATGACCTGTCTACATTAATCTGGCACTGAATCCAGGGACAAAACCGGGGGCAAACTTGGTCTGGGGACAGTGTCCTTAATCCAGGGACTGTGTCCTCAATCTAACGGAAACTGGGGACATCTGGTCCCACTACCTTAAAGTGTTACTAAACCCACAACAATAAATCAGTCTGTATATTCAGTAAAGCATGCTTGTTATACTCACTGTGGATCCTAAGTGGTTAAACCTCTGCATTGTGTAAAAAGGCTGTTTGATCCCAAATTGTGCTCGATGATGGAAAGGGTAAACTGGGACCAAACCCTAGGAACACTGACCACTGAGGAAAAATGGGAATGCTTTAGGAACTTATTAAACAAATGCATCTCGCAGTGCATTCCTATGTGAAATAAATTTAGAAGAGACAAAGCCAAACCTGGCTGGCTAAACCGTAATGTTAAAAAACGTATTAGGGGAAAAAAAAATGGCCTTCAAGAATATAAATCCGAGGGCACATTATCGGCTTTCCAGCAATACAAGGAGGCAAATAAGAAAAGTAAATACGAAATCAAAATGGCTAAAATCAACTTCGAGAGACAAATAGCACAAATAGCACAAATAGCACAGGATAGTACAAAGAACCCTAAGAAATTCTTTAAATATATCAACAGCAAAAAAACTAGGGCAGAGCATGTTGCACACATAATTAACGATGATGGGAGGATGGTTACAGAGGACACTGAAAAGGCAACCGTGCTTAATGCTTTTTTCTCCTCAGTCTTTACACAGGAAAGGGAGGGGTACACTGACCATGACTGTATGGTTAACAGTAATTCCCGGACTTGCCACTATGGCAAACAGAGGGTGAAATCAGGGAAAGGCTGGATAAAATTAACACAAATAAATCCCCAGGCCCGGATGGTGTACATCCGAGAGTACTCAACAAACTTAGTAAAACTATATCTAGACCACTGTTCCTGATCCTTGCTGACAGTATTAGGACAGGAAACGTACCAGGGGATTGAAGGAAAGCTAACTTGATACCGATATTCAAAAAAGGGCAGAGGCATGTCCCGGGAAATTATAGGCCGGTCAGCCTGACATCAATAGTATGTAAACTTCTGGAGGGGATGATAAGGGACTATATCGTAGAGTTTGCTAAGGACAACACCATCATCAGCAGTAATCAGCATGGGTTTACAAATGGGTGTTCTTGTCAAACCAATCTGTTAACATTCTACGAGGTGAGCTGTGAGCTAGATATGGGGAGACCAGTGGAAGTGGTGTACCTGGATTTCGCTAAGGTGTTTGATACAGTTCCCCAGAAGCGCTTAATTTATAAAATAAGGTCTGCAGGCATCGACCACAAGGTTTGCTCTTGGATTCGGAACTGGCTAAAAGGGCGTGTCCAAAGGGTGGTAATAAACAGCGCATACTCAGACTGGTCTGGGGTGGTAAGTGGGGTCTCCCAAGGCTCAGTCCTGGGACCAACGTTGTTCAATTTATTCATAAACAGCATCGAGGACGGGTTCATTAGTTCTATATCAGTTTTTGCAGATGTCACAAAATTGGGCAGGGAAATAACTGCACAGCATGAAGCAGATATCCTACAGAATGACCTGGACAAAATAACAGAGTGGGCAACAACATGGCAAATGAGGTTTAATGTGGAGAAGTGTAATGTTTTGCACTTGGGGACTAAAAACATAAAAGCACAATACACTTTTGGGGGGATCAAAAATGGGGAAAGGTCTGGGAGTCTTGGTAGTCTTGGTAGAGGATAGACTAGGCAATAGCATGCAATGTCAAGCGGTAGCTGCCAAAGCCGGCAAAATATTAGCATGCATAAGAAGGGGATGTATTCCAAAGATAAAACTATAATCCTACCACTTTATAAAACTCTGGTCCGACTGCATCTGGAGTATTCTGTCCAGTTCTGGTCGCCAGTCCTCAAGAGGGATGTGTTTGAGCTGGAGAGAGTCTAGAGAAGGGAAACTAAACTAATTAGGGGATTAGAGGACCTTAATTATGAAGAGTGTCTACAATCGCTTAATTTATTCTCCCTGGAGAAGAGACGCCTGACAGGGGACATGATAGCAATTTACAAATACCTCAATGGTGATCTCAGCATAGAAAAAAAGCGATTCAGTGGCAAGGATTGCATGAGGACTCGAGGACATACAATGCGATTAGAGGAGAAGCGTTTTAACCTCAGGCAACGCAGGGGGTTCTTTACTTTTAGGACTACAAGATTGTTGAATTCTCTACCACAAGAGGTAGTTTCTGTGGGAAGTATGGCTACTTTCAAAAGACTCTTGGACACACATCTCAAGGATCAGAAAATTAAGGGGTATGAGAAATGATTACGGCCACACACACCTACACAGGGTGAACTTGGATGGACTATTGTCTTTATTCAACCTCAACTACTATTTAACTATGTAACTATCCTGTATTCTCTGATCCTCCCCTTCTTCCACTGTCCCTAGTCTATCTTCTGTTAATACAGAGCTAGGGGACAAGCTGCACATTCTCAGTTCGATGTGTATTGCTAGAGAGTTTTTTTTTTTCTTGGAGGGGTACATGTGATCAGCACAGGGCCAATCAGCAATGTCCAGACAGAGGGTCAGGGGTCCTGCAGCCTCATAGGACAGTTAGTATAGAAAGAAAACTCCTCCCACAAGCTTTAACTCAGAAGTCACAAGATTGCTCTAACTGCTGATGAGAAAAGGTATTTAGCAGTTTATATTTTTAAAAAAATTATTTTATTTCCATGTTCTGTGTTTGTGAGAGTCCAGATATAGTGAATGCAGGGTCCTGGGTTTAGTAACATTTTAATGTTCTTTGATGTACATGATATTTAGCCGAGTGAGGCAATTAGACAATGAGCAATGAGCAAAGTGCAATCTCATGGCCATCAATCTGCAATCATCTTTGACAGCTGTAAACAGATAAAAGGTAATGTTTGCATGCCTTATTAAGTAAGGCCATTAACTGAGATAAAAGTGCATGTTACTCAATTTCATTTCTAGAAACGAATTTGAAAAATCATACATTCATTGCTGCCCTTGTGAATTGTGTATTTATGCGATTAGTGTCCATTTTACTTGGGGATCACCTGCTAATTGAAATAAAAAGTGAATGTTTGTAAAGGTAAATCTATGATCGCCCAACATTTTCACTGCAAGATTGCCTAGTGGGAGTATACATCATTTCACACCAATACACATGTACAGGTTTAGATCTTCATCACAGGAGCCCATCGACCCAAATAACTTGGTACCCAAAGCAACGCCCGTCTACTAGGATCACCCTATACACAGAACATTTTCTTGTTATTGATCCCAAATTGGCTCAGAATGACAAACTTAAACAAAATGAAAGTGATTTTACCGATGGTTGGAAAAAATGGTTGGATCTTTGGACCTGCTGCCTATAGGCACATGCCTACTGCGTCTAACGGTACAGTTAATGCAGACCTGAACATGCAGTATTGTGGGTTTATGAAGCATTTTCCAATGAATGGTAATATATCCTATTCTCAGAAAGAGAAAAGTTTCTGTTGACCCTGCAGGAAGTCTTATGTCCTTGCAAATTTCTCTGCGCTGAACTGAAATCTCAGCAACATTATCAACATTCCCACCTATTTTCTGCGTTAGGCCTCATGCACACGGAAGTTTTGCAGCTCCTGTGCGCTGAAGCATAAAATCCCCTGTGCTTTCCGATGCTTGGGGAGCAGAGCAGAAGCAATTAGCATTTACCCAAGCTTGACCACATACAGCTATTCATTTGTATTGGAATCTGCACACAACACATGCAGCTCCCTGGGTGCGAGAAAGCGCAGCGGATTTCATGCTTGAGCACACAAGAGCTGCTAAATGCTTGTGTGCATCAGGCCTAACATAACTCCTTTCTATTGATTAGAGATAAGGAGAGAAGGTGTTTTTAGTGCAATCAAGAGAGCAGCTACAAATACTCTAGCTGCTGATTTTAAAAAATCAGGTACTTACCAGGGCCTGGGGTCCAGCTAGGGTTGCCACCTCATCCCTTAAGTCCTGGTTCACACCTTTGCATTTTTTAGTGCATTTTCAGTTTTGCAGAAACACACTACAGTCCATTTAACATGGTTTCCTATGGGTCACATTCACATCTGCATTTTATGGAAAGGGCCAGGGACTTTTTTCTGTTTTTTGATTCCATAGACTTTAATGGATCAAAATTGAGTATTGAAAAACACAAAATGCAACCTGCATAGATGTGAACCAGGCCTTAAAGAGTTACTAAACCCAGGACCCTGCATTCATGATATCTGGCCTTCCACAGTACACAGAACATGGAAATGCAATCATTTTAGTAAATATAAACGGATAAATACCTTTTTTAATCAGCTGTATATAGCAATTAGAGCAATCTTGTGATTTGTATCAGTAAGGGCCGGTTCACATTGGTGCGATGCGGGAACCCTGCAAATCCACTGCTGGTTCCCACATCACACCTGGCTCGCAGGCAGTTCACACTACCATATGGGAACTGCTGGGAGTGTCAGTACATGACACCCAAAGATTAGTTTGCATATCGCAGTGCAAACTGTCAATTCGGACAGGAATCGGATCACATAGGTGTGAATACCAATGCAATCCGATCCTGGTGCGGACCAAAAAAGGGTCCTGCACGACTTTGGTCCGAATGTAATGTGAATTCAGCCATACAATCTGTATGACTAAATTTGCATCGCAAAGACATCACATCTGATTTTCATAGCAGTGCGGTGCGAATCACATGCAATGTCTTCCATCGCACAAGTGTGAACCAGCCCTGGAGTTTTCATTTCTCCCACAATTGTCCTATCAGGCTTCCAGACCCTTAATTCTCTGTCTGAACATGTCTGACCAGTGCTAAATGGCTCCGTGCTGATCACATAGTTACATAGTTAGTGAGGTTGAAAAAAGACATCAGTCCATCCAGTTCAACCTATGATGTGTGTGTGTTTGCTGTTAACTGTTCATTGTATACTCCTGTATGTTGTGGTCTTTAGGGTGCCCATCTAATAGTTTTTTGAAACTATCGATGCTCCCTGCTGATACCACTGCTTGTGTAGGAGAATTCCACATCCTTACTGCTCTTACAGTAAAGAACCCTTTATGCAGTTTAAGGTTAAACCGCTTTTCTTCTAGTTTTAGTGAGTGGCCTCGTGTCATTCCCTTTCTCTGAAAAGTTTGTACCCTATGCTAGGGTCACCAGATCGGTATTTGTACATTGATATCATATCCCCTCTCAAGCGTCTGTTCTCCAGAGAGAACAAGTTCAGTGCTTGTAGTCTTTCCTCATAGTTGATGTCCTCTATATATAGCATATCTTTGTTGCCCTTCTCTGGACTCTCTCCAGTTCCAGCACATCTTTTCTGCGGATCAGTGCCCGCAACTGGACGGCATACTCAAGATGTAAATAAATAGTGTATGAATGTCAGGGCTGTTATTCATACAATTGAAACAATCATATTAGTTTCAATTGGTTAATCTGGAGAGGGCACAGCAGCCCCACGCAGCCATTGATGTCATATAGGCGCTAATATCTTTGTGTTCCAGTGAGTAGGGAATCTGAAGGGGAGCACAAGCACTATTTGTGATTGGAGCACAGAAGCACTTTTCCAGCACTATTTGCACTTAAATATTGATTTTGGAGGACATTTATTTACTTTTTTACCTTATTGGAGGACTTGATCATTATTTTGCACTGTTTGCACTAAGCACTTTATAGAATTTATTTATCATAAGATTGTTTCAATTGTATGTATAGCAGCGCTGACATTCATACACTATTTACTTAAAGGCACAACCACCTTATTTGTCAGCAGCAGCTTTTTTTAAATTTTGATTTATACTCCTAACACATTACCTAACCCACAAGCATGAGGAGTTTTTTGTTTTTTGTTTTTATACTCAAGATGTGGCCGGACCAGAGTCTTGTAGAGTGGGAGAATAATCGTTTTATCTCTGAAGTGAATCCCCTTTTTATACATGCCAGTATTCTGTTGGCTTTGCTTGCAGCAGCTTGGCATTGCATGCCACTGCTAAGCCTGTTGTCTACTTTTCTATCTTAGATTCACCCAGAGGCCCCCCCCAGTGAGTAACTTGCATTCGTATTTATGACACCTAAGTACATTACCTTACATTTTTCAACATTAAACCTCATCTGCATTGTAGTTGCCAATCCCATTATTTTGTTTGAAATGTTACCATGTCCTGTATAGACGATATTGACCTGCTTAGCTTAGTATCCTCCGCAAATACCAAGATTGTGCTGGTTATCCCATCATCTAGGTCATTTATGAATAAATCAACAGGAGTAGTCCCACGACAGATCCTTGGGGGACCCCACTTTCAACACCTGACCAATCACGAGTACTCCCCATTTATCACCACCCTCTGGACTCGCCCCTGGAGCCAATTTCAATCCAGGTACTCACCCTATGGTCCATACCTACGTACCTTAGTTTGTACAGTAAGCGTTTGTAGGGAACTGTAACAAATGCCTTTGCAAAGTCCAGATACTACACATCCACAGGCCTACCTTTATCTAGATGGCAGCTTACTTCTTTATAGAAGGTTAATTGATTGGTTTGGCAAGAATGATTCTTCATGAATCCATGCTGATTACTACTAATAATACAGTTTTCATTATTAAAGTCTTGTATAGAGTCCCTTATCATCCCCTCCAATATCTTGCAGACTACTGATGTTAGGCTAACCGGTCTATAGTTTCCCGGGATATATCTCAGCCCTTATTTAAATATTGGTACTACTTTGGCTTTTTTCCAATCAGCTGGCACCGTCTTTAGACTATCCATAAAAATTAGGAACAATGGTCTGTCTATCACCTGGCTGAGTTCTTTAAAGGACCCTTGGGTGTAAGCCATCTGGTCCCGTAGACCTATTTATGTTAAGTTTTTCAAGTCCAGTTCTGGGGTTGTCTTCTGTTAACCATGAGGGTGCTTCCTGTGATGTATTATTAATTTTAACATTACAAGCTGGGTTAGTGTAGCCCCCCAATTCTTTTGTGAAGACTGAGGAGAAAAATGTATTTAGCACCTTCGCCTTCTCTCTGGTCTTTGTAGCCAGATTCCCCTTGTCATCCTTTATGGGGCCAATGTGTCCTGGCCTCACTTTCTTACTATTTATATACTTAAGGAATTTCTTGGGATTTTTATTTTACTCTCTTCCGCTATGTGCCTTTCGTGTTCTATTTTAGCTGCCTTGATTGCGCCCTTACCTTACATTTCTTATTGCACTCTTTGCAATGTTGGAATGCTGCCAATGACCCCTCAGCCTTGTATATTTTGAAGGCCTTTTCTTTAGTTTTAATATGCATTTTTATGTTGGAGTTTAGCCACCCAGGGTTTATTTTAGCTCTTTTAAACATATTCCCCGTTGAAATGCACTGGCCAATACCCTTATTAAGTATGTTTTCCTAAAGCACTCCCATTTTTCCTCATTTAAAGTCTCAAACTCCTTCTTTCCCATATTTACAAGGGATGGAGGTGCTTGGTCTAGTATCATGCGCCTCATCTAAAGTCCTACAAACCCTTCCCATTTTTCCTCAGTGTTCTTATTTCCTAGGGTTTATCCCATTTTATATTGTCTAGCAAAGAGCGCAGTTTAAGGAAGTTGGCTCTTGAAATTCAGTGTCCTTGTATTACCCTTTTGTTTCCTATTTCTATGATTTATACAGAAACTATTGACCTATGGTCACTGTTACCTAAGTTGCCCGTATTTATACATCCATGATTAGGTCTGTATTGTTAGTAACCATTTTTTTTCTCGTCGGTGCGTTCACCATCTGACCCATGAAATTGTCCTTCAAAACAAGAACTGGGGAGCCTTAGATGAATGTATGATTCCTTCTGCCCAGTCTATATCTAGATAATTAAAATCCCCCATTATAATGACACTTCCCATCCTTGCTGCCATTCCAAGCTGTGATAGGAGGTCCGACTCCCCCCTCCTCCTTCTGGTTAGAGGGCTTATAGAATATACCCAATATTACTTTCCCCATAGTGCCCTCCCTTTAAAGTTCTACCCATAGGGATTCAACCTCCTTCTTACCTCCATTCGTGATATCGTCCCTCATTTTTACCTGCACATTGTTCTTGATATACAGGCATACTCCACCCTCTTTTTTTACCTTCTCTATCTCTGCGATATAGGGAATACCCTTGAATGGTCGCCAGCCAATCATGAGAGCACATGTACCCTCCCAAGAAAAAGAAAAAACTCTCTAGCAATACACACCAAACTGAGCAGCCTCATTCCATAGACTGTAAATATTAAGCTATTTTTGGAGTCTGTGGAAGAAGGAGATGATCAGAGAAGACAGGATCCAACAGCCTTTTTTCACAATACAGAGGATTAACCCCTTAGGTTCCACGCTAAGGGGTATAACAAGCATGCTTTACTGCATATAAAGACTGATTTTACTGTTGTGGGTTTAGTAACACATAATCATTCACCTGGGGTGGCATCTTTATTGTTAACATAGTGTTCTATATTTAAATATTCCCCCATCCACAGGCCAGATTACCTGCCACTACACATTTGTGGGGAAGAGACCCTTGTCCTCTCAACATTGGAATACGCTGCTTTCTCAATGCAGGTGTTTGGAAGCTGGCAGTGTGTTATAGGGGGATGAGGATGACAGGGGGTAGGGTGTTAGCAAGGCTGCAGTGGGGTACCAGGTGTGATGAGGATGAGCATGACAGGGGGTAAGGTGTTAGCAAGGCAGCAGTTGGGTGCCAGATGTGATGAGGATGACAGGAGGTAGGGTGTTAGTAAGCTGGCAGTGTTGTGCTAGGTGTGATGAACACGAGGATGACAGGGGGTGGGGTTTTAGCAAGGTTGAAGTGAGGTGCCTGGTGTGATGAGGTTTACAGGAGGTAGGATGTTAGAAAGCTGGCAGTGGTGTGCCAGGTGTGATGAGGATGAGGATGAGAGGGTGTGGGGTGTTATCAAGGCTGCAGTGGGTTGCCAGGTGTGATGAACATGAGGATGACAGGGGTGGGGTGTTAGCAAGGTATCAGTGGGGTGCCAGGTGTGATGAGGATGAGGATGACAGGTGGTGTTGTGTTAGCAAGGTTGAAGCGGGGTCGTTAGGTGTGATGAGGATGACAGGGGGTGGAGTGTTTGAAAGATTGCAGTGGGTTGCCAGGTGCAATGGATATGAGGGTAAGGATGACATGGGGTGGGGTGGGGTGTTAGCAGATTGCAGTGGGGTGCAAGGTGGGATGAGGATGACAGGGGTTGGGGTGTTAGTAAGGTATCAGTGGAGTGCCAGGTGTAATCAGGATGAGGATGACAGGGGGTGGGGTGTTTTCAAGGTTGTAGTGGGTTGCCAGGTGTGATGAAGATGAGAATGACAGGAGTGAGGTGTTAGGAACGTTGCAGTGGGGTGCAAGGTGTGATGAAGATGAGGATGGCATGGGGTGGGGTGTTAGCAACGTGGCAGTGGGTTGCCAGGTGTGATGAGGATGATAGGTGAGAGAGAAAAAGAGGAAAGGCACAGAAAGAGAAAGAAGGATCATCAATATGAAAAAAGAAAACAACATGTTTTTGGCATGATCTGTATTTATGAATTATTATTTACAAATTGGGAAATAAATGTATTAATTTATTTTTAAAAGTTTAGAAATATCTATGCCCTCAATATGCACGTCTGCAGGCAGTAACTGATGCTGTTGAGAAGTCAAAAAATAACACTGCAAAAATATGTACAGTCCAGTGATGCTATCTCCTTTATGGAACCATTGCCTCTTGAAATCCACTATGGCCTGTGTCCTCATGCTTTTTTGGGAGGTGGGGCATCCATCAATTAAGATGTGACATCCCACCCATTGTGTTCTTTTTTAGTTACTTGGGAATGAGGAGGAGGGAGGGACTGGGCTGTCATTTAGAATCTGTATACACTCCCACATGTGTGATATCAATACAACGTGACAACTCAGCTCAAACAGGAAATGTTCTCCAGCAGTAGAGACAAAACTGAGCATGTGCAGCGGAACTACACTTACTGTTCTTTTATGGACTTGTGAACGTGCATGAGGGAGAGGATCTATTCATACAGAATCGCACAGCCTTTTTACACAATGCAGAGGATTAATTACTTAAGTTACACAGCAGTGTTAATTTCGTCGACTAAAACCAACTAAAACGTTTTCGTCGATTAAATGAACACAATTTTAGTCGACTAAAATACGACTAAAACTAAAACAATTCCGATGACTAAAAAACGACTAAAACTAAAATGGCATTTTAGTCTTAAGACTAAAATACGACTAAAACTAAAATGGCATTTTAGTCAAAAGACTATAACTAAATCGAAATTTGCTGCCAAAATTAACACTGGTGCATGCTCAAAGCTTAATACCATAAATAATAACATATTAGATTTTGCACTCCAGGACCAGCAGTAGTATATAATGAGTTTGGAAATTGTAGAGAAATGCTTAAATAATGCATTACAAATTACAATTGAACTACACCCATTCGATTATAGATGACTAAAATGAGTTATAGTCGACTAAAATGTAGGACGTTTTAGTCGACTAAAATGTACTGGAGTTTTAGTCGACTAAAATGTAGGACGTTTTAGTCGACTAAAATGTACTGGAGTTTTAGTTGACTAAATACGACTAAAACTAAAACACTTGCAGAAGACTAAAATGGGACTAAAACTAAAATGCCATTTTAGTCCTAAGACTAAGACTAAAACTAAATTGAAATTTGCTGCCAAAATTAACACTGTTACACAGTGAGTATAACAAGCATGCTGTTCTGCAGCTACAGACAGATTTTACTGTTTTTGGGTTTAGTAACACTTTAAACCTGAACACACATGAATTACACAGGTTGCAGCCATTTCTACTTACCCCACCCAAGTCCCCATCTTGGATATGGGAGCCATCTGTGGCTTGCTAAGGAACCACAGTTGGCTCCCCACTGTGCATGCGTGAGCAATCAAGGGGCTTTATGCAAGATCCTGCAGCCTCCTGGCACCTGTGCGTGATTTCCCTCTTCCGGGTCTGTGGCACGCATCACTGGCCACAAGCTCCTACTTTGATTGGACACAGTGGAAACCAATCAATGGGTCCAGGAGACCCCATGTCCAGCGGGATCCACCGATCATTACAGAGAGTGGCAGAATGGTGGTCTTCCTATGTAAACAAGGCAGATCGCCGTTGTGTGATATAGGGAAGACAGAGATCCTGTGCTTCTGCTAAGCAGGAACACAGATCTCATTCTGTCCACAGTTAAAGAACACCCCACACAGTTAAAAAGCACTCCCTAGGGACACATTTAACCCTTTGATCGCTCCTGATGTTAACTCCTTCCTTGCCAGTGTTATTAGTACAGTGACAGTACATATTTGTTAGTACTTATCACTGTATTAGTGTCACTGGTCCCCAAAAAAGTGTCAAAAGTGTCCCCGTGTCCTATTTGTCTGCTGCAATGTCGCAGTACTGCTATAATTCACTGGTCTGCGCCATTACTAGTAAAAAAATAAAATAAATAAAAACTCCAAAAAAATATCCCAAAGTTTGTAGACGCTATAACTTTTGAGCAAACCAATCAATAATGGAAAACTGTATCAAATACTTACCATAATTTTCCTTTCCTGACCTCAATACATGGCAGCATACATATGATATAGCTCTGCCCCCTATATCAACCCACAGGACCTGTTTAAATCTATAAAAGTCTGACTGAGAGTAACCTCCCCGATTCTCTGTATAAAGCACGAAGATCAGAGTGAGGGTTTGTATGCTGCCATGTATTGGCTTCAAGAAAGGAAAATTATGGTAAGTATTTGATAAAATTTTCAATTTTCCTGATGCCAACATGAATATTATACATGGACATATTTTTCAGTAAGTTAATATTTCTCTATTAAAAATACTTTTTTTAATTGGTCTTATGTAATATTCTAATTTTCTGAGATACTGAATTTTCTTTTTTTCTAGTTGTAAGCCATAATCATCAACATTAAAACAAAAAAAATCTTAAAAATACATCACTCTGTGTAACACATCTATATAAAAAAGATATATATATATATATATATATATATATATATATATATAGTTGCACTTTCACTTTTGGAATTGAATTACTGAAATAAATTAACTTTGTGATGATATTCTAATTTTATGAAATGCGTGTGTGTGTGTGTGTGTATATATATATACACAAAGGGACAAACAGACAAAGGTTTGGGGGGGACAAAAACACGAATTTCTAAAGCTGGTGCTGCTATAAGGACCTATATATATATATACATGGTATCTCACAAAAGTGAGTACACCCCTCACATTTTGTAAATATTTTATTATATATTCTCATTTGACAACACTGAAGAAATGACACTTTGCTACAATGTAAAGTAGTGAGTGTGCAACTGGCAACAAAAGTGAGTACACCCCTAAGTGAAAATGTCCAAATTGGGCCCAATCAACCATTTTCCCTTCCTGGTGTCATGTGACTCGTTAGTGTTACAAGGTCTCAGGTGTGAATGGAGAGCAGGTGTGTTAAATTTGGTGTTATCACTCTCACTCTCTCATACTGGTCACTGGAAGTTCAACATGGCACCTGATGGCAAAGAACTCTCTGAGGATCTGAAAAAAAAAGAATTGTTTCTCTACATAAAGATGGCCTAGGCTATAAGAAGAAGGCTATGCCAAGACCCTGGAATTGAGCTTCAGCACGGTGGCCAAGACCATACAGCGGTTTAACAGTACAGGTTCCACTCAGAACAGGCCTCGCAATGGTCGTCCAAAGAAGTTGAGTGCGCGTGTTCAGCGTCATATCCAGAGGCTGTCTTTGGGAAATAGACGTATGAGTGCTGCCAGCATTGTTGCAGAGGTTGAAGGGGTGGGGGTCAGCCTGTCAGTGCTCAGACCATACGCCGCACACTGCATCAAATTGGTCTTCATGGCTGTTACCCCAGAAGGAAGTCTCTTCTAAAGATGGTGCAGAAGAAGGCCCACAAACAGTTTGCTGAAGACAAGCAGACTAAGGACATGGATTACTGGAACCATGTCCTGTGGTCTGATGAGACCAAAATGAACTTATTTGATTCAGATGGTGTCAAGCGTGTGTGGCAGCAACCAGGTGAGGAGTACAAAGAAAAGTGTGTCTTGCCTACATTCAAGCATGGTGGTGGGAGTGTCATGGTCTGGGGCTGCATGAGTGCTGCCGGCACTGGGGAGCTACAGTTCATTGAGGGAACCATGAATGTTAAAATGTACTGTGACATACTGATACTGAAGCAGAGCATGATCCCCTCCCTTCAGAGACTGGGCCGCAGGCAAGTATTCCAACATGATCATGACCCCAAACACACCTCCAAGATGACCACTGCCTTGCTAAAGAAGCTGAGGATAAAGGTGATGGACTGAACAAGCATGTCTCTAGACCTAAACCCTATTGAGCATCTGTGAGGCATCCTCAAATGGAAGGTGGAGGAGCGCAAGGTCTCAAACATCCACCAGCTCTGTAATGTTGTCAAGGAAGGAGTGGAAGAGGACTCCAATGGCAACCTGTGAAGCTCTGGTGAACTCCATGCTCAAGAGGGTTAAGGCAGTGCTGGAAAATAATGGTGGTCACAGAAAATATTGACATTTTTGGCCCAATTTGGACATTTTTCACATAGGGGTGTACTCACTTTTGTTGCCAGCGGTTTAGACATTAATGGCTGTGTGTTGAGGTATTTTGAGGGTACAGCAAATTTGCACTGTTATGTAAGCTTTACACTAACTACTTTACATTGTAGCAAAGTGTCATTTCTTTAGTGTTGTCACATGAAAAGATATATTAAAATATTTACAAAAATGTGAGGGGTGTACTCACTTTTGTGAGATACTGTGTATATGTGTGTGTATATATATATATATATATATATATATATATATATATATATATATATATATAATTTGGTGTAATCGTTCTCACTCTCTCATACTGGTCACTGGAAGTTCAACATGGCATTTCATGGCAAGAACTCTCTGAGGATCTGAAAAAAAGAATTGTTGCTATACATAAAGATGGCCTAGGCCATAAGAAGATTGCCAAGACCCTGAAACATAGCTGCAGCACGGTGGCCACGACAATACAGACAGCGGTTTAACAGGATAGGTTCCACTCAGAACAGGCCTCACCATGGTCGATCAAAAAAGTGGAGTGCACGTGCTTAGCGTCATATCCAGAGGTTGTGTTTGGGAAATAGACGTATGAATGCTGCCAGCATTGCTGCAGAGGTTGAAGGGGTGGGGGGGTCAGCCTGTCAGTGCTCAGACCATACCTTGCACACTGCATCAAATTGGTCTGCATGGCTTTAATCCCAGATGGAAGCCTCTTCTAAAGATGATGCACAAGAAAGCCCACAAACAGTTTGCTGAAGACAAGCAGACTAAGGACATGGATTACTGGAACCATGTCCTGTGGTCTGATGAGTCCAAAATAAACTTATTTGGTTCAGATGGTTTTAAGTGTGCGTGCCGGCAACCAGGTGAGGAGTACAAAGAAAAGTGTGTCTTGCCTACAGTCAAGCATGGTGGTGGGAGTGTCATGGGCTGGGTCTGCATGAGTGCACTGCGGAGCTACAGTAGTTCATTGCGGGAACCATGAATGCCAATATGTACTGAGACATACTGTAGCAGAGCATGATCTTCTCCCTTCAGGGACTGGGCTGTAGGGCAGTATTCCAACATAACAACCCAAACACACCTCCAAGACGACCACTGCCTTGCTAAAGAAACTGAGGGTAAAGGTGATGGACTGGCCAAGCATATCTCCAGACCTAAACCCTATTGAGCATCTGTGGGGCATCCTCAAACAGAAGGTGGAGGAGCGAAAGATCTCTAACATCCACCAGCTATGTGATGTCGTTATGGAGGAGTGAAAGAGGACTCCAGTGGCAACCTATGAAGCTCTGGTGAACTCCATGCCCAAGAGGGTTAAGGAAGTGCTGGAATAATAATGGTGGTCACACAAAATATTGACACTTTGGGCCCAATTTGGACTTTTTAACTTAGGGGTGTACTCACTTTTGTTGCCAGCGGTTTAGACATTAATGCATGTGTGATGAGTTATTTTGAGGGGGCAGCTAATTTGCACTGCTATACAAGCTGTACACTCACTACTTTACATTGTAGCAAAGTGTAATTTCTTCAGTGTTGTCACATGAAAAGATATAATAAAATATTTACAAAAATGTGGGAAGTGTACTCATTTTTGGGAGATACTGTGTGTGTGTGTGTGTGTGTGTGTATGTGTGTGTGTGTGTGTGTATGTGTGTGTATGTATATGTATATGTGTGTGTGTGTATATATATATATATATTTATTACTCCAAAAACACTTTTTTTAATCAGAGTATAGCATCAAGTCCATTAAACCTCTGGGATATTGATATTATCAGTTAAGTAGCAGAGGGGGTTGGTAATCAGTTTCAGCTGCTTTGGTGTTAATGAAATGAACAACATGTGCACTAGATGGGCAGCAATGAGATGACCTCCAAAACAGGAATGGCTTTACAGGTTGAGGTCACTGACATTTTTTTTTCCCTACTTACCTTTTCTGACTGATTTTCACTAGTTTTGGATTTGGTTTGGTTAGCTGGATGCTATAGAGGTTGCACAGGCAGTCCAATTCAAAGAAATTCAAACATAGGTTTGCTCTGTCTCCCAGCCCAGTCTCAAGAGCATGGAGGAGATTCCAGGAGACAGGCAGTTACTCTGGGATACCTGGACAGGACTGTAGAAGGCCCTTACCCATCAGCAGGACTGGTATCTACTCCAAAATTACCTCCAGCAGGCCACTTGTGTGAATGTCTCTGACCATACAATCAGAAACTGACTTCATAAGGGTGGCCTGTGTGCCCGACGTCCTCTAGTGGGCTCTGTGCTCACTACACGGCACCGTGGAGCTCGATTGGCATTTGCCATTGAACACCAGAATTGACATGTCCAACACTGGCGCCCTGTGCTTTTCACAGATAAGAGCTGGTTCTTCCTAAGCACATGTGATAAACGTGAAAGAGTCTGGAGAAGCTGTGGAGAATGTTATGCTGCCTGTAACATCGACCAGTTTGGTGGTGGGTCAGTGATGTTTTGGGATGCTATATCCATGGAGGGACACACAGACCTCTAGAGGCTAGACAATGGCACCCTGACTGCCATTAGGTTTTGGGATGAAATCCTTAGACCCATGGTCAGACTCTATGCTGGTGCAGTGGGTCCTGGGTTCCTCCTGGTGCACGACAATGCCCGGCCTCATGTGGCGAGAGTATGCAGCCAGTTCCTGGAGGATGAAGGAATTGATACCAATGAATAGCCCCCACGCTCGCCTGACCTAAATCCAATAGAACACCTCTGGGACATTATGTTTCGATCCATTTAATGCCACCAGGTTGCAACTCAGTCTGTTCATGAAATCAGTAATACTCTGGTCCAGATCTGGGAGAAAATACCCCAGGATACCATCTGTCGTCTCATTAGGAGCATGCCCCCAGCGTTGTCAGGCATGCATACAAGCACGTGGGGGCCATACAAACTACTGAGTAACATTTTGAGTTGCTGCAATAAAATTTCAGCAAAATGGACTAGCCTGCTGCATCATTTTTTCACTTTGATTTTCGGGGTGTCTTTGTAGGTTGATCATTTTCATTTCCATCAAATGATGTGCCATCCTTTCGTTCCTAACACATTACCCAGTCAATATCAGTATAGATATCCAGCATGAGATTTTTCCCCATTGAAATCTGATGTGTTTTCAAAGTGTTCCTTTAATTTTTTTGAGCAATGTATGTATGTGTGTGTGTGTGTATATATATGTATGTATGTATATATATATATATAATATAATTATTATTAATATTATTACTGGCTATAACAGATAAAATAAATTCCCTGAGGTCTCTTTCCATTATACCTACAATGGAGGCCTGTATATTGGGCATGGTTGAACCCTTGTCGCCGACTGGAAAGGAACACACTTTGATTGGCCTTCTTCTTTTTTATGCCAGAAAATCTATTATGATGCAGTGGAAACGACCCTCTCCGTCCTCCCTTTCTTTCTGGAAACAGCTTGTAAATAAAAATGTACCACTTTATAAAGACACATACACTCACAGGGGATGTCCGAAGAAATATGATAAACTATGGTATAAGTGGTAGTTTCCGATATGTCCTCAGATGCTTGAGCTCATGGGTGGGCTTTTTTTTTTTTTGCTCGTCTGTACTTGACCGAGTAATGTATGTATCAAATAATTGTAGGTCCTTTCTTGTCTTTGCTGCACTGTGACATATTGCCCATGTCTTTTTGTTTGTTTGTTGAAGTATTGTTTTGTATTGTAGTTATGTTTTCTATCAATAAAAGAAGAAAAAAGATTTTTCAAAAAAAAAAAAAAAAAAAATTCCCTGAGGACCAGTGTACATTTAAAATAAAAACTTGCTAGCATTGCCTCATGTGTGTCTTTCTGCCTACGGAGGACCTTTCCCTTTATGTGCCGCAGTAATTGATTCCATTGATGTGTTTACAAATATGTCCGGTTGATTTTGCAGCAAGATTTCTTGTGCAAAGTTAACTAATACACAAGCTTCTCATTATAGCAGTCGATACAAAGCAGTGCGGTAATGGCTTCCCAATTTCACGTTGCCTTGGAAACCTTGCTAACTTTAGCAAAACAATTTGCACATTGCTATATTCTACCTTGGCTCTGATCATCAAGATTTGACAATTTAATAAAAGTTGCTACGTTACAGTAATTTTATGAAAAATAGTGCTAGGCTGTGAATAAAATAGCGGCGTTATCATTTCTTATACCAGTTTTCCTGAAAATTGAGCCCTTACAGGAAATTAAACTTTGACAAATAAGCACCACTTGTGCTTCTTTATTTTAAGTGACTGTTTCTCTGTGAATCATAAGAAAAAAAAATAGGCGCTATTAAAGCATGTTATGTTCTCAAGAAATAGCATTATTTAATGCCTATTTAACTTTTTGTCTCTAGTCAGTGGTTTTAACCCTTTTGCAATTAGAGGTCATGGATGCCAAGATGTCCTGGTGATACTTAGCAATGTCAGCATGTATTGGGTAACTTGATAATACTTCTCTTTACCTCTTTTTGCTTTGTTTTCTAAGAACATATACGATTTTAAATTGGTACAATGTTTTATTAAATTACCTAATAGTTTTTTAATTATAATTTGTAAATGAACAAAAAATGTTTAAACGTGCAATTTATACTCAGCTGTTTAATTAAAAAAAAAATATGTAATTAAAGTGTGTGTAAGCTGTAACAATACATTTCTCTTATTTTTTTTAATTTTGATCTGTTAAAAATACCATTGAAAGCATTGTATGATATCTAAGTTGCGCTAAAACTGTGAATATTGACAATCATAAAACATTATGTAAACATGAAAGAAATTAAATAAAATGTTCTATAATGATCAAAAAACTAAAAATTGTGATGAAAACGCTAAATAATGTAAACACCAGGGATAGTCCAATACAGTAATATGGAGTGTAAATCTTCAATCGAGAAAATGACACATTGATTGTATCCGTGAACAAAATGGGTCATCCACCACTGATTGGGTTATCCACCACCGCTAAAGGAAAACCTGCTTACCAGACATCCTGACCTCAAGGGTCAACTGTGCTCATGTAATACAGAACCAAGGCCTCCAACTCCAAATTAGATCACAGGACACTCCTCTGTACACCTCTATCAGAAGCTCACTCGGCAACGTAATAAAGGCTCCCCATAGAATATAACAGAAGAGGCACCATAGTGCAAAACCTTACAAATTTATTAAAAAGTGTATACAAATTCACTTACATCTGCTAGAGCAGGGTGACAACTTGAAGAGATGAGGTTTAGGAGCTTAGAGGGTTCTTCCTTATCCAAGCTGGACAAAAGTTTATTCAAGGCGTTTACTATCAGTGTTCGGGTGAGTGTTTATTACCCAAGGGAGAGGTCTCACGCGGTGTGGTGACAGGTCCAGCAGATTGGGTTTGGATTTCACCTTTTAACCCAAGCGGGGCAACAGTTTGGACACTCATATGGTGTTGTAATGGACACTTAACCACTTTACGTCTGCTCACAGTAATACTACTGCGGCAGAGTGGCTCGTTATCGTCTGACGACGTAGTATTAACGTCGTCAGACACTCCCCCTTCTGGGCGGCGGCTCGCTCCCGCTGTTTTCATTCACAGCGGGAGTCGGGCCAGGGGAGGAGCAGCGGCGATCGCCGCTGCTCTGCCCCGATCGCCGGGGATCTAGTGTGGAGATCCGCCCGCCTGTGTAAACACAAGCGGACGGATCTCCATAGTGACAGGGAGTGACAGATCGGACTGTTCAGCATAGCTGGACATCCGATCTGTCCATGACTCACTCAGTCACCTCCCCCCCTACACGTCAGTAAGCACCAGGCATACATTAACCCCTCCCTCTCCAATAAAATTAACCCCTTCCCTGCCAGTGTCATTTTTACAGTAACAGTGCATATATATAGCACTGATTACTGCAGTAATGTCACTGGTACCCCCAAAAGTGTCAAAAATGTCAGTCAAGGGTCCGATCTGTCCGCCGCAATGTCGCAGTCCCACAAAAAAATCGCAGATCGCCGCCATTACGCGTTAAAAAAAAAAAACACCAAAAATGACAGAAATCTTTCCCTTTGTTAGTAAACGCAATAACTTTTGCGCAAACCAATCAAAATACGCTTATTGCAATTCTTTTTACCAAACATAGGTAGCAGAAAACAAATTGGCCAAAATTTTTTTAAAAAATTGGTTTTTACATCTTTTTTGGGGGGAATTTCATATAAAAAAAATGTTAAAATTATTGTTATTTTTTCAAAATAAACGCTCTTTTTTTGTTTATAGCGCAAAAAGTAAAAATCACACAGGTGATCAAATACCACCAAAAGAAAGCTCTGTTTGTGGGAAAAAAAGGACGTAAATTTCGTTTGGGTACGGCGTCGCACGACCGCGCAATTGTCAGTTGAAGTCGCACAGCGCCGAATCGCAAAAAGTGGCCTGGACGGAAGACAGCAAAATCCTCCGGTGGTAAAGTGGTTAAAGGCACAAGAGGTGGAATACATCTAAAAAGCACTGCTAATGCTGATAGATTTTCTATGAAGATTGGAGGCATATAATTATATTATAGTCCTTACACACTTGCTGTCCAAGGGTGACAATGCTGCTCAGTACAGTTGTCACCCTAAGAAGTAAGGAAATGGCAGGATTACTAGGGTAAAATAAAGGAGGAAAAAACTGTGAAAAAAAACAAGTGCAGCCACCACATCTGGAATGATAAGTTGCAATACTATCATTTTTTGTTCTTGGGTTTACATTTTTTTAACTTTTTCTGACTTTTACATTTACACCCTTTTTTGCTTTAACAGCCAGCTGTCATTGTATTTGCTATTTGGAAGGCCAAATAACAACTCAGTGAACAGGCTTGTTTTGTCAATAAATGAAAACAATAAATCACTATGATTGGCTGTCCTAATGGTCACATGACTGGGAACCATACTGGTTGGATCTCAGTTGTTAGTGTACTCAAAGTGCTGCTAGTTCATGCATAGGGCATTTTTACATATCTTAAGCATGATGACACAGTCAATATACATATTATTAGTGTGAACCGGTTAAACTACTATTTAGCTTTTATGGCTTCATTGAGATTCCACAACACAGACAAGACTCGCTGGTATTATCTTCTGCTTTCTGCTATAAAAGTCTACAATGACTACAAAAGACTGGAAAAAACATCCTCTGTACTGAAACGATCTAAAGTTAAGTTGCATTGGAATCCAAATGAACTGAAAACTTTTATGTCATAATGAAAAGTTACGCTGTCTGTAGTAAGTCAGCGGGTGGCCATATTTTCCAGACAAACTGGGGTGGATTTACTAAAACTGGAGAGCAAAATCTGGTGCAGCCCTGCATAGAAACCAATCAGCTTCTAGGTTTTATTGTCAAAGCTTAGCAGTTTGCCGACTGCCCCACGTACATTTACTACGGAGCTGCGGCTCCTCTGCGCAGAATCATGTACCTGTACGTGATTCTGCACTTTCTGAGTTTTGGGCACGCCACTGGCGACCCGTTTCTGCTGTGATTGGACACAGCAGGAGCCAATCAGCGGGTCCGGTCTGCCCTCGTGCGGGAGAGAAGCAAAATGGCACACATTTAACTCATTGATCGCCCCTGATGTTTACCCCTTCTCTGCCAGTGTCATTAGTAACAGTGCAAATTTTTAGTACTGATCACTGTATTAGTGTCACTGGTCACCAAAAAAATGTCAAATATGTCACTTAGTGTCCGATTTGTCCACCGCAATATTGCAGTCCCACTATAAGTCCCTGATCGCCCCCATTATTAGTAAAAAAAATCAAATAAATAAAAATTGCATAAATATTTCCCATAGTTTGTAGGCGTAATAACTTTTGTGCAAACAAATTAGTATACGCTTATTGGGATTTTTTTACCAAAAATATGTAGCAGAATACATATTAATCTAAATTGAAGAAGAAATTTGATTTTATACTGGATATGTTTTATAACAGAAAGTAAAACATATTGTAAAAAATGGCCTAATCATGAAGGGGGTAAACCGTTCGGAGCTGAAGTGCTTAATCAAACAAGCTGAAGTTAGAAGTTGATTATCATATGATCTGGGTGTTCTGGTAGATCATAAGCTTAATAATATCATGCAATGCCAAGCTGCTGTTTCCAAAGCAAGCAAAGTCCTTTCTTGTATTAACAGAGGCATGGACTCCAGAGAGAGAGATATAATTTTGCCCCTGTGCAAATGATTAGTAAGACCTCATCTGGAATATGCAGTTCAGTTTTGGGCACCAGTTCTTAAAAAGGATATTGGGGAACTGGAGAAAGTGCAGAGAAGGGCAACCAAACCGATAAGAGGCATGGAGGACCTCAGCAATGAGAAAAGGTTAGAGGAACTGAATTTATTCTCTCTTGAGAAGAGGAGATTAAGGGGGGGGTGTCATCAACATGTAGAAAAACATAAGGGGTCCATATAGTGAACTTGGTGTTGAGTTGTTCACTTTAGGGTCAACACAGAGGACAAGGGGGCACTCTTTACGTCTAGAGGAAAACAGATTTCATCTCCAAATAAGGAAAGGTTTCTTCACCGTTAGAGCTGTGCAAATGTGGAATAGACTCCCTCCAGAGGTGGTTCTGGCTAGCTCATTAGATTGCTTTAAAAAAGGCCTGGATTCTTTCCTAGGTGTACATAATATAAATGGGTACTAACATTTTTTTTTAGGTAAGGTTGATCCAGGGAATATCCGATTGCCTCTCAGGGATCAGGAATTTTTTCCCCTGCTGTAGCAAATTGGATCATGCTTTGCTGGGGTATATTTCCGCCTTTCTCTGGATCAACAGTGGGTATAGGATTGTGTATATGGGATTGTATTGTTGGGTTTTCAATACTGTTTTTTTTTTTGGTTGAACCGGATGGACTTGTGTCTTTTTTCAACCTGACTAACTATGTAACTATAATTGGCTACCATAAACAGCTGCACCAAATTTTGCACTCTCCTTTTAGTAAATCAAACCCACTGGGTCTAAAAAGGTATGTCAATGCATAATGCTGCATTTGATGCAGAACAGTAAGAAGATAGTTTATAAAGCCTAAATAGTGCTACATCTGTTGTGAAGTTTCCCTGTGCCTCAGTATGCACAGAGGCTTTATCTGCACTGAGCACATGCTGCATTAAAGACACTTATGTAGCACTGCCCCCTTGGGGGTTGCTTTTAGTTGTATGTTCTTCTGTGCCGCTTTGACCCTGTGAACCGCCCAGCCCTCCTGACACTATAGGTTCAGACATGTTGTGTATACCCTTAAGTCTCCATGTAGACTGGACATTTGAAAACCTCTTCTGGACTCTGGAACTTGACAGCTAGTGAACGAAGTTAAAAAACGTCAGTTTGACCACATTTACATGCCACATTTACTGGCGTTCATCAACGTTTTAGTCTAGAAACGTTTTTGCAGATAACAATCTCACTCTCTCCTCTCTCTCTTCTCTCTCTCTCTCTCATGTTTTCCTATTACAAACGCCTATAAACGAAAACGCCAATAAAAATTTCTATCACATTTAGACATGTTTGCAAGCTGCTAGCAGCATTTGGCATTTGAAATGCCTATGAACTTACGCCCTGAACGCAATTGTTTTGCTTTCAAGAAAATGCCACTAAACTCAGCTGCTTCTAAACAGCTATAAAAAACTCAGTGTACATGGACAGATAGGATAACATAGAAGAGAGTTCAGGGACTGCTTAAAAAATGCCCAACTGCTCCTAAATGTCTGTTTATCAGCAGCAGTGTATATGAAGCCTAAATGACACACTGACACAATGCAGATCGGTTTTAACTCTTTAGCCTTGCTTTACTCAAGAAATAGGTTTGAAAAGAGTATTAATCAACTAGGCCCTGGAAAACAGCCAAGGTTCAGTTGAAATAACACTAAAGAACAGTTAGAAAACAATTATAGTAACAAGTAAATACACCAATATACACAGTATCTTACAGTAAGTGAATATATCTTTTAGAAAGATATAAATTGCAATGAGAGATATTCCTGCCAAATGGGAACCCCGGGCTGGTCTATAGTACCTGTATCCTAATGAAGGATGAGGTAATCTAGATACCAGTTACATGTCCCCTTTAAAAGCAATGAGATAGCAATGTTCAGAACGCAAGGCCTTGCTATTATCTTCACCGGCAGTTGGAGCTCAAAGAACAAATTATTCCCCAGTGTAGCACAGTGTGAAACAGGCAATGCAAGATAGCTGGTTCTGATTAATGATGATCCACTAGCTGATCCAAATGTAGAGTGTCTGTGTTCAGTGTTTAAGTAAAACTGTAGCAACTGATAACTGGGCTCTGAGCAGGTGCTCTCTCACCAATCCTGATGTCCCTCTTATGAGTTCTGGAAGAACAGGCAATGGCAACTCTCCACGCTGTGAGACACTGGGATGGCTGCGCTCTGCTGTTTCAGTGGGTCCCACTGACTCCAACTCAATCAATGCTGCAGGGGTGTCCGCTATGTAGCGAGTGTCATCCGTCCCGTCTGGGCTGAGTCTCCAGAAAGCTGAGTGGCATGCAATAGACTGCAGTTCTCTCTCTTTATGCGGTGGACAGATGCACACACAATGGATTCTGGGAAGCAAGAAAACATGGGCCTGTTCAGCAGATCCCTTTATAGTCTCTCCCACAATTCTGTAGCAAATGGTCTGCTAGGGAGGTGTATTTCATAAACAGTTCAGCAGTGCAGTAATATCATTTTAGAAGACTACAGTTCTCACAATGCTTTTCTTCCAGTCTCAGGAGTATGATGCATGAAATCTGAGACCAACACTAGTGGAGCATAGAGACAGTCTGAGAGAGCAGTGTCAGATAATGGTAGTCTGCTTCCGGCTACACTTAGATCTGCTTAGACGCAGCTGAGGATCAGATTTCAGTCTCCTGCAATAATCCTATATGTCTTTTCTCACTCATTAGAAGCAAATGGTAAAACTGTGCATGGATTGGGCTTTTCTGTTTATTTAACAAGTTGGAAGTGCAAGAACTCTTTCTAATTAAACCTCAGGCAACGCAGGGGGTTCTTTACTGTTAGGGCTACAGGATTGTGGAATTCTCTACCACAAGAGGTGGATTCTGCAGGAAGTATGGTTGCTTTCAAAAGACTCTTGGACGTACATCTCAATGATCAGAACATTCAGGGGTATGAGAGATGATTACGGCCACACACACCTACACAGGTTGAACTGGATGGACTATTGTCTTTATTCAACCTCAACTACTATTTAATATTATTTCTGTTGTTAGAATTACTGTGGTTTGGTAGACTGTGTTTCATTTTCTGCTAAGTATAAACATCAATTCCCCTTTTCTATCTTTTACAGTACCTGGTTGATCCTGCCTGGTCCTAACTTCCCCTCTGAGAGCTGACCACATTTATCATGGCCGCTGAGCCATAAAATCGTGGTCAGTTTTACATGCCCCTGTCATCTAGCTTCTCTCCTGTGTGTTTCTGCATCTCCCCCTCCTCCCCCTCCCTCTCAGCTCTGTAGTGTGCAGTGAGAACACGATCTCCTCAATGCCTCTCCCCTCTTCTCTCCTCACCACCCTCCTCCTCTCCGCCCCTCCCCTCCCCTTTTCTCTTCTCTCCCACTTGGCTTCCTTAGATCGGATCCAGAGCAGAGGGAGGACATGTAACCACAAATGAACACAAAGAAGAAAGGTATTTACGATTGCAAAAAATAAAAACAAACCACACTGTTGCGCTAAACAAACAAACACATGGAGGTTAGATCAATTTTACCCATTTTAGTATACAACCACTTTAAGGAAAATTATGAAACAAACAGGGCATAAATGTCTGATAATTTATCTGATTTGTGAAACAGGACTGTGCATTGCAAAACTGTCACTGATAAAACATGCAACCATGTAAAGCAACTGGGCACTGCACTTGCAAAACTAGAAAGAGATTTTGAAAGCTTTAAGAGACTGTCTGAAAAAAATAATCTACTATTAAAGTGATTGCAAAACTTTGATGTTTTTTGTTTTTGAATAACAGGTTTGTACTTACCTGTTCTGTGCAATAGAATTGCGCAGAGCAGCCCCGAACCTCCTCTGCTCTGGTCCCCTGCCTGCACTCCTGGCTCTTTCCCTCCAGGGAGTGCCCCTATAGAAAGTGGTTTTCTATAGGGGCACTCATACGGGCTCACTGCCGAGCCTAACTGTCTGCGTCTATTGACACAGACAGCGCGATTCAGCTCCGCCCTCACTCCCTTGGCTTTGATTGACAGCAGTGGGA
Organism: Pelophylax lessonae; assembly: GCF_965119305.1. Lineage (NCBI taxonomy): Eukaryota > Metazoa > Chordata > Amphibia > Anura > Ranidae > Pelophylax > Pelophylax lessonae. The sequence continues at coordinate 343,896,935 of NC_138771.1, read as the reverse complement.
GCCAATGGCTCCTGCTGCCTCAGCAAAGCCAGAGAGACCCAGAAGTGAGGGGAGAGAAGAGCTGCATGCAGACGTGCACAGCACTGGATTGAATGAGGTCTCTGTAAGAAAAGGAGGGGTGAGGGGGGATACTGATGCCTAAACGTTTTTTTACTTTAATACTTTATGGTAAAAATTGTCTAGGCTTTAGAACCACTTTAAGTATCAACACAGAAGGGTCTACTTTTCTTAAAAAAAGAAAGATACATAAAATTCTTGGAAGTCATGGGTAGATCACAAGATATAACAATTGAAACTACATCCTGCAATTCCCACTATTACCTCCAAGCACTCTATGAAATCAGGTCCCACTTACAGTGATTGTCACAATAATCCAATTCACAGCAGTCATCTCTGATTAACCCACTAATATAGATACATGAGAAAGCAAAGCCTGCAAAAGTACAAACTTGATGCTTCTAGAGGGAACCAGCCTTCAAAGCTGCCCAAGCTCATTCACAAGCAGAAACTCAAGCTGCCCAAGCCCATGTACAGGCAGAAGCAAACACAGGTTCATGCAGACGCAGAAGTGACTTGGGTGGAAGCCCAACTAGAATTGCTTAAAGAAAGTAGCAGCCATAGCTGAACTAGGAGTGTTTGAACAAGCTACGGAAAAAGTAGTCAGTTCCTCCACCCCAAACTCGCTCATCCATGTCTTTATGGACCTTGCTTTGTGCATTGGTGCGAAGTCATGTTGGAACAGGAAGGGGCCATCCCCAAACTGTTCCCACAAAGTTGGGAGCATGAAATTGTCCAAAATGTCCTGGTATGCTTACGCCTTAAGAGTTCCCTTCACTGGAACTAAGGGGCCAAGCCAAACCCATGGAAGATAACCCCACACCATAATCCCCCCCTCCACCAAATGATTTGGACCAGTGCACAAGGCAAGGTCTATAAAGACATGAATGGGTGAGTTTGGGGTTGACTGGCCTGATTTCACCCCAATAGAAGAGAGGAGACTGCAAGCCAGGCCTCCTCATCCAACATCAGTGCCTGATCACACAAATGCGCTTCTGGAAAAATGGTCACACATTCCCATAGACACACTCCAAAATATTTAGGATAGCCTTCCTAGAATAGTTGAAGCTGTTATAGCTGCAAAGGGTGGGCCAACTCTATTATGAACCCTACGGACTAAGACTAGGATGACATTAAAGTTCATGTGCGTGTAAAGGCAGGTGTCCCAATACTTTTGACAATATAGTGTATGTGTATTGATAGTTTAGATTGACTTTGTGTCTAAACATAAAAAAAACATTTGACCCTGAGTATTAGATTTAATTGGTATTTTTAAATGTGCTTGGAGTTCAGCTTCAGGATAATTTTAACTCATCTGTGGGGTCATTTGTTATACATGTAAAACTTTGAAATATTGATTGAATCCATCTTAACAGGATGCATCTAATTTAAAAATATAAGCCTTTGGAAACATCTGTTCCAATAAATATGGACTGAGCTATCTAAAATAAGTAATCTGGTCAATATTTGTGCTTATCCTATTAGTATAATTGCAGACAATGCCCATTTTTTAATTCCAAGGTTCCCCTCTCACGGTCCTTTGTCTGTTTAAAAAACCCGAGGCTTATTGTAGGCAATATCAAAATAACTAGCAGTCCATGAGAAAATCGATTAATTTATTAGAGGGGCATTGGGGAGTAACTCTGCTGATATGAAGTTTGTAGCGCAATAACCCACGCAAGAGGCAGACACATGAGTGCATTTCAATTTCCCGTGCCCTGCAGATAAATCCACTGGCCTTTGTTTTATGAACTACTATTGATTTTTCATTCTTGTTGGGTCATTCTGACTACAATGCAATCCTTTTAGTTTGGTTTAAATAGGAATATTTATCACATACACCACAAACTGCAAAATGTCTAGTACCTTGCAGCAAAGAACAGATATCCATTAAACTCGTTTCTTTTAGTAGCTTTATTTAATCTAATAGCATTATTGTTAATATTACATAGCCCCTGACTGTCTATCATTTGGAGGGACTGCCCATCTTTTTGAATCAAACTCCTTCATTCCTCTTTAAATGTACCTCTTTTAAGTATGGTAAGTTCAGTTTAGGGTATATTTATAGCGGCAAGCTATAAAAAGCTGTAAAGCCCATGTAGTTGCTTGAATGAGGAAAGAGAACATCCCCGAAATGCACCCCTAGCAGAAAACTCCTTTGGAAGTAGGCAGAGCTATAGACAGACTTGTGAGAACTAGGACACATACAGTGTCCTGATTACCATTACTGATTTTCAGAGTAAATGCCACTGGCCATGATCCGTCTTCCCACTGAACTCCCCCGATTATAGATAAGCTCAGTTTATTTTAGGTTTTTCATTAAAGCCTAAGGGCAGCCAAAATAAAACCAAAATAATCACCCTAAGGACCTCTCATAAAGAAAGCCCGACTATGCTCATCCTTTCTTCCTAGCAGCTCCATTCATTAAAGGTGTACTACAGCTTCTACAACGTATAAATGAAACAGATTTAGGAGTGGAGGGGGACAGACCTTTCAATCATCCACTCGTCCTTCATTTATAGATCACATTTCATTCATGGTCTAATACAGCTACTATGAATGGAGCAGCTAGGTGGAAGGGTGGGCATAGTCAGGCTCCCTTGATGAGAACCTGTGACCATCCCTTAGTTCCATGCTGGAGTGAGCCTAGAAAGAGGAGGATTTCGCCTAAAAGAAGAGAAATCAGCACAAGGAACACATCATACTGACTGAAAGTTAGGTCCCATGTGCTGATGTTTCTGTTTTTTTATTTTGGCTTCACTTAAAGTGTTTGTTAACCTAAAAAGAAAAAGTTGGATCCTGTTCCATTTAAGCATGTTATACAGCACAGTGCTTGTGCTCAATCATTTGGCCCCCTGTAACTCTTGAAATACCTGACTGATCCTGCCTGGCTATACCCTCCTCTCTATAAACTGATCACGGTATATCATGGCTGTTGAGCCCTGACACAGTGGTCAGTTTTTTTTTAAAATCAGAAAAAAAAGTTCATTAAAAGAATAGACATTTAGTTTGAAAAATACAGCCACATTTACATCGGTCTGCTATAGTACAATGTATAAAACATTGAAATACATACATCAACAAATGTAGTCCAACAACATATTATTTCCTATAGCAATGACAGGTATGTCTCAGTTCCAGAGCAGAGACAAAATAGTATAACCGTGGATAAAACAAAAACAAGAAAAGCAAAACACTATAAAACCAAACCTAATATATGTGGCCCAAACATGCGTGACCATTTACAGTATAGAACATTCTACTCAAAGTTTCCATTACTTCAACCTATGCTTACTCATGAAATCCCCTGCAGAAGCTTGTTCTTGACCAGCTGATGTGCTGCAAGACCTGGTGGATGAATCCAGCCAAAGTTGCCACATTTTGTACATTTTTTAGGTACATTCCTGTGTTGGTATGTACAATTTTCTCATATTAACATGGTATTACCTGTTCAATCCACTGTCTCCTCGTGGGAATTTGGGGTGATATCCAGTATTGAGCTATTAATTTATGAGCAAGATAAAGCAGTCGCAGCACCGCTAGATGTTCTTGTGGGGTAAGTGACTCGTCCTCAAGGGCACCCAATAAACATACTACAGGGTCGTGTATGAGATGGAACTGAAATACTTGCGAGATCATAGTAATAATACTTTACCAATAACAGAATAATTTGGGGCACCTCCATAGCATGTGTATCAAATCCCTATTATCTCTCGCATTTTGGACACATTGGTGAACTCCTGTTACTCCATCTATGAAGCTGAACTGGCGTTCTATATGCCCTATGCAAGAGGTAAATATGAGAGAGTTTTTGGGACGCTGAAACTGACACTAGTGGGGCAGAGGTTACATAAATCTCATATATCTCCATCTACAGGCCCCAAATATTTTTCCCAGCCTTTTCTACATGGAAGTTTAGAGCTATCGTGTGTGGATTGAAGGAGAATAGAATACCCCCTAGAAATCATTCCTCTTTTATGTTTTTCTAACAGAATCCCATGCATTAATGGATGTTGAGCAGGGGTAAGTATGTTATATCGAGCCTGAGCCTGAACTACATGCCTAAGTTTTAGGTACTTAAAGAACTGGTTGCGATGAAGAGCAAACTTCCTTTGTAAATCGGAAAAGGACTTTAACACTGAACTAGAATATAATTGAGCTATGTAAATAATACCTTATTTTTCCCAGTCTTGGAAGCCCTGTAACTTGAGTAAGTCTGTGAAGTTGGATTTACACCAACTGCCTCGAATACCTAGGGTACGTCTGACATATGACCATAAGGTATGTAGCATAAGAATCGCCAGAACGTCAGACTGTAGGTGGGAAAAATCTGCCTCCAAAAAGGTCAGAGCCAGACTGGGGGATCCCCAGGGCACCAGTAGGTCCTTAATGCCCCACATTCCAAAATGTTGAATTTGAGGGGCAATACAATAATGTCTAGAGTGTTGGCTAGCTAGACCTCACTGATCCTTCCCGAACTGTAATGTGCATAAACTGACCCTGGCTGTCTTATTGCGCCATATCAGAGCCCTAAACCGGGAGTAATTTTGGGAAAACCATTTGCGTGGTATCCAAATACGTGAATTATGAAATATGTATAGCAGTTGGGGAACCCACACCATTCTAATAAGTTTAACTCTACCAACTATTGACAAAGGGAGTTTGAACCATGCAGAGTACATGGTATAAAACCTATGGAGCAATGGCAGCAGATTAAGTTCGATATATTGCAAAGGATCTGAGGTAATCTGTATCCTAGATATTGGAATGAGGAGACTATTTTACTGATTTAAAACATTCCGGTACAGGAGCAGAAATTGGATCTAACGACAGAATAACTGATTTACTCCAATTGATGGAAAATCCAGATAGTGCCCCAAATTGATCAGTCAACATCATTACATTTTGTAAGGAGTTCTGGGTGTCTCCCACATATATTAGTGTGTCATCAGCATATAGCGAGATAACATCCCCCCCGAGGGCTTTGCACAAATCCAGTGATGGTCTGGGAGGCGCGAACATGTATAGCTTAAGCCAACAGTTCCAGTGCTAGGACAAACAGGAGGGGCGACAATGGCCACCCCTGCCGAGTTCCCCTTTATAGTGGGAAGGACTCCAACAGCTCCCCATTCACTCTAAGTCTAGCCGATGGGGTAGCATATAGGAGGCGGATCCACAAACAAAAAACAGGGCCCAGGCCAAATCTCAACAGCACGTCCCATAGATATGACCACTCTACACTGTCGAATGCTTTTGCTGCATCCATTGAAAAAATGGTTCTATTCCCTGGGTTGTCTACTGGCAGTTGCATATATAGATATAACCTGCATAGGTTGTGTGTTGTAGATCTCATCTGGATAAAACCTGACTGGTCTCTGTGGATTTGTTTTTAAATAACCTTGCCAACCTATTTGCTATCACTCTAGCTAAAAGTTTAACATCAAACTTAAGGAGTGATATTGGACGATATGAGCCAGGTAATAAGGCATCCATCCCAGGTTTCAAAAGGACAGCAATAATCGCCTTATTCATTGACAGGGGCAAACTGCCCTTACTGAGGGCAGCATTATATACCTTGAGAAGGACTGGTATCAAGTCGAGTTTTTTTGTAAACCTTGGCCGGTAGGCCATCTGCTCCAGATGCCCTCCCACCATGTGCCTGTGCCAAAACCGTAAGAAGCTCCTCTTCAGTCATTGGGGCATTAAGTTTTTTTAGTGTCTAGAGTTGCCAATTTGGGCATGTGATAGGCATCCAGAAATCTGTCCAGTTCTATTTGGGAAGGGTGCACTTTAGAGGAATAAATGTCTATATAAAACTCACGAAAGACCTTAATGATATCTGGGGTAGATTGATATAAAGTACCTTGTGGGTCTACTATGGCCTGGATATGATCCTGCTGTGCTTTAATGAGCATTGCCAGCGTATGTCCTGTGTTTCCCCCCTTCTCAAAATGTTGCTGTTGCAAAAAGAATTGCTTATTCTCAGCTTTTTGTAGTGCTGGTTGTCAGGACAAGGATTGGGATGCTAACCATGCATGTTTGGTGTCATCTGAAGGAGCAGCAATATAAACACACTCTGTCCTCTGAAGTCACAACATTTACTCACACCCTTGTGTCAGTTTTTATATGGTTAATAAGGGTAATAAATTGCCCCCTAAGATATGCTTTAGAAGCATCCCAGACAACATCCAAGTCAGCTGTATCTATATTCTGTTTAAAAAAGTTTGTCAATAACTCTGTCACAGGATCTGAATCCAGGAGCAAGGACAACCAGAAGCAGTTCAGCTTCCAGGAGGACTGTCTAGGATGGGCCGGGATGGAAAGCTCGACCCAGAATGGGGAATGGTCAGAAATACTTCTAGGTCCATACTGAGACATACTTAATAATGGAAGCACTGCCTTATTCCCAAGACCAAGATCCATCCTTGATAGCCCCTTGAAAGAGGCAAAATAAGAAGAATACTTTTGCATATTTGGATATTTTAATCTCCATACATCCATTAGGCCCAGTTCCCCGAGCAGACGAGCAAATGCAGTGTGATTTTTGGCTAGGGAACGTGTACCAGTATTTAAACCAGGTAATTTATCTTTACCTGGGTCTAGAAAAATATTTGCCTGCTAAAAGTCGGGAAAACGGGCCATATAAACTTACCAAGGTATACCTGCTATAATACAGCATAAACCATATAAAGAACATAACAACCTGGAGTAGGTGGAATGAATAGCATGAAACTGGTAACTAAATTGATGGTGCAGGAATTTGGACAATTCTCCAGAGGGGAATTGAGTCTGCTGTAAACAGATGATGGAGGCATCCATAGATTTAATGGTACGAAGAACCCCAAATTGAATGACTGAATTACTTAAACCTCTGACATTCCAGGACAAAACTCGTAATTTCTTAGCCATGATCCTGCATATATAGCATTACTTGGGCTATTAAAAAAAAAAAAAAAAAAAAAGGGGGAGCACTGTCCAATATATCCGACACCGTGGTCAATTTACGTACTCCTCCCCCCTCCCTCCCTGCCTGTCAGCTTGTACCAGTGCCCCCCCCCACTTTCCTGCTGGTATCATAACTAATTGTTGTTACTACAATCCCAGCTGTTATAATAAATGTTGTGCTGTACACTGTGTGTTTTCTTAAAAATCCGCTGATAAAACACGCTGATAAACACCGCTGATAAATACCTTATTTTAAAGCGCCGATCGGCGATCACTTGACCGGCCGTCTCTCCTCTCCAGGTCTGGATTTATCTAAATTTGATACTATGATTATCTATTACCCATGGGAGGGAATGGGCTATAACGTATCGAAAAAACAAGTCCTTTTTGCTTACAAAATGAAAGGAGGCCTTGGACTTCCACATCTAATGTTATATTACCAGGCAGCCCAGATAGCTCAATTCTTGGTGGTCTACTCCCGTAATAAAAAAAAACAGAATAGATTGCTATTGAGCAGACAGCAGTTAACATGATCCTTCTAGATTACGCTAAATAGCAACCTGCAGATCGACGCTTGCCTATTTTGGACCCTACTTTTTCCAACTCTTTGGCTGTTTGGGACCTGATGTGGAATAACCCAAATCTTATTTTGTGTTTTAATCCATTGGCTCACCTCTTCAATAACCCTGCCTTTCCCCCCGGTTAGGACCTGGAGTTCAATGGGGCTTTTTTTTTTTTTTGGCATCACCTGATTAGAGCCCACCCATTGTGTGACAATAGCGAATGAAAATTCGCTATTGTCACATGGATCCTCCTCCTGGCCAATCAGGGAGCGCGTTCACTACATTGAAAGGGGGCATGTACGCTGGTCACTACATTAAAAGGGGGCATGTACGCTGGTCACTACATTGAAAGGGGGCATGTATGCTGGTCACTGCATTGAAAGGGGGCATGTACGCTGTTCACTACATTGAAAGGGGGCATGTACGCTGGTCAATACATTGAAAGGGGGCATGTACGCTGGTCACTACATTGAAAGGGGCCATGTATGCTGGTCACTGCATTGAAAGGGGGCATGTACGCTGGTCACTGCATTGAAAGGGGCATGTGCGCTGGTCACTGCATTGAAAGGGGGCATGTACGCTGGTCACTGCATTGAAGGGGGCACGCTGGTCACTGTTTTGAAGGGGGAACACTGGTCACTGTTTTGAAGGGGGCACGCTGGTCACTGTGCATTGAAAGGGGGCACGCTGGTCACTGTGCATTGAAAGGGGGGTCACTGTGCATTGAAAGGGGGCATGCTGGTCTCTCTGCATTGAAAGGGGGCACACTATACCTTAATTACTGAAGGCCCCTTTCACACTTTTGCGACCTCAAAGTCACGCAATTTTTTACAGCGTTTTTTGCCGCAAAGCAATGCCTATTACATTTTTCTGTTTAAGCCCCCCCCCCAAAAAAATTTTGAGCACCAGCCGCCACTGACCAGGAGGCCTTCTGCTGGTGGCTGAATAAATCTCTACAGCAGGGGCCCTCCAGTTGTTCAGGAACTACAATTCCCATCATGCCTAGTCATGTCTGTGAATGTCAGAGTTTTACAATGCCTCATTGGATGTGCAGTTCCACAACAGCTGGAGGGCCATAGTTTGAGGATCCCTGCTCTACAGGATCAGTCACTTTCACTCTCTCACATTGTCCCTCAAAATTGAAAATACCTGCCTCAGGGACCTTCAGATTACCAGGAACCCCAAAGTAACGCCCTAGAAAAGATAGTGCACACAGAATGAAGATCACAGACAGTGGATTTTCATTATCTACAAGATCTTGCTTGACACCACTGATAAACTGTTTTACATGCAGGCGTGGGACTCGGATTTGGCTTCTGAGAAAGACTTTGACCATTGGCATCCCTGTTTCTACTCAGGATAAAAGGGTCTATTGAATGTCTCTTTGGTGGAGGCGAACATAAAAGTTATGATTAGATGGTACATGGTTCTGTTCTGTCTTTCAAGACTTTACCTGACCTCCTCAACTCTTTGTTCTCAAGGTTGTCATTCCGTTGGCACCATATATCATATATAGTGGGAATGCCTTAAGCTACAGAACTTCTGGAAGAAGGTTTTTGCTCTGATAAGAAAGGTCTCGGGGACACCAGTCCCTCATTGCCACGTATTGCCTTACTAAATGAACCCATAGAGAACTTTCCTTGTGCTATGAAAAGATTGATTTTTTTATGCTATTAGCCTCCAAACTTACCATAGCTCACTCTTGGAAGTAACCTTCAGTGTATATTTCAATGTTTCGACGTAAGGTTTCCTGGATTATGCTTAACAAACACCTTGCTTGCAAGTGTAATGATACTACCAAAACGTTTCAGAAGGTTTGTGGGCCAGCTATGTTCACATTGATTTTTAGCAATAGTTGCTGTCTTCTATATGGCCCTATTCTCACCTTTTAGGTCCACTTTCTTCTTACACTTTTTCTTCCTTCTCTTCTCTTTCCTCTTACTAACCTAGTCCTACTTTTCTCCTCTTTTTCTATTTGGGTATTGCTCTGCATTTTATACCATGTGTGAGCCCTGCAGTTATACATGGATGCTGATTTCTACCTTTTAAAAGAAAATATTGACATCTATAGCAGGATTCATTCTTGGTCCTGCTCTTGGTAGGCTGAGGTCATTGTACTTTTTGGTTTTGTTTTGTTTTCCATTGTTCTGAGATTTTTAGTTATGTTCTTTTGATATGCCTCACCAGGGTTCTGACTCTTATACTCTTTGGTGCTCTGTACCTTAATATTCTTTTCAAAAGTAAAAAAAAAACAATCAGTATGCAACATAAAGTTCAAATAAGTCCATGGTCAAATTGTGTTCTCTGCAGATGGATCCATTAAACAAACCACGAGTCAAATCTCTATGGAAATGTACTGAATATAATCCAATCCGGAAGTGCACACTCACCAGGACCATCACCAGGAACCCCCCCAAAAGGTATATGCTCACCTTGGGAGTGGGCCCTGATTATAAGGGCCAAAAGAGCCTCAAAATAAACAATCTGGGATTCAGGACGGCTGTTAAAGGCTTACATTAAATAAACATGAAGGAATTCACAGTGGGTCCTTAATACACTCAATGAAACAATGAAGCACTAAGCTTCAAGACAAAGCCCAGTTCAAAGAAAAACATATATTTTTGTTATATTTTTAAATTATATTATTAAAAAGCATAAAATGCACTTACATTTAGGAGCCAGAGTATCAGGCATGTAAACGTACCAAACACACTCTCTCACCTTCATTATGGTTTGTCAACAAACTTACATGAATTTTGAGACACTTATTTTTGATTTATTATTTTTTTATTAATTGCGATTTCACATAATTTATTAATATATTGACATTCATCCCTTTTACAGCACCATACTTTTTGTACACATTATTCATCACACACGCTGAGTGTGCTTGCAGCTTAACAGTATTCTTGATGCGCAAACTTCTCATTTACATCTAAACAAATTTTGTCTCAATACAAGAGGCATAGCTGATCTGGAACAACTCAGTATTCAGAATAAACAGACCATCTCTCAAGAGATACATAATGTTTTGGCAATGAGTCAGTTTCGTTTTTCATAAAGGATAAGGGTAGGTGAAGGATTTGCTGCCGAAGTGCACCTATGTTTTCAAAACCATTTCCACTGCCATAAAGGGAACCTGTATTTGAAGATGTAGGCTCCTGATCTTTCATACTTACCCTTCTTTAATTATGTAGTGACTCATTAATCTGGAAAACGCATGTATATTTTGGATGTCATTACATCTGCTATTATTGCTGAATTCTTACTTCCTGTCCCTTGGTCCAACTTTTGCCCCCTTCCCCGCAACAATAGACTGACTGTAGCAGTATAACAAGACTGGACATGGGAACCATACAAGACATGTTAAGAGCGGTGGTGGAAATGCTGAAAAAGACAGTTTGCTTTCCCTGTATGAGTATATTTTGGACCAACGGCTGTCTGAGTAGGGCAAATAGTTATGGTCTGCTGGAAGTTTGGTTTTCCGTGTACAGACCCAGAATGGGTAAACTGTAAGTTTACAGTACCCTCCACCAATCTAAATGTGAAAACTGTGCAAAGACAATAACAATGAGGGCCTGGAGTTTATTATCCATTGGAATGTGTTACTTACACTCATCAATATGATGTGCCTGTGTGCTGCTTCTGACAGCCACGGCCTATGTTGACTATGCAGCAGAGGCGGCTCTAGGCTTTGTGAGGCCTAAGGCAAAACTTGGACATGAGGCCCCACTCACGCCCATAATGGGAAAAATAATTCAAGCGATATTATATTTGGTCAAACATTTAATTAACTCACCCTTAATGTGATGGCTGCAACTGCTTCTCTTTGGTGAGGTGTGTGATGTTAGCTGTTATTGATGATGATGCTATTTGCAACTGGTTTTCCATGTTTGCGTTGGTCAGTCTGGAGCGCACTCGACTCTTTGTGGTGGTAAGTTTTGAAAAGAACTGCTGGTGGGTACAGCTGGCTGGTACTTCTGGTGGGTACAGCTGGCTGGTACTGCTGGTGGGTACAGCTGGCTCAGGCTGGTACGGCTGGCTTGTACTGTGCTGTGGGTACTGCTGGCTGGTACTGCTGTGGGTACTGCTGGCTCAGGCTGGTACTGCTGTGGGTACTGCTGACACAGGCTGGTACTGTGCTGTAGGTACTGCTGGCTTGTACTGCTGGCTTAGGCTGGTACTGTGCTGTGGGTACTGCTGGCTCAGGCTGGTATTACTGGCTAGTACTGCAGGCTGGTACTGCTGGCTCAGGCTGGTACTGCTGGCTGGTATTGCTGTGGGTACTGCTGGCTCAGGCTGGTACTGTGCTGTAGGTACTTCTGGCTGGTACTGCTGTGGGTACTGCTGGCTGGTACTGTTGTGGGTACTGCTGACTCTGGATGGTACTGCTGTGAGTACTGCTGGCTCTGGCTGGTACTGCTGGTTCTGGCTGTTACTGCCGTGAGTACTGCTGATTCTGGCTGGTACAGCTGGCTCTGGCTGGTTCTGCTGGTTCTGGCTGGTACAGCTGTGAGTACTACTGGCTCTGGCTGGTACTGCTGGCTCTGGCTGGTATTGCCGGCTCTGGCTGGTTCTGGCTGGTACTGCTGGCTCTGGCTGGTACTGCTGGTTGTGGCTGGTACTGCTGGCTCTGGCTGATTCTGGCTGGTACTGCTGTGAGTACTACTGGCTCTCCCCCAGCCACCCAAGGGCCATCAGCTTCTCCCCCAGCCACCCAGGGGCCATCTCCTTCTCCCCCAGCCACCCAGGGGCCATCTCCTTCTCCCCCAGCCACCCAGGGGCCATATCCTCCCTCAGCCACCCAGGGGCCCTCTCCTTCTTCCTCAGCCACCCAGGGGCCCTCTCCTTCAGCCACCCAGGGGCCCTCTCCTTCCTTAGCCACCCAGTTTATAATAAATAAATAATAATTCCTTTGAGGATGTTATTTTTAAGGAAACGCGTTAGTAGTATCATGAGTGCCTATCTTTTCTGAATGCTTCTTAGCACCTGTGAAATTGTAAGTGTATTCCTTTATTTTCCAGTAAATTGCCCATACGGTATTATGCTATGGTGTCCTTTTGGTTTATCCCTCTCCACAATCCCATGAGTGGGGACTCCTAGGCATTCCCTGTTTGGAAGATATTCATCACCACCTGTGATCCAGAGACGCTGCTGAGGTTCCTGCCTATTCGGTACCGAGGACATCTACATATACAGCGTGTATGACCTATTTGCTGTACAGTACTTTGGGTCCATACCATCTGGTGAGCACATCTTGATTCCTTTATTCCTTTGGTGTGGGATTTATCGTTTGTTGCAGTTATTTCACATGCTGGAGTCAACACCTTTTTCAAGTCACAGTTTACAATTTATGGACATTCTGGACTTTGATTTTTTGCATTTTTTTGCATTTTGGTTTGATTGTTCACGTTTTACTTCGTGCACATTTACTCACACATTTTTAGCGCTGCACTATTTTCCTTAATATTTTGATCACCATCACTGTCGGTTGGAGTGTCAGCAGCTTTATATTGTGTTTTACTTTACAGATTAGTTTTAAGTTAGCGCAGTTTATTCACATATTTTCCACTCCTCTATGCTGTGCAAGAGTAAAGATGGTGGCACCAACTTGAGGAATAATAGGGTCTTGGTGGATATATCGGAGTAGAGTTTCTATACAAGGATTGTGCATTAGTGAAATAATAATAATGTGAATTGCTAACATATGGCTACAGGTTCTGTAAATCAACCAATTAATGAAATCAACCAAAAAAATGCACTTTCTGGCAGAGAACAAAAGTGTAATCTCATGACATCCTGGAGCAAGGTCCATGATAGAGGTGCAGGCAATGAGAGTAATGCTGTATGTTCCACTAGATGTCAGTGTGATCAGTGTTTTCTAAGATACCAAGGAATGATGATGTTCAGGGCAGAGACTGAATTAATGCTTTTGTAATATTTAGCATTGAGATATGTCATCCCTCAGTCATGGTAAGCAATGACTGCATTAGACTTTGCATAGCTTGCATATTGCTGCAATTAGGATAGCATAAAAGGCAGGATTTTCTCAAGTGAAAAGGCTTGTCTGCAATATTGTTGATGGATTGCAACCATTCTCAATGGCCATCTTTTTCCCCATAAACTATTTTGTCATTTTTCTTCATTTCTGTCAGTAGATCCATCAGCCATGATCTCTCTCAACTGTTTTTCAAGAAGAGAGACAGTCATTACCTGTAGGCTATGTTGTGGCTTATGATTGATTTTTCATGGAGAATCCTTTCTATACAGTTAAAAAGGGGTCAAACCCATTTGGAATAGAAACATTTTAAGATGTCTTGATCCATCTGTCTTATCTTGGCTTATTAGATAATGTGAAAAATATTTTCAAACTTTTTGGGGGGATTGATTCTCCCATCCAGAAAATGGTAATAGAAAATGTAAGAAGCATGATTGGGAATTGTAACGTCAGACTCTAGGCAGGTATAAAATACACCATGTAACCCAGTTAGAGGCAATAAAAAACGATAGTATAGTTTTACATAAACTAGCATAATTACCCAAATCTCTCTTTATAGCAGCCTCCCCCAGATAGGGGTAGAAAGGGCAGTACTCTGATGTGTATATACTGTACATATATGTCTGTATTCGAACATTGCTGAATATAAAGTGCCTTTTCAATCATTCATGCAACAAAAATATCAATAGAGGTAATTGTGTACTGTGTAAAAAGTAAGTATACCCTTTCCATCAAAAGCTGGTGCTGTTGCAGAAATAACTTACTGTAGGCATTTTGTAAAACTTTCCACCAGTCTCTGACATCAACTCAGAAAAATTGTTCACCACTTCAGCATGCAAAATCCAGTTGCAAGATACTGTGTATGCTAGTTTCTTTGCATGAGTTGTCAGTTTCAAAATTCCCCTACAAAGCTTTAACAGGAATGAAGTCAGTGCTTTGAATAAATTCTAAAAAAAACTATTTCTTTTCTTTTTTTTTTTTTTTTTGAGCCATTCCCTTGATGTATTTGCTAGTGTGCTTTTGATAATTATTATGCTGAAAGTCAAATTTCTGTTCATCTTCAACTTCTGGGAAGAAGGCCTCACATTCTCATCAGCCTTACTTTGATTCGATGCAGAATTCATAGTTGACTTTATGACTGTGAGCTACCTAGGCCCTGAATTATCAAAGCAAACCCAAGCCAAAACATGTCCATCAGAATGCCTTGCAGTTGTTACATTGTTCTTTTCCTGAAATGCTGTCTCCGGTTTGTGGCAAACATGCGTACTAGTAATGTGACCAAACAACTCAAACCTTGATTGATCGATTTTTGGTACTTTGTTCCAGAAGGCCTGGTTTTGCCTTTATGTTTAATGGCAAATTGTAATTTTGATTAAATTATTTTTATGGTCAACATGCAGGTTAAACTAGTGCAATCACTTTCTGAGTGTACAAGTATCCATTGTGACCCCACCTATTGCAAAAGTTACCTGAACACCTTGCAATTAAATTTTGGGGTTCTTGGAGATGATCAAACGATCAGAACTCAGTTGGAATCAGGCAGCACTGGACAAATTAGCAATTATTTGGAATCTATACCGGAATTTCTTTCCTTACAGTTGAATAATTGATTTAAAACCATTTGGCAATAGTTTTAAATCCCTTTTCAGACTCATAGGTATCCACAACCTTTTTTATTGATGGCCTTAGAGAGTTCTATTGATCCCAGCACATGACACAATTGTAAAGAGAGCACCAGACCCTAGAAATCTGAGGTTTGAATAAAACAAGTTTCACCTGCATGTTTCCTAGGGAGGTTCATTGGCACCTAATCTGGAACATGGGCATAGGTGTGTGCAGCCTATTGCATTAGGGTGTGCACCCCAAAGCTCAAACCCATATGCTTTTCTCTGCAGCTTCAGCTGCACTGAACAGTGAATGAATGGGAAGTACTCTGTGCTGAGTGGCTTCCTGTTCATTCACAAACTGAAGCACAGTAAACACAGTTCACTATGCTTCAGTTATGAATAAACAGAGTGAGTGAGCGTGGTTACTGTGTTCTTTTAGAAAAGGAAGGCCCTTGTAAATTATATATTTACTAGCCCCTTCCCCCACTCTCTATCCTAAACATCCTTCAAAGCAGCTAGGGGGAGAGGAGGGAAGCCAGCAACATTATGGGTGGGGGGGCAAACATAAGGAAGCCCGGGCAGTAGGGGGAATAGGCACTGCACATAGTGATTAGGGTGTGTCCAGGCACACCCGGCACACCTCCTGCGCGCAGCTATGAACATGGGATTCTGAATTCATGGATTTGAAGTGGTGGTAAATGTAAGCGTGTACTTTTTCCACCTGACAAATCTGCATTTGTGTTCATTTACATCATGAAAATGAGTATACTCTGTCAGTTTTATGTTTCTGGGTCATTTATTCAAGTATATCACCTTTATTTGTATGCACCATTTGAATCAAGATCTAAAGTTTGCAACTACTGTATATAAATATATAAAATGATCAGCAAGGGAGAGCACTGTACTACTTTCTGGTTAAGCTTTATAACTTTATTATATTAGTTGGCTATAACCCTGGTTCACATTTCTGCTTCCCGGACAATGCAAATTGGTAGAGGTGGATATGCTTATTTTTTGTCCAATGAGATGTCTGTAGGCATGGAGATGGCTATAAGAGATGCTTTTCTTGTCCAATGAGCAGTCTGTAGGCAAAGAGGTGACTATAAGAGATCACTTTCTTGTCCAATGAGCAGTCTGTAGGCAAAGAGGTGACTATAAGAGATCACTTTCTTGTCCAATGAGCAGTCTGTAGGCAAAGAAGTGACTATAAGAGATCACTTTCTTGTCCAATGAGCAGTCTGTAGGCAAAGAGGTGACTATATTGTTGATTAAGTAAATACGTTTGTCACCCACTCGGCTATTAAGCATGGTAGTTGTATATAAATCACAAAATTAGTCAATCAGAATTACAGGTCCTGTAGCAGGCAGAATGGTAAACATATATTTATTTAGCTTTTTGTCTGGAGTTCTGCTTCAAATAAACCTTTACTGAGAGTGAAGAAATGAAGGTGAATACAGCTTGTTGGGTAATTGGTACCATAATTAAATCATACATCTTTTAAGAAATTAACTTGTACTGCCAGAGCACAAACATCCTAGTATAGAGCGAAAAGACTCATCCTTCTTCCACAATATAATACTGACTGCCTTTGTCGATAGCCTATCCTAGGCAAATACCATCTTTCAGAAATGAGTAGGTACAGGGTATTCTACAAGGTGCGGTTGTACAAGGAGGCACATTTCTCCTAAAAATGAGGTGCAGTTAGGGTTGCCCCATCACTTTAATTCAGGACACCGCCAGGAGAAAATATGCTCTCAGCTGCTATTGTTCCCTCCCCCCATCCCCCTCCCCCCATCCCCAGCGCGAATCTGTAATTTAAGGGCTATGAAGCAGCAAGGCAGAGGAGGTAGGTACTGTACGTCATCCTTACAGTAATAAACGTAATGTGTTATGAAAGAGTCACGTGTAACGCTTACTTTAGTTGTGTGTGCTTTTCTCATTACTATGGCAACACTTAAGGCTATTTTGTGTTAAAGTTGGATTTGGCAATCTGCATTATTAAGCATTTATTCCCCTGTCACATTATTGCACTCCTAGCCCTCATGTTGAATGGGAATGTCATCACAGTACTAAGATCAGAAGCGTAGAAGAGCTATTTGATTTTACCATGTTGAGTTACCTATGACATGAGTTTTCATTGGGACTTAAAGAAGAACTATCAATAGGAATGTTTTAATATTATTTAACCACCCGGGGGACCAAATGCATATAACACTTGGTCCAATTACCATCCGTTTCTTAGTTTCTATGCAGCATGGTTCGAAAGGGTTCTCCCCCCCATCCAACAGCACTGCTGGAAAGGAGACATATTTGTAATTGACAGCTCTGGTCTCTGGCAGCAGTGGCCACAATGGTGACCAGTGCTGCCATTCACAAAGATCTATTAGTGGCTGCTTTTACTGTACGTAAATATAGCTCAGCCAAAGGAGCACCTGGCAGCAGTGCTAAGTGATCTTTTAGTTTTATAAATGAATAAAAAAGCAATGTAGGGCTGTGTTATACATTGCAAAGCTCACTCAGCGCTGCAGCGCTCTGTAAGCCATTGGCTGGCTGTGTAATTGTAAAAACAGCGACTTACAGTTAACAGGCTACTGCCTGTTCATTCTTATTAGTAAAAGATAAAAGACCATTCAGAGCTGTGTGATCTATCTGCAGGTGCTTTTACTTCATACAGCCATTGGCAGATACTTTACACAGGCCCCTTTACTTTTGTGAATGAAAAAGCATCAGTGATTGTTCATTCATAATAGTGATAGTTTGGAGAGGTGGTGGGGCTCTGTGCTGACTAAACCTCCCTCCACCCCCCACAGTAATGTCCAGATTTTGGGTATCAAATGGGGGTTGGGCTACTGAAGAAGCCCAAAAGGAGGGCGCAACGCATCTAGGAGGGAGGACCCGAGTCTGTGACATAACACCACCGCCACAAGTGCAACTGTAGTGGTGAGCTGGCTGACAAGAAACATTTTATATGCGCATTTTTAAAGTGTTTTTTGTAAGTGTTTTTAACCTTGTGGGGGAATAATATATATTTTCAAAAACGGAGAATACTATGGTATTGTTTTTGTGCCCTTTATAACCACTGGGTGGACCTCGGGAGAGGAGGCAGACCTGACCCTCTGAGAGAAACAGGGGATAGAGGAGGGCTGTGCTGGGCTGGGAAGTGTAGCAGCGGTTGGATACATTGGATGAGCAATCTATCAAACTGTGAGAAGTGTATCTCAATAGAGGAGGCAGATCTGACCCTCGGGGCAACACAGGAGATAGAGGAGAGCTGTGCCAGGCTGAGAGAGTATAGCATTGGTCGGATGTATTTAATGAGCGATATACCCACTTATGGGAGGTGAACGGGCATTGCATTGGGTGGTGGATAATCACTGCTCATGAAGAGGATTTGTTTTACTTATTGTAGCGAGATACAAAGCACTGTGTGCTGGACTAAATATACACATTTAACCACTTCTGGACTGGAAGTATTTACCCCCTTAATGACCAGGCCATCATTTGCGATACGGCGTTACTTTAACTGACAATTGCGCGGTCGTGCAATGCTGTATCCTAATAAAAACTGATGTTTTTTTTCCCACAAATAGAGTTTTCTTTAGGTGGTATTTGATCACCTGTGCAATTTTTTTTTTGCGCTATAAACATAAAAAGAGGGACAATTCTGAAAAAAAAAAAAAAACAATATTTTTTACTTTCTGCTATATACAGTATCTCACAAAAGTGAGTAAACCCCTCACATTTTTCTAAATATTTTATTATATCTTTTCATGTGACAACACTAAAGAAATGACACTTTGCTACAATGTAAAGTAGTGAGTGTACAGCTTGTATAAGGCCTCTTTCACACGGGCGTTCTGTATGTCCGTTTTTCATCCCATCCGTTTGCGGATTAAAAACGGACACAATGCATGTCTATGTAAATACGGATGTCAGCGGATGACCATCCGCTGACATCCGTTTTGCGTCTGTTCCGTTCAGTTCCGTTTTTTTGAACGGAAGAGAACCCTATTTTTTTCTTCCGTTTAACCACTTTACCACCGGAGGATTTTGCTGTCTTACGTCCAGGCCACTTTTTGCGATTCGGCGCTGTGCGACTTTAACTGACAATTGCACAGTCATGCGACGCCGTACCCAAACAAAATTTACGTCCTTTTTTTCCCACAAACAGAGCTTTCTTTTGGTGGTATTTGATCACCGGTGCGATTTTTACTTTTTGTGCTATAAACAAAAAATAGCGTTTATTTTGAACAATATTTCTAACATTTTTTTATATGATATTCCCCCCAAAAAAATGTAAAAATCTAAATTTTTTTAAATTTTTGGCCAATTTGTTTTCTGCTACCTATGTTTGGTAAAAAAAATCACAATAGGCGTATTTTGATTGGTTTGCGCAAAAGTTATTGCATTTACTAACTAAGGGAAAGATTTCTGTCATTTTTGGTGTTTTTTTTTTTAACGAGTAATGGCGGCGATCTGCAATTTTTTTGTGGGACTGCGACATTGCGGCGGACAGATCGGACCCTTGACTGACATTTTTGACACTTTTGGGGGGACCAGTGACATTACTGCAGTAATCAGTGCTATATATATGCACTGTTACTGTAAAAATGACACTGGCAGGGAAGGGGTTAATTTTATTGGAGAGGGAGGGGTTAATGTATGCCTGGTGCTTACTGACGTGTGTGGGGGGAGGTGACTGAGTGAGTCAGGGACAGATCGGATGTTCAGCTATGCTGAACACTGCGATCTGTCACTCCCTGTCACTGAGGAGATCCGCCCGATCTGTTTACACAAGCGGGCGGATCTCCAAACTAGATTCCCCGTCAATCGGGGAAGAGCAGCGGTGATCGCCGCCGCTCCTCCCCTGGCCCAACTCCCGCTGTGAATGAAAACAGCGGAAGCACGCCTCTGGCGGCGCGCGAGCGCCGCCTACAGGGGGAGGAGTCCAGCGACGTAGTACTACGTCGCTGGACAATAACGAACCACTTTGCCGCAGTACGGTCAACGTGACCGGTCTGCAAGTGGTTAAAAAGCGGAACAGACGCAAAAACGGATGTCAGTGGTGTCATCTGCTGACATCCGTATTTACATAGACATACATTATGTCCCTTTATCATCCGCAAACGGATGGGATGATAAACGGACATACGGAACGGACACTCCAATGTGTCATCCGTGTCCGTAAAAAAAAAAAAAAAAGGAACTGATCGGAGGAAAAAAATGGAACGCCCGTGTGAAAGGACCCTTACAGTGTAAATTTGCTGTCCCCTCAAAATAACTCAACACACAGCCATTAATGTCTAAAGCGCTGGCAACAAAGGTGAGTACATACCTAAGTAAAAATGTCCAAATTGGGCTTAATTAGCCATTTTTCCTCTCCAGTGTCATGTGACTTGTTAGTGTTAGTGCGAATGGGGAGCAGGTGTATTAAATTTGGTGTCACACATACTGTAGCTGCTGACTTTTAATATTAGGACACTTACCTGTCCTGGAGTCCAGCAATGTCTGCACCACAACCAATGTTTCCATCGGCTATCGGGTTCTGCCACCGCCATTTCCGGTAAGGGAACCCGCAGTGAAGCCTTGTGGCTTTACGGGCGGGTCCCTACTGCGCGCTGCGTATTCGGATTGGCTCGGTGGCGGGGGGAAGGAGGAGGGTGCCAAACTTCAGAGCCGTATCTTGGAAGTGGGGAAGGGTACCTGTCGAAAACAGGTACCCATTCCCCCCTCCCCCCTAATAGGTGCCAAATGTGGCACCGGAGGGGGGGGGGGAGGAAGCAAATGAGCGGAAGTTTCACTTTTGGGTGGAACTCCGCTTTAAATTAACACAGTGCCGTATCGCAAAAAATGGCCTGGTCATGAAGGGGGAAAACCTTCTGGTCAGGAAGTGGTTACAAAAGGAATAATCCAATCTTTGTCCATTGTCACCAGGATCAGTGTGTCCCTCTTGGGAGATTTAGCCTCACCTCCTGTTTATTAGTGTGACTACCTTTCACTTTCTTTACTAGGACAGGAAGTGAGTCAAATCTCCCCAATGGGGAGACAGACAGCAGTACATATTTGACAGAGATTCTAAAACTTTCAATTCAGACCAAAAAAAAAAAAAAAGTTACTGTTTTACTTTAAATGGCAAACGATCTTTTAATCTTACATTTGTTTTACTAAACGTGGTGTAGGTAATGCTCATTTATAAAAATGATAAGCATCAGATGCCTGCATTGCAGTACTGTATATACGATGTAACTAGTATTGCTCTGACAGCAGTTTGTGTTTAATAGTCTATTGCTATGTTTCATGCCATATGAAATATGGGAATATTCTTTCACTGATAGAATGAAAATTAATGATTCAAGACTTCCCAGTTCTCTATAAGTTTATTCCAGGAGGTGCATGACTGTGTTGTGTTTATTAACCAACTTTATCAAAATCAACAATAGTAATTCACAGCAGACTGGCTCTGCATGGGCTCATTGGTCAACAATACGCTCAAGATACATTAGCCTGATAAATGACTTCTAAGTGGCTTGCTGCTAAACAAGGAAGACAGTAATATCGATAACCATAAATAATGGTCTTCACATACTATTTCTCATTGTTAGATTCTGCTGTTTAATAATTATAGGATATTGTCATTAAAACACCAATTCACCTTTTATAACATTTGGCCATATAATATATTAGCCATTGGGGTAATGATTTATGGGAGTTATGGTACATATACCTGGTATTTGCATTCATTTTTTAGAGCTTATGAGATTAACCACTTAAGCCCCGGAAGATTTTACCCCCTTCCTGACCAGGGGGTATTTTGCGATTCGGCACTGCGTGATTTTAACGGACAATTGCGCGGTCGTGCGATGCTGTACCTAAACGAATTTGACGTCCTTTTTTTCCCACAAACAGAGCTTTCTTTTGGTGGTATTTGATCACCTGTGCGATTTTTTGATCATGCGCTATAAACAAAAAAAGAGCGTCAATTTTGCAAAAATAACAATATTTTCCACATTTTTTTATATGAAATTCCCCCCCCCCCCAAAAAAATGTAAAAATCTAAATTTTTAAACATTTTCGGCCAATTTGTTTTCTGCTACATATGTTTGGTAAAAAAAATCGCAAAAAGCGTATTTTGATTGGTTTGCGCAAAAGTTATCGCGTTTACTAACAAAGGGAAAGATTTTTGTCATTTTTGTTGTTTTTTTTTTAATGCGTCATGGCGGCGATCTGCAATTTTTTTGCGGTACTGCGACATTGCGGCGGACAGATTGGACCCTTGACTGACATTTTTTGACACTTTTGGGGTTACCAGTGACATTTCTACAGTAATCAGTGCTATACATATGCACTGTTACTGTAAAATTACACTGGCAGTGAAGGGGTTAACTTTTTTTGAGAGGGAGGGGCTGTGTGTGTCCCTAGGGGCGTGATTCTAACTGTGATTGGCTGTGGCTTGAGGTGTATGAACAGTGATCAACAGTCCTACATAGTAGAACCGTATGATCACCATTCATACACAGGGGAGAATGACAGGCGGCTTTGTTTACATTAGCCGCCTGCCTTTCTCCCTCTGCACCGACGATCGCCGAGTGACCGGCGGACATCGGGTCCGCCGGTCACACGCGCGGGGAGGTCCGTGACTGCGCCTCCGGGGGCGCGTGCTCGCTCCCTAGACCCTCACAGGCTAGTGACGTAGTACTACGTCGCTCTGCCTGTGAGGGGCTGACCGCCGCAGTAAATAGTCGTGCGGCGGTCGGCAAGCGGTTAACCTGTGTAGACTGGGAATGCTATTATTTGCATGATTTTATAGCCCTGTTTATACAATAGTTACATAGTTAGTTTGGTTGAAAAAAGACACAAGTCCACTGAGTTAAACCAATAAAAGGGGGGGGGGGAACTGAACTGTATATTCCAGATGAGGTCTTACTAATGATTTGCACAGGGGTGAAATAATATCTCTTTCTCTGGAGTCTATACCTTTTTTCATTACAATAAAGGATTTTGTTTGCTTTGATAACCAAAGCATTGCATTGCATGTCATTAAGCGTATGATCTACCAGAACACCCAGATCCTTCTCCACAATTGATTCCCCCAGTTGTACTCCCCCTAGTATGTATGATGCATGCATATTCTTAGGCTGGCCATACACTATACAATTTTCTTGTGCAACTTTCCTTTAGATTTACCAAAACCATGTAATATAGGGTCAAACCTACAAACTTTCAATTTGTATGCAATCAGGCAGGCCCTTGCACTACATAGTTTAAGGTAAATCTAAAGGAAATTGAATAAGAAAATTGTACAGTGTATGGCCAGCCTTAGCCCCCAAGTGCATAACTTTACATTTATCAACATTAAACCTCATTTGCCATGTAGTTGCCCAATTAACCAGTTCATTGAGGTCAGCTTGTAAGTTGGAGACATCCTGTAAGGAAGTTATTCCACTGCAAAACTTGATGTCATTTGCAAATACTGATATGGTACTTTTAATTCCAGACCCTATAACATTTATAAAGATATTAAAAAGTAAGGGTCCCAACACTGCACCTTGAGGTACACCACTGATAACCTTGGACCATTCACAGTATAAATCATTAACCATTACTCTCTGAATATACTGTAGTCTTTTAGGCAGTTTTCTATCCCATTACAAACTGATTTTTCGGGGTCTGTACACTTTATATTACATATTAACCATGTAGCACTATTCCCTTGGGAGCTACTGGTTACAGGTTCCCCTGGGTTACCTTTAGCAACGACATGACAGTTCCGAATTTTTAAAGTGCTTTGGCTCAGTCAGGAAACAGTCTAGGAGTTTTGGTTTTTGTAGTTTTATTGAGAACTTGGATAGGAGAATGGAATGAGTGGGATACTCCAACTTGTATAAACTATGCACAGTTTGCTGGGACAACTAGATGTTGCTAATTGCGGCAAGGCCGCTGCTTCACCTTGTCACTAGCGATAAAGAAGATATTAATGAACGGCTTTACATAAGCTGTACTGTACTGCAGAACACTCCTCAGGGCCCTTCCTGGCACCCCCTTTGTTCCTATTCTTCAGGGCTTTCTACATGGCACCCCCTTTACTGTAACACTCTCTGTGTGAGCTAGCTCCTTGATCCCCTGACTTCACTGGAGTGGTCCCCCTTCTTGGGCAGATCCTTAGGCAAATCTCCTGATACTCACAGACACTGTTTTTCCCAAGAGACTCTGCCAGCAGCTCCACTGTCAGCTCCACTGGATCTTCTGCAGCTCAGCTCCACACCTGGTTCACTAGGCCGACCTTCCTCACACACTGCAGGAGGAGAGACAGTCATCCAGCTCCTCCTGGGACTCTGTTTCCCACCAAAGACACCCTGTCACATGTCCCCTCAGTATTTATGGTCAATCCCAGTATGCATTGCAGGAATGCCCTCCTACTGGGACTGCCATAAAACCTGATGTGTTACTGGCTGGGTTTCCTCCACTGTCCAAAAAGCTCCCTCATTTGATGCAGTGGGGACACTCCCTCAGACCCAGTAAATCACACCATGAGACATGCAACAGGCAACCTAACAGATCAGGCTCCCCTGATAAGCAGAAGGATCAAATAGTTACGTTTTCCTAGCACCTACCTAGTAGGGTGCTACAGCCGTTTGTGGAGAACTGTGTCAGATGCTTTGGCCAAATCTCAATATACTACATCCACAGCCACTAATTTGTCTAAGGTTTTACTCACCTCCTCATAAAAAGAAACCAGATTTATCTGACAACATGAATCCATGCTATCTGTTGTTTAAAATATTTTTTTCCAGCAAGAACCCATCTATGTGGTCTTTTATTAAACTCTCCAGTATCTTTCTGACTATAGAAGTTAAACTAACAGGTCTATAGTTACTTGGTAAAGACCTTGATACCTTTTTTAATATAGGCACCACATTGGCCTTTCATCCAGTGGTACCATTCCAGTCCTTAACAGTTCTGTACAATGCTGTACTATGTAAGTGCTCCATTCACATGTCACATGTAAAGCTAGGTGGATGAACTTAAAAGATGCCCACAAGTATGGGTATTAGTGGCTGATCTAGGGTTTATTATTTTTTTTTCATTATGCTCATATATTCTTATACAATATTTGGATCGTTATACATGCCTGATGGCTCCCTTTTCTTTTCTGCCCACAGTTTGAACGCCAACTTACCATGTGAAAACATCTAGGCAATTTATTTTATTGATTTTTTTAAGTACATTTACATGAGATGTATGGTCAAATATGAACATGTAAAAAGTTTATGATGCCTCATTGGTGTTATATAAACACTTCATACTCCCAAAGAAGTTGATTGCTGTGTCAGCTAAAAGCATAGCGTTGCTGCTCTTTAAGTCCCTCACCATTGTTATTTACATTGTAGAACATGGTATTTGTAATATATGCGTGATACATATATATTGGCTGTGAATATCTATAATTTCAGTATCTACAATATGGTGTTAAGAGACATAAGGCAGAAGGTGGGTATACCTTTTGAGTTCTAACTTTATTTAGTCTCCAAAAATTGTTTTAGTACAATATTTTGGTAAATAAAATGGACTTTTTTTTACCAGATATCTATGTACTGTAGTTTGATGTGCAATTATGGTGGTACCTTTAGGGCTGGTTCACACTAGATGTGGAGCGAATTTGCTGCAAATTCACAGCGCATCAATATCGCAGCCTGTTAATGCGAACTGATTGCGGTGTGTATATTAAGTTAACGACACCCCGCAATCAGCGTGCACAATGCAGTGCGGTTCGCAGAATCTAATTGCATGGGTATGAACAACCATGCATTCTGATTCCAGGGTGGACAAAAAAGGGTCCTGCAGGAGTTTGGTCCGGATGCGATGCAAATTCAGCCATACGGTTTGTATGGCTGAATTCGCACCGCACAGTGATCTGCACAGCAATGCAGTGTGAATCACATGCGATGTCTGGCATCGTACTAGTGTGAACCGCCCCTAAAGTCCAGATATAATTGAGGTATTCTTTATATTTATATTTAATCATAGACGGGATGTTGATTCCATGTGCACATGTGTTTTTATGGCAGAGCCTAGCTCCTGGTGCTGGCTTATTTTCTTCTAGTCTGTAATGTTGTGCTTTTAAAACCAATTAAACATTTTAAATAATTTATAACTGCAGTGGTGTTTTTATATCCACTTGAAATGTAACTTTAAAGCACATTTCTTTCCCCTTTTATTGGTTATTCTTAAATAAAATAACTTCTTGAGTCATCCAGGCCTGACTGTAACTGCTAGTCATCATACGATATCATAGTACAGGTCAATATCAAGCTTGCCAGCATGATCAATAAATATTGGGACAGTGTGAGGCCTTGCCACTATGTGAATTTAGTTAGAAAGGACACAGGATTCTCAAAGTTGTGATTTGAGGGGCTCCGGTGTGTTTTTTGTGAGTGGAGAAAATGTTACGTTTTCTCTGGGTTTTGTAATCCCGGATCGGGGCCTGGAGTTTGAATTCAATCCTGTGTCTGGGATTTTGCTAGATGCCTGCAGCCTGGGTACACAGGTGTGCAGGGTCAATATAAGCCTTATCAGAACTACTGCAGCTGCAGTTGTATTCGTTTGGAGAGAGTCTCTGTGTGAAGATAGTGGTGTGCTCCAGCCAGGAGGGCCAACCTTCTTGGTTGACAAGACCCAATATAGGGGGACTTCTTGCCCCTAGGACTGGGAAAGTCAGGACAGCTACGTAGGTCCAGGGGGATTGAGAAAGGGCAATTGTAGGGAATAGGTCTGTCACATACTTGAAGAAATGTCCAGCTGTCTCCATCCCTAATTTTATGTAGTGAAGAAAAAAGGGGGAATGTGGGACTTTAGTTGAGTGCAGCTGGACACATATCTTTCAACAAATATATGGCATAGGTATTCTATAAGACCCCAGAAGTGGGGACCCAATAAGAATTAAACCTTGGACATGCGATTGATAATTGTTAGCGAGTTTCAATAAAAAGACATCCATGTAAATGGTATAAATACAGATAAGTATGATAATAATACATCCAGAATCACTATTCATAAATAATAGTTTTATTGTGACAACCCAAAAGTCCCTGGGTACTCAGTCTTAAAACATATAAAATTTGATATACAAAATTTAATATAACCCAAAAAATGGGGACCCATGGGAAGTTGACACATGTTCAATATTCTAATTTATCATATAACATTTGGAGCATAACAAATGCAGATAACCATAAAAAATCACATATACAAATCGTATGAACAGGGATAAATACATTGAAAACATATCCAGAATAATATTGTATAACAAACAAATTCAATATGAGATTGAATTCTTCATACATGTAGAGTCTTAAATTAAAGGAGGCTTAAATGAAATGTTTAATTTGAGTGCTTGTAGGCTCGACGCGTTTCATGGACCTCCGTCCACTCATCAGGAGCATAAAAAATCTATTGCATATCTGAAAAACCAGATGTATATGATATCAAAATATTAGTATAAAAAGAGGGAAGAGGGAGTAGAAAAATAAATATAGATATATATAAAAAATATATGGATTGGGCACTATCTAAAGTAGTGTCATGTCTCTAAACCATCCAATTCTGGAGAAGAGGTACAGGGCTAAGCCGGGAAATGCCTGATCCGGGGCTGAGGCATGGACAGCATCCAATAGAATGGGGGAAAGCAGCTGGGAAGTGAAAACCCGATATGGAAGTGTGAGGACAATGAATAGCCATAAAGAATTTTTTATCATCAAGGAGTGATAGTGTAGGTACTCCAGAATCAGTGAAATCTGAAATTATAAAATATATTGGACTTTTAATTATAGTTTTTCTTGTCAAAGATAGAACTGATATTCATGGAGAGAAAAATATTTGCCAAATTCAGAGAGATCTCTGTATGTAAGATGAATAAAAAGAAATACATTGTGTTTGCACACCACCGGAAAAAATACCACAGGTATGCATATTTTGGAGGGTGGACTAATATAAAAGAAAGAGAATAAAATATGCCAAAAGAGTGGTGACACAGACTTGTTATCTAACAGGGGAACAAAAGTAAGCAAAAAGAGTGATATGAGGTGAAAGAGTTAAGTGTGATACCAGTGTTGAAAGATGAAGGGGAATATAAAGAGGGAATGAGGTGAGAACCATGGTGAATTACAAGAAGGGATTGAGAAAGCTGATCTGACTAGTGAGTCCACAGTGGGGGCTGGAGGGAGTCCTGTGTTCCTGAGAAGCGGGATGCTGGGACAACCGATGTTTCAAAGGCCAAGAATGGGTTCGTGCAATGAGACACTGCAAGCATAGTCTAAGTGAGCCTGAAGAGCCCATGGTCTGGGAGACCAGAGAGAGCAGCGGTGCTGCTGACCGGAGAGCCAGACTGGTTAGCTGATTGAGCAATACAGCCTGGTCATCTCCTTGCCCACAGTCTGTAATTGCAGTAGACTAAACTCATCTCGTTCCTCCTATCAGTATGTTTCTTATAAGCACACGTGCATGCAGCACAACTGATCTAGTTTGCCCCTCAATGGTTAGGGTTTTATTGTACAAATTCATGCAGTACTTTTTCTAGCTGCATTTAAAAAATACATGTATATTAACTGTATAATTTTTTTCTAGAGTGCTGCTTTAAAGTGGAACACCAGGAAAATACATATTTTCGGACATAAGTCAAAGAAGTTACTCATAATGATGATTTTCTCAGGTTTGTATTGATTACTGTACAAATTCTAGCTTCTTTGATGGCGAATACTACACACAGAACTCTTCTTCCAATGCTGGAGCTGAGAGTTTGGGCTCTCATACATTGAAGGATCCTGTTATTCACTCACCCCCCTCCTCTATCCTTGTCCATTCACAAAAGACTTGTATTCTGTTCTTAGAATAAAGGGCATTCTTTGAATAGGCAAGGGGAAAGGAGGGAGCAGGTAACCAACAGGATTTCCCTTTGCCTATTCACAGAATGTCTTGTATTTTGTAAAGAGAATAGCCTAAGTAGGGAAATAAATAGCCTAAGGAGGGAGCAGATAACCAACCCAACAGGATCTCCCTTTGCCTATTCACAGAATGTCTTATATTTTGTAAAGAGAATAGCCTAAGTAGGGAAATAAATAGCCTAAGGAGGGAGCAGATAACCAATCCAACAGGATCTCCCTTTGCCTATTCACAGAATGTCTTATATTTTGTAAAGAGAATAGCCTAAGTAGGGAAATAAATAGCCTAAGGAGGGAGCAGATAACCAACCCAACAGGATCTCCCTTTGCCTATTCACAGAATGTCTTGTATTTTGTAAAGAGAATAGCCTAAGTAGGGAAATAAATAGCCTAAGGAGGGAGCAGATAACCAACGCAACAGGATCTCCCTTTGCCTATTCACAGAATGTCTTATATTTTGTAAAGAGAATAGCCTAAGTAGGGAAATAAATAGCCTAAGGAGGGAGCAGATAACCAACGCAACAGGATCTCCCTTTGCCTATTCACAGAATGTCTTATATTTTGTAAAGAGAATAGCCTAAGTAGGGAAATAAATAGCCTAAGGAGGGAGCAGATAACCAACGCAACAGGATCTCCTTTTGCCTATTCACAGAATGTCTTGTATTTTGTAAAGAGAATAGCCTAAGTAGGGAAATAAATAGCTTAAGGAGGGAGAAGGTAACCAACAGGATCTCCGCTTGCCTATTCACAGAATGTCTTGTATTCTGTAAAGAGAATAGCCTAAGTAGGGAACTAAATAGCCTAAGGAGGGAGCAAGTAACCAACAGGATCTCCCTTTGCCTATTCACAGAATGTCTTCTATATTGTAAAGAGAATAGCCTACGTAGGGAAATAAATAGCCTAAGGCGGGAGCAGGTAACCAACAGGATCTCCCCTTGCCTATTCACAGAATGTCTTGTATTCTGTAAAGAGAATACAGGGCAATTTGTGAATAAACAAAGATAGAGGAAAGGGAATGTAAATGACAAGACCCCTTCATTGTATGAGAACTGGAACTCTCAGTCAGAGCACCAGAAGAAAGGCACAGTTTGCAACATTCCTGAGTTCCAGTGTGTCTCAGCCCCCCCCCAGATCTCTTGTGTCTTGTCTCCCTGTGAGTCCAGCACCCTAATGCTGCACAATACCCCTGCACCCCTGCCAATCCTGTGATTCCAGGATTCTATGCTTTACTAGATCCTTTTCTCTAGTGTCTCTCTGTACCTGGTCAGCTGTAGCCTGCATGGATGTCCTCTGAGCACACCACCATTAAGAGTGCAGGTTGCATGGAGTGTCCACCATCCCCAGCCATATGTAAAACTTTTGCTATTTGTAAAAAAATACTATTATCCTGGAGTGCCACTTTAAAGATCAGAATTATGTTTTTGAAATGCTTATTTTCCATAAGCATCTGTAAAAAAAATCGTCAGTGGTTTACATTCCTAATGAAAACCTAGATGCACCAAATTCTTCCAAGACAGTGGTATGCCTTAACATGTTAGCTTAGCATCAATGTGGTCCTGAAAATTATGTAACTTATTTTTCACCATACAAAACATAGTGATTTTAAATCATCTTTTTTTTCCCACCCTCTTCCCTGTCTCTATTTCTTTTTCGCTCTCCCCCTCTATCATTTCTATCTCTCCTTCTTGCTTTCTCTCCCCACCCCCCTCAGGTCAGACAGCCAAGCTGAACTGATATATCTTCTAGGCAACAGCTCATCGCCCAAATAAGTGAAACAGGGGGTAGGGAATAAATACAAATGCTGGGAATGTTTTGCTGTTTTGTGGATCAGATATGTACCAAATGTGTGCGCCAAACAGAAATCTATTGAAAGTAACTGTATAACATGGATGGCACGCCTAGAGCCAAGGACTGCTGCAAGGTCAAAGGAAATATTTTGTACTAAAAATAATTCTTATAAAATTAAGTGTATTTTGTAAATAAAACCAATAATAAAATCTAAATATGTCCTAATATCATCCTTCTGTAATCTCAAGCACAGTAGGGGAGATAGGGACAGGACTTAGAGCCAGTTGTGGGAAAGGTGGTGACCAAGTTAATAAAAATAAACTAATACCAAATAAGGACTGTGATGTCACAGGCAATTCCTGGGAGACACCTCCCTAGAGCTTCCAGCATAATTTTAACCCATGCAAGCTCTAGGACCCGCCCCCCCCCAACTTCTCTATGAGTGCTGAAGGAGACCCCACAAAGGGCAGTTTGATATTACTGGAGCATAGAAGATAATTAGTAAAAATTAACAACAATAAAATATATTTTTTTAAAGTGTTAGTGTCATTATTTATATTTGACGCACAGTAAACTGGTAAGCCCTGGAAGATTTTACCCCCATTCGACCAGGGGTTTTTTTGCGATTCGGCACTGCTTGAGTTTAACGGACAATTGCGCGGTCGTGCGACGCTGTACCTAAACAAATTTGATGTCCTTTTTTTCCCCACAAACAGAGCTTTCTTTTGGTGGTATTTGATCACCTGTGCGATTTTTACTTTTTGCGCTATAAACAAAAAAAGAGCGTCAATTTTGCAAAAATAACAATATTTTTCACATTTTTTTATATGAAATTCCCCCAAAAAAAATGTAAAAATCTAAATTTTTTAACATTTTCGGCCAATTTGTTTTATGCTACATATGTTTGGTAAAAAAAATCGCAAAAAGCGTATTTTGATTGGTTTGCGCAAAAGTTATCGCGTT
This sequence comes from Pelophylax lessonae, assembly GCF_965119305.1. Classification (NCBI taxonomy): domain Eukaryota; kingdom Metazoa; phylum Chordata; class Amphibia; order Anura; family Ranidae; genus Pelophylax; species Pelophylax lessonae. Next base: position 343,865,079 of record NC_138771.1, on the reverse strand, counting down.
TACTAACAAAGGGAAAGATTAACGGGGGGGTCCGTGACCGCACGGGAGCGCGCCTCCGGGGGCGCGCGCTCGCCCCCTAGACCCTCACAGGCTAGCGACATAGTACTACGTCGCTCTGCCTGTGAGGGGCTGACCGCCGCAGTAAATAGACGTGCGGCGGTCGGCAAGTGGTTAAGGATTCAAAGGACATCCAAAACCAGTTCACTAGTGAGGGAACAACTGTCTACTTGCCACCATGGTGGGGGGGGGGGGGGCAGGGGGAAAGATGTAAGCAGCACATAAGGTCACCCATGCCAACACCCTCTCCTGGACACTGCATATCCAATGCTGGTGGGAACCAGGTCTTGGGGAGAAGTACTTAATATTTCCATGACCCCTCTCAACACACTCCTAAAGCGGATCTTCTTCACTGCATCTGAGCCCCACAAACCCAAAACACTATTTAATTCATTTTTAATATTCAAAGAAAACTCGCCCATCCATCCATGTCTCCATGCTTTATTACATTGAGAAATCACTTTGAAAAACAACCCCCTAGCATATCTGGCAGTGGCCATCTTGAGTAAAGGCAAATGATTCATGTAGTATTTACTTCCCGGAATCCATCTGCCCATAGCTCAAGCATGCATGCAGGAGAATGTGCTTAGCTGAGAAAATCTCTCAACTCCCGAAGACTCCTGGGGATGTATTACATTTATTCGCCTAGGCAAGAATCAGAAAGCAACAGAAGAAATGTAAAAAAAAAAAAAAAAAAGTTTAGAACAAGTAAATATGATATAATTTCCTAATAATAAATAGATTATTAAAATAGTCAATGTTGATTGGAAGAGTGAAGTTCCACTTTAATTCTAAAGGGAAGTCATGGTATCAGCATGACAGGTGGATGCATGATCACTGTTCTTGTCCTATGGGTAAAGCAGCGGGCATACCATACCAGTACGCTGCTTTTTATTTTTTAACATGAATTTGTTTTTTTAGAAAATGTAAAAATACATTTAACCTTAATAATCATGAAACTGTGTAAAAACTGTTCCAGCACTATGGAGAGTCTCAACAAATTAAAATGCTGTCCACATTTGCTTGGTGCACAATATTATAAATAAGATGAGCATGAGCTTGAAATTACCAGTGAATGTGACACTAGTTAGTAGTCAGAAGTGCAAAATCTTATAATAGATTAACAGGTGGATTTTCCAGCAAAAACATACTTAATAACCTAAGATTATTCATCATATCTTGTTAATTTAAAACCTAAGTTTAGCCTAAATTAAAAACAGAAAAATCAGCACGAGAGACATAACACAGTTAGATGTGTTCTAGTTCGATGTGTCCCTCTCACTGCATACTGCTCACTGACTGTCCTCACACTGCATACTGCTCACTGACTGTCCTCACTGAATACTGCTCACTGACTGTCCTCACTGCATACTGCTCACTGACTGTCCTCACTGCATACTGCTCACTGACTGTCCTCACTGCAAACTGCTCACTGGCTGTCCTCACTGCATACTGCTCACTGACTGTCCTCACTGCAAACTGCTCACTGGCTGTCCTCACTGCATATTGCTCACTGACTGTCCTCACTGAATACTGCTCACTGACTGTCCTCACTGAATACTGCTCACTGACTGTCCTCACTGCATACTGCTCACTGACTGTCCTCACTGCATACATCTCACTGACTGTCCTCACTGCATACTGCTCACTGACTGTCCTCACTGAATACTGCTCACTGACTGTCCTCACTGCATACTGCTCACTGACTGTCCTCACTGCATACATCTCACTGACTGTCCTCACTGCATACATCTCACTGACTGTCCTCACTGCATACTGCTCACTGACTGTCCTCACTGAATACTGCTTGCTGACTGTCCTCACTGAATACTGCTCACTGACTGTCCTCACTGCATACTGCTCACTGACTGTCCTCACTGCATACATCTCACTGACTGTCCTCACTGCAAACTGCTCACTGGCTGTCCTCACTGCATATTGCTCACTGACTGTCCTCACTGCATACTGCTCACTGACTGTCCTCACTGAATACTGCTCACTGACTGTCCTCACTGAATACTGCTCACTGACTGTCCTCACTGCATACTGCTCACTGACTGTCCTCACTGCATACTGCTCACTGACTGTTCTCACTGCAAACTGCTCACTGACTGTCCTCACTGAATACTGCTCACTGACTGTCCTCACTGCATACTGCTCACTGACTGTCCTCACTGCATACTGCTCACTGACTGTCCTCACTGCATACTGCTCACTGACTGTCCTCACTGCAAACTGCTCACTGGCTGTCCTCACTGCATATTGCTCACTGACTGTCCTCACTGCATACTGCTCACTGACTGTCCTCACTGAATACTGCGCACTGACTGTCCTCACTGCATACTGCTCACTGACTGTCCTCACTGCAAACTGCTCACTGACTGTCCTCACTGAATACTGCTCACGGACTGTCCTCACTGCATACTGCTCACTGACTTTCCTCACTGCATACTGCTCCCTGACTGTCCTCGCTGCATACTGCTCACTGACTTTCCTCATTGCATACTACTCCCTGACTGTCCTCACTGCATATTGCTCACTGACTGTCCTCACTGAATACTGCCCACTAACTGTCCTCACTGAATACTGCTCACTGACTGTCCTCACTGCATACTGCTCCCTGACTGTCCTCACTGCATACTGCTCCCTGACTGTCCTCACTGCATACTGCTCACTGACTGTCCTCACTGAATACTGCTCACTGACTGTCCTCACTGCATACTGCTCCCTGATTGTCCTCACTGCATACTGCTCACTGACTGTCCTCACTGAATACTGCTCACTGACTGTCCTCACTGCATACTGCTCACTGACTGTCCTCACTGCATACTGCTCCCTGACTGTCCTCACTGCATACTGATAACTGACTGTCCTCACCAATACTGCTTACTGACTGTCCTCACTGAATACTGCTCACTGACTGTCCTCACTGAATACTGCTCACTGACTGTCCTCACTGAATACCGCTCACTGACTGTCCTCACTGAATACTGCTCACTGACTGTCCTCACTGAATACTGCTCCCTGACTGTCCTCACTGCATACTGCTCACCGACTGTCCTCACTCCATACTGCTCACTGACTGTCCTCACTCCATACTGCTCACTGACTGTCCTCACTGCATTACTGCACACTGACTGTCCTCACTGCATACATTTCACTGATTACCCCCACTGCATACTGCTCATTGACTGCGCTGCCTCTACATGCCTAAGTTTAGCCTAAATTAAAAACAGAAAAAATAGCACAAGAGACAAAACAGTTAGAAGTGGGCTAGTTTGATGCGTCCCTTGTGCTGAGGCTGCTCCCTGACTGTCCTCACTGCATACTGCTCACTGACTGTCCTCACTGCATTATAAATGCACTGGCTGTCCTCACTGCATACTTCTCACTGACTGTTCTCATTGTATACTGCTCCCTAACTTTCCTCACTACAGACTGCTCACTGACTGTCCTTACTGCATTACTGCACACTGGCTGTCCTCACTTTTCACTGATTACCCCTACTGCTCCCTGACTGCCCTGCCACTAAATACTGCTCCTTATCATGCCACTGCATACTGTTCACTTACTGCCCCAGTGCATACAGCTCCTGGCCTAGTCTGCACTGCCACTAAATATTGTGAATGGCTCTACTTCTTTAGTAAGTACTACATACTACTTATTGCATATTGTTCACTTCTCTGCATTTTTCTACTGCTACATACCACGCACACTTCACACCACCATTTCTTACTGCTCACTGCTCCACACTGCATACTGCTCACTGCACACTGCCACCAGTATAGTAATGTACACAGTCTTGACCCCTACACATACACTACATAGTACTGACCTTTTCACTCTATATGCTTTGTTTTCTGTTTCACAACGAAAGGGGCACACTGACAGCTATACTCTAGGGCAGGGATCTCCAAACTATGGCCCTCCAGCTGTTGCAAAACTACAAGTCCCGTGAGGCATTGTAAAACTCTGACATTCACAGGCATGACTAGGCATGATGGGAATTGTAGTTCCTGAACAACTAGAGGGCCATAGTTCAGAGACCCCTGCTCTAGGGGGTTAATTATGTGATGTTGGGGTTAAATTTTGCATAGTTTTAAGGGTTAATAATGCACATTCCTGGGGGTTTATTACTGTGGCATGCTAGTGTAACAGGATTTGCAGGCATTGGGCCTGATGTTGGTCTGCCATGGTCACCGGTAACACCTTCAGCCCATTTAAGCTGAATATCCAAGGTGTGAGATTTGACAGTCCGGCATCTTTGGTTTGTTTTGTTTATTTTATATTGGGGATGGGAGAAGGGAATGAGTGGGATATTCCTCCTGGCTCAACTAGATACAAACTGGGACACTTGAAGAAAAATGCCTTTCAGCGCTGTCTTGCTGCCGGCTGGGTGCCGACCAACGCTTGCTAGCGCTTGAAAAACACTGACTTGCTGAACTTTACTTGAAACTTGACTTCTGACACTCTGGTTAGCTCAAAAGTCGTGGACTGTACTAAGAACTGACTTCTGAGACTATGATTAGCTCAAAAGTCCTGAACACTGCTCCCTCCAGTTCTTCCTGACTGAGGTAGCTTCTGTGAACTGCTTCTGCTGCTGCAACTCTCAACACTGTACACTGCACACTGTACGCTTCAGGGCCCAACTGCTGGCACCCCCTCTACACTTCAGGGTCCACACACTGGCACCCCCTTTACACTTCAGGGTCCACACACTGGTACCCCCTTGTACACTTCAGGGCCCAAACTCTGACACCCCCTTTACACTTCAGGGTCAACACTGGCACCCCCTTGTACACTTGCTTTCTGCACTGGCTAGCTAGCTCCCTGATCCCTCTGGTCCCCTCTCTCTAGGCAGACCCCCAGGGGCAGTTTGCAGTACTCACAAACTGGGAATGCTTTCCTGAAACTGGACCCCTCTCAGCTCCGCTGGTCCTCAGCACACCGGATCCCCTCTGCAGCTCAGCTCAGCCCTCTGTTCCCTCAGGCACATATGAAGCTCTTCCCTTCACAAGGGCGTATCAGACTCGCATATGCAAACAATGGTGCCTATCACTTGTGTGACTCCCCCAGGAATAGGAAAATGAAGCACCAATAGTGCATTACCCTTTATAAGAATTTATTGAAACAAGAAATACACTTACATGGATGAAAACAAGCAAAAATTGGTTCCTGCTGAAAGACACGGCCACCTGCAGTGCGGACCGTGTGATGTGACGGCGTGACAGCTCCCCCCGATGCGTTTCTCCTCACAAGGCGTGCTCATGCTCATACCATGCTCCGGTCCCAGCTGACACCTTGGGAGGAGAAACGCATCGGGGGAGCTGCCACGCCGTCACATCACGCGTTCCGCTCTGCAGGCGGCCGCGTCTTTCAGCAGGAACCAATTTTTGCGTGTTTTCATCTGTTGCCATGTAAGTGTATTTCTTGTTTCAATAAATTGTTATAAAGGGTAATGTACTACTGGCACTTCATTTTCCTATTTCTGGGGGAGTCACACAAGTCATAGGCACCATCGTTTGCATATGCGAGTCTGATACGCCCTTGTGAAGGGAAGAGCTTCATATGTCCCATGAGCTAGAGCCGATTATGTGTACCATCTGAATTTAGGAATTTATACACCAACCTATGGTTCAAAGTCTACCCTCCATCTATATCTGGTAAGAAGCCTATATTATCACCGGGTCACACCAGACACATTTTCATCACTGAGAGTGGAATTTGTGGTCACTACACTATCTTATTTATATAATATATAAGTGGAATCTGGTAAGGGACCACTTCACAATTTTTGTTTGCACTCTGGACCACTTGGTATTGGTTCACAGTCACAAGATTAGAAGACATCACCTCTATTCATTTATTTATTTCAGAGACACTTTGTTTTAGAGTTTTTGTGCACAGTCACATTTATTTACTCATTTGTGAGACTCTTTGATTAGAGCTTCTTCTTTGCACAGTTTGTATCACCGTTGTTTATTTTGGTGATTTACGTTTATCACAATACCTGCATTGTCACAGTGTTGTACATTTTTCTATATGCATTTTATTGTATGAAATTTTTTGTTGAGCGCACTACTTTCTATATCTAATTTCCCTAATTCTAGTGCTTCCAGAATACAAATAGGTTAGCGCACCCTTTTCTTTATATAATTATTGTACTGTACTTGGGTTTTTATTATTGCTGGGGGTTATGAAGAAACACCTAGTTTTGGCCGCTCCCACCTTTGGCAACGCTCACTTTTTTCCCACACCCACATTGGCATGGAAGGCAGCACACTGGGCATGCCTCATTAGCCTCCCCACTTATACTCCCAGCACCAACACAGCCCACACCCCCCCCCCCCATCTTAAAAAAAAATTGTCTGGAGCTACCCCTGGATCCAGAACTAGTATGCAGATCAGGAATGTCAGGGAAAAGTCAGTAGTCCTTATCTGCATACTTGTTTTGACTCAAAATATTGAATCCACGGGTGAGCATGACATCCAGCGTACTATTATTTGCAGTCAGTAAAAAGTCAGTAATGGCTGTGTCCATTTTTCTTTCATGAAAGGTTTCTTTAGGCCATTCTATCTCTGTAAAAGCTGGCCATGGCACTTCGGTTTCAACTCGGAAAGCCCTTTGTTTCGTTCAGACTTTGAGCCATCCAGAGCTGGGTTTGCTAAAGACTAACTGTGGGCTCATGCTCAAGAAAGCTGCAAAAGGCAGCAATAAATGCCAAATGTACAATTTTTCCATTTTTCTTTTGCAAAGGAAAACAAAATACTTTGCAAATGTGTCTGCTTACTCCTGAATTTAAATTGATTTTGGCACACAGCTGGTGCTTTGATTTTAGAAAATGTTGGCACAACCTTGGCCAGTTTTTATCACAGTGCCCATGGGAAGATTTCATACTTCAGCGCTCCAGTCTTCTTCTTCATTATGTTGGCTGAAAGCTGGAAAACACAGAACACTGACAGTTGGGATACCTGTCTTTAATGGTTAGAAACATTTCATAGTGCATGAGAGTAAACCTGCCACAGAGATGGCTCTCCTTTGCATTATAGCATCTGTCTGTCATTATAAGGACTCCTGAGCAATCAAAGCTTTTGTAAATTGTTCATTGAATCTGTGCAGCTTTATTCAGTGAATATTGCATTTTCTCCTGGTCCAATGCTCAGAGATTTAGCAACATGGTCCTACTGTTGTATACAAAGAAGCTCCCATCACCTCTGAATTTACTATCAATGAGCACCTCCTGCTTCTACAATGCTTTTGTACTTGTATATCAAACACAGTGAGCACTCCATACCTCTGTATTATACAGTATATACTGCTTCCATCTTTTGTGAACCAGGCTATGTAGCAGGTATAGGACTGCTTGTTATGTACCCTCTGGGTTGTGTGCTATTTCTAGGATTGAAACTGGTGTGCCTGTATGTAGGCAGGTAGAGGTTACGGCTGCCCATTTAAACTGGTGCAATAGGGAAGCTAAGAGTTTATTGTGTTCCCAGGTTTTTTGCTTGGCAGGCTTTGCTGGGTCCCGGCCACTGGTTGCATGTATTATAAAAGGAAGAGGGGGTGCATGCCCGGGAAATAAAGGAAAAAAAAGAAAAATAGGAAAGCTGGAGTAAGATGGAACCCAGGAATGCTGGGGTTGGAATGCTGTTATGCTGTTATTGAAGCCTGGAGGACCAGAGTATTGCCAAAATCAGAGTTAAACCCACTATAGATTCATACAATTATGGACTGACTCAGAAATGCTGGGGCAGTGGCAATCTTTAGTTAGAGAGTAAGGATGTTAGGAACGTGTTTGCACTCTTTTTTGGACCGTCATTGTCATCATGTTAATTTATTCAGTAAAGCTTTGAAACCCGTTAGTATATAAACCACATAGTCTTCATCATGGGTTAGATAAAGCACACTGGGGTGTGAAGACAGATTCATAAGGGTTAAACAAAGAGAGAATCCAAGCAAGTTTTTACCAAGGCTAACAACGGTTTTTCATGCAGCCTGTCATTAGGCGTGTACACATGGCAGGTGAAATAGCCTTTTGCAGCAAGGGAGATGTTGCCAGCACTCCTTTGGCAGCAATTCATCTCCCAGAGCCCTCAACATGTACACAGGTATGGAAGAGTAAGAGTAAAGGGGAGTGCATGCTTGGTGCACGGCGGGACCCCATACTGTTACTGGGAGTGAGGTAGCCGTGACACGCTGGACAGGTGGACAGGACATTGGCTCTGTGTGTTCCTCCTAAATGACGCCATGAAAGCGTGCAATGACACGTGATGGGACAGTTAACTAAACTACAGTCATATGTTCAAATGTACACAGTGCTCAGCATAAAGGTCAAGATAACCCATGTGCAAGGCAGCCTACCCTGTTAAAGTGCCTACCATAGCCCAGAAGAACCCACCTTGGGGTAGGCCTCTCGTGTGACCCTTGTTTGGTACCCAGTGAGGACGGTAACATGGAGGTAGTGTCAACCACTTGCCCTGCATGTAGTTTGTGGCTTACTTTGGGGAGAGTTAGGGGAATAACAAGAATTGGGGGAGGGTGAGAAAAGTTATTGTTTGGGGGGGAGAGAAGTGAAAACAGTGGCATTCTCAATTGGAATAGTAGGGGCTGTATTAGAAACATAAAGGCCCACTGTGCTGCTTCTGCTCAAAGACTGGTTGAGACCATTTCGCGGGAGGGGCTAAGCTTGGAGAGCCTTAGTAAAAAATGTAAATAAAAATGTCCCCTTTTTTGGCACTGGATCCAGAACTTAAAAGCTAAGAAAGAAAGGAAAAGCCATATAATCTAAATTGAAAAATGTTACAAGCTAGAATAGGGCTGAGTCTTCTTTCTTTCCTAATTAGATGAGATTATACCTGAGGAGAAAAAACTTTGATTCCGATTCAGTTTGGGAAATAGGTGACCTAGTTTAGGAGAGTTAAGCTATCTGGGGGTGGAAAAAAGGGTCGCCCTGACTGTGTATGCCTTAAGTGAGATTTATTTACAATGACACAAAATACTTCCAAACACCAGCACACAGCAAACATGAAAACATAAGTGAGCCAAAAAATCCAGTGACAGAATACCTAAAAAATAATTAACAAACAGCCTACTAACAACTAACTACCGTATTTTCCGGCGTATAAGACGACTGGGCGTATAAGACGACCCCCCTAATTTTCAAGTTAAAACATAGGTTTTGGGCTATACTCGCCGTATAAGACTACCCCCCTTCCGAAGCAAGGCAACACCATTGAAAAACATCAGATTTCTCATAGATCTCCAAGGTACCCTAGTACTGTAATACATGTAATCTCTCATAATATCTCCAAGGTACCCTAAGTATTACCAGTAGATGTAATCTCAAGACCCTGGCTGTGTGGGAATCCTGTACCGGTATAACATATATACCGTATGTACCGTAGCTTCGGCTACATACAGTATACCGCGCTGAGCCAATCGCAGCGAGCGATGTATTCTATTATTGAATGCAAAGCCTGCTCGGATTGGCAGAGTCAGAGAGGCGGGCTGATGTTACTCCGCCAATCCGAGCAGGCTTTGCATTCAATAATAGAATACATCTCTCTCCCTGATTGGCTCAGCGCGGTACACTGTATGTAGCCGAAGCTATACCGGTACAGGATTCCCACACAGCCAGCGTCTTGAGAGATTACATCTACCGGTAATACTTATACTTAGGTTACCTTGGAGATATTATACTCGGCGTATAAGACGACCCCCCATTTTTGGGGGATTTTTTTGAGGTTCAAAAGTAGTCTTATACGCCAGAAAATACAGTATATGCAATATATACACGGAGCACAGAGGAACACAGAGAATCAGGGAAAACTGGAGGTGCATTGAGCAGATGGGAAGGGGGAACCAGCACTGGCATCAGGAACAAGGGAGAGCAGGATACAGGGTACAGCATACAGGGCAGGAGCAGGAACAGTATAATGGCTTTCAGTATCTGGGAGCAAGCAAAACACTGGAGCAAGAGGCACTAATAGGGGAGAACCTAAATACCCTCCCAGCAGCCAGCATCAGGTGAAAACTGATTACTGGGATCTACTGGCAGCTAGGAGACACCCACTGGTGGACATTGGAATTACACCCCTCCACCCATGGCATCACAGTGCCACCAGCAGGTGATCTAGCTCCTGACACTAGAGGGGCCGAGAAGTGTGAACCGGAGTGGTGGTTTAGGTCTCTGAACTTTTATCACCTAAATGTGCTGTAGGCTTTGTGGCAGGAACTAAATTATCAGTTTGCCACAAGGAGGCACTACAGTCAGAATTTCATAAAGAAAGACTGTCACTTTTGACCATTCAGGGCAAAGTGTCAGTGTCTGTGAAAAATGTACTTACTTCTCCAGCAGTCCCTTGGCATTTCTTCCTCTACCCCAACCAGCGCCTAAATACTCAGTAATTCCAGATATGTGGGAGTGCATGTGACCTGCTCTCATAGCGGCCAATTGTTAGTCACACGATATCACTGATCTAGGCTCCAATACCAGTTGAAGCTTGACATTTTGGTACCGGCTGCAATGGGTGAAGGAGTGGCAGTGGATTGCTGGCTATCATTGGTTTTGGGGGGAGGGGGTGATTCACAGACACTTTCACTCTGCACTGAATATGCTGTTCCTAGTGGTAGAGCTATATTTATGGAGGCCACTTTGGGCAAACAGTCTTACGTGGCTTCCAACTTGTGTGTACTATTAATGCTGTCTGTCATTGTATTTAAATTGATTTAAATACCTCCCTTGCTTTTTAGATCACTTACTCCTCAGTATACTGCCACCCTGCTCATTACAGTAATAGCAGCCTCCTACTGGAAGCTGTATCCTTAAGTCCACAATGGAGGGGGGCAAGTGGGACTTTAACGGTGCTAAATGATGGAGAAAAATCTGAATTCTCAAAAATTGTACATTTTATTACACATCGAAAGTGAGGACAAGACAATACATCAATATAAAATGATAAAATCAAGAAAATGCACTCGAAAATATCAACTCTACATGTTTCGCCATCTTCATAATAGCTTCTTCAGGAGTTTTCATAGACATTTCTCGAGAGTGAACATTTCTGGGTAACAAAAGGAGAAGACATAAAAGACATGACATGTACATGTATATAGGGCTTATCTCAATGGTCCTAATGTTGAGTGCCCAATTGATTTACATAATTATAAAGACAATGATACAAATAAAGTACCTTAAGATAACCTGAGCCCTTTCTTATGCCGAGGGTGGAGGCAATTGAGGTGACGCCACCAAAGCAAGCACAGAGGGGGAGGGGAGCCGAGACCTTCAGACTCCTAGAGTTGACCCATAGAGAGGGTGACAGCCAAGCTAGAAATGATGGGTAAAGATAATAAAACCAGAGCATAGGAATACATTTCAACCCAAAATTGCTATGTCTCCAATAAGTATGGGACTAAATATCAGGTAGAAAAAATTACCAAGATAGTCACCTGATTATGAATAAATGTGCAGTTGATTCACTAGGTACCTCAATGTAACAAGGGCAGGAAGGGAAAATGAAGTCCCCTTAATAACCCCCAAATGGGAAGTATCCCTTGAAACAAGAAAAAATGGAATTTGTTGAAAATAGTAATAAATATAATGTAAGGTCTGTCAAATTTTGAGGGTATGAATACTTACCCAAAGTTGACAAGATTCAGCACCTAAATTGTCATGCAGTATTCAAAAGTTCACCGCCATTTCAATTCAACAAATTTTCCAATAGTACACTCAAAAATGAAGGAGACTGCACAGAAGGAAAAAGAAAAAGGCATGGAAGGACATAGTCAGCGTTAGAATCTACCAAGGATGTATGGAGAGAAGCAGGGTTTAAAAGATTTCATTTACCGCAAATGGTCTCAAAGATCATGTATCGTTCCCCGGTGGTCTAGTGTAATACTGACCATGTGGCGCCGGCATTTATACACCCTCTCCACTCCCTCGGCGTCTGACGTCACCGAGGGAGTGAGAGCGAGGTACGCCCAGTGGTCCAATGGAGGCCGAAGAGGAAGTGCGTCATTGAGACGCGACCGCATCACGTTATTCCGCCGGAACCGGAAGGTCGGGGATGACAACATCCGGTCCGGACATGAATGTATGCAGAGGAGGTAACAGATTGCCAAGAAGCAATCTAAGAAGGATTCAAATGAAACTGACAGCATTGTTAAAGACCGAATTTCAAAAGAATGTATCCGCAATGCCTATACAATGGGGAAAGAATCCAAAGACACGAAAAAGGTCATAAAAAAGGAAAATTACCCTATCTAATGAATCAGTCAGTGTTGTAATGCAGATGACAATTAAATAAAAAAGATTTAATGAAACTCCATAAAAGGACAGCTGGGCGTTTTGAAACGGTGCTGCTACTAACCAGGTTGGACCATTTTTCCTGTAAAATAAGTGTAGGGCACCGCGGGTGCCCATATGGGCAACCATAACAGAGGCTGGAAATAGGCTCGAATCCAAGGGGTCCCCCAATGTGCCTACCCCGGGGTGTGCCACCTACAGTCGCATCCACATAATGGCGGGGGTCAGGAAAAAATATACAATGGACAAATCACAGAATGTTCTTGTTCTTTAAACGGTAAATAAACCACATCTACAGAAATAAACACATGTAGGCAATTTTGCCAAAATATATATGATGTGCCAATAAAAGGCACCTAGAAGAAGAGGACTTTGTAACAAGAGTACAAAATCCAAAATGCTGGCCAGCATCGGAAGTCCTGTGCTGAATCAGCAATAAATACAATTGACATTATCTAGCCTAGAAAGGGTTTGAAACTGATGGATTCATTTATACCTGGATACTGAATAGATGATTGTTTATGTATCTGAATTTAAGTCAAATATTACAAACCAAATGGCAGCCATTAAATCTTTTCTTTTCTAACATATATACATAAATGCTCAAAAATCCTCTTCATGAATGTGCATCTTTATTTGCATGGCAGGAAAGCCTATCCCTCTCCACTTTTATTTTGGAGAGACAGTAGGCTATTGGCTGAAATATCTGACCAATGTCAATTTCGTCTGCTAAAACTTTATTTTGGTAGTCCTTTTAGATGCCAACTTTGATCACGTTTATGGTGGCCAAATACACTCCTTTAAGCTCACAAAATATGGCAGTAGGCGTTGACGTTACGATAGGCCAAGGCCAAGAGCTGTGTACAAAATGGTCCCGTATTAAGGTAATTTAAAACCAGTAATATCTTTTTTTACTGATTAAAAAAAATGGCATTTTCTTTCAATGTGGAGCATTCTGAACATCATATTTTTACATTCTCTATGTTTGTATTAGTGTAAATATCCCCTATGGTCAGTGAAAGTACAAAACAGTATGGAGGCAGGTCTGTTGCTAAGGATGTGAGAAGGCTAGAGAAAGGAACAACTCTGCTCAGCATGCTGGAACAGACGCTTGGAAGAATACAAAGATTACTGCCTGAAGCTATTACATCCAACCCCGGAATACTGAGCGTGCGGCTAAAGAGTTTCCATCTTCACAATGACTTGCAGTTCTTGGTTTATACAACTGTTAATAAATAAGATTATTTTTCTTTCTTGCCTCCTTCTATGATTTTGTTGTTCTGAATGCGTTTATATACTCACTTTGAGAGGCTTATTTATTTTGCCCTGAGATACAACGCAAAGCTGGTCTATGGATAGAACAGACTTACACAGAGAATGTTTAGCACTGTACTATATCATGTAGTAACAGAAATAAAGGGATCTTGCTTGAATGTGAATGTATAGGTGTAAGGAATAGGATGTATCTATTAAACTTCTCAGAATGGTTTATATAAGCTAATAGCTAAAATTTATCTGCAAACCTGACACATATGGGCAAATCAAACTGATCACATGATGAAAAAAAAATACACAAGTAGCAGTTATCGATTCATGAAAAAATTATGAGGAAATGTTGATGATGACATCTTTTAGCGTTAATAAATTTTGCTGTATGCTGTTACATGATGCATTCATATTAAAAAAGTTCTACCTATCTTACTCATGGCTGGTCTTCAGGAATGTATGAAAATGCATACATATACAGTTTCCAGAATCACTAATAGGACATTTTTCACAAAACTACCAGTATCAACTATTATGCATGGTATTCACACAGTGCATGCACGACTGTGTTAGGCCGGGTTCACATATGTGTGAATTGGATGCAGAGCTCATTGAATCCAATTCGCATGATATGCAAGTGTGTCTGGCTCGCAATGGAGTCTATATACACAGGTCTGGGGCGGCCGCGTTCCGCATTCCTAAAGGGTCCTGTGCATGTTTAGGACCGGTTCAGGTGCGAATTCAGGCAAAAATTCAGACCTGATTCACACCTGAACTGGTGAACAGGGGCGCACCGGGCCCCACGCTGGGAACAACAGCCTCACATATGTAAACCCAGCCCTATTCAGTACTGAGTACACACTGCACATGGTACTCCTTTACTGTGTCACTCTTTGCTGCTAAATGAGAGAAGGACTATAGTGTAATAAAGGGTATTGAAGTCTTTGTTGCATCACGCCTTTATGAAAGATGCAAGAGAACAAAGAGTGCCCAAAAATAGATGAACTTTTAAACTTTTGGGCTTCTTTTGAAAACTCCACCTAAAAGTAGCTTCTATGTAAAATGTGATATATCATATTTGGGTTGTGTTAACTATTAAAGGAAAAATTTACAGACTGAACCTACAGTATGTTGGTGCTTTAACTCTGGTCTTCCAATCTTCTGCACCTTCCAAGAACTGACCTTGGCAAAACTTTGGTTGAGGCATCCTACTCTAAAGCCCCGTACACACGAGTTGAAATTCAGCCGGGAATTTTCGTCCCACGACCGATCTGCCGATTTTCGGCTTGTTAGTATAATGCTTCCGACAACCGACTCCGACTTTTCGGGCGAAAAAAATCTGGTGTGCAGGCTATACAATTTTTGTCTTGCGCCAAAATACGTCCGATTTTGTGCAGTCAGTACAGATTCCGACAGGGAAAATCTTATGAGCAAGACTGGGCATGCTCAGAGAAGAAAGAACACAAAGAAAGCAAACCAACACATGACATCACTTATGAAGTAGAATTTTGTCGTGCGGGAAAATTCGTGTGCAGTCTAGGCACATTCCAACCAACAAAACGCCACTCTGGACAAAAGATGGATGTCCGGTCGGCGAAAATTAGTTGCGTGTGTACGAGGCTTAAGATCTTCCTTCTTAGTAGGGACTAATCCATAGATTGTATAGATTTGATATGAAGAGAGGTGAAGTGAAGCTTTGTTCACTTGAAACATCTAATTGAATAACAAAAATAATCCTGCCCTTGATTGAATATTAAAAGTGTACACAGGTTTTCTTCGCTGTGCCTTTTTTCAAACCTTTGAGGCTGATAGAAGAGATCATAAAGCACAATGCAATAGCAGTAAGTGTATTGTTACTTGGAATTTAGGGCTCATGTACACAGGCATTAAATCATTTATAAACTTTTTTTTTAATTTTCTACAAGTTAGTTTGACTACAAAAGCAACTTTAAACAATTGAAATTAACACCTAAAACAACACAAAAGCAAACTGAAGCAACTCAAAAGGATATCAAAGCAACTCAGAATCACCTGAAAGCATACTGTATCTGACTTGCTTCTGAATCCAATGCTCATGTACATTGGAACTGCAAGACCACAGAATTATGTTCTTTGAGAGCTCCAACCCACTAATCTTATCTAGTTTTCTTGTCTTGTAGTATGCAGCAGGACTTGTAAAATAGAAGTAATTTATTCTGGCTGCAATCACCTTTAGCTGGATATAAATTGATATGCTGCTTGCCAGTGCTTTGGATTGCTATAAAGCTGATCACAAACAACATTTGTAGGACCATAGTGTATACAGCTATTTATTGTTTTTTTTACCATATTTCTTTAACCACTTTACCACTGGAGGATTTTGCTGTCTTCCGTCCAGGCCACTTTTTGCGATTCGGCGCTGTGCGACTTCAACTGACAATTGCGCAATCGTACGACGCCGTACCCAAACGAAATTTACGTCCTTTTTTTCCCACAAACAGAGCTTTCTTTTGGTGGTATTTGATCACCTGTGCGATTTTTACTTTTTGCGCTATAAACAAAAAAAGAGCGTTTATTTTGAAAAAATAACAATATTTTTAACATTTTTTTATATGAAATTCCCCCCAAAAAAGATGTAAAAACCAATTTTTTAAAAAATTTTTGGCCAATTTGTTTTATGCTACATATGTTTGGTAAAAAAAATCGCAATAAGCGTATTTTGATTGGTTTGCGCAAAAGTTATTGCGTTTACTAACAAAGGGAAAGATTTCTGTCATTTTTGGTGTTTTTTTTTTTAACGCGTAATGGCGGCGATCTGCGATTTTTTTTGCGGGACTGCGACATTGCGGCGGACAGATCGGACCCTTGACTGACATTTTTGACACTTTTGGGGGTACCAATGACATTACTGCAGTAATCAGTGCTATTTATATGCACTGTTACTGTAAAAATGACATTGGCAGGGAAGGGGTTAATTTTATTGGAGAGGGAGGGGTTAATGTATGCCTGGTGCTTACTGACGTGTAGGGGGGGAGGTGACTGAGTGAGTCATGGACAGATCGGATGTCCAGCTATGCTGAACAGTCCGATCTGTCACTCCCTGTCACTATGGAGATCCGCCCGCTGTGTTTACACACAGCGGGCGGATCTCCAGACTCGATCCCCGACGATCGGGTAAGAGCAGCGGCGATCGCCGCTGCTCCTCCCCTGGCCCGACTCCCGCTGTGAATGAAAACAGCGGGAGCGAGCCTCCGGCGGCGCGCAAGCGCCGCCCAGAAGGGGGAGTGTCTGACGACGTAGTACTACGTCGTCAGACGATAACGAGCCACTCTGCCGCAGTAATATTACTGTGAGCAGAGGTAAAGTGGTTAATATAAAACATATTTGAAGAGTCAGACTACATTCTAAAAATGAACAGCTCAAAGATCCTATTAAATGTACAGTGAGACTTAAAAAAAAAAGAAATAAATTGGCCTCTTGCCGTTAGAGGGGAGTAGTAATGAGCACCATATCATATGTATAAAAGATATATTAACAATGTATCTTGGATCTCTTCTCCTCCCTTTTATTAAATAATTTAGTTCATAGACAGTCATTGATCTTGTCATTATTCATCATGATCCAATCAAAAGTGAGAGCTACGTATGGTGCCCTACACCAAATAATTCATTAGAGTCCCTCATTACAATTAAAAGAAGGGAAGATGAGCCTTGATCCCTGTGGAGTAATCCATGCGTGATCTGTGTGTGATTAGTAGAATGGAAATGCTGAATGTCATTTGATTTTGCAGCATTTGGAAGTGTTTAGCAGACAACAGCTCATCCATCTGTTCCCCACGCCTGTCTGCCATGAGGGATGAAGGACACCAGGAGGCAATTGATCAAAATGTATCTGCAGAAATCCTGCCTATGGTTTGATAAACTGAGTGAACTGACCCCTCTCTTGCATCCCATAAATATGACCGGGTAAAATATAGCTGACTGGTTCCACTTTCTTTTTAGATTTATTGCTGAAAAAATGTAAAGCTCAATAGTGACTTAAGATCTGATTCTAACTTTGAAGAGAAGATGGAGCCATGAGCCCATGCTTTAGATGCAAGAGTTTGGGGTCGCTGGTGGAGGGGATGATAAAAGACCAAATAAAGTGGACATTGTGACCTGTGTTTTTTTTTCTTCTTTTAACTTTTAGGTTTCTAATGAGAAAATCCTGCAAAAAAAAAAAAGAAGAAATTTTACCCAACTTTATTAAGGGTGACAAATCCACGTCTGTTTTTCATGCTGTTTTATGAAAAGAAGTGCTTCCTATGTGCTGTAAAGAATTTTGGCCAACTTGGATTACCAGGGTTTTCTTTTTAATTCAGTAATCAGACACAATGGAAGCTAGGCCACTTTTATATTTTACAAATGGACTGTTCAGTGTGTAGCTTATCATTAATATTATTAATAACATTAATATATTTACAATAGGAATCACAATCTGTGAATATCAGATATCCCAACATTTCATTTTGGAGATTCATGTTCAAAATTCCTTCTTATATAATATATAAGTAATTTCGGCAGATCTGGAATACAGTATGTAAATGTATGATATTATGAATATAAGATATGCAATTAATCATATATAAATGCAGCATCACATGATTACGTACCATTCATTGTGGACATTTTGACTGGCGTTATAGCATGATTGTTAGGTTGTGTTCTTATGTCTTCAAATTTTACACATTTAATGTTTTAACTTATTTATTGTTCTCGTTAACACTTCTGTAATGAGCTTAGGTATAACCAACACTATCCATTCCTACGCTGAACTGATGAAAGATAGAGAAATGCTTCACTTCTCTCTTTGAATAAAAATGATGAGTTTATTTGACCTAATCCTTAAATTGAGAATGTCAATGTAGAAATATGGAACCCACCATAGCTGACTCATTGATGAAGATGCAGTATTTTTAGAATGCATTTCCTTTTTCCAAGCCTGATACTCACCAAGCAACGTCAGAAAGTCAAGGCTGAAAGCCCTGCAGCATGTACCTTTAAAAAAAAAAAGAAGTTAGCAAAAGCAGCTCCCGTAATTCCATATTCCTTTTAATCAAGAGCTGCTATGACTTACAGAGGCTGTTTAATGGATAGTGAATCAACTGTGATTCACTGTGAGCAATTTGCAGATACATCACAGCATTTCCACAGATTGTATATGTAGCTATACCCCAAAAACATTAGACACTAATGGTGAAAGAAGATTGTAAACAGGTATGTTTGTTTTAGCTTGTCTGTTTTGCATTAAAGGGACTGCCTGCTTGCAAAGGTTTTTTTTTTTACAGTTTATTTCTGCTTTAAGAAACACAGGAGCAGAATTAAGTGCAGCAAACAGTCACATTTTAAAGCCCAATTGAACTTTAAGTTTATATGAGCTTTATATATTTTTCGTGAATTAAAACAAAAAGTGTGCAAAATCTAACCCAACCACAACCTGGGGAGAAAAGAATGTTCCCTGCCAGCAGTGGAGGCTGGTGCTCCATGGGCTGGGGGGGGCGGCACAAAGACCGCACCATACCCCCCCCCTGACCACACCAGGCCACACACCATACCCCCCCCCCCCCCCCCGTCGCCGACTCCCATACCCTGCCTGTACATGTGGAGGGAGGGCAGAAAGCAGCAGCAAACAACGGTGGCGATGGCGGCGGCTTCGGTTTCTTCCCCCTCAGTCTTCTGCGTCTCCTCCCTCCTCCTCCATGGCCAATGGCATGGCTTCTCCTTTCGGCCAATCGGGAAATGGGTTTCAGGACCCGCTTCCTGATTGGCCAGGAGGAGGATCCGTGTGAAAATAGCGAATGTTCATTCATTATTGTCACACAACTGGGTGGGCTAAGGGTACAGTGCTCTGCCCCCCGAGCCCACCTTTTTTTTAGCCTATTAGAACCTCTGGCTCTAATCACATGGTAAAAAAAAAACCCCATTGAACTCTATGCGTCCGGCACCCTGCATGTAGATTAGGGGGCCGGACCCAAAGATAGGGGGGCAGCGCCCCTGCGCCCCCAATGCATCAGCCACCACTGCCTGCCAGTATGCTTCAGAGAAGGACCATGGCTCTATGTATGGAAGTAGTGGTCTCTTATCAGAGGTTTGACATACCCTCTGCTGAGTAAGGGCTAAAGCTCTGCCATCAGTAGAGAGCATAAGCTTTGTTGAGTAAAAGAGTTGTAGCCTTGACTCAGGCAGGGGGGGGAACCACTGAAGAGAGACCACTGCTTCCACACAAAGAGCAAGGTTCCTTCTCTACAGCATGCTGGCAGAAGGCAGGCTTTTCTACCCTGGCTGTGGCTGCATTCTAAAAAACATGAACTGTAAAACTTCTTTCGCCGGAATGAATTTGGTTGATTTAAAATGAAAGTTTAGTTCGGCTTTAACTTTAAGTGCACTGACAAGTTGCTCATGGCAGCGCTGTTCTTTTCTTATTTCCGTTGTGTATAAATTAGCATTGCAGTGTCTACTTCGTTTGAACTGTCTTTGTTTTATGTATGACTTTCATGCAAAATCTCCATTTATTTTGTTTGGCTTTACTTACCTGTCATGATGTGTTTGTCAAGCTTTAATTTGAAGTGGTGCATCGATGGTTTTTAATTAACCTGCAAATGTTGTGTTAAGAAAATTCCTCATTAAAAGCAAACAACATAAAACTCCATCATCCTTTAACCACAGCAAGGTAAAAAAAAAATAATAATAAAACCCAAAACTGATGCCACATTTCCGACATGGCATAATTGTAGGCATTTATCAGTAAATGAAGCGGAATATGCAAATAGCAATGTCAGTAGCACACATGGCTTCACCCTGCTCTGGGTAAAGCTCTATTCATTAATGAAAACGTGAGGAATGGCTCTCAGGTGATCACGGAATAAATAAAATAGTTTAACACAACACATGTTGTAGATTAACGCGTTGTGTTATTCATTTATCTTGTGAGGCAGCTGCCATGCCTTCTGCCCACACTTACCCATACTGCCATTCACCACTAATTCTTTATTGCCGCTATTAAATTTCCTGGCACAGGAGGGGCTGAATGGATGTGGCTTACATCACGGAAAGGAACACTGTACTGATAGCAGATAAAGACCAATAGGTCTGAGAACTCTTCCTAGTTTTCCCTTGAACCTGTTCTGTCAAGAGAAAACTATGTCTGTTTGGAGCTTTCCTAAAAATGAACATTAGGAAGGTTAATATTCTGGTAGTTGTGGGGCATATTTATAAAGCAGTGAATCTGACATTATCCAAACATTCACTGCAGATTCATTTTCCAGGTATGTGGTTTAAATTTTGATTCAATACTGGTGAATATTTGGTGAACGTCACATGCACTGCTTTATAAATATTCCTCATTAAAGTATTATTAAGCCCTCATTGTTTAACACCTATAGAGGCTTACAGTGCCTTGAAAAAGTATACATACCCATTGAAATTTTCTTCATTTTTTCATGTTACAACCAAAAACGTAAATGTATTTTTTGGGGATTTTATGTGATAGACCAACACAAAGTGGCACATAATTGTGAAGCGGAAGGAAAAGGATAAATGGTTTTCAAATGTTTTTACAAATATCTGAAAAGTTTGGCATGCATTTGTATTCAGCCCCTTTTACTCTTATACCCTTAACTAAAATATAGTAGAACCAATTGCCTTCAGAAGTCACCTAATTAGTAAGTCTACCTGTGTCATATAAATACAACTGTTCTGTGAAGCCCTCAGAGGTTTGTTAGAGAACCTTAGTGAACACACAGTATCGTGAAGGCCAAGGAACACACCAGACAGGTCAGGAATGAAGTTGTGGAGAAAATGAAAGCAGGGTTAGGTTATAAATAAAATTATAAGTTAAAGTTAAATTAAAAGCTTTGAACATCTCATGGAGCACGTATGGCACAAGTATGTCAGTATGGCATATGGCACAATTGCAAACCTACCAAGACATGGCCGTCCACATAAACTGATAGGTCAGGCATGGAGAGCATTAATCAGAGAAGCAGCCAAGAGGTCCATGGTAACTCTGGAGGAGTTGCAGAGACCCACAGCTCAGGTGGGAGAATCTGTCCACAGGACAGCTATTAGTCATGCACTCCACAAATCTGGCCTTTATGGAAGAGTGGCAAGAAGAAAGTCATTGCTGAAAGAAAGCCATAAGAAGTTACGTTTGCAGTTTGTGAGAAGCCATGTGGGGGACACAGAAAACATGTGGAAGAAGGTGCTCTGGTCAGATGAGACCAAAATTGAATCTGATCACACAGGAGAGCCCAGAGAGGCGTTGATGGGCGGGGGAAGGGATGGACGTCCCGTCCCGCTGCCTGTAAAGGCAATCCAGTGGCTAATCAGCCACTAGGATGGCTTTTATGTTAGAGAGAATCACTGGCTGAAAAGAAAAATATGTGGATAATGCCTGTAGCTGCAGGCATCATCCAGATATCTTCACTTTAGGTCCAAGACGTCATATGACATCATACGGGTGGGCAGTGGTTACATACCCAGGAGGATTATGTATTTGTTTGGCTCGGGGTTGCTGCATACTCCCCTTGATCTTAATGTATGCATTTGGCAGGCATGCTGCTTGTCAAAATCTGCAAGCTGAGTAAAAATTACTGCGGTCACAAAGCAAAGCATCGCAGCCATGGCATGTGTGCCATGGCTGTGATGCTTTGCTTTGTGACCGCAGCAATTCTGTTGCAATGGTAGAATTTAGCCGGGCAGTCAGGGGACAGAAAAAGTTGCATGCTCAACATTCACAAGCTCAGGACAGTTTTGCAAATAGGAGACATGCAATAAGAGTTTTGAAAAGGCAAAATAAAGTCTATGAGGGAAGTGATGCTAAAAAAATTCAATAATAACGGGAATAATTTTTTTAAGCGAGGGCATAATACTTCTTAATGACCGATCATGTACATATGTGAGTTGCAGAAGAACCTGTAATTAAGGCTACAAATTAGATCCCAGCAGGTGTGCATGTCATCAATCAGAGAGTGAATGTTGGCTAATTTGTGGCCTGAGCACATAGACACAAGATTTTTTCAGTTGTAGGTTTTAATCTATTCTGTAGACCAGCATTTTCAAGACAAAGGCTTTCTACCAGAATGTGAATCCAAAGATAAAAAAGAATATCACATATTTAGTACTAAAATTTGCATTTAGAAGTCTCATTGATTTTTTTTTGTAATAATAATAATGATAATAGTATATATAAACTCAGTCACCAAAATCGATTATGTTTTAACATGTTAATGTCATTTCAAAAGTAATTTTTCCACCTTTTAAATTTTTCATCAATGAAGAAGTCTCATTACTGAAAGTTCAGTTTGATTTATTCCCACCAGGGACCAAGTATCCTGTTCAAATATGTCCCTTGGTTGCTAAGCAGAGTGGTCAGACAATTTTCCCTACATTTTCCAAACATGTTGCTAGAAAGGAGATTTGTGAGTGAGGGTCCTTTCATACGGGTGGTGTGATCAGGTTTTTCAGGCGGACCTGATCAGACCCTCCATTCTCCTCTATGGAGCGGTGGATGTCAGTGGTGACATGTCCACTGACATCCGCTGCTATCCAATCTGATCCTGTACGCCAAATCCAGACTGATGATGACCCTATTTTCCATCAGTCTGGAGGATCGGATCAGATAACATCAGGTGAAAAGAGACAGGCGGTCCGTTTCCACCCCGATTTTCCCATAGGGGAGAGCAGGACATGTCCACTGATATCCGCTGCTATCCGATCTGATCCTGTACGCCAAATCCAGACTGATGATGACCCTATTTTCCATCAGTCTGGAGGATCAGATCAGATAAGATCAGGTGAAAACAGACAGGCGGTCCGTTTTCACCTGATTTTCCCATAGGGGAGAGCAGGACTCTGTCCGTCTCTGTTCTGCACAGTGAGCGGAGATGAACCTGTCATCTGCCTGCTCAGCGGGGATCAGTGGAGTGATCCCCCGCTGAGCAAAATGGACCGCTCATGTGAAAGGACCCTAACAGCTCCAGACTCTGTCAGCAAGGGCCGCTTGAGACCAGCACTGCCATTCACAAAGATGACACTGGCCACTGTGTGATCTATCTGTGGCTGCATCATCACTAAGTGATCTTTTACTTTTATGAATAAAGAATCAGCGATCCTTGGCTGTGTCATACACAGCACTGACCTAACATCATTGATTGTTTATTCACTAAAGTTTTTAAGGTCATATAGCAGTGCAAAATATGTATCTACACCACTACATAAAGAAAAAATTATTATAATGTCAAATTTAGAACAATATAAATGGTATTACATTAATTTGGGACTGTAATACTATATATACACCTATTTATGATGTGGGAAGATTACAGATGAAGTGTAGCGCATCCAAGGACTTTGCCACTCGTCAATTCTTTCAGGGCTTTTCTTGTCCACATTTTTTAAAATAAGTCTTCTCTTCACAAAACGGATTCATTTTTCACATAGGGGTTTGCAGCATTCTTCAAAACACAAACATTTCATATCAGCTTCCTGGCTTGATCCTGTAATGCCACTGCTCTCGCCTAAAATGTCGGCCCTTGTCTATTCCTCTAGACAACGTTCAGACTCTCTCCTGCACACATGCACCTTTGGCGGCTCCTTTGTAGTCACACTGACTCCTGGGGATGTTGGAGCCCTGCACTCTATTTATCTTCTTTACAGAAACCCTGCACAATCCATGTGCTGGTTGCTGGCCAGACCTGGACCCAAGTTTGGAGTCTTCATCCCTCCCAAGTCTTTATGAAGCCTCTAAGCTCCAGGACCTAGTTTCAGAGGAGATTAGGCATCCTATATAATTGTTATGAACAGATCACAAGCCAAATCAAAATACATCAAACATAAAATTGTCTGTAAAAAATATCTATGAATCAACATTTTAACACAAATAATGGTGAATAAGATGACAGTTTGTGTTTTTCCGTTAGAATGAAATAGCAACCTAAAAATAGGGAAAAGGGTAGATTCGTGAAAAGTCAGCAATATGCGCAAGGAATGTATTTGTTTTTTTCAGCCACATGCATCTTATATTTTCTTACAAAATATATATATTTTTTTCAAACACGCTTAAAGTAATAAAAATATACCGTTATGGCGTAATCGAACATGCTTTATTTGTCATTGGGTTAGGCCATAGTATTCTTAGATCCTTGTCTAATTGGTCAAACCTAAGCCGGCTATAGACGGAACGAAATTCAGAGGGTTCAGTCGGAACCAGCCAAATTTCCATCCATCTATGGGCAGGCTGGTTGTACTGAAGTCGTTCAGTCAATTGACTTTAGTACAACCCGCTACAGCCAGCAGCAGTAATCGTATTCTGTCTGTGGGGAAACCATCCGCTGTCAGAATACAAGTTCAGAATACAAGGAGTTCATATGGGAATCGAGTAGCTTTCTTTCCTTCAACTCGTGGTTGAAGGAAAGAAAATTGCATAATGTATGGCCAGCCTTACCCTTCTCAAAACAACTGATAGACTAATGAACCCCTTTACAATAAGAGAATTCTGTAGCAATCTACTGGGAGTTGTATGCCTTCCACAACCTACAGATGACCTCATATTTCCTTCCTGTTTGATGAGTTATATTTTGCTAAGTTCATCACAATTTGACTGTACAATCTTCTTTAGATCTTCCAATTACTATATAACACAAGAGCTTGCCTGATTGGGTAATTTAGGTAGGTCTTCAAATTATTCAGTTTGGTTAATCTAAAGGAGAAAAAACTAACTCTTATTACTCCTTGATTAAGGGGAGGAATAGGTCAGAAAAGGGTTAAATAATGTTAGCTAAATGTGGAAGGGGTGTAGGTCTTACCTGGTTGTAGGCTGAAGGTCAGATGCATAGTATGGAGCCGCAAGAGTGGTTCATGTGGGGGGATGCAGTATATTCATTCCTGAAAGTCCAGGCGAAGAGGAAGTCTCCTCACTTCCCGCCAACCCCAGATTTGCAGTTTATTGTATGTCAGGGGTTGCAGGGAGGTATTATTTCATTAAAAAATGATTATATAACACATTTATCACAGCAGCTTATCAGGTCAGGAGGTCTTTGGGGGTCAGTGAATATTTGAATTGTTCCAAAATTGGGGGCCCATCTGGCGCATGGCACCTCCACTTGGTTGGTTATTGGTGGCAGTTATTGCAGCCTGTCAATAACTTTGACAGGCTGCAAGCAAGGGGCTGGGTGTTGCACCTGTGCCTCTTGGCGCACTAAAATGCTGGGATTGGAGGCATAGCACCTAGATGCCCCATGTGTAAGGGTCTGCGTGTAGCTTTTTAAAATGCTGACAATGTTATCTAAGAAGAATAAACAAATTGACTATTTCCTGTGTTTAGATGTTCCTACTTTTTGTTAGGTTTTAGCGCATTTACACTTGTTTAGCTACATTTATTTGTTTTTAGAGTTTTTAATCAGATCCCAGATGCACATAGTTTTTGCTCAGTGTGAATAGCACGACTAAAAAATAATTACCTGCATTTATATAGATTTAGAACTGTCCTCTAAACACTTATTAAAGCAGGTTGGATGGGTGTGAATGAGGCCTTGCTATGCATGTTTGCAACTTGAAGGCCTGAACCCCACCTAGTACACCTCTGTACCACAGTTAAATCAATATCAACAGGACCTTTCCTTTATCAAGAGAGGCATGGACTCCAGAGAGAGAGAGATATATAATTTTTGCCCCTATACAAATTATTAGTAAGACCTCATCTGGAATATGCAGTTCAGTTTTGTGGCACCAGTTGCACTTTTGTGGCACTCAAAAAGGATATCAGGGAACTGGAGAAAGTGCAGAGAAAAGCAACCAAACTGATAAGAAACACGGAGGAGCTCAGCTATGAGGAAAGATTAGAGGAACTTCATTTATTCTCTCTTGAGAAGACGAGATTAAGGGGGATATGATCAACATGTATGAATACATAAAGGGTCCATACAGTAAACTTGGCGTTGAGTTATTCACTTTAAGGTCATCACAGAGGACAAGAGGAAAAGAGATTTAATCTCAAATATGGAAAGGTTTTTTAACTGTAAGAGCTGTGAAAATGTGGAATAGACTCCCTCCAGAGGTGGTTCTGACCAGCTCAGTAGATTGCTTTAAAAAAAGACCTGGATTCTTTCCTAGGTGTACATAATATAAATGGGTACTAATATTTATAGGTAAAGTTAATCCAGGGAATATCCAATTGTCTCTCGGGGGATCAGGAAATAATTTTTCCCCCTGCTGTAGCAAATTGGATCATGCTTTGCTGGGCTTTTTTGCCTTCCTCTGGATCAACTGTGGGTATAGGATTGTGTACACCGCCTGGCGTGACCAGGCGGTGTAACCAGGTTTTGTAAGAGGAGTTTGGAGTACCCAGAAGGCGCGACGTCCACGGCGTGGAGCCTGGACATCATCTCCCGAAGGGCATCCCTCTCCTATTGGTGACTGTGATATGCGTTTGATGACATACAAGAAATGTGAGTGTGCTACCTTATGTTTTTAGTTAATAAAGCCTTTTAAACGGTATCACGCTATTGGGATTATGTTTTTTCCTCTCCATATGCTGCTGAGCTTCTTTTGACTGTGCTGGTGTGATTTCCGGTGTGGATACTCTGGACCAGTGACCATCATTATAAGCTTGAATGCTCAAACACGAAAGTGGGTTGGGCCACAGCATCTGGTGAGTGGGCAATTCTCCTCCCCCCTTGGAGCATGGTGGTGGTGGTGATCCCTTTGAGAAACACGCTTCTGTATTTTGTCATCCCAGGATATAGAGTGAAGGAATATGGACTGTTTCTATCATTTTTTCCTGCTGCCTATGTAATATTTATTGCATTTGGGACTTTGTGCAGTCGGCACATTATTTTTGGCACTTTTCTTTTTGATCAGTTTGCGCTACTATATATACATAGAGATACTGTGGAGTGTCTATCTACTATATATCTTTTCCATATATATAATATGTACTTCTTCCTATCTCCACTTTGGGCTTACACCTCCCTGCTGCTTTTTCCCATTCCATTGGATGTTGTCTATGCCTCAGCCCCGGGTCAGGCATCTTCCGGCTCGACCATGTACCTCCTACTAATATTTTGGTATAATATATATCCATTTTTTCAGATACACAATCAATATACAATTTTTATGCTCCTGATGAGTGGACGTAGATCCACGAAACGCGTCGAGCCTACAAGTATTTGAATCATAAATATTTATGCAAGCTTCCTTTATCTCAAGAACATGTATCTATGAAGAATCTAGTCGTATATTTAATTTGCTCTTTATATATTACTTTCTTGGATTCAAGATCAATATATTTATCCCCAGTTATATACTTTGTGTACATGATTTGATATGTGTATTAATATATGTCATATTTGTATTATAAATGTTAAAATGGATTATTGAATGTGTCAACGTCCTATGGGTCCCCATTTTCTGGGTTATATTTAATTTTGTATATCAAAATATATATGTTGTAAGATTGAGCACCCATGGAATTTTTGTTGTCACAATAAATGTGCTATTTATTAATATGAATTTTAGATATGCCATTAATAAATTTATCAGTTTGTACACCTATTATATAGATGTCCTTACTGAGACTCACATCGGTCATGCCTTTTATTACCAATCTTATATCTATTATCCTATCGCCGATGGGTTCCCGTCATTCGGGATCTTCTAGGCTATAAATATTATATATTTATTTATATTTGTATGTCCAGCTGTACTCATTTAAAGTCCCATATTTTCTTCCTTTTTTGCTATTGAGAACAATATCTGGTTTGTGTTGCCATCATGAGAGGATACCTATCGATTTATATGCTTTGATATGAGATGTCTGGTGGATGCTGAGGAATACTGAACCCATTCCAGTGCCAATGATATCGTGATTGCCATTTATACACATATGCGCAAGTGACATAAAGAGTGTAAGCTCTATT
Source organism: Pelophylax lessonae (assembly GCF_965119305.1). NCBI lineage: Eukaryota > Metazoa > Chordata > Amphibia > Anura > Ranidae > Pelophylax > Pelophylax lessonae. Next base: position 343,836,516 of record NC_138771.1, on the reverse strand, counting down.
TGGTCCTATCTGTCTGGTAAGCCCCCCCCCCCCCGTTTCATATACCGGTGGGTGGAGGTTATACACATTGAATACAGGGAAGAGGAGCTTTCTGCACCTTTGCACCTTGGTGATTTTCCTTACAGCCACAGAGACTACTTAATCAATTTTTTTGAATTTGATGCACTTTATATTCACTATATGCACTTTATAATATGTTTAATACCATAATGATGTTTTTTTTACCAGCCCTTTCTGGCTGGCATGAATTTAATTTATATATACACACTTTATAATATTTAGATCATGTTATTTTCACTTTACTGATTTGCTACAATTTCAACATTGTCATTCTTTTTTGTCATTTAATACCAGCACCGCAATATTTATTTTTTATTAGGTTTTTCAAAGAGACCTACATGCCAAAGGGTAAGCATTTATAAAAAAAAAATATGTACAGAACTAGAAGTAGTATGCATCTGTATGCAGCATTTTTCACACCCTTGTGAATAAGCACTAAGGGTGGCCATTTTGTACTAACAAATCTTTACATATGACCCTTTCAAGTTCATCTATAACCGTCATCACTGGGGGGGGGGGGTCAAGAGAAATTTCCACCTAAGCTATCTTTCTTTTTAACCATATTATATTTATTGCTCCTGTACAGGTGCTCTTAAATAAAGCAGTGCAATATAATTTTCCACTATTCCTTATTTCCCTATGGTAACCATATTTATGTGAAGGAGCTTATGCTCTACTGCACGTAGACATTGCATTGCTTTATTAAATGATCCCAATAATGAGATTTATATGTGTAATAAGCGTGGTTTTCTACAGTCACAATTTATAGTTACGCTAAATATTACATCGTTTTTAGAATTGATCTTACTTTTAAGTGTCTTTATTGATCTTGCATTCATTTACACATTTCTTTGTTCTTCTATTTAAAATATTTGTATTACAACTGAAAGCATTTAAGTCTTGTAACAATGTTGCATGATATGTCTGTTTAATGCAATGCTGATGCATGGTGATTTACTATAATTGAGCAGTTCTGTTTGTAATTCCATTATGCACCCTAAATAGGAATACTAGGTTATAGTTGCTAGGAGACCAAGCCAGGAAAATCCCCTGTTATTCCCTCTCTGTACCATTAGTGCTATATATTGTCACTCACTAAAATAGCACGCCATTCTCTGAGCAGAAAATGATCTAGGATGGTCATCCTCTTGGTACCACAAATTGTTTTAGATCCTAAATGCTGAAACATGAGGAGTAGCTCTCCAGCAATAGCCAATTTAGGTGTCAGTTTGTGAGGATAAATTTGTTGTTACATATTATTGGCATATTGATTCCAGGCAATACTAATCCACTGTTCTTAACAAAAAAAATGAAAATGGCTAGCCGCAAAGGCTGCATGGGCCATTCAGTTCCTATTTTTGCTGCAAAAGTCACATTCTTAATACTTTAACCCAAAAGATGTTCATTCTTTGCAATAACCACTTGACCTTGTCAGCTAATAATTGTATAGCCCTAGGACAAAAATGTTTAATTGCCATTGTCGATTTGCATCTGCGGTCATCAGTAGAGATGAGGAGAACAAGCTGAAATCAAATTCAGTTTGGGCTAACTCATGGGTTCATTTTGTTTCCTTTTTCTCATCACTAAGGTTTTTTTGTGATCTGCATATTTGTGTTTATTAGTGTAAATTACAGCATGAAAGACTGCTAAAAAAAAGAAAAGCTTGATGATGGTTATTGATGCTTAGTAAGGGCTCCCTGGTGCTTAGTGCATGTGAATTGCATTCAGTTGAATGACTCTATATAGGTACATTAAACTGACCGCAGCATTTTTCAGGGCAAACAAAAAGAATTGTTTTGGGCACCATCTGATGAAATCTGAGCATCAGAGTTTTGGAACATGACCCCTTATATAATACTTGTCTGCTTGTTTATACATCCAGCTGGGTTTTGTGATTTTGTGCTAGATTTAGCATAGAACGCTATCCAAATCAAAAGCTAAATCCAGCTAAACCAATCTGGTATTGCGATAGCCTCCTAAACAGCAAGGAAGTCCTCCGAAAACAGAACCACTTCAGACCAGACATAGTAAGTCAGGATGAAAAAAGACACAGGTCCATCTAATTCAACCAACAGAAACATAAATAAATGGAAAACCTCCATATACAGAATCCTATACCCACAGTTAGTCTGTAGAAACGCAAATAAAACCTCTATAAAGCATGGTCTGCGGGGGAAAAATAAATTCCTTTCTGATCCCTCACAAGATAATTGGATATTCCCTGAATTAACAATCCTTGGAAATATTAGACATACATGTTAATATCTCATTTTACTTTGTGCATTTAGGAATCCATTTAGCTCTTTTTAAAGACAATATACTCAGATGGCCAGAAGTAGTTCTTGAAGGAGCCTATTCCACATTTTCATAGCTTGAGCCTTTACTGATATCTCTATGTATGTATCAAGGGGAGTTACATTGTTTTTCAGTTTTACCTAATTTAGACAAATATTTTTGTATTCTTGCAGACCATGTGCATTTTTTGAGAAACTGTAGGCTACACCTAGAGCTTGGCTTCACTTGTGATGTGGCCAAAAAATGCTTTAACGCTCTGCCTGCATCTAGGTTTGTCTATAAGGCAATGCCTAATATTATTAGTGATAATATTAGCCTTATATTATTATAATGATAAAGCCTTTAAAAGGTTTTTCACTTCATAAATGCTCATACTGTTGCAGAAGCAAATACTGATCATGGGCAATTCTATCACTGAAAATGGGTGGTTTTAAGATGTGCATTAGCAAGACCAAAATAACATCAGCTACGAAACTCCTCTGGGTATTTCTGTAACAAGGGTTTAGACCACCCTGAATAAGACAACTAACTACTATTCTGTTAAATGTCTCCCATCTCTAAATCATTGGTAAATGAGCAGTCTTGTCCTGAGCATTGATTATTCATTGATTAGGGATTAGAAAGCAGTATAGAACCTGGTACAACCATCTTCAATAATTGCAATGTAATGATTTCCAAGTATTTCAATATTAGGTAAATGGGTTATAAACAAAGTGCTCACTTACTAGTTTCTGATACAGAGCACCATATTTTTGGTTTTATGGTGTCAACCTCTTTTATATAATTAAGCATAGCAATAGACCTCAGATGCCAAAGCATATAATCTTGGTAACCAAGGATAACAATTTTACAGTTCACACATCAGTGCTTGACCTCTGTTTGGGGAAAGACTTCCTGGCCGTAAGTACTCTTCTAATAAACAATTATATGGTTCTGTGTTTTTGTACATTTCCCATTGTATGCATATTTGAATTCCATGAAGGAGCATACAGTTGTGACAGTCAGTGTAACTAGGCATTTTAGAAAGGTCACCCGCCTACTCCTTTGTGAAAGAGCCCTTTTATTCTTGTAGTGTTGTATACCTATTTACTATACATAAAAAAGAGATTAGAAAGAGCAGTTAAATGCAAACTCTAGTCTCCATAAAGATATTAATCAACTGACAGGAAATGTATTTAAGATTTAGAACATAATACATATATTGTTTCAGAAAAGCAAGAAGAGATTGCATCCTTGCAGAGGGTGGAAGGGGATACTTTGAAACTAAAAGAAGTAATGAATGGAACATGGGTTTGCACACTTTAAGAACTATGTCAAAAATGGAGTTATACGTTTTAGAGGAGTGGAGATATAGGCATATTTTCCATTTTATAGCCTCGTTACTCCAGCCACTGCAGACAGCGAGTTACTTGCTTCCACTAGAAGTATTGATTGACTCCAGATTCATATATCTCTCTTTACTTATAACATAAGCAGAACCTTAAGTGTCACCATATTTAAGTAAATGGGAGCAAGAGTTGGAGGAAAAAATATTGAATCTGGCACATAACTCATGAGTGGAGCCTAAAATGACTGAAATAAATGCTAAATTGCTGGCTAGGTATGTTATGCCAATAAGAGCGCATATGGTCCATCCAAAAACATCACCGCTCTGTTGGAGTGCATGCAGATCCCATGGAACATTTGCACATATGTGTTGGAGATATACTAAAATACTGATTTTTTGGAAAGGAATAGATGATGATGTAGCACCCTACAAGGTAGGTGCTAGGTAAATTATAGTGGGCCTTGGCTGCCTAACAGCAGGGCCATGATTTTCAGCTGGGCTGTCATGTCTCCAGGTGTGGCTGTTGAGACTAGGGAGTCTCCCCCCTGTGCTCTATGGGAGGGCTCTAATTGGCAGTGGAGGAAACCCAATCAATGGCTCATTCAGGCCTGTATCTACCCCAGAAAGGCAGATTCTGCCGCACAGGATTCTGGGAGTTGATATAAGTTTGAGGGGAGTGCATGACGCAGCATCTTTGGCGGGAAGTAGAGTCCCAGGAGGGAGAGGATGGCTGTCTCTCCTCCTGTCAGAAGGATTGGGCGTCCCGGGCGGTTTGCCTGAGGGGACAGAGAGTAGAGCTGAGCTGAGCTGCAGAGAGGATCCGGTGTGCCGAGGACCAGCGGAGCTGAGGGGGTCCAGTTTCATGAAAGCATTCCCAGTTCGTAAGTACTGCAAACTGCCCCTGGGGGTCTGCCTAGCTGAGAGTGGACCACTCCGGTGAACGTCCAGGGGATCCAGGAGCTAGCTAGCGGTAAAGGGGGTGCCAGTGTTGACCCTGATGTGTAAAGAGGGTGCCTAGTGAGAGGACCCTGAAGTGTAGAGGGGCTGCCTAGTGAGAGGACCCTGAAGTGCAGAGGGGGTGCCTATTGAGAGGACCCTGAATTGTAAAGGGGGCGCCAGCGGTTGGGCCCTGAAGTGTTTAAGTGTACAGCGTGCAGTGTACAGTGTTGTAAAGAGTTGCAGCAGCACAAGCAGTTACAAGGAGCTACCTCGGTCAGGAAGGACTGGAGGGAGCTGTATCTAGGACTTATGAGCTAACCAGAGTGTCAAGAGTAAGTTCTCACTACAGTCCAGGACCTTTTGAGCTAACCAGAGTGTCAAAAGTCAAGTCCAAATACAGTTCAACAAGTCAGTACTTTTCAAGCGCCAGCAAGCGTTGGTCGGCATCCAGCCGGCGTCAAGACAGCGCTGAAAGGCATCTTTTCTTCAGGGTGTCCCAAGTTGTATCTAGTTGAGCCAGAGGAGTATCCCACTCATTCCCTTCTCCCATCCCCATTATCAAATAAACAAAACAAACAAAAGATACCGGAATGGTCATTGTCTCCAATCTCACACTTGGGTATTCAGCTTAAATGGGCTGAAGGTGTCACCAGTAACCATGGCAGACCTACATCAGGCCCAATGCCTGGGAAACCTGCTACAATAATATTTATAAAATACCAGGAACATGCATGCCCATGGAGCCATAGACATGCCCATTCCATAGCACAGACACGTTGGTAACTCAATATAAGAGATCTTGAATACTTTATATATTAAATGCATAAGCGGCTTATTCCAAAATATTGGCATTCTCTGAATATGCCTACAATGAAAGAGTGGATCAAACAAGTAAATTATTTATGTTACATTTACAGGATTTTTTTAATTATTAGATTTTGTCCATTTGTTAGTCCAAAAAATAAAAAATAAATTGAAAAAAAAAATGTTTTATTTTATTTAAAACAGTGTGCCAATTAAAAAAATTCAATGTTCTTAAGGAAAAAAATGAAACTTGTTTAGGTAGTCAAAATAGTCAAAGAGCGAACGTCCAGTTAACCCATACATACTAATGCTGCTAAGTTTGACTTGGCCATATAGGCTTCGATGGCCCCGGGTGCAAAAAAAAAGAAATGAATTGGTGTTTTTTTTTTTAATATCTACTTGGAATTCATACAGCCACTAAGTAGTTAAAAAAAAAAAACCTACACAGCAATGGAATTCCTGTTTGCCTTCAGATGTCTAATACTTTTTTAGTTTCTACTTTTACTAAATGCCAGCTATGCCCAATCATATTGTATTTAATTTCCAGGATCAATAAATATACTATGGAAATAACAGAACCTATTATTGTATTGTTTATAAATAGTGGTGATCTTTGAGTCCATTTCTGTCATGATTGAGCTTGATTTTTAGCAACAGTATGCTCTTTACACATTCATTGTATGTATCAGCATGTTGTCATGACCTTGTTAGCATGAATAATTGATGACTTGGGTACATTGCTTTTTTTACATTTTCTGACGAGGTCCCCAAGTGGACTATAGTAAACAAATATGAGTGACAGAAGAAAGCTGCCTGCATTGTTACACTGCATATTTACTATTACTGTCATTGGCCCTCCCCCTCAGTCCTTCACCTTGGTGAATAAATTTACACCCCGCAGGTTTATGGCGACTCTTTCGTAACCACTGCCTGCTATTCTCCTGAGGGAAATAACATGAGATGACCCTAAAGTGCATAAACCATTAGCTTGGTGTGATCCCTCCTTTATAAATAGCCTTCATTTTAGGAACTCTTTCTGTTTTTTCTTCTTCTAGATGGCTGTTTTTAAAGCAAATTGCTTACATTGCTTTTATGGCCCCCTTCAGGGGACAAACACAGTGGTTGGGCTGAACCCGACATAAAGTTCACATTCAAATTCAATATTATCTCTACCAGCTGCTGATAAACAATAAAATGACAGGGCACACTTTAAGCTGAATTTTTTTGTCCTTTTTCTTTTTCACGTCTAATATTCAGCAAAAACCCAAGCAATATTGTATTGTTATAGGTATAAAAATAATGGAAATGTTAAGTCTTTTAAATGGTTTTATAGATATACACGTGAAAGAGATCAACTTGATGTAAATAATATTAACATTTTTTTGAAAATCCTTTAATACTTTTTTCTATGTATAGTTTATTATTTTTGATGCTTTTGAAAGATGCATTATTTGATTATTACATATGCTGTGCAGTGCTACACAGAGATTGTGCCTCACTGTTCCTTACAATGCACTTCTGTAAGTCACCCTATTGATCTGATCCACAAATGTCTACATTTAAAAAAGTGACAAAAAAGGATGAGAAAGCTAAAATAATTTTTTAAAGTTACACTGAGAATTTATTTAGTAAAAACCTTGCAAAATTATCAAAAATTGGTGCTCCCTGAGAATAGATTATAGATTATGCTAAAATAAAAAGAAGCCAGCATGGCCTAAATAAAAGAAAAACCTTTAGAATCCAGTGTCTGGAACCCAATGTCTACTTTTCAATACATAAAAAAACATGTTGTGACCTAAAATAAAAATAGAGGAAGTGGTGATGCACTAAGGGTTGAACTTGTAGTTCTTGGCTACTTAGGACAACTGTCTTGCACCTCCCCTCTTAAGCCCCGTACACACGCAACGATTATCGGCCGACTGATCGTCCGTCTTTTGTCCAGAGTGGTGTTTTGTTGGTTGGAATGTGCCTAGACTGCACACTAATTTTCTCACCCAACAAAATTCTACTTCAGAAGTGATGTCATGTGTTGGTTTGCATTCTTTGTGTTCTTTCTTCTCTGAGCATGCCCAGTCTTGCTCATTAGATTTTTCCCTGTCAAAATCTGTACTGACTGCACGTGTTTTGATGGCGGACAAAAATTTTATAGCCTGCACATCAGAATTTTTTCGGCCGAAAAGTCGGAGTTGGTTGTCGGAAGCATCATACTAACAAGCCGAAAATCGGCAGATCGGTCGTTGGATGAAAATTCCCTGCCAATTTTCCATGCGTGTGTACAAGGCTTTACTCCAGTTGGTTGGCTAGCCTTAGCAGCTCATTAACATAATCAGGCATCATAACCACACAAAGGAGACTGAAGCTGAGGACAAGAAAATACGTTTTATGCCCATTCTGAGTCATTACATTCTGGGACATTACACTTAGAAGAATGGGGCAAACATTATTGGCACTAATCACATTAAGACCAAATTCTTCTGCCAGACACCCCTAACAGCAATGGTAAAAGCTTCCAGTACAGCAACATACGTGAAAGAGTATGAACCCAAAGTAAGTGAACTGCAAGGGCAGTACACATTTACATCAACAAAAATGCACACACTGTGTAGGAACACCAATAATGAAGACACTGTTGGCTAGGTGGCATTCTGGAATTTTTGTTTTGTTTTACATATTATGTGTACTATGAGTCAGCAACTTGATATTTCGATGGTTATGAGACCCCTCTCGCAGAATCTCTGCCACCCTAGGTGGCTATGCAGAACTTCAACCACCTAGAGCAGGGGTGTCAAACTAAATTTTATTGCAGGGCCACATAAGCATTATGGTTGCCAGTTTTATCTGTGAGACTAGATGTCCAGAGCACCCTTACCCCCCTTATATCAGATGTCAAGAACCCAACACCATCAGAAGTCAAGAGTCCCCCACCCTCCCTTTACATCACAGTGCACCTCCCTTACTTTGTGCTGCTGCCGGTAAGTAGCTGGAGGCAGAGCTGGAAAACAGGAGGAGGACCATAGGAGGGCTGGAGTCAGCTGATGGAGTCTTCTGAATGCTGACACAAGGGGAGACAGAGACAAGGGTACTGCGGCTGCACAGAGAGGTGCAAGATCTGTAGGAGTTCTGTACTCCTCTATGCTGTCGAATGCTGAGACAAGCTGGGGTTAGAGATGAGGAGGGTTCCGCATCTTCAGGAGAGGTGCAAGGACCACATGTAATGGCCTGGAGGTCTGGATTCGACACATGGGCCTTGTGTTTGACACGTGACCTAATTGTCCATATATTTGCTCCAATCTGGCTCGTCATGCAGTTTAAACATCAACAACTAGATAACTATGGATACGTTCAAGCTGAACATTATGGTAACTGGTTTTAGGGATCTTTCAGTGTTCTAGCAAGGTCTGAATAATGATTAAAAAAACGGGAATGTGGTGGGAGAATCTTTAAATTTGGGACATGGGCTTGGAAGGTTGGAAATTACTTAGCATTACTGAAACAGAAAATTTACAGCCTGTAGCCAATGTAGGTTGGCTTAAGGAAGTCATTGACAGGTGCACCAATTCAGTCCATTGGCCAAAGAGCAAGCCACAAAGCAGCTAGAAAAGAAGTTGTCTCCCTTCCAATCATTCTTGAAACATGCATATGGCAATCGTTATGCATGTTTACCCAATGCTGATTTATAGGCATTTAGACATTAAAGTTAAACTCCAAGCACATAAAAAAACACCAATTAAGGCAGTTATGTATTCATTAAAATATGTATATTTAAATGCAACAAGTATTTTGGTTATTTTTTCTTGGTTTCTTGCTGCCCACTGCATAGTACTGGGAGAGGGAGGGGCAGCACCAGAGCCCAATAAGAAGTCTGCATACTGTATATACCAACAAGAAACATGCCAACTGGAATACCGGGCAAGGAGATGAGCACATTAGGCTATGTTGTTTCTTCGATGTTGATTCACATGTGGAGGGAAGGGAGGTGACTTAGCTGTATTACCTAACTACAGTTGAGAAAAGTCAGGTCACCATCTTGGCTGTACATTCTAGCAGGCATGTGTATATCTCAGGATTGAGTTTTGGATGGAATTCAGATTAAAGTTTTACTAAACCCAGGACCCTGCATTCACTATATCTGGTCTCCCAGAGTACAAAGAACATGGAAATGCAATTATTTAGGTAAATATAAACAGATAAATACCTTTTCTCATCAGCAGTATATAGCAGTCTTGTGACTTCTATCAGTGTCTATTTAAAACTTGTAGGTGGAGTTTTCATTCTCCTGTGACTGTCCTATGAGGCTGCATGACCCCTGACTTTCTGTCTGGACAGTGCTGCTTGGCCCTGTGCTGATCATATGCACCCCCCCCCCCCAAAAAAAAAAAAAAATTAGCAATACACACGAAACTGAGCATATGCAGAGTGCCCCCAAGGGTTTGTTCTATCAGGAGATGGATTGGGGACAGTGGAAGAAGTGGAGGATCAGAGAAGACAGGATCAAACAGTCTTTTTACACAATGCAGAGGACTAACCCATTATAACACAGTGAGTATAACAAGCATGCTTAACTGCATATACAGACTGATTTGACTGTTGTGGGTTTAGTAACATTTTAAAGTATAACAGGCACGGGGGCGTGTCCAAGATGGCGTCGGGAGCCGACGTGTTTTAACTGAGCTCCCGATTCCGGCTCTTATCCAGTTACTTATCCTGCATAGATTGTCACCCGTACGGCTTCCTCTAACCCCTGCTTGTTACCTCACCCCTTGGGAATGCACAAAAGCAAAGGAGGTGTGCAGACGCGCCGCACGGCAGAGACTGTAAGTACTGCGACTGACCCACGGGCCTCGGGCCTACCCTCCAAATCGATGGCGTCCCAAACCTACCGCGCGGACTAGGCCCCTGACCCCCCTGCCAACTTTGAGACCCTAATGCAGGCTATCTCTGCCTGTCAAACTGCACTCCCCTCCAAAATAAACAATGTGCAGCTGGACATTGGGCTAATCTGGAGAGACCTGGATACATTTCGGGAACGAGTGACGGAGGCTGAGCGAAGGGTCTCGGAGGTGGAGGACGTGCAGCGGGATCATCACTCAGACCTCCAGATGCTTAAGATCAAAGTCAAGCACCTCAAGACGCGGGCTGAGGACGCGGATAACCGCAACAGGCGGAATAACCATTTTTGATTTCGCTGGTTTTTCGTATGCCAGCGATGCGGGGCCCTCCTGGCTCTTCTCCCCGCACGTCCTGAGAGTGGCCCACCAGCAAGGAGACCTACGCTATAAGAACACCGGATTGTCAGTTTTTCCTGATTACTCGGTCGAGACCCAACGCCTGTGGAAATCGTTTGATTATGTTCGTGCTAAACGCCCTAAAAAAAAAATGGATTGGCCACCATTATCACTCCACCTTCTCCACCTTTGCCAGGGGAGTCAGCGTCCTGGTACATGAGTCCCTCCCTTTTCACTTACTTGACATGGCACTGGACCCGGATGGACGATGTATCCTACTCAACCTGAAACTTGAATCATTCACCTTGTTGTTGATGGGGTTATATGTTCCTCCTCCTGCCTGTTACACAAGATTACTAAGGAGGCAGCCAAATTTACTAATGATAATGTAATTTTTATGGGTGACTTCAATATGGTCCCGGACCCGGGTGTGGACAGAATGGCTGGAGGCCCCTCTGTCCGCTCAGACCTTGCCGTTTGGGCTGAGACATATGGGCTGACAGATGTGTGGCGGTGGAGGAACCCTCACTCTCAAGAATATACATGTCACTCTGTCACCTGGAAGTGGATCGGCTTACTGTGACTATTGATTGTGATTCAACGCTGTAACCTGATTTACCTTTGTGAGTAGTTTTAATATATTTTAATGCAATAAATACCTTACGGGCTTCACTATATTTGTCTCCTTCCCTCTTTTGTCTGAGCACCTGAGCAAGGGGAAATTATAGAGGAGGCTGGAGGTGTATTGGAGGCTCATCCATTCCTACTGGTTATCCTGTAGAAAATCACTGCAGATCTGAGGCTGTATTACATCCTAAGTCTGAGGCTGGAGGTTTGTTTGGAGGCTCAGCTGCCCTATCCATCCCTACTGGCTATCTGTTTGGAAGTCACTGCACACTTGAGGCTCAGATTTATCCTAAGTCTGGTGAGTGGATCCCCAAAAGGGTCTCTTTGGAAGCACTTGGCACTTGTGTGGAGCACTTCAAGCACTGTATTCAGCACTTTACCTAATTTGAGTGGACTGTATATATTTTTTGGACTGCACTGGGTATAGCACTTTGGCACTTATTGCGCAATTTTTTGCACTTTAGAATATTTATTGTCATATAAATTTTTTTTGCACCTTAGAATAGTTATTGTCCTAACCAATTACAATGATTGTATGGTATTAGATTTTTGTCACTAGTGCACTTTATTATTATCAGTATTACTGAATGGTTCTGATTTTGGTCACTAGTGCACTTTATTATATCATGGATTTGTAAATTATGTCTATCTAGTATTTTCACATGCCTGGTAGCGCTGTTTTATAATATTTTATACATATCACTCTGCCACCCATAAGACCTTCTCCCGCATTGATCTGCTGTATGCGGGGGGGTCGGTCCTCCCTCGGGTGCGAGACGTTAAGATTCGGTCACGGGGTATCTCAGATCATGCCCCGATCCTCTTGACCCTAGAAGTATCCGCTGACCCCTCTGACAGACTCTGGCGGCTATCTCGTTTTTGGATCTCTGATGTTGAGTTGGAACCTCTTTTTGGGCCCCAGTTGGCCACCTACTGGGAGGTCAACCCTGGAACGGCCTCACTGGCTGCGGTGTGGGATGCTTTCAAAGCCTGCTCTAGGGGGCATTACCAGACTATTATAGGGCAAGTTAGACAACGTAGGAGGGCTGACTTATCCCAAAAGGAACAGGAGGCCAAGACCCTAGAAATTTTGTACACCCGCACTGGTGACCCTGCCCAATATCTTGGTATCTTGGTATTGCTGTGAGCACTGTCTTAGAAAACTACCAGTAGGATAACATGGACCCCTTGCTCCTCCAGCTGACTAGGCGCTGTGCGACCTGGCACACCTTCCCTCTCTCACCGGTAGGACGGATCAATTTGCTCAAAATGGTCTATTTACCCAAATTCTTATACTTTTTCCGGGAACTCCTCTACTAATATCTCTAAACCCTTTTTCTCTAAATTGGACAATACGGTGTCATCTTTTGTTTGGGCCAGACGAACTCCTCGGGTTGCCAAGCGGACGCTTCACCTCCCCCTTTCTGGAGGGGGGCTGGCACTCCCCAACTTCCAGCTCTATTTTTGTGTGGCTGTGCTGGTGACTGTCCGATGGTGGTTCTCCCAGTTCAAACAGAACTCAGCAGTTACGCTTGAGGCAGCCATTCTGGGCTCGTATGCGGCATTGAGCAACCTTGTCTTCAGGGGGGCGCGTGATCACCCCCAGGTCACGACCCTAAAGCAGACGGTGATACAAGTCTGGGCTTGGGCCCAAGTGATTTATAGTCAGTCTTTGCACATTTCTCCCCATGTCCCTCTGTGGGGTAATCCTTCTCTTCCGCATCTATACCAGATTCCCAGACCCCCAGGTCTGGGCGGCTAGGGGTATTACCACCTTGAAACATGTTATCCAGGATGGGAAGTTCCCCGCTTTTGTGGAATTCCGCCAAACACACTCCCTACCCAGATCCATGGAGTTCCATTACTGGCAGCTTCGTCATGCCATGTTGGCGCAGTTCCCGGGACCCGTCACCCTTGAATAAGATCCTGTGGAACGTCTACTGACCTCTAGGGTCATGGGTAAGCCACTCTCCTCTCTCTACATGCGGTTGTCGGTGGCCTACAGCCAGAGTCTCAACGGATCCTATGACAAATGGAAGGGTGACATTCCAACATTAAAAAAGAATAGCGCGCAAATGCAAAAGAAATTACTACCAAATCTGAAGAGAGTCCATAAATAAAAATGGGGGTTTGGTCCCACCATATGGCCATATCGTGCTCAAGCCCACTACTGCGTCAAAGTACCCCATTATCAGTGGGTCCTACACTATCCATGAAAAAGAGATGAATCCAGCCCTTCTAACCCTTGGAGATAACACTCCTTGCTGGGGAAGATGTGCAAATGCACTACAGGGGACTCCTCCCATATCCACTTGATGGTGGACACTGATTGAGTACAGGTGTGTGTGGGGGGTGGGGAGGGCTGCTTAACCTCGATAGTCTGGTCAGACCGAATACATAATAAACAGGCAAACAATTTGGGGGAGCATACCCATGTATTATTTTTGGACTCTCTTCAGATTTGGTAGTAATTTCTTTTGCATTTGCGCGCTTTTCTTTTTTAATATGCATGTCTTTTGGTTCATAGCTGCAGCAGCTTTGGAAATACATGGGTATGCTCCCCCAAATTTTTTGCCTGTTTATTATGTATTCGGTCTGACCAGACTATCGAGGTTAAGCAGCCCTCCCCACCCCCCACACACACCTGTACTCAATCAGTGTCCACCATCAAGTGGATATGGGAGGAGTCCCCTGTAGTGCATTTGCACATCTTCCCCAGCAAGGAGTGTTATCTCCAAGGGTTAGAAGGGCTGGATTCATCTCTTTTTCATGGATAGTGTAGGACCCACTGATAATGGGGTACTTTGACGCAGTAGTGGGCTTGAGCACGATATGGCCATATGGTGGGACCAAACCCCCATTTTTATTTATGGACTCTCTTCAGATTTGGTAGTAATTTCTTTTGCATTTGCGCGCTATTCTTTTTTAATATACATGTCTTTTGGTTCATAGCTGCAGCAGCTTTGGAAATACATGGGTATGCTCCCCCAAATTTTTTGCCTGTTTATTATGTATTCGGTCTGACCAGACTATCGAGGTTGAGCAGCCCTCCCCACCCCCCACACACACCTGTACTCAATCAGTGTCCACCATCAAGTGGATATGGGAGGAGTCCCCTGTAGTGCATTTGCACATCTTCCCCAGCAAGGAGTGTTATCTCCAAGGGTTAGAAGGGCTGGATTCATCTCTTTTTCATGGATAGTGTAGGACCCACTGATAATGGGGTACTTTGACGCAGTAGTGGGCTTGAGCACGATATGGCCATATGGTGGGACCAAACCCCCATTTTTATTTATGGACTCTCTTCAGATTTGGTAGTAATTTCTTTTGCATTTGCGCGCTATTCTTTTTTAATATACATGTCTTTTGGTTCATAGCTGCAGCAGCTTTGGAAATACATGGGTATGCTCCCCCAAATTTTTTGCCTGTTTATTATGTATTCGGTCTGAACAGACTATCGAGGTTGAGCAGCCCTCCCCACCCCCCACACACACCTGTACTCAATCAGTGTCCACCATCAAGTGGATATGGGAGGAGTCCCCTGTAGTGCATTTGCACATCTTCCCCAGCAAGGAGTGTTATCTCCAAGGGTTAGAAGGGCTGGATTCATCTCTTTTTCATGGATAGTGTAGGACCCACTGATAATGGGGTACTTTGACGCAGTAGTGGGCTTGAGCACGATATGGCCATATGGTGGGACCAAACTCCCATTTTTATTTATGGACTCTCTTCAGATTTGGTAGTAATTTCTTTTGCATTTGCGCGCTATTCTTTTTTAATATACATGTCTTTTGGTTCATAGCTGCAGCAGCTTTGGAAATACATGGGTATGCTCCCCCAAATTTTTTGCCTGTTTATTATGTATTCGGTCTGACCAGACTATCGAGGTTGAGCAGCCCTCCCCACCCCCCACACACACCTGTACTCAATCAGTGTCCACCATCAAGTGGATATGGGAGGAGTCCCCTGTAGTGCATTTGCACATCTTCCCCAGCAAGGAGTGTTATCTCCAAGGGTTAGAAGGGCTGGATTCATCTCTTTTTCATGGATAGTGTAGGACCCACTGATAATGGGGTACTTTGACGCAGTAGTGGGCTTGAGCACGATATGGCCATATGGTGGGACCAAACCCCCATTTTTATTTATGAACTCTCTTCAGATTTGGTAGTAATTTCTTTTGCATTTGCGCGCTATTCTTTTTTAATATACATGTCTTTTGGTTCATAGCTGCAGCAGCTTTGGAAATACATGGGTATGCTCCCCCAAATTTTTTGCCTGACATTCCAACATTGACTACGGATGACTGGGAGGAATGCGTTAGCTCATATATACAGTACCCTCTATATCGGCCAGGGACAGATTTATACAGTTGAAATTCCTACACAGAGTCTACTATACTCCTCAGAGACTGGCAAGGATATATCCCCAGAGTGACCCTAGCTGCACCCGCTCTGGCCGTGACAGCGGGACCTTCCTTCACATGGTCTGGTCCTGTCTCAAGCTTACCTCTTTCTGGCGAGCTGTGACGGACACCCTTAGCAAGGTCCTTGACACCGCTGATCCATTGGAGCCTGCGGTAACTCTACTCAATAACCTGGAGGATGTGGTGGGAGATAGATATGTGAAGTTAATCCATTTGCATTTTATGTGTCTATAACTTTGTATGTATCTCCCTTCCAGCATATCTTCTTGACATTTTCCCCCAATGACTGTGTAGCTGCATGCAGTTATAGCTGTTCAACAGTGAAGATTTACTCAACAGACTAGAAGGCAGGCTGTCATAAACTGGCAATTTAAAGTTTTGCATGTCTTGCTCTGAGGAATCATGGTTATTTTGGATTGGCAATAAAGACAGATACAGTAGGCAGGAATAAAGATAGTCTTTCAGTCCTTAGTGTGGCTGTCTGTATAAGATAAGAAGCACAAGTAACAAATTGTCAATAAAAATTGCCATTACCTTTAGGCTTGATCAGCAAGGAAAAATCATCACCTGAGCTTCATGTATAGACATAAGTCACTTTTTTATCTAGTTTAAGTCTTTGTTTTGAAGAAATGAAAATGTTTATAGGATGTATTTAATGGATTTCCTCTGTTTTTGGAATTGTAGTTTTTTAGATTTTGTTTCTACGCTCTTTGCTCCTGAAATCAGTTCCATACTAAATCAGTTAGAAGACCAGGGCTGGATTTATAATTCCTGCTGCCCTAGGCCAACTGTCTTGTGCTAACCCCTCCTACTCCAGTCAACTGTCTAGCATTTAGTAGTAATGAAGAGAGATAACACCGCTCAGGCTGGTCAAAGTCCACGATTCAAGGTGGGTGCTGAACCTCGGCTCGCCACCAGAAGCATGAAAGAAGAAAATGGTTGCACACCCCCACAGAATCCAATGAAGAAAAGTTCTTTATTCACAAAAGTGGTACAAGGTACAGCAGGGTAGGACAGTAGAAGTGTTTCACACGGATGCTACGTGCTTGTTCACTGAGAATAAAGAACTTTTCTTCATTGGATTCCGTGGTGGTGTGCCACCATTTTCTTCTTTCTAGCATTTAGTAGACCTAGACCTAAATTCAGGAAGTTTAGCCTGATGCGTATCCCAAAGAAGTGCCAGTTTTTCTATTAAATATTGTTTTTACTTTTTTGTTCATCCCTAAATACATCTAGTGTCTGCTGATCTCCTCCAAGCCTCTTTGAGCTACTTTCTGTCTACATGCACTCACTTCAACCCTTTAGCATTACATCATTGCTATGGACTGGTTTCCTGATTATGAGAACCATAGAATGACAGTATAGACAATGACCAGGGTGCAGGTAACTGTACATAGACTGCTGCATGGTATGATTGAAGATGATCAGCAGCTTTCCCTAATATATATGTGCTCTGTATATCAACTAGAAATCATGCAGCGCTTCTGTTTGTGCAGAGAAATGCTTTCTCTGCAAGCACTATCCTAAAGCTAAATTCCAGGTTTGCTATGACTTTAAAGTGGTTGCATTCTATGCATTAGGGTGAAAAACCTTTTGTGCTGTGGCTCCCCCCAGACTCCCCCTTTTTTTTTACCTGAGCATGATCTGATCCAGCAATGTGCTTTGGACAGATTGATAGCAGTAGGAGCCATCAGCTCCTGCTGCTGTAAATCAAGTCCAGTAACACGGGAGGTGGTGCTGAGTCCCGCTGCCTGTGTACACACAGACACAGCAGCGGGACTCGGGATCACCTTCTATTGGTCAGATTTCAGCAGAGTAAAATCCCAACTGTTGCACGATATAAAGTATGCAGTGGTCACCAGTATGTCATATACACCCCAGCGTACAGAGTGCCATGGTTAGAAGTATGAAATGCACAGCATGGTAAATATAGTGCAGAGCTCAAATGTGCCTAACGCACAGAGTATAAGGGTCAAGATTGTGTTTCACAAAGGGCACAGTGGTCAGAAATGCATAATGCATAGGGATTAGGAGTCCAGAGTGTGTAATGCACAGAGCCGAGGGGTCAGAAGTGAGTAATGCACAAAGTACAGGGGTCAGGGGGGTACAGGAGAGGAGAGCATAATGCACAGGTCAGTAGACAACAAAAAATCACTTCATTCCCCAAGTCAAAATTCCCCACCCCAATACAGTTCTCTTTTCCACTAGTACACATTTCTCCCCCAAAACAACTCTCCACCCAGTACAAATCTTCCTCCCTCCCACTAGTATAGAATTCCCATCCCCAGCACAGCCCCACAATACAGATCTTCTACTAATACAGATCTCCAACCATACAGCTCTCCCTCCTCCATGAAGGCCATCATGAAAGCCACTTTCTGAGTTGGATACTCATATATTCCAATAGAGTATTGTCTCCTTACATACTGTCACAACAATCCCAGGTTGTTTAAATCTGACTGGTGCTTGCTTGGCCATAAATGTTTCATTTATTCATTATTAATATATTTCCTGGTGTTGACTCACCCATTCAAGATTGTTTACGTACCTCTAGATATTTCCCCCCTTTTTTTTATTTTTTATTTTTTGTGGAATATACCTTACTCTTGTGAGGCTTCATTCCCCTTCAATTTTTGATATTACTGGTGTCCCCTTTAATTAGATGTTGCTTTCCAGTTCTTGTTGTGTTTTTCCTGGGGTCAACCCGGCACGGACAGAGGCGCCACCATGTGGACGGCGAGTACTGAGCACATCGCTATTCCACCAATATCTCCTCAGAGATCTCCAGCATATGTCCCGTACATCTCCGCCTGCGTTCCACGCCGACGGAGTTAGTTCCATGCCAGTGGAACGCAGAGGCTGTTCGCATCTTCATTGCGTCATGCACATGCGCATGCGCAGTGATTCGAGGATGTGCCCGGCCCCAGTGTACCAGGGAGTCCGCGGCAGGAATCAGCTGTTGGAGATCAACTTGACTAGGAAGTCAATTAACGCCAATTGGAGGTATTACTTAAACCAAGTTCCACACGGCAGTCATTTGCACCTTTGCCGGCCAGGAGCTTGGATATCCCCTATACCTATCTGTGTTGATTCAAAGGTAAGCTGTTCTATACAGTTTCCAACAATGCCTCTTTTTATTTGGCTGAACATAGATCCGTCTATCTTACTATGCACAATTTTGGTCATAGGTTAACCATATACCAAATTCCTTTATTCTTATCTATTACCATATCCTGTCTCACTCTTTATTATAAGAAGTAGACTTCTTATAATAGTTTTTTTGTCCTTGATACAATATTTATTCAAACCCTTTGATGTTCACTCAGCAGGATCTCTAGCCATCTTTCGGACTCCAGTTGTCATCACCAGCTTATTCTGGACACACACAGTCGGATTAGCCATCTGGGGACCATCAGCCACCTTTTCCTTTGCTGGCCACGCATCACCAGTCAGGTTCTACATCAACCTGGTTTATTTTAAACTATTGCAAGCATTCGATTTTCACAAAAAGCAGACCATGTAAGTGTGTTGTTTTATTATTGTTTAACAGTATTATTTATATGTATTTCTATATGCTTACATACAATATGATATAAAATAGAATGAGATTTCTCATGACTGTATTTAACTATCAACAGAAAACCACTCAAGGTTACCCCTGAAGAAGTTGTTTGTCACTTCGAAACGCGTTGGGTACTTACCTTTGCTCTTCGTGGTTGTTCTCTGCAATATTGTGATATGTATTTAGCTTGCTTATTTTTAAATTTTCCTATGTATTTATTTAATAAAGCTTGATGTATACTATACAATTTTGAATTATATTTTCAAGTGCCTTAAAAGTCCCACCACTAGGGGAACCTCCATCTATTTTGTTCCAGCCACTGTGTTGCAGACACTCTGGGGGAGGTTTGGGCCTCATTATACCCCACCTTATCTACTCCCCTGATCCACTATGTACAGAGGATTCACATCTGTATTTTGTAGTGTTCCAAGATGCAATTGCGGTTCTTATATTTCCGTGGGATGTGCGGCAAAACACTTTAAAGCCGACTTAAATATAAAAACTCAGTTGGGTAAACTAGTATTTTATCATATTGTACATCGCGCTGCTTCTTCCAAGGGCTGGAAAGGAGACAACAGCATTTCAGTTACTTGAGTGGGCAATGCAGACTATACTATTAGAACATCACTTTTTGTATGCAAGATCTGCATTGATTCTTGTGCCAAAGCAGTAACACTTCCACCAGACAAAAGCTGACCACGGGCACAACAATGACTAAAATGTGTTTATATGCATGGTTATGTGTTCAAATGTTTTCTCTGTAAAGAAATTATGGCTTCAACGTACCAGTGTGACCAGATCACACACACCTCAGAAAGCAGGCTAATAACTCATCAGATAATATCATTCAGTACCAAGTCACTTTTGGTAAAGAAGGTTACATTTTAAAATGCTAGCCCCAGTAACATAGAAATGAACAAGTCATAGCTAGTGCATCTACTGTTAAAACAGCAAGCCTGCCAAGTCACTAACATACATGTAGGTAGTGGGGAAAAATAAATGTTCCCAGGTTAAATTTGCACAGGGAGAAATCCTATCAAAGTCTAAGGGGGCAAATCTTCATACTATGTTATGTCAAATTTTAAGGCTAATAAGCAACCTATTGTAAAGATAAAAAAAAAAAAAAAACAAGGCATAGGAAGCTGGGCTGTGCCGCATAAGATGTACCACTATACCATAGTGCACAGCAGGGGGAGCCTTTTTTATGCAGCATTGAGGACAACATGGAAAATACCAGCAGAACACGGAACTGACCTGCAGAAACCGCATCCCTCAAAAATAAAAACTGGCATTGTTGATGCACCCTATTCCTCCTCGTCCACTAATCCCACCAGAACAAGTGCACCTATTGTATATACAACTGGATTTGGGGGAATTGCTCTTAACATTACACCTGTACAGAACTGTCACCAACCGTCTGCTCTCGTCACGGCCTGAACCTCATTACCAGCCCAGCTATATCTGCTGAGAATAACCCCCATAACCCTCCCATAATCTCCCCATAGTGCCTGCATGCCCCCACCTTTCCGCCACATTTCCAGTTCCCTCCCCCACTTTCATCACCAAATTTGCATGTTGCACCTTGCAGGGTTGGCCCAAGACATTGTGCTGCCTGGGTCCAAGAATGAAATGCTGCCCCCACCCCCAAAAAAAAAAAAAAAAAATCACGCCTCCACATCCATTATTGTATATCATAATAATAAAACTAAAATTACATTTATCAGGAAGCCAGATTTACATGCAACAGCACCTTGTCTACTGTATATGCAACATTATATGACATACCAGCCACATTTTTTAAAAAGCGCATGCACTTTTTTTTTGTGTGTGGAAACGCAGGTAAAGCTGCCCATTCATTTGAATGGGCTGCTGTGCCTACACAAACATGGCCTTCACTAAACACAGAAGTATTAACCTAGAATAAGGGCCAGTTCATACCAGGATCACATGGGAACACACGCTTTCCTGTGGGGAAACAGACTGAGGAATTAATAGTGTTTGCACTACTTTTAAAAACACACTGCACCAAACCGCAAAGTACTGTGGCACTGTATTGACACTGATGGGGCATTGTTGGCACTGATGGGGCACTGTATTGACACTGATGGGGCACTGTGATAGCACTGATGGGGCACTGTGATGGCACTAATAGGGCACTGTATTGACACTGATGGCAAAGATGGGGTACTGTGAGGGTACTGTATTGGCACTGATGGGGCACTCTTATGGCACTGATGGGGCACTGTATTGATACTGATGGGACATTATGACGTCACTGATGGGGCAAGTGGATTGACACTGTGATGGGGCAACAGTGACCTATGGTAGGGACGGCCCTGGCATCTTGGCACCATGTCAAGTACCTGTTTGAGTTTGAGTTGCCGAGAGGGCTTCCCTTACACTTTTTGTCCTGTTTCCCCTGGGGATGATGACAGGGCATAACAGGGCACAGACTGGCATGGGTGCCTGTAGACCAGTGGTTCTCAACTCCTGTCCTCGGGACCCACCAACAGGCCAGGTTTGCAAGTTAACTAAAATACATCACAGGTGATATAATTTGCTGATCAGTGATTGCAGTATTGTAGACTGCATCTCTCCAAGGTAATACTTAAAATCTGGCCTGTTAGTGGGTCTTGAGAACAGGAGTTGAGAACCACTGCTGTAGACAATCCTGGCCAGGAGAACTGATAGCAGATGTGAAGCTGAAGATAGAGCAGCAGGCAAGCTGGTGGCTAGCAGATGCAGGAACTCGTGGGGGTGTGGTCATACAGGCAGGAGTTGGCAAAAATCAGGCGGCAGGAGTGCAGAGTCAGGAACCAGGAGCAGAGTCAAAGCCAGGCCAATGTCAGTATCAAGCAGGCGGAAGACAAGGTCGAGGACACAAGCCCGAGTCAGCAATAGGGGTTCAGGAACAAGCAGGTCTGGATACAGAAGTACACAGGATCAGGTCACAGGCAGAAGGAGCCGACGACCACTCTGCAATGATACACAGTCCTGTATGGCTTTAAATAGGCCTCTGGGAGGCAAAGTCTAGCAAATATGCACGCTCACGCACATGAGCATATGCAGCACGCTAATGCTCAGTTGTAGATGCACGCTGGGTCCTAATTCTTTGCACAGTTTTGTCGATGTCCCAATATTTATGGACCGGACTGTATTCTGTACACTTACCGGCCACTTTATTAGGTACACCTGTTCAATTGCTTGGCAACACAAACTGAGCATCAAAATGGGAAAGAAAGAGGATTAAAGTATCTTTAAACGTGGCCTGGTTGTTGGTGCCAGACGGGCTGGTCTGAGTATTTCAAAAACTGCTGATCTACTGGGATTTTTATGCATAACCATCTCTAGGGTTTACAGAGAATGGTCTGAAAAAAGAAAATATCCAGTGAGCGTCAGTTGTGTTGATGTCAGAGGTCAGAGGAGAAAGGGCACATTGGTTTGAGATGATAGAAAGGCAACAGTAACTCAAATAACCACTCATTATGACCATGGTATGCAGAATACCATCTCTGAATGCACAGCACATTGAATCATGATGCTGATGGGCTACAGCAGCAGAAGACCACATCGGGTGCCAGTCCTGTCAGTTAAGAACAAGAAACGGAGACTATTGGTACAGGCTCACCAAAATTGAACAATAGAAGATTGGAAAAGTGTTGCCAGGTCTGATAAGTCTCGTTATCAGCTGCGACATTCAGATGGTAGGGTCAGATTTAGCGTAAACAATATGAAAGCATGGATCCATCCTGCCTTAAATTACTGGTTCAGGCTGGTGGTGTAATGGTGTTGGGGATATTTTCTTTGCACACTTAGTACCAATTGAGCATCGTTTTAATGCCACGGATTACCTGAATATTGTTGCTTACCATGTCCATCCCTTTATTATTACAGTGTACCCATCTTCTGATGGCTCCTTCCAGCAGGGTAATGCACCATGTCACAAAGCTAAAATCATCTCACCACTGGTTTCTTGAACATGACAGTGAGGTCACTGTACTCCGTTGGCCTCCAGTCACCAGATCTCAATCCAATAGAGCACCTTTGGGATGTGGTGGAACAGGAGATCACATCATTGATGTGCAGCCGACAAATCTGCATCAACTGTGTGATGCTACCATGTCAATATGGACCAAAATTTCTGAGAAATGTTTCCAACACCTTGTGAAATCTATGCCATGAAGAATTAGGGCAGTTATGAAGGCAAAAGGGGGTCCAACCTGGTACTAGCAAGGAGTACCTAATAAAGTGGCCGGTGAGTGTATACTGTATGTCTAATCTAGCAATGTTAGGGTATTTTAGTTAGCACTAGCAGCTGTTTGTAGTGTCATATTTACTTTCAAAACAGGTTTTTTCAAATCTAACTTTTATATTTTTTACTTGCTTACTGTACAATATTTTTATGACTATCAGTGAATGAATGAAGGTACCCCCAAATGTTAAAAGATGTGTGGACTATTATGGTCTAAAAGGCAAAGTTTACTGTTTCGCTGTCTTCCCTTTCCTGGCCACCCAGGCTGGATGCCTGCATAAGGGTCTCGTTTGAATTTTAAGGAGAGCCCTACACAGTTTTTTTACATTTTTACTTTACTGTCACTTTTAAAGGATGACATTGTTCTGTTTCGAAAGCTCATGTGCAGCTTTAAGGCATTCCTCAAGCATAGTATTTAAGTGACCCTCATTCTGCTGAATAGTGTTTTGAAAAAAGGAATTAGTACATGAGCTGTGCTCAGTACCCTGTGCCTTTTTATCCAACAACAAATTGCAAGAATTGGCCTATATGCAAAATTCATTTGGGTTTTATGCTAAGTTCCGGGGTTGATGACTTCCCGGGGAATTTCCTGAGCCGCCCATGAACCGAATCTGGAGCAGTTTGCTCATCTCTAATTCTCAGTGTAGGAACACCATATTTTGCCATCCTGCTTGCCTTGACTTTAAAGACAGACGAGACTGCTTCTACTGTAGAAATACATTAATTTCACTCTAGCCTCTTGCATTATTATCTTATTTAAAATATACATTAAGTGATATATGTATTGTTTTCACACAAGACAGTTTAAGCTGAAATTGATTTAACCAAAGACCTTGGTGCTTAAGAGAATATTTGAGTATGTAAGTTAATTTGAGACCTCATTATAACATGCTTGTAGTAGCCAGATCTATTATTTTCTTGTGAGGCTCCAGCTGGAGAGGCCATATTGTTCCACCAGAAAGGACAGCAGCTCCAGCCAATCCCCTGGAGACTTTATCGTATGGACATTTACTGCTACATTGCACAAATCAGTTCTTTTAATCATGTCATTATGAAGCAAACCTTATCCTAAACCACTTCATTGTAATATAAGTCTATATTTTAATAAAATTTGATGCCAAAATCGCATTAATGAAAAACACAAAAATGATTAACTAACCAAAATGAATAACCTAAAATGAAATATCAGATAAAGGTGAATTTCAATCAATTGGCGTTTGTTGAATAATGGAATAGAAGATTCCATGATTGCAAGACAGCAACCAGAAAAGATTGATTTGGGTAAACTAGTCTGTTGCTAAGAAACCAATTACTTAAAGTAGATCTAAACCCTGACTGAATAATATTTTATTTGTGTATCTTAATACATAAATAAAGGCCCGTACACACGATAAGAAAATCTGTAGGGAAAATCCGTCCGACGACCGATCTGACGATTTTCGGATTGTTAGTATGGTGCTTTCGGCAGCCAACTCCGACTTTTCGGCTGACAAAATCCTGATGTGCAGGCTATAACATTTTTGTCGTCCGTAATACAACGTCCGATTTTCATCTCATTAGTACAGATTTAGACGAAAAAAAATCTTAAGAGCAAGACTAGGCATGCTCAGAGACGAAAGAACACATACAAAGCAATCCAGTACATGACATCACTTCTGAAGTAGAATTCTGTCGTACGGGAAAATTCATATGAAAATAACCTCTTCACTTTCCACATCAGACTAGCATGCCACAAAAAACAGATGACAGATCTTTCGATAATCTGATCGTGTGTACGGGGCTTTATCCTATTCTCAAAAAATAAAGTACCATTTTCATCTTTTTTTCATTCTTCTTTGTATTTCAGTGCTGTTGATCTCCTCCAAACTCTTTCAGCCACTTCCTATCTTTATACACTCGCTCCGCCGTCAGCTGCACATCATTCTTCTGGACTGACTTCCTATTAGTGACAAGAGGGGACCATGCCGACACAATGTGTGCTGACATGGCCACTGGAAGTCCCCACCAGTAGAGATGGGCTTGGGAGTGTTCGAGTTCCCACGTGCCTGATCCCTCCAGAAAGCCAACACTGCACAGGGGCAATCACAGGCAGTGAGATATTTCCCGATCAGCAGCTGCACAGATTGGGAAATGTCTCAGGACCTGTGATTAGCGGTGTCCAGTGTTGGTTTCCTGGCAGGATCGGGCACGTGGGAACTCGAACACTCCCAAGCCCATCTCTACTCACCAGGGGCGGATCATGGTAAACTGACAATACAGGGGAATAATTGAGTTTTCAACCCATACAAAGGAGTGCTTACACAAGGCCCTTAATGGCAGGATCCCTGGTAGTATTCTAATAAAATCTTCAGATTTAAAAAAAGCTCATAAGTGACTTTTGAAATCACATTAACATGTTAAATGAGATTTTACTGATTATAGGTCTTCTTTAATGTTTGCAAAACAAAACCAAAGAAATTCCCAGCTCAACTTATCGACCAGCCTGCAACCAACCAAATTGTCCTGTCCGACAGTATGCGTTAAAAACAAGAGTCTAGTTTGCACACATTTGTAAAAACATGTGTAAGCTACAGAGCCCCGTCAAGACACCCTGGTATTTTATGCAGTCAAATACATTTTGAGAGCCTCCACATTGGAAGCACATGAATTCTAAAGGATAGGCAGAGGGCAGGTGAGCCTGGAGGAAGTCCACCCCTCCTTAAAAGCACAGGGGGTCACCCAGCATATAGCAAAATGGCAGCAAATGTGTCCAGTGTATCCCCTCACCAATATTTCAACAGTACAAGGGAACCCCGTAGATAAAAACAATCTGGGCAGCTTTGGCTAAGGTTAAATAATGCCCTTGCTATAGGTGTGGGCCATTTATGTACCCCTTGAAGCCGGGCGAAATAACATCCCAGAGATGGCATCACCCATCCTGCCTTGCTGCTAGTATGTTGATAGGGCACTCCCAGCCGATTCAAACCCCCTTACATATGCAGTAGTTCTGAGCTCAGGGATGCTGAGACAGAGAAGATAGTGAGCCACGCACGTACTGGTAGGGAGTATCTTAGCAATCTCCTAGAAACAAGGCAGGATAGGATGATGCAATTTCTGGAAGTTTTTCAGTCAGGCTTCTGGAGGTACGTGAAAGGCCTATGCCTATAGTGAGGGTATTATCCACTTTTAGTTAAACCTGCACAATTTGTTTTTATCTGCTGGTGTCCCTTACCTGCATAGGCAGTTTTTGGTAAAAGGGAACTAACCTTTTAAACTTCAATATAGATGTAAAGCCTTTTTTTTAAGCAAGCAGGGTACAATCTATATATACTGTAGAACAAGCTGGATGCAATCCATTTGTAGAACAAGCAGGGGCAATCTTTTTATAGCACAAGCTGGATACATTCTATTTATACAACAATCAGGTGCAACCTATTTATAGAACAAGCTACATGCAACCTATTTATAGAACAAGCAGATGGAAACTATTTATAGAACAAGCTGGATACAACCTATTTTTAGAATAATCAGGGTGCAATCTATTTATAGAACACACAGGTGAAAAATATTTATAGAACAAGCTGGGTGCATTCTATTTACAGTATAGAACAAGCAGGTGAAAACTATTTATAAGCCCCTCATGGAGATAGTGGACCACAGATATGCGGGTGTTTGAGAGCTCACTCTTGCGGTGATAGGGGTAAGTAATAATGGCTGGGAGTGTCTTTGCAACCTAGCATCTCTGGGATTTTTACAGTCAGGCTTCCAGAGGTATAAAAAAAAAAGGATTACACCTTCTGTATAGCAAGAGGAAAAAGTAAAAGGTGTAGTCATTTAAAAAAATAAGGGAAAAGCTGCATCTTTGCCTTTACTGCCTATACAAAACTACTGTGCCAAATGGTAAATCGTGTGTTGCTTTTTGTATTTCTTGAAGAAGTGTTTGTAAAATAATGCATTCTATGCATTAGGGTGAAAAACCTTCTATGCTGTAGCTGCCCCCCAGACCCCCCACCCCCATCCGATCCAGCGTTAGTCATGAGCGCAGCAAATCTCAAAACTGTCTCTCTCCTCATTTCGTAGATTGATAGCAGCGGAAGCAATTTGCTCCTACTGCTGTCAATCAAACCCGGTAACACGGGAGCAAGGGCAGTGCTGAGCTCTGCTGTCTGTTTCAATGGACACAGCAGCGGGACTTAAAAGCAAGCATGCATGAATGAAGAGTAGGAGCCAGTAGTGCTGAGGGAGGACCACAGAAAAGGAGGATCGGGGCTGCTCTGTGCAAAACTATTGCACAGAGCAGGTAAGTATAGGCATGCTTGTTATTTTTATTTAAAGAAAAAAATCTTTATAACCACTTTAACCTTCCCAAGGAGGGCACAATGAAGATGATGCTATCAGAGTTGCTATCTCCCAATTAATTTTTTATGTACATTGTGGGGAACCTTTTTAGGAAACATTTTGTTTTTTGATGTTGATCACAGTACCAGACAAATAGAACTTGAATAAGGGATACCTTACCAATGGAGATCCTAAAGACTACCATATGTTTGCTGTCAACTACACAAAAGTAAAACTTAAGTTTGCATATTTTTATTTTTTATAAACCCATTACAGATCGTTTTGCATGTTTTCACACCTCTGTACTGCAGGGAATGATTCTCTCTACAGCTTGGCTAATGTTATAATTCTGCACACTCTCAGCTTTGGAATTTAAAATGAAGTTGCATAAGCCCCTTGCAGCAACCTTGACATTTAAAAAAACTATTCCAAAGAAGTAATAGAGTATATCACAAAAGTGATATACATTTTTGCAAATATTTTGTTATATCTTTTCATGTGACAACACTAAAGAAATGGCACCTTGCTACAATGTAAAGCAGTGAGTGTACAGCTTGAATAACAGTGTAAATTTGCTGTGCCCTCAAAATAACCCAACACGCAGCCATTAATGTCTAAACTGCTGGCAACAAAAGTGAGTACACCCCTAAGTGAAAATGTCCAAATTGGGCCAAATTAGCCATTTTCCCTCCCCGGTGTCATGTGACTCGTTAGTGTTACAAGGTCTCAGGTGTGAATGGGAAGCAGGTGTATAAAATTCGGTAAAATAACTCTCACACTCTCATACTGGTCACTGGTAGTTCAAGATGGCACCTCATGGCAGAGAACTCTCTGAGGATCTGAGAAAAAGAATTGTACATAATGAGCTGCAGCACGGTGGCCAAGACCATATAGCGGTTTAACAGGAGAGGTTCCTTCAGAACAGGGCTAGCCATGGTCGAACAAAAGTTGAGTGCATATGCTCAGTGTCATATCCAGAGGTTGTCTTTAGGAAATAGATATAGGAGTGCTGCCAGCATTGCTGCAGAGGTTGATGGGGTGGGGGGGTCAACCTGTCAGTGCTCAGACCATACGCCGCCAGACTTGTATAAAGTACTCTAAATTTCTACTTGAGTAAAAGTACAAGTGCTCGATCAAAAAGTGACTTAAGTAGAAGTGGAAGTGCTCGCAGAAAAAGTTACTTAAGTGGAAGTACTAAAGTATTCAACATTTTTTTTACTTAAGTATTGCAAGTAGTTTTTTCAAAAAAATTGCTACTTAAGTACTAAAAGTAAAAAGCACCAGTAGTTTTGAAAAAAAAATTCTACTCAAGTACTGAAAGTAGAAGTAGAAGTACTGTGTTATGTAGTTATTAAAGAAAGAAGTCAAAAGTTTGAACATCATATTGTTTTTTATTATTTCAAATGATTTATTCAAATGATTAACCTAAAGGACAATCACAATTCCTTAGGCTGTAACTTTTTGTAAACAAAAAACAGATAAAGTATGTCCCTCCCTTCCCCTTTTAAAGCATCCCTCCTTCTCTTCCCTGCCTGTTTTTTTTTTCTCCACAGCTTATTGGTGCGCAAAATCATATATAAACCAAGGTGATATACAACAATATATTCCAATAATGAAATAAAGGAAGAGTGTATGAAATCTAAGTCAGTAAAAAGTTCAAAATATTGTGAATCTTCAAATATATATATATATATGTGACAAAACAAGATGAATATAATTTCATATCTGCTGTTAATGGGAAAGAACCTCAAAACCAGGGCCGGCCTTAGGTGTTCAAGCGCCCTGTGCGAGCTGATCCTGTGGCGCCCCCACCAGCGCCCTGCACATTTTTTCTTGCACTTTTTTTGCACTTCATTTGACTTTTCTTTATTATGATCACTACAAACTTAGCCCCCCTTACATTAGAGACCCCCCTTACATCAGAGACCCCCCAACGGAGTCCCCCTTACAACAGAGACCCCCAACGGAGCCCCCTTACAACAGAAACCCCCCACAGAGGCCCCACTTACATCAGAGACCCCCCACACAGAGCACCCTTACAGCAGAGACCCCCCAGCCCCCACAAAGAGCCCCCTTTACATCAGAGACCCCCCACACAGAGCCCCCCTTACATCAAAGACCCCCCACACAGAGCCCCCTTACATCAGAGACCCCCATACAGAGCCCCCTTTACATCAGAGACCCCCCCACACACACAGAGCTCCCCTTACATCAGAGACCCCCCCACAGAGCCCCCTTACATCAGAGCCCCTCACACAAAGCCCCCCTTACATCAGAGACCCCAACACAGAGCCCCCTTACATCAGAGACCCTCCCCACACAAAGCCCCCTTACTTTAGAGACCCCTCACACAAAGCCCCCCTTACATCAGAGACCCCAACACAGAGCCCCCTTACATCAGAGACCATCCCCACAGAGCCCCCCATAGAGCCCCCCACAGAGCTCCCCTTACATCAGAGCCCCTCCACACAGAGCTCCCCTTACATCAGAGCCCCCCACATCAGAGCCCTCCCACACAGAGTCCCCCTTACATCAGAGACCCCCCCACACAGAGCCCCCTTACATCAGAGACCCCCCACACAGAGACCCCTTACATCAGAGACCCCCACACAGAGCCCCCTTACATCAGAGACCCCCCACACAGAGCCCCCTTACACCAGAGACCCCCCACACAGAGCCCCCTTACATCAAAGACCCTCCACACAGCGCCCCCTTACATCAGAGACCCCCCACACAGAGCCCCCTTACATCAAAGACCCCCACACAAAGCCCCCTTTACATCAGAGACCCCCCACACAGAGCCCCCCTTACATCAGAGACCACCCACACAAAGCCCCCTTACTTTAGAGACCCCTCACACAAAGCCCCCCTTACATCCAGAGACCCCAACACAGAGCCCCCTTACATCAGAGACCATCCCCACAGAGCCCCCCTTACATCAGAGCCCCCCCATAGAGCTCCCCCTACATCAGAGCCCCTCCACACAGAGCTCCCCTTACATCAGAGCCCTCCCACACAGAGCCCCCTTACATCAGAGACCCCCCACACAGAGCCCCCTTACATCAGAGACCACCCACACAAAGCCCCCCCTTACATCAGAGACCCCCCATGTTTCCCTTAACCAAGATGACCGCCAGTGCCTCGTTCGCAATGCGCATGAGCACGTGCCTCTACTGCACGGCCGCCGGAATCCCCGCCTCCCAGCGCTGAGACGTCAGCGAATGGAGACAAGGAGGTGAGGAGCGGAGTGGCCAAAGGCCGCCACACATGTCAGAGCGCTGAGAGGCGCATGTGGGAGCACTCCACGCCAGGCCAGCCGAAGCCTGGAACGGAACAATGCTACCCAAATGGCCAGAGACCAGGTACCCATGAAAAAGGGGGGTATCTTTACCTTTGCCTTCCTATAGAAAAGGGGAGGGGTGGGGGGAAGGCAGAATATGGAGGATAATTGAAAGAGTAGGAGAGAGCAGTAAGGAGGGAAACCAAACAAAAAAGAAAAAGGGAAAGGCAGAGAAAAGTAACGAGTAACGATGCAGCACAAAAAAAAAGTATCGTAGTAGAAGTATCGAAATCATCGAAAAACTGTAGTGAAGTAAAAGTAAAAGTAGAAGTAGGAGAAAAAAATTCTACTCTAGGAAAGTACAGATACCGCATTTCGGTACTTAAGTACAGTACTTAAGTAGTTCTACTTCGTTACTATACATCTCTGTACGCCGCACACTACATCAAATTGGTCTTCATGGCTGTCATCCCAGAATGCAGCCTCTTCTAAAGACGATACAAAGGAAGGAAATAGCCCTGGGACTTTGAATGACGTGGACACAAAGTAAAAATAAATGTCTTGATAATTTTATTGAGAGTAAAAAAATCATCATAGAATGCATATACATATGTAAAATCGGTCAATCATAGAGTACATGATAGTATTCATGTTTATGAATAGCAAGTGAAGTTGCATGATGATGTAGAAGCATCTTATAACTCAATGTGTTTCGTGAGTCACAGCTCACTTCTAGGAATAGATGTGCATATATGTCTAAAGAATACAACATGATATCAATATGAGAGTATGCATAATGGTAACCAATGAGATATACTCATGAAGGACCCTAATGAGCCGAAATGGACAAACGGTACTACCGTCCAGAGGCGGCAAAGAGGGCCTGGTCCTGGGGCTGGAGGCGTGAGATCAAAAAACACCCTAAATGGGGAGCAAGTGGAGGATAGATGTCCTGTATATGTGTGGGAAGATGTCCCTTAATGTCCATGATCGCTGATTGAAACAAATGTATGTTCATGTAAATAATAATGTAATAAATAATATAAGATGAAATATAAAAAAAAAAAAAAGCTGCCGTTTATCCCCACTGCCTTAACCCTCTTGAGCATGGAGTTCACCAGAGCTTCACAGGTCCCCACTGAAGTCCTCTTTCACTCCTCCAGGGTATCTAGGTGTTACTGTACACGTGACAGAATTTCTTCCACACAAGACTGTGGAGTTCATTAACCATAAGTATCATACATGTGGAGAGTTTGTTTGATCGTTGGGCCCTTTTGAATCACCAATCTACATACGTTGTTCAATTTTCAAGCGATCTCCTTACTGAGGTCTGTTTGAGTGATTTTGACGTCATATTACATCGTTCACATTTGGATTGGATTCTGCATTTCTTGACTGAAACAAAGAGGATTGAGCTATATGTCCTTTACCCTTTCATCTCTGGTAAGCAATTCACCTATCAGATGTGCATTCCTGTGTGCCGTTATTTTAACCGTTTTGCACTTAAATAATTTATGAACATTTTCTTTGGACTTTAATTTCATTTTTCACTTATTTAGCTTTTGTTCTGTATACTGTATTTGGGGTGTTGTCACACTTGAAGTTGCAGCTTCCTCTTTTTTTTCACATTAGCGCAGTTATTTTATTGGTTTTATTTGCATTTCTTGACTTTTTTAACTGCAGCTTTTGTTTATTATCATTTTCCAATAATATGGATATTTTTGAATACAGAGCCTCAAAAATAGTCAATACAGAGGGAGTTTTTGAGGCTATCTCTGATAATGATACAGACATGAGTGGGCTGTTTATCAGATTAAAGAACTTACTTGTGTCCGAAATACACACCCAGTGGGACATAGCGTTCCTCGACACATATATTAAAAATACCATGGTCCCCAGAAGTTTGAGATGGGAGGTGTGCCCACAGATAGGTGAAATTGAATTGGAAGAGTGGTACAAATATTTCAACGAAGCGTGTATCAATTTCCTTCGATTTCTTGCTACTCGTAAAAATGCCAAACTCTCCAGATTAGAGGAGGAGGTTAAATTAGTCAAAGATAAGTTGGCTCCCTATATGGAGAGTGAGAAATATAAGTCTTTTTCTACCAGTCTTCTTAAAAACCTGGAAAAAGAAGAAAAAGTTTAGAAAATTAAAAAACGCAAAAAGTACAATAGGGATCTTCAGGAATACCATTCCAATATAGTTTTCGAATGGCAAAAAAAGCTATTAGTAGATCAGAATGGTGATGATGATGAAATGGACACTACAGGGGTTCACCCCCAAGTTTTTCAACCCGGTCCATCTTACCAGCCACCAAATTCATTAAATCCTAGTTATAACACCAAAAAGGGTCCACATCCCAATGGAAAAAAAAGGGTATCTAGGTGTTACTGTACACGTGACAGAATTTCTTCCACACAAGACTGCGGAGTTTATTACCCATAAGTATCATACATGTGGAGAGTTTGTTTGATTGTTGGGCCCTTTTGAATCACCAATCAACAAACATTGTTCAATTTTTAAGCGATCTCCTTACTGAGGTCTGTTTGATTGATTTTGACGTCATATTACATCGTTCACATTTGGATTGGATTCTGCATTTCTTGACTGAAATAAAGAGGATTGAGCTATATGTCCTTTACTCTTTCATCTCTGGTAAGCAGATCACCTATCAGATGTGGATTCCTGTGTGCCATTATTTTAACCGTTTTGCACTTAAAGAATTTATGAACATTTTCTATGGACTTTAATTTCATTATTGTTTTTTTTTTCACTTATTTAGTGTGACTTTTGTTCTGTATACTCCTTCATGATGACATCACGGAGCTGGCGACTGTTAGAGACCTTGTGCTCTTCCACCTTCTGTTTAAGGATACCCCACAGATGCTTAATAGGGTTTAGGTCTGGAGACATGCTTGGCCAGTCCATCACCTTTACCCTCAGCTTCTTTAAAAAGGCAGTGGTCATCTTGGAGGTGTTTTTTGGGTCGTTATCATGTTGGAATACTACCCAGTCCCAGTCTCCAAAGGGAGGGGATCATGCTCTGCTTCAGTATGTCACAGTGCATGTTGGCATTCATGGTTTCCTCAATGAACTGTAGCTCCCCAGTGCCTGCAGCACTTATGCAGCCCCAGACCATGACACCCCCACCACCATGCTTAACTGTAGGCAAGACACACTTGTCTTTGTACTCCTCTGGTTGCCGCCACACACGCTTGACACCATCTGAACCAAATACTTTATCTTGGTCTCATCAGACCACAGGACATGGTTCCAGTAATCCATGTCCTTAGTCTGTGTGTCTTCAGCAAACAGTTTGTGGGCTTTCTTGTGCATCATCTTTAGAAGCAATGATTAAAAAAGGTCTGATACTGCCAGTGGCACACCTCCATCCCTAAAAATACATACAAAGGAAGAAAGTAGCCCTGAGACTTTGAATGAGGTGGACACAAATGACCAATGGAAGTAAACATGAATGTATTGATAATTTTATTGAGAGTAAGAAAATCATCATAGAATGCATATACATATATATACAATATATATCTTGATATACACTATTTATCTTAATAGCCATTGAAAAATATTCATTTGGCTTCTTTTAACAACATAAAAGTATTTGTAATGATATAGTGCAGTCTTATTTCAATTTTGTTGAGTTTGCAAATGTCGCAGTTCAGTAAACCAAATGCAGTAAGTTTACAAATTACTATTGTACAAAAAGGTTTTGTAAAAGAATTAGCAACTTAGCCAAATGTGAGGGTTTTGAACACAACAGATGCTCATATATATATATATATTTTAATTGTAATGTAGTAAAATGTACTTTAAGCAAAAACAATTACTTTCTGTAGTTTAAGAATTACATTTTTGTTTTCTTTTTAATTTTTTTTTATTAAAATCAGTCACTTTTTTTAAAAAATAACTCAAACTTTACTGTAGCTAAACCACACAGTTGAAATGTACATATCATTGCTGGTGGTGACCTGACTTTTCTATGGTGCAGTAAAGCAACATTGCTAGGTAATCTCCCTGCCCCTCCTCCGTGACTGGACAGTGAAGGAGCATATAAGGTATGTCAATAAATCAATGGAGAGAGGAGGATGAACAGGAGATGATAAATGAGGGGGAGGGGGTAGCATAGCCAGGATAGATCTTCTAACATGTCCTTTTAGTGTCCAGCCCAAGAACAGTGAGCCAACAGGGTATTGTCTGCCCCAATACAAGGGAGCTAGCAATCTATGGGTATCTTTTGTATTTGACTGTGTAAATAGTGTGCCATATACTGTACAGTATTTCACAAAAGTGAGTAAACCCCTCACATTTTGTAAATATTTTATTATATTTTTTCATGTGACAACACTGAAGAAATTACACTTTCCTACAATCTAAGTAGTGAGTGTACAGCTTGTATAACAGTGTAAGTTTGCTGTCCCCTCAAAATAACTCAACACACTGCCATTAATGTCTAAACCACTGGAAACAAAAGTGAGTACATCCCCAAGTAAAAATGTCCAAATTGGGCCCAATGTGTCAATATTTTATTTGGCCACCATTATTTTCACTGAAATATACTGCGGTAAACTTTCAGTAATGCACTGCAAAATACTGCAGTAAATGTGCAGTAACGCGCTGAGATATACTGCAGAACACTTGCCCTGACAAAATAAAATGTCACTAAAATAAAAATGAACGGTCGCAGTACTCTCACACTGTTCTATCACTAGATTCACACTAAACTGACTTTCTACACTTTAGAACACTAACTCTCTAATACTGAACTGAGCCCTGTTTTATCTCTCTCCATGCCAATATCACACTGCAAATGACCGCAATGGGAAAAATATGTTCATAGTGTGTGGTGTGTGGTGGGACTAAGAGCAATGAGCAATGATTGGATAGAGTTATCATCACAGTGTCCAGTCATGGCTCTAACAGTGCTCTGACAGGGCAAAGCTTTTATTGCTTCAGCCAGTCAGGGCTTCCAATGCACTGTGTGGTAGCGCAGTGCATTGTGGTCATTCCCGCCGATAATTTGGGTGTTCGTCGAATAGGCGAACAGCCAATGTTGGGCCCCAACTCATGCTTGGGCTGAACTGTTAGTTAAAAGACAAACATAATATAATATAGATATACTAGAGTATAATAAGCTATGCATGCTTTGTAGTAGAAAACACAGCTCTAGATGGCATTGAACCTACTATTTTTGAGATGTTGCTACAATAAAGGGCAGGCTGGACTGCGGTAGCTAACACAGTTTTCCATACATACATATATATATCTCCACCAGAGAGGATCTACTTATTTGATTATGTAATAAAATAAAGAAATTACTATACAGCGAGCATGTACAAGTGTAAAGATGGCCACACACAAGTATATTTTTGTTAAAAAAAAATTTTTTTAATTGTTAGTGGGATCAAATTGATGATAATTTTCAACTATTGTGATGAAGGGGAAATCGAAGGGGAAGGATGGAAAATCTTTCTTGAACAAAATTCTAACTGTAAATGGGGTTTATGATCAGGAAATATTGTACTTTTTTTAAATCTTAAAATTGGATGAAAATATGCCCATCTTAAAATGAACCCGTGTACAAATAAATTTAATATGTGTCTCGTATTTCGGGGAAAATCCCTGTTGACTTGAGGTCAATATACAACAAAATTGTCACCAGTATATCCTGACTTTAATTATAAAAAGGTCATGCAGGCATGAAAGCGGCACAGCTGTAAGTTTTCGTAATATGTTATTGACATTCTAAAGCCTTAAGTTGAGAAGATCTGCATGATATTTTGCAGGAGAACAGAATGTGGAACATCCAAAGATCCAGATAATGCAACTCCCATTGTGATTTACACTCCTGCTCTCTATGACTTGGATCAGCAGCGACCTTGACATCTGTCACCTGGTAGGATAATCCCCTAAACACCAAACAATTGCTCTTTGTTAAAAAACAAAAAAACAATTTACTCAAAAAAATGTATAGAAGCAATAAATAAAAGCATACTGGAAACCTTACAACATTTCAATACATATTTTTTGTCAGTTGTATATTATAACAGGCAGAAGTCGCATCCACATAGCACAGCCAGTGTGGATCTTGTTTTTCTCCTCTTGTATGTATCTTGGCAGTACTGACACTAATGAAATGAACTAAGCTGTATAAAATAATAGTGGATTCAATATACTGCCTTCACTTAATTACCACATTAGCTGAAATGCCTTGTACAGCTTGACTAAATTAGACAGCACACCGCTGAAATGTGTAGGCTCACGGTACATGTATGATGATGCCACAATATAGATAGAGTGCAATGTATGGTTAATTAGGCTGGTTGTGTCACTGTAGGATACAGTGTGACTATGGGGGATGTTGACAGCAGCTAAAAATTCTCAAGCCAGAAGCAAACATTGCACATGCTATCTTCAGCGTACTCATGCTGTTATTGTCACATTTTATTGATCCTTTCTGACATGAAACACTTCAACCATTGATACCCAGAAAATCTCAAGAGATGAAATACAAAGCCACTGGAGGAATTAAAAAAAACCATAGGATTTTACGGTATTGCTTGGAAGATCAACTGAAATATATAGACAGAAAATGAAATATTATATATCTAAAACCATTTTTGTGAGTATTTTTTTCCTAATTAAATTTCCCTTTTCATTGCCACCTTTCAATACTGTTAATAGCTGGGGTTGGCTCATGCTTTACTGGCTCAGTGCTGAATTGTCCACATACAGCTTGATGCATGCAGCCATGCAGTGAAAACAGTTTGTCATCCTAATCTTAGGTAAACAAGTATATAATAATTATTTATGCAGAAACCAGGGGTTGGCATATAGAGAGGATATAATGTACACTCAGGCAGCACTGACCATTAAAAGTAGTATAAACTGTAAGAGCCCATTCGTACCATTGTGGTGCTTGCAAGTGCATTGCATTAAGGAAGCCGTTATTTGCCTAGGGAACCAAAATTAAAATTTTTACTTTCTTGATGCATAAGCATGACAGCAGATACGTATGGGTATAGGCTCCTCCCCTCCCCCCCCAATCAGGACTGGTTATACTAAATAAATGTTTCGCCTCCCCTAAGGCGCCATTCTTGTAACTATACTCAAATGCGAAACCCCCAAGGGAGGGACCTGTATGCTGTCATGCTTATGCATTAGGAAAGGAAAATTATCATCAGGTAAGTATCAAATTTTCCTTTTTACTAACACAAGCATGACAGCATGCATGTGCGGGATGTAGCAAGCCACAAACCCCCCCCCCCCCCCACATGGAAGAAAAATATATTTAAAATATATTTTAAAAAAACATTTTTTTATTTTTCCCAAATATATTGGAAATATATTTGAAATGCTACAATTTTGGCCATATTCAATATATTTCTAAAATTTTTAGCCCAAATATATTGGGAATATATTTGAAATGCTACAATTTTGGCCATATTCAATATATTTCAAAATATTTTTAGCCCAAATATATTGGAAATATATTTGAAATGCTACAATTTTGGCCATATTCAATATATTTCAAAATATTTTTTCCCTAAATATATTGGAAATACATTTTTCTTACATATGGGCCATAAGGGAGGGCAATGCTGAATCAACATATCCTTAGACTCATTTAGAACTGAAGACAACTCCCCTGTTTCTAGTGTTGCTTGACTAGCTTTGTAATAGGCTAAAAAATGGTTTGTAGTATATGAACCTAGTTGGTATCCTGTAAAAATAATTCTGGACCTAGGAACTCTGCCCATGAGCATGCCACCCATCTGATAAAGTGGGCTCTGCACTAGATTGATGGATTCATCTTTGCCCTATAAGCCCCCTGGGCTACCTTGACCCGAGATGATGCCATTGTCCTAGTGGACAGTGAAAGTCTTCTTCTAAAACCGCCAGGCCCGAAGAGGCCACAGTCAGACCTTCTAGAGAGGGGCCACTTCTATGTAACATCGAGTCCACTACCCAAGCTTGTGATGACTTATACATTTCCGTTTGGACATGCTGGAAGGGTGATGCCCTTTTCCAGATGCAAGGATGCAGACCTTTGCATGGTGCTGGAGAAGAGGAAACCAGAGCTATTTTGTTTGATAATGGTAGCAATAAGGTAGTTTACCGCTTGACGCTTGGATATCTGAAATCCTTCTCCCAGACAAGATAGCCTTAGGAAATACTGCTTTAGTGTCACGGAAAATATTGAGGAAGTCTTGCTTAGAAGAATGGAGGAGTGGGACAACCATCCCAACACTAGTTGCACTGCAAATTCTAAGGGGAAAGAACGATCTGTACAGGCCTTTAGAAATTTGTTTACCAAGATGTGCAGCGGTCTTTGGATCTCAGGAAGTGAGGACCTGACCAAGACTTGGCCACCCCTTATTGCTTATTTCGGCTTACTTGCAGACATCTTAATCTTTACAGTCGGGAGCAGAGGATTCAATACTTAAATTCTTTGAGGTTTCCCATGTTCTAGTATACCTGAAGTTTGTAGCAGGTGCCCTGGCTTCCACGGGGTTTCAAATACTTAAGGTGAGACTCCTAGATGAGCCTTCCATACTTGGTCTCCCAGCTGCTAGATCTAACCTGGCTGAATTTTGGATACACTTGGCCCCACCATGAAAGGTCTGAAATCTCAGGAAGGAGAATAGGAGGTTCTTGGGCCAAAGACTGTACTTGAGGACATTGCAGCCTGCAAGGCCACCAGGACATTATTGCCAGACTTGTATAAAGTACTCAAAATTTCTACTTGAGTAAAAGTACAAGTGCTCGATCAAAAAGGGACTTGAGTAGAAGTGGAAGTGCTCGCAGAAAAAGTTACTTAAGTAGAAGTACTAAAGTATTCAACATTTTTTTTACTTAAGTATTGCAAGTAGTTTTTTCAAAAAATTTGCTACTTAAGTACTAAAAGTAAAAAGTACCAGTAGTTTTGAAAAAAAAAATTCTACTCAAGTACTGAAAGTAGAAGTACAAGTACTGTGTTATGTAGTTATTAAAGAAAGAAGTAAAAAGTTTGAACATCATATTGTTTTTTATTATTTCAAATGATTTATTCAAATGATTAACCTAAAGGACAATCACAATTCCTTAGGCTGTAACTTTTTGTAAACAAAAAACAGATAAAGTATGTCCCTCCCTTCCCCTTTTAAAGCATCCACCTTTTAAAGCCAGGGGTGGTCTCCTTCCTGAGCTTCCTCACTCTCACAGCCAGGCAGATCACTTGAAGTTGAAGGGCCAGGGGTGGAAGGTGGTGTTTTTGGTTCGTCCATCTTTTCAGCTGATCAAAAGGCAGAACAGGAGCATGCGCAGTCTTCTTAATCGCGGTTTGATTTGATTTGCTCAATTGATGATGATGTGCCAGGCCAGCTTCATCAAACCTACAACGCTTAAAGTGAAAAATGCATCAAAAACTACTAACAAAGTTGCTGTGCTAAAAATGCTAATAAAGTGCCTGCAATTTTATATATATATATTCTTCTTGTATTCAAAATCATCGCCCACAGTATCAAAAATAAAGTGACATGTCTGTGCTAAATGCAGTGCAAATTATTCCCACAATGTAAATTTAATTCATATAAATTATATATGACAATACCACAATAAAATAAGTTGTGATTGTGAATAAGTTAGGTGCAAGTTTAAGTGTGTAAACTAAACTTTATAAGGAAAAGTCCATAACTGAATTCCAGTGTGCAATCTAAGAAGTGCTTGTCACTTGCTGTCAGATGCTTCCACCTTTCTTCTGTGATCTGCTCAAGTAAAGTGGTGGACTGGATAGCCTCTCTCTCTGCCTCTCACCTTAGTAGCACTGGCACTGCACTGGTTCAAAAAGCTCATTTGCTTTGCTCAAGTCAAGTGCCACTGCCAGTGGCCACTGCAGTGCAGGCACAGCCGCACAGGCAGAGGCAGGCCGCAGGAAGCACAGGCACCACCACAACACAACACTTATGGTCCATGGACCATGGATGGTCGGATAATCATCATAGCCGTCAGTCTCACTCTTCTTGGTTCAAAAAAGCCACCCATGACCCGTGTGTATATAATATATTAATATTTTATATTGATTATTTGATTCTCAAATGACACATTTGCCATGGCAAGGATTAGGCCCTCTCCACGGTCCACCTCACTCACAGAGAGAAGAAGATGAGATGACGAAGAAAATGCTCAGAGTCCTGCTCCCGCCGCCCGTGTCACAACTCCTCTCAGTAAGGGCCCTAAGGGGTGGAGTCTGAGTGACACACAACACATTTAGAGGCAGAGACCTCGAGCGGGAAGACGGCAGCATGGCTCCTCCTGTGCGGTCTTAACTTGATGATCATGACAGTGATTCCGCGGGCCACGGCGCGAGCCAGGCTGTGGGATTGATTGAATTGAGTTGTGCTGCCTACTGCTACACGCTACCTACTACTAAATTGTGAGTCAGTATATTTTATTTCATTTTTATATATAAAAGCGGTATTGTTGAGCACTACTAGCCACTAGATCTCCTGGCTGTCACTTTGTCACATGTTGGGGAATCACAGCGGCTCGGCTCCAGAAGTGGCGGATGTCCCCGTCATCCTGCCAGGGCCGCCAAGAAGTTCATCACCTAATCTTAAATTATTAATATCTTATGAGGAGAGGACCTATGGGATTGAGAATTGAAATAATTAAATATATATGGCTTTTTGAACCAGTGCAGTCAGTGCCAGTGCCACAGTGCCACCCAGACGCTATCCACCAGTGCCACCACCATTAAGTGTGTTGGTCGGTCACTCGAGCACTGAAGGAGGTGGAAGCATCTGACAAGTGAAGTGACACTTTAGATTTGCACACTGGAATTAATTTATGGACTTTTCGTTATAGATAGGTTTACACACTTCAACTTGTTGCGCGCACCTGACCTAACTTATTTCATAACTTATTTTATTGTGATTTATTGTCATATTTTATATGAATTGAATTTACTGTTACATTGTGGGAATAATTATTTTCACTGCATTTAGGCTTTAGCACATTCATGTCACTTTATTTTTGATACTGTGTGGAGTGTGGGCAGGGCACTAGGGGCAAAGATGATATTATATCGATTGCACAGGCACTTTATTCGCACAGCCAAGTTGTGTTTGTTAGTAGTTTCTTGATGCACTTTAAGCGCTGTAGCACAATTTGTTTGTTTCATATTTTCTTTTTATTGGAAAGATTTGGTATAGCAGCTTTTATTATACACAGCCTTTATTTTCGTATGCGCTGATTTACAAATGACATTATACACATTTTTTTGAGCTTTATGCAACCTGCCATCTACTGTTCTGGCAGTGGTAATTTTTTTAAAAGTAACGAGTAACTATGCAGCACAAAAAAAAAATACTTGAGTAGAAGTATCGAAATCATCGAAAAAATGTAGTGAAGTAAAAGTAGAAGTAGGAGAAAAAAATTCTACTCTAGGAAAGTACAGATACCACATTTCGGTACTTAAGTACAGTACTTAAGTAGTTCTACTTCGTTACTATACATCTCTGATTATTGCCCTCATCACAGCTGGATGACTATGGATCCTGATGAGGAGCTTGGAGACCACTGGGTCTGGAGGCTATATAGGCTAACCTGCTGTCCCAACTGGATGTTAGTAGATCCACTACTTCAACTTCTGGGAAGCTCCTTCTTGCAGGAATAACTTCCATTCATGACCAAAGAGGTTACTGTCAGGTTGAGATTCATTGAACTGCTTGTTGGTCTAGGAACACACTCTTGATATCCAAGACTTTGTATCTTACAATGTCTGACAGGAAGTTCTGGGAAGCCAGAACACAAAGAGCGATGATATGAGACAGGTTCTATTGTTGGCAAGCCTGAATGGGAGATACCTTTGACATATGTTTAATAATATTATATTCCTTCTTGCCAGATAGGAGATTATCATTACCGTCTGTTTGGAGCATAACTGAGGCCTCATAGGCTGTGTTGCCCAAACGACTTCTAAGCTTGGGAATCACTGCACCCCTGATGTTAGCCACTTTATCCTCCATTGGCATATGTCATTGACCTTGAGCTAGGAGGTCACTGAGGTGAATACCAAGAAAGTAAATATATTGTGATGATTGGTATGCCAGGAAGCTGATGAAAGCTGAAAAGATTAACTATCTTTAGCCACCACCAATGGGACTTGTCTCATATGT
Source organism: Pelophylax lessonae (assembly GCF_965119305.1). Taxonomy (NCBI): domain Eukaryota; kingdom Metazoa; phylum Chordata; class Amphibia; order Anura; family Ranidae; genus Pelophylax; species Pelophylax lessonae. Next base: position 343,793,231 of record NC_138771.1, on the reverse strand, counting down.
GGGGTCTTCATCTCTGGAGTAGAGATGTCCCGAACTGTTCGCCGGCGGACAGTTCCCGGCGAACATCGCTTGTTCGCGTCCGCCGATGCGGGTGAACATATGCGATGTTCGGTCCGCCCCCTATACTTCATCATTGAGGCAAACTTTGACCCTGTACCTCACAGTCAGCAGACACATTCCAGCCAATCAGCATACCCTCCCTCCCATACCCTCTCACCTCCTATAAAAAAGCAAGGGCAGCATCCATCTTAGATCATTCTGAAGCAGTGTTAGTAGTGAGAGCAGGGAGAGTGCTGCTGCTGCTGTTAATAGGGACAGTTGTTAGTCTTGTTAGATTATAGTGTTCTCGGTCCACTCCTGCTGTAAGGACAGCATCCTGACAGCACCCCAAAAAGCCCTTTTTAGGACTGGTATTTGAGTATTTTTTTTATTGTATATATATTGTGCAGTTGCCTGCCCGCCGTGTGTGAGAGGTCACAGACCCACCACAGACTGTACTGTGTGCACACCACACTCATATCGGGTGAAACAGTACCTTGCAGTTTAAAAAATATTTTTTTTTTCCTCTGTCATAATTGCAGTGAGTGTCAGGTCCACAGAGTGTACTGTGCCCACTGCAGCGCCCACCACTGATATATAGGGTGGCACAGCAGCTTGCAAATTGAAAATAAAAAAACATTTTATAATTGCAGTTGCCTAGCCTGCCAGTGACTGTCAGGTCCATAGAGTGTACTGTGCCCACTGCAGTGCCCACCACTCATATATACGGTGGCACAGCAGCTTGCAAATTAAAAATATATATATTTTTTATAATTGCAGTTGCCTGGCCTGCCAGTGAGTGTCAGGTCCACAGAGTGTACTGTGCCCACTGCAGTGCCCACCACTCATATATACGGTGGCACAGCAGCTTGCAAATTAAAAATATATATATTTTTTTTATAATTGCAGTTGCCTGGCCTGCCAGTGAGTGTCAGGTCCACAGAGTGTACTGTGCCCACTGCAATGCCCACCACTCATATATACGGTGGCACAGCAGCTTGCAAATTAAAAAAAATATATTTTTTATAATTGCAGTTGCCTGGCCTGCCAGTGGGTGTCAGGTCCACAGAGTGTATTGTGCCCACTGCAGTGCCCACCACTCATATATACGGTGGCACAGCAGCTTGCAAATTAAAAATATATATATTTTTTTATAATTGCAGTTACCTGGCCTGCCAGTGAGTGTCAGGTCCACAGAGTGTACTGTGCCCACTGCAGTGCCCACCACTCATATATACGGTGGCACAGCAGCTTGCAAATTAAAAATATATATATTTTTTTATAATTGCAGTTGCCTGGCCTGCCAGTGAGTGTCAGGTCCACAGAGTGTACTGTGCCCACTGCCCAACACTCATATAGGGTGGCACATGTATATTCATATCTTATGATGCTGAACAGTACAGCATGGCTTCCATTTTGTTTTGAAGGTGAAAGAAAGTTCATATATGTACTTGTTAAACAAAATGTCTCTTACAAGCTTACAATACGGTCTTATAATTTCAGCAGACATTTCTATTTTCTTTTGTCATAAATAAGAGGCCATTAGACATCTCTATCAGATAAGGACAATTAGCGAGACACCACACTAGTCTAGCTTGTAATCTTATCTGTATAGAACAATAGACAATAGCTCAGTGTTCTTCATCAGACATTTAAAATATAAATGTTAAAGATACATTATTATGTGTGAGAAGATATTAGCCATAATTATGTCATTATATTATGTAAGGCATATACATATATATTTAGGAATGTTATATCACATTTTGGGTTTATATTCTTGCAGTAGTAATCTTACTTAGAATTCAATATTATTAAGTGTAAGAACATATGTATCTCGTCACTTATTACCTCATTTCAGAGAAGTTTGTATCTAAGTGTTCAGAGGTATCATAAATTCTTCCAAGCCTAGACTAAATGTCTGACAGTTATGTCAGAATCCCAATAATGAATGGATATTCACTAGCCAGAGGTCAAAGAGGTCATCAGATAAGGATATAGTGGTAATTATGTTAAATACAAAATTTAATGAACGGTACGACACTGCCCTCTATAGACGAAATACCAAATGCAATCTTGAGATAATTCTGATATTCCCATATAGAAATATTATATTGTCTTGAAATATAATTATTGAAATGGCATTACTTGCCAAGGTGAATGATGGAAATACAGATGGACATTTATGTATGTACTGGGAGTATGGACAAAGTTTTATGTTGTGTTATATGATTAATCTTAAATATAGAGAAATCATCCTTTAATTTTATTATACCAAGTATTGGGTTAATTATCAAAAGAGGTGTGTCTCTGACCTCACCAGTTTAGGTATAGAATATCCCAACCAATGGGAATAAGGTTTCATCCCTCTGGGTTTAACTTATGGTGATTTTTATAGCCCTTTGTTCTTACCATATAAAAGAACAGCCCAGATATGAGAGAGGCCATTACATTACACTACTGACAACACACCTTACACTTACATCACACACGCTACTACGTCCATCTATAGACTCATCCAGACATACTCCATCTTGATCCATCATTCATCTGAAACTTTGAGGGACGCCAAACGAAACTCCTCCCTCACTGGCATCCATCTTAAGACTCTGGTAACGACCATTTGAAGCTAGCGGCCATCTTAAGTGTGGTAAATATGCCTTGCTATGTTATTTGAGTTTATTCAATATTGTTTGTTTCCTTCCTTATATGTTTTATATTGCATATTTAAGGGTAATGAGATTACAATCCCAGCCGAATAAACCATAGTAGATTTTTCTCTAAATAGCTGATTTTTGTTTTTATACATTTTTATTAATATCAGATTTAGTGCATTATTTGCAATTTTAAGTCTTCCGTTTTGCATGGCTTATTCTCACTCATCTGCAGTGAAGTGACTTTCGGCTATGCGATTCGCAGACAATTGGGGTCTGTTTATATAGAACATTTATTTATGGTTTATGCTTTACCTGGAGAAAGGGTAATCTTGCTTTCACTTTGTTTCAGTTTCACTTTCATTATTGAGCTAAACATCACATTGCATTGATTGTTTGAAGTTAGTATTTTATGTAAGAGTTATTTTTGTTGTGTCACTTCTTGTTTGATCATATATTGTGATTACATGTCTTGTGAATAAATATTTTTATATATATTCCATACTGTAGACTGTACTAAGATAATGAAGTACGAGCGCGAGATATTATTATTAAATATTCTTACATATAATGGAGGCACTGCTGAGATAATTATTGATTTCTTACATATGCCAATCATAAATATTGATCATGTGACATAATCAATAACTTTGAAAAAAAAAATGTTTTTTAAATTTTTATTATTAATTGTGAATGTTGATAGAAATGCCTTAAAAATGTCTACAGCAGGTAATGTTCACGCTACCAACTCTGGCAAGGTGTAAGTCCCTGGTGGTAATGCCACAACCCCAGTAGATTCGACACAGATCATAAATGTGTGGAAACACCTCTCTTAGTCTGAAATGGTGGAATATGTAAATGCTGGTTAGAGTCATATATCAAAATCCTCAGAAGTCGGGCCAATAATGGGCATCTGACATGGGTAGAGGAAAACCTGTATGTATGAACTCACCAATAGCTTATCTAACACCAAAAGACGTCAGGAAGTGTAATCACATACTTTTAGAGTCATGGCCAATCTTACTGTATCTTTGTGAGGAACTGCACCAGAAGGCTCAGCAAAAAGGAGTTTAGTAAAGTTTCAATCTCAAATCCAAATAAATGAGAAAATGAGATTAGGAACCTCCTTGAGCAGGTGAAAGTAACCTCTATTGGGACATATCAGGTAAGAGAATGTAGCGTGAAACTGTAAAAATGAAGTAGAACTGTGGCAGAAGTCTTATCAAGAAAGCTGTAATGAAAGTAACCATGTGAAAGATAAATGTAAATGATTAATGCAATAATTAGGAAGTTTTAAGCAAGGAAAAAATGTTTTCTAGCAAAAGTTGCCGAGTAATCAGCAGTGGAAAATTTTGAAAAAAAAAAATGTAACAGTTCAATTCATGACAGGAACTCATAAGTAAATAAATAGCAGAGTTCCATAAGGTCACGGTGTCCATGCATAAGGGTAATGCTTAATTAGTCTGCATTAAATATGATGTAATTATTCATAGACCCAGATATGATTCCCAGTCTGATGGTCATGACCCAGACAGGGGGGGAGTCAGGCAGAGAGTCCATGTCCTACCCCAGCCATTTCCTAAATAGGAGGGCAGAAATTGGGCAGCCATGCATAAATAGGTATGAGTCATATCAGGTCACTGCAAAAAGACGAGCACCCCTAAAAAGACACCATGCACCTCCAGTTTTTTAAAAAAAAGTTTTTAAAAGAGTACTGTCCTGATGTTTGTCATGAAAAGGGTCTTTAAACATTATTGATCATCTTAAGGCCTATGAAAACACCCTTTCCGTGTTGTGCCTGCAGGATGTCATTTAAAATGCAGCCCATAAAAAACCTTACTGCTGCTAGAGCTGTTATCTACAATCTAAAATGTACACAGCACCAAGGCCATTAAATTTTTTTTTTTGCTGTACTCAAAAGTGCCTAACACCCTTCAATGGAAGGAGCCTGAGTACAACCACCTAGAATTTAAATCCCTGTGCTTTGAGGCGTTGCCCATGCACATAACAATAGGTTTGGCAAAGGAGCAAGATATGCCACCTAGGCCCCAAGGGGAACACCGGATACCTTGAGGACACCGGACATCCCACCAATCAACAAAGGGGGGGGGACACCCACAAATAAATAGGGATTTGCCCCATTCTAGGGCTCCCCAAAATCCTCGGGAAGTTCAAGTGACATTAAGGCCCAGACCTCTACGCCAGAACCGAATAAATGGTTCTGATGGGGATCTGTCCCATATGTCTGAACCCGAGAGACATAGGCACCGCAGGAGGCGGAGCCAATAATTCAATTCTGAAAAGGTTTTCAGCTGAGTAGAAGCCAAGTTGGATCAGCTGATTACTTGCTTCACTCAGGGCGCTACAGCCCAGAATTAAAATAAATCCATCTTTAGGAATGAATCCTATGGCCAGCCAAAGGCCACAAAATCCTTAAATGCCCAAATGGCAGGAATCAGAAGGGATACACTGAATAGAGGTATAGGATACAGAGGTTCTAACACCATTTTATTCCAGGTAACGGCATTGAGGATCCTGAAATCCCTATCAGGGAATCTTGGTTGTTAGATACTAACTACCCTCCTATTTTTCAGTGGTCACTTCATCCCTCTGACTCAAACAGGTCGCTTAAAGTGGGCACATTTTGAAAAATCGCCAATGACTGTGATATCAAGGAGGATCAAACCCTAATGACGTAATACAGTCAAGAGGTTAAAGGTTGTATACGGTAACCAAGAAGGAATCCTCAATGCCAGGTAGTTTTATTGCCTCCAATAAATTGCATTGATGCCCCATAGGGGGAGATATATTTATTTTTCCTCCCAAGTAGTAGGTAAATTTAAACAAAATATTGTATCACTGTACAATTGTTCAATGCATAGTATCCATGGCGATAAATTCATCCCCATGTTAATAAGCCCCAGAAGTCAGTCGCCCTAGGAAAGGTCGCATATAATAGTCTCACCTTCCATTGAGGTCAGATAAAAGGCTGATCACACGGTGAACTGAAGGAGAACTCTGAGAAAGCTTAGGGTACCAACATTGCATTGGAATTTCAATTGATAAGAATGTATATTCATACTGTATGTTTCATCCAATAGGAAGAGATTAACCTTCCACGCCAGGTCGTTGATTGGTACAGACAATGATGTTTGCCAAAGACACAGCGATCGGATGGGTCATCTCTCCTTAGAGCCCAGCTCAGGACCGAACCCCTCATTGAATCGGATCCCTCTTCAGGAATCAAGCTGCGAGACGCCCCAGATTCTTGTTGACGGAGAGGAAGATTTGTTTCAACAGATCTTTGTGCATTTGATCCGAGGAAATCCATTGAGAGGAATCACACTACCTCCTGTTTTCAGTTGAAGGAGATGTGAGAATGGTGCATTGCACATGTGAGCCAAACTCAGTCTAGGTGTATGACACTCTAGGCTATGCTGAAACCATTCATTATCCAACCAACATCCAAGGTTGAACGTTCAAAGAGATTTCTCGGATTCCTGATTGCCAACATTGTTTTACTGCGCTTTGAATGGTAGTTGCTAATGCCATTGCAGCAGTTAATTTCTGTCTCCATTAAAACTTTGCAAACTGGAGATGCAGATTTCAAGGAACATTTGAGTTTCTTTAACAGGAGATCAGAATTCAAAGAGACTAATAAGGAACAGTTTGTGACATAGCGAACACTAGCAAAGTCGCTACGAACTGACATTTTGATCTGATTTTTTTTCTCAATTTTTTTTTTATTACCGCTTTACTTAAAAGTTATGAACAATTCCCAATATGAACTATGCTCTTAAAAAAAAGGACAAGACATTTTTTTCTTTTGCTACTCCTTATAAAGCTTTCTTCCCAGATACGGCGAGGCTGCTCACCTGCCTACTGGGAAGAAAGGGGGGGGGGCATATGTCGGGATTATTGGGGATTAAATAATAGGTAATTAACTAATAGAATAAAAATGATTTTAAAAGCCATGTATATTCATATCTTATGATGCTGAACAGTACAGTATGGCTTACATTTTGTTTTGAAGGTGAAAGAAAGTTCATATGTGTACTTGTTAAACAAAATGTCTCTTACAAGCTTACAATAGGGTCTTATAATTTCAGCAGACATTTCTATTTTCTTTTGTCATAAATAAGAGGCCTTTAGAGATCTCTATCAGATAAGGACAATTAGCGAGACACCATACTAGTCTAGCTTGTAATCTTATCTGTATATAACAATAGACAATGGCTCAGTGTTCTTCATTAGACATTTAAAATATAAATGTTAAAGATACATTATTATATGTGAAAAGATATTAGCCATAATTATGTCATTATATTATGTAAGGCATATACATATATATTTAGGAATGTTATATCACATTTTGGGTTTATATTCTTGCAGTAGTAATCTTACTTAGAATACATTATTATTAGATGTAAGAACATATGTACAGGCATACCCCGCTTTAAGTACACTCACTTTAAGTACACTCGCGAGTAAGGACACAGCTTGTTCAGCTTGGCATGACACTACTCCCGGTTTTTAACATTGGCGTCTATAGGAAATCTTGGTCAGCTTGACATGGCACTGCTCCCAAACCATAAGTGACAGGGATACCAAACTTAGGGAGCACCGAGTGGGGACCCAGGACTACAACATATCCTGCGCTACCCTGGGTGTGTAGGATGAACAGCTCTATACCACAAATTGATAAACAATATATATATAGCAATACATATGTGAAAATAAGTGAGTGTGGATCACTCCAATATCTCAAATAAAAGAATATAAAAATATAAAAATGGCACTGTATGCTAGTGTATACAGTGCAAAAATAAACAATATAAAATGATACAGTAAATATATTATATATATATAACACTGGTGATGATGGTGACAGTCCATAAAATAGCGTGACTAAAGTGCAAAAAAGTGCTGCATTGAAAGTCTCTTTAGTGCAATAACATTCAGTGGTGACTCCTGTGACCTCCTGCTTCACCCTTCAGTGCTCAAAGGTAAGGTAGCCCACTTACCAGATGTAGTTGATTCTTATGGCGTACGCCAAAAAGAATCAAAAATCGCTTGTGTGTTACTCCTGGTATCAGATGACCCGATTCCGTATTGAGCCCATAGGCACTCGGGATAAACAAGAAGAGAAAAAGCTCCTCATAGTGTGAAAAAGTAACGTCCTTTATTTTCACTCGAACATGGTAAACACACTCTTCATTATAAAAAACATCCAGTATAAAAGTCCATAAAACACTGTGGTAAACTCCAAACGTGATATTATAAAAAACTTGTGCAAACTCGCAAGTAAACAGTGAGGGATCACAGCAAAAAAGGGGGGTACCCACTGAGGGGTCCCCTGGTAGATGTGTTGCCGCTACTGAGCTCCTGTGGTGCCTCGCGGCACGATACAACAGGACGCTGGTAAACTCCGCTGTTGGCGCCTTACCCGGAAATGGTGTAGTCGGCGTGCGGTCCAGCAGTAGCTCAGAGCAAGGAAGCGTGCGTACCAGCTTGACGCGTTTCGTCAGAGATATGACGTCTTCGGAAGTTCACTTCTCTGACGAAACGCGTCAAGCTGGTACGCACGCTGCCTTGCTCTGAGCTACTGCTGGACCGCACGCCGACTACACCATTTCCGGGTAAGGCGCCAACAGCGGAGTTTACCAGCGTCCTGTTGTATCGTGCCGTGAGGCACCACAGGAGCTCAGTAGCGGCAACACATCTACCAGGGGACCCCTCAGTGGGTACCCCCCTTTTTTGCTGTGATCCCTCACTGTTTACTTGCGAGTTTGCACAAGTTTTTTATAATATCACGTTTGGAGTTTACCACAGTGTTTTATGGACTTTTATACTGGATGTTTTTTATAATGAAGAGTGTGTTTACCATGTTCGAGTGAAAATAAAGGACGTTACTTTTTCACACTAAGAGGAGCTTTTTCTCTTCTTGTTTATCCCGAGTGCCTATGGGCTCAATACGGAATCGGGTCATCTGATACCAGGAGTAACACACAAGCGATTTTTGATTCTTTTTGGCGTACGCCATAAGAATCAACTACATCTGGTAAGTGGGCTACCTTACCTTTGAGCACTGAAGGGTGAAGCAGGAGGTCACAGGAGTCACCACTGAATGTTATTGCACTAAAGAGACTTTCAATGCAGCACTTTTTTGCACTTTAGTCACGCTATTTTATGGACTGTCACCATCATCACCAGTGTTATATATTTACTGTATCATTTTATATTGTTTATTTTTGCACTGTATACACTAGCATACAGTGCCATTTTTATATTTTTATATTCTTTTATTTGAGATATTGGAGTGATCCACACTCACTTATTTTCACATATGTATTGCTATATATATATTGTTTATCAATTTGTGGTATAGAGCTGTTCATCCTACACACCCAGGGTAGCGCAGTATTTTTCTTCTTCACATTTTTCCCAGATCACTAACATTAGTGCACTTGATACTTTGCAGCTTCCCACAGATACCGAATTATTATATATTTTTTCAGCACCTAGGCGCGATTATACACAAAATTCTTTTTTTACAACATATCCTGTTTGTGGCTGGCCAGCTTGCATAGGTAATCTACTATGTCATAGTCCTGGATCCCCCTTAACATGCTCCCCAAGCTTGGTGTCCTTGTCACATGGTTTGGGAGCAATGCCATGTTAAGCTGACCAAGATTTCCTATGGAGCTAGTGTATTTACATGCATTGAGAAATGAAGAAAGGTATTGCTTCACTTTAAGTACATTTTCGTTTTACATACACGCTCTGGTCCCATTGTGTACTTAAAAATGGGGTATGCCTGTATCTCGTCACTAATTACCTCATTTGAGAGAAGTTTGTGTCTAAGTGTTCAGAGGTATCATAAATTCTTCCAAACCTAGACTAAATGTCTGACAGTAAAGTCAGAATCCCAATAATGAATGGATATTCACTAGCCAGAGGTCAAAGAGGTCATCAGATAAGGATATAGTGGTAATTATGTTAAATACAAAATTGAATGAACGGTACGACACTGCCCTCTATAGACGAAATACCAAATGCAATCTTGAGATAATTCTGATATTCCCATATAGAAATATTATTTTGTATTAAAATATAATTATTGAAATGGCATTACTTGCCAAGGTGAATGATGGAGATACAGATGGACATTTATGTATGTACTGGGAGTATGGACAAAGTTTTATGTTGTGTTATATGATTAATCTTAAATATAGAGAAATCATCCTTTAATTTTATTATACCAAGTATTGGGTTAATTATCAAAAGAGGTGTGTCTCTGACCTCACCAGTTTAGGTATAGAATATCCCAACCAATGGGAATAATGTTTCATCCCTCTGGGTTTAACTTATGGTGATTTTTATAGCCCTTTGTTCTTACCATATAAAAGAACAGCCCAGATATGAGAGAGGACATTACATTACATTACTGACAACACACCTTACACTTACATCACACACGCTACTACGTCCATCTATAGACTCATCCAGACATACTCTATCTTGATCCATCATTCATCTGTATGTTATTTGAATTTATTCAATATTGTTTGTTTCCTTCCTTATATATTTTATATTGCATATTTAAGGGTAATGAGATTACAATCCCAGCCGTATAAACCATAGTAGATTTTTCTCTAAATAGCTGATTTTTGTTTTTATACATTTTTATTAATATCAGATTTAGTGCATTATTTGCAATTTTAAGTCTTCCGTTTTGCATGGCTTATTCTCACTCATCTGCAGTGAAGTGCCAGTTGCTATACGATTTGCAGACAATTGGGGTCTGTTTATATAGAACATTTATTTATGGTTTATGCTTTACCTGGAGAAAGGGTAATCTTGCTTTCACTTTCGTTTTACTTTCACTTTGTTTCAGTTTCACTTTCATTATTGAGCTAAACATCACATTGCATTGATTGTTTGAAGTTAGTATTTTATGTAAGAGTTATTTTTGTTGTGTCACTTCTTGTTTGATCATATATTGTGATTACATGTCTTGTGAATAAATATTTTTATATATATTCCATACTGTAGACTGTACTAAGATTGGTATATGCTTTTAAAAAGAAACACTAGCACCACAGCCGCTTCACTTGATCTGTCAGAGGAGTTATTTACACATCAGTTGGAAGAAATAAGTGTTGCGCCACCATTAGTGTCAGAGGATGTAGATAACGGGGATATGTCTCAGTCAGGCAGCATTATACACATGGAAGTACATTGTGATGATGATGATGATGTTGTACCTGATGCTGCTGCCTTTGCTGAGTTGTCAAGTGAAGCGGCTGATGATGACGATGTGTCCGTGGATGTCACCTGGGTGCCTGCTCGAAGAGTTCAGATGGGGAGACAGAGAGGAGGAGGAGACGAGTTGGAAGCAGGGGGAGGTCATTGCAAGGAGCTAGTGGCACAGTCAGACAGCATGTATCGGCACCTGGGGTCAGCCAGACAGCACGCCAATCAACGCAAACTGTTGCCACCACCAGAATGCCGTCATTGAAAAGCTCAGCAGTGTGGCATTTTTTTTGTGTGTCTGCCTCTGATAGCAGCGATGCCATTTGCAACCTGTGCCAAAAGAAACTGAGTCGTGGGAAGTCCAACACCCACCTAGGTACAACCGCTTTGCGAAGGCACATGATCTCACATCACAAATGCCTATGGGATCAACACATGATGAGTACAAGCAGCACACAAACTCAAAGCCAAAATCCTCCTCCTGGTCCAGCATCTTCAGCCACGTCAATCACTGCTGTCCTCCTTGCCCCCTATCAACAACCCGCCACTCCGTCTCTCACCTTCAGCAGTTCCTGCTCATCTGCCCACAGTCAGGTGTCTGTCAAGGAAATGTTTGAGTGTAAGAAGCCAATGTCACAGAGTCACCCCCTTGCCCGGCGTCTGACAGCTGGCTTGTCGGAAATCTTAGCCCGCCAGCTTTTACCATACAAGCTGGTGGAGCCTGAGGCCTTCAAAAAATTTGTCGCTATTGGGACACCGCAGTGGAAGGTACCCGGCCGAAATTTTTTTTCACAAAAGGCAATCCCCAACCTGTACTCTATTGTGGAAAAGGAAGTTATGTCATGTCTGGCACACAGTGTTGGGGCAAGGGTCCATCTGACCACTGATAGCTGGTCTGCAAAGCACGGTCAGGGCAGGTATATCACTTACACTGCGCATTGGGTAAACCTGCTGGCGGCTGCCAAGCATGGAATGCGTGGCTCTGCAGAGGAGTTGGTGACACCGCCACGACTTGCAGGCAGGCCTGCTGCCATCTCCTCTACTCCTCCTACTCCATCCTCTTTGCTAACCTCCTCGGCTGAGTCCTCTTCTGCTGTTGCGTCTTGCTCCACACCAACTGCACCCCCCCAGCTCCCCAGGGGCTATTCCACATGCCGGATACGACAGTGTCACGCTGTCTTGGGGTTGACTTGCCTGAAAGCAGAGAGTCACTCCGGGACCAGCACTACTGTCCGCCCTGAACGCACAGGTGGATCAGTGGCTGACCCCGCACCAACTGGAGATCGGCAACCAAGTGTTGTCCACTGAAATCTGCCCCTCCATAGAGAATCGGCAAAGTGGTGTGTGACAACGGAAGCAATTTGTTGGCGGCATTGAATTTGGGCAAGTTGACACATGTGCCGTGCATGGCACATGTGTTGAATCTGATTGTACAACGCTTTGTGCATAAGTACCCAGGCTTACAGGACGTCCTCAAGCAGGCCAGGAAGGTGTGTGGCCATTTCAGGCGTTCCTACACGGTCATGGCGCACTTTTCAGATATTCAGCGACGAAACAACATGCCAGTGAGGCGCTTGATTTGCGACAGTCCGACACGTTGGAATACAACACTCCAAATGTTCGACCGCCTGCTCCAACAAGAAAAAGCCGTCAACGAGTATTTGTATGACCGGGGTGCTAGGACAGCCTCTGTGGAGCTGGGTATTTTTTTGCCACGTTACTGGACACTCATGCGCAATGCCTGTAGGCTCATGCGTCCTTTTGAGGAGGGGACAAACCTAGTCAGTCGCAACGAAGGCACCATCAGCGACATCATCCCATATGTTTTCTTCCTGGAGCGTGCCCTGCGAAGAGTGCTGGATCAGGCCGTAGATGAGCGTGAAGAGGAAGAGGAAGAGTTGAGGTCACCATCACCACCAGAAACAGCCTTATCATCGCTTGCTGGACCTGCGGCAACGCTGGAAGAGAAGTCTGAGGAAGAGGATTCAGAGGAGGAATGTGGCTTTGAGGAGGAGGAACACCAACAACAGCAGGCATCCCAGGGTGCTCGTTGTCACCTATCTGGTACCCGTGGTGTTGTACGTGGCTGGGGGGAAGAACACACCTTCAATGACATCAGTGAGGATGAGGAATTGGACATGATTAGCTCGGCATCCAACCTTGTGCAAATGGGGTCTTTCATGCTGTCATGCCTGTTGAGGGACCCTCGTATAAAAAGGCTGAAGGAGAACGACCTGTACTGGGTGGCCACGCTACTAGACCCCCAGTATAAGCAGAAAGTGTCTGATATGTTACCTAATTACCGGCAGTCGCAAAGGATGCAGCAACAAGTTAAAAAGTATGCTTTACACAGCGTATAAGGGTGATGTCACAGCACAACCGGAATCTAACAGGGGAAGAGGTGAAAGTAATCCTCCTCCTACCACAACCACGCCGGCAAGGACAGGACACTTTACAGACGTGTTGTTGATGGAGGACATGCAGAGCTTTTTAAGTCCTATGCATCGCCACAGCCCTTTGGGATCCACCCTCAGAGAACGACTCGACCGGTAGCAGACTACCTTGCCTTAACTGCAGATATCGACACTCTGAGGAGCGATGAACCCCTTGACTACTGGGTGTGCAGGCTTGACCTGTGGCCTGAGCTATCCCAATTTGCGATAGAACTTCTGGCCTGCCCCGCTTCAAGTGTCCTGTCAGAAAGGACCTTCAGCGCAGCAGGAGGTATTGTCACTGAGAAGAGAAGTCGTCTAGGTCAAAAAAGTCTAGATTACCTCACCTTTATTAAGATGAATGAGGCATGGATCCCGAAGGGACTGACAGTGGGGGATGCATTTGACTAAAAAAGGCCTGATGAGATGCCTTGGGCTAAAAATGGTCCACACGCTGCTGTATTTAATCTCTGCATGCCGGATGACTTACGTGACTTCTCCGCCACCAACTAGGGTTCAAGCCGCAATGTTTTAGTGAACTTTCTGCCTGCAAAACCTCAATTTTTCCGGTCGCTGCTACAGCAGCGGCTGCAACAATACCTACTTTTTCAGGCATGCCTAATTTTTCTGGCCTCTGGTGCTACACTGTGGCTGCAAAAAACAAAACACAAAAAAAAAGGCACATACATGTGTCAATTCCCCTTCGTGATCGTTACCTTATTGTGGTGAAGGGGCTTGCGTATCACAATGAAGCGATCACCTCTAGGAGTGTGTTGGCAATGTTGGCACACCCCAGATGATAAGGTCGTTGCTTCATTGTGAACAGACCAAAAGCGATCCGCTGGATAATTTTTCATAGAAAAAACATTAATTTTCTTTATGATCATCTTGGGTGATCATTAAAGCCTACTAGGCCAACAATGGGCCCACACTGCAGAATCATTGTTTTCTGGGTTACTTAATTGTCACTGAACTACCACAGCACGACCATAGGCTTTGAAAAACCACCATCGCCTGCAATCTCCCAAACGTGCGCATAAGCACAGTCATCACTACAGCAAGATTGACGCATAGAGGAATAAAATTTATGTCATGAGTGTGTCAACTATTGACAACTCTTTGCGGTTGTCTAAAATCTATTCGATACATGTCCCCTGATAGGGGACGTAACAGGGATTAAACTGATAAGAATAGTACCACTTAACACACCACTCATATAGGATGGCACAGTACATTGCACGGCGCACACGCAGTGCCCAAAATTGAAAGTAAGAGGACAGACCAACCATCTTTTTCCATCTCCCGGTTCCTAAAATCTATTCCGTACACCGGCCCCTGATAGGGGACGTAACGTAACAGGGATTAAACTAAGAACAGATTTTTTTAATTAAAAAAAAAAAAAAAAGAGGACAGCCTCTGCGGAGCTGGGTATTTTTTGGCCGTGTTACTGAATGCTCATGCACAATGGCTGTAGGCTCATGCGTCCTTTTGCGGAGGTGACAAACCTGGTCAGTCAAACCCAAGGCAACATCATCGACCTCATCCCATATGCGTTTTTTCTGGAGCATGCCCTGCGAAGAGTGCTTGATCAGGCCGTAAATGAGCATGAAGAGGAAGAGTTGTGATCCCCATCACCCCCAGAAGCAGCCTTGTCGTTGTCGATTGCTGGACCTGTGGCAACGCAGAGAGAGGAGTCTGAAGAAGAGAAGTCAGAGGAGGAAGGGGGCTTTGAGGAGGTGGAAGACCAACCACAGCAGGCGTCCCAGGGGGCTTGTTGTCACCTTTCGGGGACCCTTGGTGTTGTACGTGGCTGGGTGGAGGAAGAGACCTTCAATGACGTCAGAGAGGACAAGGAACGGGACATGGCTAGCTTGGTATCCAACCTTGTGCAAATGGGAAGTTTGCAGTTGTGCAAATGGACTGACTGACTGTTAAATGGGGAGTTTGGTCTGTCAGAGTTTGGTCTGTCACTGTGAAGCGGCGTAACCCTTACACTACCTGATCGATACAACATCATACCTGATCGTATACACACACTGGATGTTTTAAAGCACGTTATTCCAAACAATTTAGGAATGTTAGGTGATTTATGCCCTTTATGGATTAAAACCCGACTCTGCGTCAACTACGTAATTTTCTATGGGAGTTTTGCCATGGATCCCCCTCCGGCATGCCACAGTCCAGGTGTTAGTCCCCTTGAAACAACTTTTCCATCACTATTGTGGCCAGAAAGAGTCCCTGTGGGTTTTAAAATTTGCCTGCCTATTAAAGTCTATGGCGGTTCGTCCGGTTCGCCCGTTCGCGAACATCCGCGGATGTTCGCGTTCGCCGTTCGCGAACAGCAAATTTTAGGTTTGCGACATCACTACTCTGGAGAGGGAAATTAATCTTCCATTACCTTAGAAGGTCAGAGTATAATGTTCTCAATCTTCTAGTGAGTCCAACCGACTGCATGGATTACTACAGACTACTTCTCAATCATTTGAGACTATGGATTATGAACAGATGGGATAGAGCTATGACTTTCCCCAAGTGAGAACCTAATACGGTCACCTTCTGTGAGGTCAACTCTACAGTATTCTCCTTAGTGTCCAAAATGTCATCATTATAATTAGATGAGTTAGCCTTCCCCTGCTGATGATCCGTCCAAATTTCATCTGAGTCTGAATCAGAATTTGCCAGGACCTGGAGGATGTTGAGCCACCAGCAGACTGATGTCCAGCTATGGAACATGCTGCCCTTGCTTCCGCAAGATGGCCACTACTGGAAGCAATGTTCTGGAAAAATGTCTTGAGTATGTGGAAAGGCCAAAGGTTATTGAATGGACCTGAAGTAAAACTCTCAGAAGTATGGGTGTCCCGAAAAGTATATGTACACATCAGCTAGATCTAGAGAAAACTACAGATCCTTTATCCTTTAACTCCATATGAAGTTTTGGATTTTGATTCTTCATTCCATTTCCTGCCTAAATCTGTTTTTTGACTAAGAACACTGGATCAATGGCTCACTGCTGGAACAAGATTTGTTAACATTTGCTTAAAGCTTTAAAGAGCCTTAGTGGGAATCGGAGGAATTGGAGGAGTGGAAAGAAAATTCCAATGACTTCCTTACTGCACAAGTCCCACCGATCCTGAGCCTCCTCTGCCATAATTTGCGATAATTCCTGCAATAACACCTAGTGGGCAAATTTGAGTAAAAAGGAACGTGGCTGCTCCTGGCGAGGAGCAGGCTTGGATCTAGGCAACCAAAGAAAGACGATTATGGATCTTTCAATCCCTTCTATAGCTCACCATCTCTTTGTTCTGGGTATATGTGACTAGCTTAAGGGATTAGTCCCAAATCTAGACATCACTGATTCCATCTTGAATAGCAATCAATTCACTATAGAAAGGAGGCATAGGCAGTCAGTGGGTAAGCCACAGGGTTTGACTAACCACACAGAATACTAGAGGAACAGCATACGGCATTGCTGATCACTTTAATTTCACTCAGGGACAGGGATCACACACCACAAATACTTTTTACTGGTACAGTTTACAAAGAATATTCCTCTATTTTGTGGGACTATTAGGGCAGATTTTCTTACTAAGGCAAAAGGATACTCTTGTATTCATAAAAATGTTTACATTGTATTAGGGTTACATGTTCTAAAAAATCCCACTGGGATATACATCATAAAAACCATACAGTGCCTTACGAAAGTATTCGGCCCCCTCGAACTTTGCGACCTTTTGCCACATTTCAGGCTTCAAACAAAGATATAAAACTGTAATTTGTGAAGAATCAACAACAAGTGGGACACAATCATGAAATGGAACGAAATTTATTGGATATTTCAAACTTTTTTAACAAATAAAAAACTGAAAAATTGGGCGTGCAAAATTATTCAGCCCCTTTACTTTCAGCGCAGCAAACTCTCTCCAGAAGTTCAGTGAGGATCTCTGAATGATCCAATGTTGACCTAAATGACTAATGATGATAAATAGAATCCACCAAGGGGGCCGAATACCTCCGCAAGGCACTGTATGTATATAAGCCATTGTAGTGTATACTGTATATCAGCCATTGCAGTGTAGTGTAGAGCTGATTCCTATGTTACACAGTGTATTGCGGTCTGTTTAGTGCTGTGCTGTGATTGTAGTGGGGCCACTGAAGTGTATTGTATACAACACATCTGTGTCACACCACTGGTCACCCCATCTTTTTTTTCAGTGATATATATATATTTTTTTTCTTTTCAATTCATTTTTTTTTTATAACAGCATCGCGAGTGGCCAGCGGACATCGGACCCACCGGTCACACGCACGGGGATGCAGGGGAACGAGTGGGGGAGGGAGCGCACCTCCGGAGGCGCGCACTCGCCCCCTACAGGCTCCTGGGCTAGCGACGTAGTACTACGTCACTTTGCCCAGGAGGGGCTGACCGCCGCAGTAAATGTACTTGCGGCTGTCGGCAAGTGGTTAAGCAGCCTTTATATAGTGTGGGGCGTGGACTTAGCCCCTGTGCCATGATTGGCTAAAGGCACACTGCGTTTGGCCAATCACAGACACTGTGCTATGATTGGCCAAAGCATACAGGTCAAGGTAAATGCTTTGGCCAATCACAAGCATTGTATTATGGCGGGCGAATTTCCCTCAAACGGCCCTGTTTGTTCGTTGTTCTACGAACACCCGATGTTCGAGTCGAACTTACGTTCGACTCAGACTCGAAGCTCATCCCTAATAGCTAACATCAAATAAGGTTCAACCAAACATAGTGTATCCAAACATTATCTCACACACCATAATATAGATCCAAGTGGTACAGAATTTATCATTATTGATAAATACGTTCCTCCTTGTAGGGGAGGGGTTTTTGATTCATGAATTACGTTTCTACTCTCCGTTCGTTATAAACATAGATTTGGACATTAATGCTTTTATCAACAAAGCTTAATTTCTATTACTATGAATGCTCCATGGCTTCATGTGTACATTTTTGCATGCATTTAAATTCATTTTTTTTTTGTCATTTTATCTTTATGGTCTTGAATTGACTAATTGCCTGAGCTTTCGTTATTCTCTTTAATAGACCCTCTTTTTTGTAGGGGTATCTAATTTTTAATATATTTTTTAGGAATATTCGTTATATGTATTTACTTTTTAGGTATAATCTCCCTTGTCCTTCATTTAATTTTATCTTGGTCGGTTATGTTTTTTTGTCAAGTGAAATTTGGGCAATTCTTTTCCCTTATGACCATAAACGTGGAAGGAGAAGTTATGTGAGCATTCTAAATGTTACATATAGGCTTGAGGCACAGCTTTTCCTGTCTCAGATTGAGGCTTAATCAGCTGGTCCACGCTGCTCTTCCCGTTCCATATCGAGGCTTGACTATTTTTCTGGTCTATCCGGATGTTGGGTGGCTCTGTAGTTGCTTGCCATGCACGCCTCATTCTGAAAGCGAGGCGTAGCACTCATAGGTTGATGACAATATGTGAGATGCTGGGTAAGCGGGCCTCGTTTTGAAAATGAGGCTTGACACTCACGCATCACCGCCATTTTGACTGACGGACACACAGGGGATCTGCTTCATTGCAATGCTTATTATGCTACAGGTAATTAGCTCATATTGGGGGTCACAATTTTATATAAAAACACAATGACATGAATGGTCTCACACCCCAGATGATGTCTTAGGAGACAAAACGCGTCGGGTCGAGCTCCATTTTGTGCCATTGTGTAATTTATTGTATGGTTTTACACTATGTGGAGGGCTTTTGTTTTCCTATCTTCGGTTATCCACACATTGAGCCTGGTTGGAGAAGATTTTACTCATATTTCATTGTGAATCCATGGAACCCTCACTGAATCGTTTCCACTGAGGGTGGATGTGGAGTATTCCAGTATATATACACCACTGCTACTGTTGACCCATTTGGTGTATGATAAATGGTCCATTTGCTCCGGTAAGCCTTCTTTATGTTGATGGTGGATTGGCTCACTTACAATTCTACACTATACCCACTTGGATCACACATTTGAAGATATATGTCCTTCACGGTTTAGACACAGATCTGGACTTTTTTATTATATGGGCTTTTCTTTTTTCTCTTTTTTTCACAAAAATAATTAGTGTCACGGTACATTTTCAAATACTATCACACATGTTTTGGCATTTACAAACCCAATTCCAAAAAAGTTGGGACACTGTACAAATTGTGAATTAAACAGAATGCAAAGATGTGGAAGTTTCAAATTGCAACATTTTATTCAGAATACAACATAGATGACACGTCAAATGTTTAAACTGAGAAAATGTATAATTTTAAGGGAAAAATAAGTTGATTTTAAATTTCATGGCATCAACACATCTCAAAGAAGTTAGGACAAGGCCATGTTTACCACTGTGTGGCATCCCCTTTTCTTTTTAGAACAGTCTGCAAATGTCTGGGGACTGAGGAGACAAGTTGCTCTAGTTTAGGAATAGGAATGTTGCCCCATTCTTGTCTAATACAGGCTTCTAGTTGCTCAACTGTTTTAGGTCTTCTTTGTCGCATTTTCCTCTTTATGATGCGCCAAATGTTTTCTATGGGTGAAAGATCTGGACTGCAGGCTGGCCATTTCAGTACTTGGATCCTTCTTCTACGCAGCCATAATGTTGTAATTGATGCAGTATGTGGTCTGGCATTGTCATGTTGGAAAATGCAAGGTCTTCCCTGAAAGAGACAACGTCTGGATGGGAGCATATGTTGTTCTAGAACTTGGATATACCTTTCAGCATTGATGGTGCCTTTCCAGATGTGTAAGCTGCCCATGCCACACGCACTCATGCAACCCCATACCATCAGAGATGCAGGCTTCTGAACTGAGCGCTGATAACAACTTGGGTTGTCCTTGTCCTCTTTAGTCCTGATGACATGGTGTCCCAGTTTTCCAAAAAGAACTTCAAACTTTGATTTATCTGACCACAGTACAGTTTTCCACTTTGCCACAGTGCATTTTAAATGAGCCTTGGCTCAGAGAAAATGTTTAGATATGGCTTATTTTTTGGCCTATAGAGTTTTAGCCAACAACGGCGAATGGCACGGTGGATTGTGTTCACCGACAATGTTTTCTGGAAGTATTCCTGAGCCCATGTTGTGATTTCCATTAGAGTAGCATTCCTGTATGTGATGCAGTGCCATCTAAGGGGCCCGAAGACCACAGGCATCCAGTATGGTTTTCCGGCCTTGACCCTTACGCACAGAGATTGTACCAGATTCTCTGAATCTTTGGATGATATTATGCACTGTAGATGATGATAACTCCAAACTCTTTGGAATTTTTCTCTGAGAAACTCCTTTCTGATATTGTTCCACTATTTTTTGCTGCAGCATTGGGGTAATTGGTGATCCTCTGCCAATCTTGACTTCTAAGAGACACCGCCACTCTGAGAGGCTCTTTTATACCCAATCATGTTGCCAATTGACCTAATAAGTTGCAAATTGATCCTCCAACTGTTCCTTATATATACATTTAACTTTTACAGCCTCTTATTGCTACCTGTCCCACCTTTTTTGGAATGTGTAGCTCTCATGAAATCCAAAATGAGCCAATTTTTGGCATGACATTTCAAAATGTCTCACTTTCAACATTTGATATGTTATCTATATTATATTGTGAATAAAATATAAGTTTTATGAGATTTGTAAATTAGGACATTCTTTTTTTACTCACAAATTGTACAGTGTCCCAACTTTTTTGGAATCAGGTTTGTATATATTTGAATGCATGTACTTAGCTATTCATTTGGTTCATCATTTAATTTGTAATATAGGAGTCATTTATATGCATCCTTTATGATTCACTGTTTGTTTTAAACACTACCATTAGCGCTGCACTTTTTGTTCCACTTGTGGCATATAGACTATATTTCACAGGTTGCCTTAGTACACCAATCTGGTATAATTATCAATTGGGATCAAAATTACATATTGGTCTGTAAAACAGCTCAGCGCGGAGTCTGGGCAGGTTGCCTTAATTCCCCACCAATTTGGGTACACCCTGCACAGGAAAGCCCCAGTCTAGTTACTGGGGCCCATATAAGGCAATAGAGCAAGATTTCTAGCATCTGTATCCTTCCCATCTATTCTGATCATTGATCAGAATATGAGCCTTGTTTTCCTGTGTCGGCAGCAGCTCTTCTCTTTTGAAACAGCCTAATCCCCAGGAGGCAGCTCCAGACATAGCGCTGATGCGACCTCGATATGTGCGGTCTGTGCATGCTCAAGAGTCTGAGGGAGGGCCCGAGGGATTGGCAGTGACGTATCCACGCTCAGCGCGAACTGGCGCATTCGCAGCTTTTTTAAGGGAACGCCGAGGACCTCGAGGAGATGCCATCCTTCTCTGCTCTGCAACAGAGAGAGAGGGTGAATTTGAACATAGAGGCAATGCTTTGCAGCCCCCTCTAGGGAACAGATCAAAGCAATTCTGCAACACTGGGACAAAGTCCAGCTTTTTTTTTTTTGCAAATAGTTTTTATTGGAGTTTAAACATAACAAGAAAAAGAAATAACATTTCTCAACAATAAATTCAGTACAGTATCAAGAGCATATAATGTATTGCAATGTATATAGAAAGCATGTAAAGAGTCATATGGCACAGCAGGTAATACGTCACATTAGTACAATACATCAAGGTCATTTTTTTGCGAGAGCCCAAAAATCCCAGTAGTAGTTGAAGGACTTAAGTTTTGCATTTGGTTAATAGCCAAAGCTTTTTTCAAACTGATAGTTAGACTTGAGTAGCAGGACTACATCGGTGAGGTTCGGAGCGTCCAAACTCTTCCACTTGCGCAGAACAACAGTTCTGGCAGCCAGCAATACATGAGTAACCCAGGACCTATACTGAGCTGGGACATCATGTATTCCTAGATGTAGTAAGGCCAGTGCAGGGGTTGGCGTTAATATGCAACCAGTTTGGGAAGTGATATAGGAAAACACTTGGTTCCGATAACTTGTTAGAGAAGGACAGGACCACAGTACGTGGAGCAGAGTTCCTACTTGAGAACAATTCCTCCAACATAGTTGGGAGTAGGACGAAGAGAATCCCGCCAGACGGTAGGGTGTGTAGTACCACCTATTTGTTATTTTTCGTGTCATTTCCCAGTGATTCGCACAGTGGGTATACTTATATATTGTGTTAAAGCGGAGTTCCGGGCACAGAAGTCATTTTTCAATAAACGTACCCCTGGGACAGTCAGAGCTAGCACATTCCACAATGGCTAGCCTCTGATCTGTCCCGGTTTGCACTTACCTTTTAGAAGAAATACTTACTTATAAAATTTCTTCCACAGCGTTTCCATCTCTCTTGTGGGCAGCTGAAGCCGGCGCGGTCCTCTTCTGTGTCTTCTTCCGCGTCTTCTTGTCCCAGAATGCGCCTGCACCGGCCCCTCTCGTCACTTCCGGTGTGGCGCCGCATTCCTCCACAGCTTCTGGGCATGCCCAGAAGCTGTTTAGCAGGGGAATGCGGCGTCGCCCGGAAGTGACGAGCGGGGCCGGTGCCGTCGCATTGATTCCTGGGAGCGATGACGTTCAGCTCCCAGGAATCATCGGGAGGCAGGAAGTGACGGGTGAGCCGCGGCGCTGAGGGAGGAAGTACTCTGAGGTGAGTATTTACGATGTTCAATTACAAGGTGAGTAAACAAAAAAAAAAAACCTAACTATCCAATTCCTTTCCAGGTGATGTCTAACTAGCGGAGGGGCACAAAAAAAATATCGATTTTGTGCCCGGAACTCCGCTTTAAGTGCCCATTTCCAATGTTGAATGGAAAAAGTCTTACCCAGGTCCCTGTCCCATTTGAACATATGATTCGTTTTGTGAAATGACATGTTGTCCAGTAAAACATCGTAGTAGCGTGATAATTTAGGGGGTTTTGGGAGAGGAGTCGTGAGAAGATCCCACACTTTACCGTCAATCGGAATCTCTCGCAGGGGGTGTTTGGATAAGAAGTGAGTAATACGAAGGATATGGAAGTATGTGTAATGTGGGAGGTCATGTTTACGAATCATGTCTTCCACAGAGATTAGAGAGCCATGATCATAAAAGGAATTAATGGAATTGACATTACAACATGCCAGTAAATGTATGGGAATGTCAGGCAGGTAGTTAGCAAGTAGGGACAGCGGTAAGGTAGTTATAGGAAGCACATCGCGTAAGTTTGATGAGGTCGGGGAACGACGCCACGCTTTTAGGGAGGCCTGTATTGTAGGAGAGGATTGGGAGATATTCCACTCCCTCCATTTGTCACTTAGTAATAGGGTGTGTTCCTATTGGGAGTCTCTCACCAAAAATGACATTTCTCTGTCGCTCATTGACAGACGCAGACTTCTTGATTAATATCAGTAGGGATATACTGCCCCCTACAGGAGTAGGACACTAGGCAGGAAAAAGTTCTGGCCACACCTATGGGCAGTCCCAGGGGGTATATCCTCTCTCTCCCTGCTATAGGATGTCCGTTTTCTTCTGCCTAGTCAGGAGTAAGGACCTAAGTTCCTTGCTGGGATCTCTGGTCCTGGCAAGCTTTTTTAGATAAATCTTTTTTTAGTTAGCTTTTTTCTCCAGTTGTTCCTGTGAGATCTTCAAGCAATTATGCCAGATCTGGGCGACGGGCTGGATGTTGAGATCCAGTGGTCACCCCAGCCGGCCTACAAGCGCGTGCAGGCCCTAGCTCCGCAGTGGGTCGGCCGCGACATAGTCCCGCTGGACAGGGACTGGCCCCGCGAGTTAAACCTCTCGCCAGGTCGCCAACGACCAGTCTGAATCTGAGTTGTGGCGTCCGTGTTGGCCGACAGCCCCCCCACCTCGGTGGAGAGGGGTTCTGTCAGGAGTTGGCGCCCGCCTGTTCCGGTATGGTGAGTAGAATGTTCCCCCTCTCCCCCTGACGGGTTTTGGGGTGGACGCGGGCCCCTCCCTGGGATGGTCGGACCCTCATGATCCCGGGTTCCCCTCTGTCCTGTTATGCACCCCCCCACCTAATCTCGGCGGTGGTCCTCCGGCGCATGCTATGGTTAAAGTGCTGGTCGGCGGATCAGGCTTCAAAAAAAGCATTGACTGATCTCCCCTTTTAGGGGGATCGCCTGTTTGGTGCTACCTTGGATGAGATTATTAAGGATCTCACTGGGGGCAAGAGCACCTTTCTACCACAGGCTAATAAGGGTAAGGAACCACGTCGCAGACAGGGAACTTCCTTTACAGCTCACAAAATTTTTTTTCGCTCCTCTGGGGCGGGCGATAAGGCAAAGTCCTCCAAAGCCCCCCCGGGGGGTTTCAAGAGACCCTGGTCTGGTAAGCAAAAATCCGGTCCTTCCAGACCTGAGGATAAGACCGCTTCAGCCTGAAGGTGCGCCCCCACCCAGATCAAGGGTGGGGGGATGTCTTCGCTGGTTCCCGGACCCGTGGCTCTACAGTATTCAAGACAAATGGGTTCACGAGGTCATACGGTCGGAACACAAGATCGAGTTGCGATCGCTTCTACCGGTGTGGTTCTTCCCTTCCAATATGCGACTGTCCCCGAATCGCCTAATGGCTCTGTTGAGGGCAGTGCAGCACTGGATGCAAAGGGCGCCCATAGAGGGTGCCTATCTTCACGTTCCCATTTACGCAGGACACCAGCGGTATCTGTGCTTTGCGGTGGGAGCGGACCATTATCAGTTTGTGGCGTTACCCTTTGGTCTCGCCTCTGCTTTCCGGGTCTTCACAAAAGTTTGGGCCCCAGTTCTGGCGTTGTTGCGGCAGCGGGGCATATCGGTCCTGGGCTACCTGGACGACCTCCTCTTCTGTGCGGAGTCTCCGCAGGCTCAGTGTCATACGCGGACTCTCCAAAAGGAGATTCTTCTCAAATGGAACTGGAATTGTGATTCCCTGGACAATCGGATCCGGCTGAGCGAGCGGACCAGGTAGTTTCTGGTTTGGGGACCTCGGTCTCTGATGCTCAGTCAGGGGAAGCCCTTTTTTCCGAAAGTATCCAGGTTATCGATAAATGTGTTGGAACTGAAAGCGATCAGGTTTTGCCTGGTTCACCGGACCGAGCATCTTCAGGGCTGCTCGGTTCGGATTCAGTCGGACAATGCCACGGCCGTGGCCTATGTCAATCATCAAGGGGACACCAAGAGTGTTCTGGCGGCCGTGGAAGTGGCCGGCAGGTTTTGGGCGGAACAGTTTGTTCCGGCTCTTTCTGCAGTTTACGTTCTGGGTGTGGAAAATTGACAGGCGGACTTTCTCAGCCGTCAGACCCTGGATCAAGGGGAATGGCCTCTTCAGACAGAGGTGTTTCACCAGTTGTGCCTTCATTGGGGCACCCCGGACGTGGATCTGTTGGCATCTCGGTGCAACAGAAAGGTGCAGAGGGTTGTAGCCCGCGCCCAAGATCCTCTGGCGGACACCGCAGATGCACTGAATACTCTGTGGGGGGAGTACCAGCTGCTGTATGCCTTTCCTCCTCTCAAGTTGTCACCGAAACTTCTTCACAGGATAGAGGCGGAGGGAATTCCAGTCATCCTTGTGACTCCGGATTGGCCTCATCGGGCCTGATATGCCGTCGTGGTCAGGCTGGTCACAGACGCTCCTTGGCGACTTCCTCTCAGGGAGGATCTGCCGTCTCAGGGACCGATCGTCCATCCTGCTTTACGATCGCTGGCTTTGACGGCTTGGCTGTTGAGAGCCAGGTACTGAAGGACAGGGGTTTGTCTGCTTCAGTTATCCCTACTCTGATTAAAGCGAGGAAAGCGACTTCCAGAAAGGTCTATCATCGCACATGGAAGTCTTATATCGCGTGGTGTGAATCCCTTGGGTTTCCTCCACGTTCTTACTCGGTGGCTCGGATATGGGCTTTTCTGCAATGGGGGGTTGAGCAAAAACTGGCCTTGAGCACTATCAAGGGTCAGGTCTCAGCATTGGCAATCTTCTTCCAGAGGCCACTGGCTACTCATTCCTTGGTGCGGAGTTTCATCCAGGGGGTGCGGCACCTGGCTCCTCCGGTGCGCGCGCCCTTGCCGCCCTGGGATCTTAATTTGGTGTTGTCGGTTCTCCAGAAACCTCCCTTTGAAAATATTAGGGAGATTCCCTTGCTTACCTTATCCCAAAAGGTGGCCTTTTTGGTGGCCATCACTTCGGCACGCAGGGTGTCGGAACTGGCCGCGTTGTCCTGTCGTTCCCCATATCTGGTGGTTCATAGGGATAAGGTAGTTCTTCGTCTGAATCCATCCTTCCTTCCTAAGGTGGTTTCCGATTTTATTTTGAATGAGGATATTGTATTGCCTTCCCTGTGTCCTAAGCCCAGTCATACTCGGGAGTTTGCATTACACTCCTTGGATGTGATTCGGGCGATCAGGGTGTACTTGGCTTCAGGTTTGCAAGGCGGCTACCTGGTCGTCGGTTCATACCTTTACAAAATTTTATAAAGTTGATGTGCTGGCATCAGCGGATGCCTCTTTTGGCCGCAAGGTTTTGCAGGCCGCTATTTGAGGGGACCATTGGTCTACCTCAGGGGTTTTTGTTTCTTTTTCAGTTAGGTCTCATCCCTTTGTTCGATGAGTCCTCGATGCTTCTGGTTGGCTCCAGTTGGGCCTTCTGGATTGGATTTTTATTTCTGTTATCCCACCCCTCATTTGTGGCACTGCTTTGGGACGTCCCTACTGATATCAATCAAGAAGTCTGCGTCTGTCAATGAGCGAAAGAGAAAACTGGATTTTTGACTTACCGAAAAATCCTTTTCTCTTAAGCTCATTGACAGACGCAGGACCCGCCCCTCTATTTTGAGTTGGGTTGGATTGAATTCTCTGACACTGCTTTGTTACATAACTGACATCCTATAGCAGGGAGAGAGAGGATATACCCCTTGGGACTGCCCATAGGTGTGGCCAGAACTTTTTCCTGCCTAGTGTCCTACTCCTGTAGGGGGCAGTATATCCCTACTGATATTAATCAAGAAGTCTGCGTCTCTCAATGAGCTTAAGAGAAAAGGATTTTACGGTAAGTCAAAAATCCGTTTTTTTGTTACAGGGGATGCCTGAAATTGGAATTGTATCTAAGGCAGACTTCTGGGAAAATCGGTGAGCCAATCACACAAGCAGGAAATTATGTTTTTGGGGTGTGGCCAGTACACATTCTGTGTACAGAACAGCTCCAGGTAGCCATATTGCATTGCATTTTCAGAAAATTACAGCGGCTGCAGATTGAAAAGGAAAGGTAATTTTTAATAACATGCAATTACAATATGACTCGTGTCGCAATTGTATACGCTATATTATTTTTTCCCCACGAAAGTGGAGTTACCTTTTAGGGAAGCACTGAACTTCCCTCCAGCATTTAGACATAACAGGTTAATGCATAACAATCATTAAACACATAGCAGCCCTTAACGTATAGCAGCCATCAACGTTTAGCAGCCAAAAGCAGGCAATAAACGCATAGCAGCCATACAACACACAGCAGTCATTAATGCTGAAGCATTACTATATCATAAGCAGCACAAGGAAGGGTTAATATACATCAGACCAATAGCCCTGGCAGGATAATCTACACTAGGCCACTGGTCTGCAAAGGTTAAAAACAGAAAACCCAGATATTAGAGCATTAAACTAATCCAAAGAGGCAGACATTGTTGAGTTAGGAGGAAAGACTCAACTTTGCACAGCACCACCTGTATATTAGGCCATGCATTAGAAGTACTGCAGACAAAACAAAACCTGTGAGGCATTAATGAAACAAACAGAATTATAAACAGCAAATAAATATACTTTGGCAGCCTGAAATATTAACCACATAATGATCATGACAAACCATGACAGCCTATGGTTTTTATCTACCTGTGCAGCACACATCCCTGACTGGTTATAAGGTGATGATGGAAGAGGCTCTATTCTTCAACAGATGGCCACCAATACACCCCCAGGCAGTCGCCCGGGGCTCCTGGTCACCACTAGCGCAAGCCAGAAGCTATCCAAACCCCATCTTGCTGCTCCCTGTCAACCGCGAATCTGCCGGGCGCCATCCCCATCCCCACATCCATCTGGAAAGGGAAGCCCGCAGCACAGCCACAGGAAGCAGACAAGGAGCAACCTCTGAAGGGGGGAGCAGCTCTAACAACAATGTCAGCATTTTGCAAGGGAAACAAAACATACACAGAGCGCCAGGCTAACTAAATAGTGTGTCGGGCCACAACTCACCAGGGAGGAGAGATTGGATCAGTCCCAACAAATAACAAGGCAGAACTGTTTTACCTACATCCAGAGACCAGTATCCTGCACCCCAGTACCTGGAGCTGGGGGGAGGCCTCCCTCGTATAGGCGGTTTACACCTGAACTAAGGGAGCTTTGTCTCAGGAGAGTGGCTGAACCTGAGATGAATCTGGCAAGGTGAGGGTAATTATAAAAAATCATAAGTGAATAACCAAAAAAGCAGCGCTCGCAGAGTAAATAATAAATCTAATCAGTACATTTTAAATCATAAAGTCCATATGTGCAAAAATTGCTGAAATGTATAGTTAATAGTGATCCAAAAAGGTGCAAAAAAACCGAAATATCCCATAGAGGGCCAAATATCACAATATTTCCTAAAGTGCATATATGATGAAGATAAAAATCAATCAAATAAAACAATTCATAGTAATAATGCTATACATATACATAAAGTGCTTGGTGCTTGGTGCAAATAGGTATAAATTAATCCAATAAAGTGCAACAATATATCAGAATGTCATATATCAGGGGAAAAAGTATATATATATATATAATTAAAGTCCCCAAAAAATTATTATTTGCTAGACGTGTTGCTAAAGGTGCTGCATATCATTAAAGTGCCAGTTTCCAAAGTGCAATGGTGCTCCCCGCACCTTCTTCTTTCGATAGTTATAACCGGTTGAGCATTTGAGGAACAAAAAGAGAATGCCGCATCAGGGGAGGCGACTCATTTATCTAGTATAACGAGTCCTGATTCTCTTTTTGCGGCATTCTCTTTTTGATTGGGCAAGGGGCGGAGCCCATATGTGTATGCTGTCATGCTTGTGTCAGGAAAAAAAAGGTGCATAAAAAAAAAAAAAACAATGAACACTGCCACAGGCAAAACAAAAAAAAAGTAACAGATAAATGTGATTATGGCTGTTGTAGTCTTCAAAATGTGTCTACCTTCCACATTCATGAACCCTATAAATGTGTATATAGACTGCACTACCAAAAATGTGAATCAAGATTACTAAACATACAAATGGCACATAATACATCAAGTACGACGATATCCAAACCAAAAAAATTATAAAAAAATAAAAAAAAGATGGGGCTGCGCTATTAGAAAGAAAAAACTTTCTGTGATAATCTTCATCAAATCAATATTATACAGTGGAAATACCATACAACTGGCACATAATACATCAAGTGCAACAATATCGAAACCAAAATATTATTTAAAAAAATTAAACATTTTGGAAACAATAAAATCTTTGTAATGATATCTGTCTACTGTGCTCTGATACACAAAATGGGTGAACCAATTACCAATAATGAGTGAGCAAATGAACAAGAAGTCCTTTTTCAAGTAGTCCCTTCACCATGTGATAAATAAACCACTAAAACGTGAGATCAGCAAAAAAAAAAACCGAAAACTTCTTCAGTGAAATGACACCACCGTGCTCACAGGCTGCTCATCTTACTGCTGTAAGGTAACAGCATTTAGATCTTTGTGTCTTTAAGACATGTGTCTGTGATGGAACGCGTAGGGCGGAGGCATACCGGGAGTGACGTCTGGAGTATATAAATGTTACATTGTGTATGAAGTTAGTACCTTATCTGTTTTTATCAATAAATGTTTTACCAACTAAAATGCACTATGGAACCCTTTTCTTATACCCGTACATATCACGGAGTGTTATGAGGAGGAATCCCGGGCGGAACAAAGAGGAGACACACCAGGGAGCCAGTTTAAAGAGGAAAAGCCCCCATTTGAAAGTGGAGACATTAGGAGCCACATCTTAAAGACAAAGATCTAAATGCTGTTACCTTACAGCAATAAGGTGAGCAGCCTGTGAGCATGTAGGTGTCATTTCACTGAAGAAGTTTTTTTGTTTTTGCTGATCTCACGTTCTAGTGGTTTATTTATCACATGGAGAAGGCACTATGTTTTGGACATTTTTTGCTATTTGAAAAAGGACTTTTTGTTTATTTGCTCACTATTGGTCATTGTCTCACCCATTTTGCACTATCGTGTATCGGATCACAGTAGATGGATATTATTACTAAGATTTTATTCGGGTCAGTAAAGTCAAAGAAATGCCGCTGTAGGTGAGTGACCGACACACACACGTTGTTAACAGGAACCCAGGGTGCTGCACAGCTCATCTGTAAGATTCAGAGACATGCAAAAATCCAGAATATTGCTGCACTCCTTGGTAACTTTATTGAAGGATTAAAATCACATCACAGGTAAGAGAGGAACACAAAGGGTAACGCATTTTGCGCTAAAGTCAGTGCTTACTCAAACCTCATTGTGCATTGCCACAGCACAATAGTGTGAATAAATCCTCATGAGGTTTGAGTAAGCACTGACTTTTGCGCGAAACGCGTTACCTCTTGTTCTCCTGTCATACCTGTGATGTGATTTTAATACTTCAATAAAGTTACCAAGGAGTGCAGCAATATTTCTGATTTTTGCATGTCACAGCCTGTTCCTTACTGCATGCTGCACATTCTAAATGGCTCGGAGGCGGGGGAAGAAGGAGGAGGACGGAACTTCCGAGGGACATCGCCGCAACGCTGTCTCCCGGAATTGGGGAAGGGTACCCGTCAAAAACAGGTACCTTTTCCCCCCCTCCACCCTGAAAGGTGCCGAATGTGACCCCGGAAGGGGGGAGGGAGGAAGCAGATGAGCGGAAGTTTCACTTTTGGGTGGAACTCCGCTTTAAGGACCGGAAGGTTTTACCCCCTTAATGACCTGGCCATTTTCTGCAATGCAGCACTGCGTTACTTTAACTGACAATTGCTCGTTCCTGCGATGCTGTGTCCTTTTGTTTCCCACAAATAGAGCTTTCTTTTGGTGGTATTTGATCACCTCTGCGGTTTTGACAATTCTCAAAAAATAAAACTATATTTTTTACTTTTTGCTATAAAACATTCCCAAACAAAAGAAGAAATCAAATTTTTTCATCAATTTAGGCAAATATTTATTCTGCTACATATGTTTGGTAAAAAAAAAAAAATCCAAATAAGTGTATATTGATTGGTCTGTGCAAAAGTTATCGCGTCTACAAACTAGGGGAAAGATTTAGTTGATTTTTATTTATTTATTTATTACTAGTAATGGCGGCGATCAATTTTTAGCGGAGCTGCGACGTTGCTGCAGACAGATCGGACACTTAACTGACACTTTTGACACTTTTGGGGGGACCAGCGACACAAATACAGTAATCAGTGCTAAAAATATGCACCATTGCTGTACTATTGGCACTTGCGGGGAAGGGGTTAACACCGGGGGCAATCAAAGGGTTAAATGTGTGCCTAGGGGATGCTTTCTAACTGTGTGGGGGTTGTAATCACTGGATGAACACAGAGACCTGTGTTCCTAAATAGGAGGAACACAGGGTCCCTGTGTTCATCACTGACAGAACAGCAGTCTGCCGTTCTGTCTCCATGGGGAGCGTTCGCGGGTGCCCGGCAGACTTTGCGTCAGCTGGACCCACTGATTGGCTCCCCCTCTAGCCAATTGGCACGTGTGTGCGCCTCCAGCGGAACGCGCACAGCCCCACTATCTGCTACACAATGACATGTAAAGGTACGAAACTTCGCGTAACAGAGCCGAACTGCCGCAGTATAACTATGGCGGCAAGTGGTTAAAAAAGTGTTAAAAATGTGGCTTTCTTTTAAGCTTTATCTTGTTTCGGGGGAATTAATAGATTTCCTCTGGTAGCACTGTAACATGTCAGAATATAATAATTATCAGACCTCATGCTGTGCTTCTTATGATGTTTAACAGGTTATGTTTTTTATCTCTTGTTCTTGAATCACACATGAAATAATTAGTTCACCTATTTTATACTGTTCGCTATTAAAGAGCAACTTTGCTCATTAAAAGTGATCAGCTACAAATATTGTAAAATAGACACTTAACAGAGCGATTCTCCGGTCTCTGGTGCTGCCATCTTGAAAATAGTAGCTAGAAGTGACTTACTGAAATCTCACAACCAGCACCCTATGTCACAAGTGCAAAGCATGTCAGCGCTGTGGGACCGATCCTTTAGCCTCCTGGGACATGCGATGTGTTCTGGGTTGCAGAATACTGGAGCTAGGCCGAGCTGACATAATTCTCCTATAGGCAAGAATTGCGTAAGTCAGAGGGGGTACCTGTCACAAAACAATTCCAATTCCCAGAAAAAAATTTAAAAAACAGGAGATACGGTACTCTCATTTTTCAGTGGTCATTTTTCATTTTTTATATACTTTTGTTAAATCTAAAGAAAAGTTGCTCAGGAAAATTGTATCTCCATAACCCCCAGTGTCCAAAAAACAATGATGCCTTCAAAAAAGAAGATTATTAACCACTTAAGCCCTGGAGGATTTGGCTGCTCAAAGACCAGGGCCTATTTTGCGATTCGGCACTGTGTGACTTTAACGGACAATTGCGCGGTCGTGCGACACTGTACCCAAATTAAATTGAAGTCCTTTTTTTCCCACAAACAGAGCTTTCTTTTAGTGGTATTTGATCACCTGTGCGATTTTTACTTTTTTTGCGCTATAAACAAAAAAGAGCGACAATTTTGAAAAAATAACAATATTTTCACATTTTTTTATATGAAATTCCCCCCAAAAAATGTAAAAATCTAAATTTTTTAATATTTTAGGCCAATTTGTTTTCTGCTACATATTTTTGGTGAAAAAAAATCGCAATAAGCGTATTTTGATTGGTTTGCGCAAAAGTTATTGCGTTTACTAAGGGAAAGATTTATGTCATTTTTATTGTTTTTTTTTTAAACTAGTAATGGCGGTGATCTGCAATTTTTTTTTTTGCGGGACTGCGACATTGCGTCGAACAGATCGGACCCTTGACTGACATTTTTGACACTTTTGGGGGTACCAGTGACATTACTACAGTAAGAAAAACAAATTGGTCTAAAATGTTAAAAAATTTTGATTTTTACATTTTTTTGGGGGGAATTTCATATAAAAAAATGTGAAAAATATTGTTATTTTTGCAAAATCGTCGCTCTTTTTTTGTTTATAGCGCATGATCAAAAAATCGCACAGGTGATCAAATACCAACAAAAGAAAGCTCTGTTTGTGGGAAAAAAAACATGTCAAATTCGTTTGGGTACAGCGTCGCACGGCCGTGCAATTGTCCGTTAAAGTCACGCAGTGCCGAATCGCAAAATAGGCCCTGGTCAGGAAGGGGGTAAAATCTTCCAGGGCTTAAGTGGTTAAGGCCCGCACACACAGGCCGCATTTTGGGCGACATCAGCCGTTCCAATAAAAAACGACCGACATTCAGCCTGTGTGTAAGGCAACCGGGTCGGCATCTGTCGGACCAGCATGCACGAAAACCAGCAGCAGATCGGCTCCCAATCTCAGCCGTTCCCCTGTCAGAACACAAAAGAACAGCAGGGGAGATCTCTGTACTAACGTCGGACCAGAGCTATCATTTTTTTTTTTTTCGTTCGACACGCAGGGTTGAACAAAAAAGAACTAGTGGTGTGTACCAGGCTTTAAAGAATTACCACCACTTTTCAGATTAGGAAGCTGGTGGTAATCAAGTCTATGATGGGAAGCTGTCATGTATGTGACATCTTCCTGCACTGTACTGTATCCCCAGTCCTTTTCAGTTGTCAGCCATGAGGTTTCCTGGCTGTAAGCTAAGTTTAAACAAAAAGGCCAGAGATGGTGATGTCATTACCACAACATGGGAATGATCATATTTGGGAAATGGCTTGTTACTGGGTGGGCAGAACTTGATGGCGAACTATGAGACTTGTTTCTGGTCAAATCTGCTTTACGGCTTATTGACAGCTCACAGCAGTGGGCTGATTTGAAAGCCCCCATTAGACTAATAGCGGCTTTGGATCCACCTACTGCTGTGAGCTGTCATTCAACAGACAGTTGGCTGCAAGTTTCTCAGTTCCCTATCAGGTTCTACAAACTCCTTCCTTGGCCTTGCACCTGTCATTGTGATGATTTCAGTAGCTGAAAGGGAAGGGGTGTCCATTATGGGCAACACCAGATATACAGTATCTCACAAAAGTGAGTACACCCCTCACATTTTTGGAAATATTTTATTATAACTTTTCATGTGACAACACTGAAGAAATTACACTTTGCTACAATGTAAAGTAGCGAGTGTACAGCTTGTATAACAGTGTAAATTTGCTGCCCCCTCAAAATAACTCAACAAACAGCCATTAATGTCTAAACCGCTGGCAACAAGACCAAGAGTACACCCCTAACTGCAAATGTCCAAATTGGGCCCAAAGTGTCAATATTTTGTGTTGCCACTATTTTCCACCACTAGCCTAACCCTCTTGGACATGGAGTTCACCAGAGCTTCACAAGTTGCCACTGGAGTCCTCTTCCACTCCTCCATGATGACATCACCAAGCTGTTAGATGTTAGAGACCTTGCGCTCCTCCACCTTCTGTTTGTGGATGCCCTACAGATGCTCTATAGGGTTTAAGTCTGGAGATATACTTGGCCAATCCATCAATGTTACTCTCAGCTTATTTAGCAAGGCAGTTGTCATCTTGGACGTGTGTTTTGGGTCAATATGTTAGAATACTGCCCTGCAGCCCTGTCTCTGAAGGGAGGGGATCATGCTCTGCTTCAGTATGTCACAGTACATGTTGGCATTCATGGTTCCCTCAATGAACTGTAGCTTCCCAGTGCCAATCATGTTTGATTGTAGGCAGGACACACTTGTCTTTGCACTTCTCCCCTAGTTGCCACCACACATGCTTGACACCATCTAAACCAAATAAGTTTATCACGGTCTCATCAGACCACAGAACATGGTTCCAGTAATCCATGTCCTTAGTCTGCTTGTCTTCAGCAAACTGTTTGTGGGCTTTCTTGTGCATCATCTTTAGAAGAGGTTTCTTTCTGGAATGACAGCCATGCAGACCAATTTGATGCAGTGTGCGGCGTATGGTCTGAGCACTGACAGGCTGACCCCCACCCCTTCAACCTCTGCAGCAATGCTGGCAGCACTCATACATCTATTTCCTAAAGTATGACGCTGAGCACGTGCACCCAACTTCTTAGGTCGACCACGGCAAGGCCTATTCTGAGTGGAACCTGACCTGTTAAACCACTGTATGGTCTTGGCCACCATGCTGCAGCTCAGTTTCAGGGTCTTGGCAACCTTCTTATAGCCTAGGCCATCTTTATGTACAGCAACAATTCTTTTTTCCAGATCCTCAGAGAGTTCTTTGCCATGGGGTGCCATGTTGAACTTTCAGTGACCAGTAAGAAATAGAGAGTGATAACACCAAATTTAACACACCTGCTCCCCGTTCACACCTGGGACCTTGTAACACTAATGAGTCACATGACACCGGGGAGGCAAAATGGCTAATTGGGTCCAATTTGGACATTTTAAATTAGGAGTGTACTCACTTTTGTTGCCAGGGTTTAGACATTAACCACTTAAGCCCCGGAGGATTTGGCTGCTCAAAGACCAGGCCCTATTTTGCGATACGGCACTGCGTGATTTTAATGGACAATTGCGCGGTCATGTGTAACCCTGTACCAAAATTAAATTGATGTCCTTTTTTTCCCCACAAACAGAGCTTTCTTTTGGTGGTATTTGATCACCTGTGCGATTTTTATTTTTTGCGCTATAAACAAAAAAAGAGCGACAATTTTGAAAGAAAAAACAACATTTTTCACATTCTGCTATATGACATTCTTTCGAAAAAAAAAATGTAAAAATCAAAATTTTTTTAACATTTTAGGTCAATTTGTTTTCTGCTGCATATTTTTGGTAAAAAACAAAAATCGCAATAAGCGTATTTTGATTGGTTTGCGCAAAAAGGTATTGCGTTTGCTAACTACGGGAAAGATTTATGTCATTTTTATTGTTTTTTTTTTTTAACTAGTAATGGAGGCAATCTGCGATTTTTTTTTGTGGGACTGCGACATTGCGGCGGACAGATCGGACCCCTGACTGACATTTTTGACACTTTTGGGAGCACCAGTGGCCTTACTACAGTAATCAGTGCTATAAATATGCACAGTTACTGTCAAAATGACACTGGCAGGGAAGGTGTTAACTTTGTTGGTGTTCAAGGGGTTAAGTGTGTCCCTAGGGAAGTGATTCTGTGAGGGGGCGTGGCTTGTTAGATCATCACAGAGACATACGATCCTGCATAGCCTCTGTGATGATCTAAGGGAGAATGACAGACGGCTGTGTTTACATCAGCCGTCTGTCTTTCTCCCTCTCCTGAGGGAGATCGCGAGTGGCCGGCAGACATCGGAGGCGCTGGCCACACGCGCGGGGATGGCAGGGAATGAGCGGGAGAGCACCCCCTGGTACCGGTACCTCACTTTGCCTGTAGGGGGCTGACTGCCGCAGTATATAGTCGGCAAGTGGTTAACGGCTGTGTTGAGTTATTTTGAGGGGACAGCAAATTTACACTGTTATACATATATATATATATATATATATATATATATATATATATAAAGTGTAATTTCATCAGTGTTGTCACATGAAAAGATATAATAAAATATTTACAAACATTTTAGTGAGATACTGTGTGTCCCTGTCTCTGACAGGTACACGATGCAGGCACAAGTACCGACAGCTTTATGTTCACATGTGTGTCCTTTAGTCATGGTGACTGATGTTTAGCTATGTCTCTCGTTAGGGCAACCTGGAAAGTGGTTACTTACCAGTACTCAGATGGGATCTGCTGCTGGTGAAGTCTAGCATTACCTAATATTTTCCCATTAGTTCAGCTGGATTTGTTTTATAGACAGTGGTTTCATTGCAGGCTGTATTAAAGGTCATTGTTGTTTCTAAGCCAAAGCACCCGTTACAAGAAATCAGCACTTTGGGAGTACTGGGCAGAGATGTACAGTATTTGTTTTCCATGTCATTGTCTGTTTTTATTTCACTGTCACTGATATTTTAGGTCATATATGCAGTATATATATATATATATATATATATATAGTGACAGGAAGTCAGGTAAATCTGTGGATGTTGTCACAGACAAGAGATACATGTCTGCTTGGTTTAAACAATTCAACAATTACTATAGGGTGTCGGCTGCAGAGGTAGCCAGCAGAAAGGTGTAAGGAAGTTGAAAAACCTTCAGCTATTCAGAATGAGGAAATTAAGGCCTCTATAATTTGTCCAGAGGAAGTCTATTGATTGCTGCCTCCTGACGCTGTGTGAGTAGAGGACAGTCAGATGTATGCCTCCTGAAGCTGTGTGAGTACAGGAGAGGAATGCCTCCTGAAGCGATGTGCGCTGAGGAGGGTAAAAAGACTGAAGACTTCTCAAGGTTAAGTCTTGGATTGTTTTCTATGTGAAGAGAAACACAAATGGATGTTTTCTATGTGAAGAGAAAAGGCACATTTTCTATGTGAGGAGAAAAACCAATGGATATTTTCTATGTGAAGAGAAAAGGGACATATTCTATGTGAAGAGAAAAACCAATGGATGTTTTCTATGTGAAGAGAAAAGGGACATTTTCTGTGTGAAGAGAAAATAAATGGACTATTGATGGTCTGCTGTAGGATCAGCAAAGTCTGCCCAACAGTAGGTTGGGGACAGACTCCTTAGGTAGGTTCCTGTGTGTGAGAAGGTAGCCGCCCACAGTGGCAAGGGTTTATTTTATTTTATGTTTATTTTGAAGTATGATGTTTTTGAGGCTTGCACTTGTGTGAAGAAAATTGCAAGAATAAAACCATACACTGTTGTTTGCAACCACTTCTCGGCTATCTCCCTGTGTAACGAACCCCCCAAGGGGTCATCCACACCCGCCACGGAGCTAATCCCTCACATATGGTGGAGGTATGCATTGGGCAGAAGCAGAGATCCCTGCAAAGAAGTGCATCTGTTCTATGAACTTTGTCTGGTGCATGAGATTGCACAATCTGTGTGTGCAGGAGAGGAGATCCTGAAAGAGAGAAAAACTACTTGTTTTAAAGAGACAGTGGTCTCAAAATTTTTGATGGACTTTGTTTTGTCTGGTGCATGAGACTGCACAAACTGTGTGTGCAGGAGAGGAGATCCTGCAAGAGAGAGAAAAGCTACTTGCTTTAAAGATTTTTTTTCTGGACTTTGAAAAATTTATTGTGGAGTTATTGAAGATGGGGCGGTCAAAGCGCCTGAAAGAAGCAAAGATAGCTGAAATGAGAGACCGAATTCTGTGGATGAAGGGGATGTTACCGCCTGAACGAGACCCATCCATGCCTGAACAGAGTCTGCTAAAGAGAAAGGTTGTTGTCCCTAGCAACACTGGTGCAAATGGACCAGTTATGGAGATGCAGTGTTCTCAGATGGAAAGTAAACCCAAAATGGAGGAGATGCTGAAACAACTGATTATATCGAATGCAAAACAACAGCAGGCCAAATGCAGCTCAACTGCAGGCAAATGCAGCTCAACAGCAGGCAAATGCAGATTTTCAGCGGAGCTTTGCAGCTCAACAACAGGCTCACCAAGAGAGCATGGCAGGCTGGAAACAGAGACGCCAGCAGCAAATGTAAGCCATCGGTTTGGAGGAAACCGAGTATGTGTGCAGGGCTGAGCTGGATGCCTTGCAACGGAAAATGGAAGAAAAGGAACAAGCCCTGGAGTTGCTTAGGATGGAGCATAGAAACTTGCAGGCTCAGGTGTTACAGTGGCAAGAATCCACTGCTCTTCTTTTTTCCGAGTTACAAAAACATAGAGAGACTATAATGGAGAAAGATACCATCCTCATGGAAAAGGAAATTGAAGTTCAGACTTTGCAGGAGCAAAGTATGGGTGATATGTTGGAGTTGCGTAATCAGCTGGCAAAAAGTCTTCAGTCTTTAGAAGCTACAAAAATAGACCTGCAGGATGTGCAGGAACAGAAGGTCTCTCTGAAAACTACCTTGTCTCTCAGCTACAGGGAGAAAAATGAGAGAGAGGCTAAATTACTGAGTACTGTGTATGAGCTCACCACTTTGAGCAATGTGGTAGATGAATTACGTACGGACTGTGAAAGTTGGAAAGATGAAGTCCAACGTGTCCAGCAGCAGCTAAAGAAGAAAGAAGCCTGTGTGGCAGAATTACAGTCTCATTCCCAGAAACTAGCCAATGAGGTGAAGGCTCTTATGCAGGGAAAAGGAAATTCTGAACACAAGAGGAAAAAAGTAGAGGCACAGCTGCAGGAATTGCAAGTCAAAGTGTCAGAAGGTGACCGATTGTGTGCTAAGCTGTCAGAAAAGGCAAACCGACTGCAGGTTGAGTTGGACAATGTCACAAATCAGCTTTCTCAAGCAGACAGCAAATCTAGAGAAATTGCCAAAGATTTCTCTATCTTGGAATCGCAGCTGCAAGACACTCAGGAACTCTTACAGGAAGAGACATGTCAAAGGCTGAGTTTTAGCACAAAACTCAAACAAATGGAAGATGAGAAAAATGGCATCCTGGAACAATTAAAAGAGGAGGAGGAAGCAAAGAAAAACCTATCAGAGCAAGACGCAACACTGCAAGCTCAGATAGGAGATATGAAAAAACGAATGGAAGAAAGCGTTGGTTCATTAGAAAATGTTGAAGATGTGAAAAAGAAGTTTGATCAGATGCTTGGTGAGGAGAAGACTGTGTCTGCAAAATATGCAGAAGAACGCGACCGTGCAGAAGCGGAGGCGCGTGATAAAGAGAGCAAAGCCCTGTTCTTGGCTTGCTCCTTGGAGGAAGCTCTAGAGTGTAAGGTTGAACTAGAAAGAGTTAACAAACAGCTGTGTAGAGAAATGGAAGATTTGGTCAGCTCCAAGGATGATGTTGGGAAAAGCGTTCAGGAGCTAGAAAAGTCTAAGCGAGCCTTAAAACAGCAAGTAGAAGAGATGAAGATTCAGTTGGAAGAACTTGAAGAGGAATTACAGGCAACAGAGGATCTGTCCCAAAGAGGGGATAGTGTGCCTGATGCTGTTTATAAAAGGATCAGTGTTTTGGGGTCTGTCCTGAGTGAGCATCAGAAATTTGACATGTTGTTTGAATCACCCCTCTGGAATAAACAGACAGTTCCTGCAAAAAATTTCAAGCACTGGAAAATGTATCATTAGAACTTCAGCAAACAAAGGAGCGGTGTAAGAAAAGTGATGATTTCTCAGTTCAGGATGAAAGTCTGGTGAAGAAGGCAAGTGATATAAAGCTTGGAGAAAAAAGAAAACACCACCTAGTGGAGAAAACTAAGGCTGTTGGTGAAAACGTGAAGCAAATGAATAAGTGCCTTTCCGGGAATTTTTCCAAAATGGAACTGGTGAAAGACAAGTGGCAGAAGTTTGATCATGATCTTGAGATACATTCCATGTGGAGTTCAGATAAAGAAAAGGAACTAGGTGACCTTGAACGGTCAAATAGTTTAGCAGATATGCAATTCAACCAAAGCAAGGAAATACTAAAGGAGCTACAAGGGAAGAGTAGTGCAATAGCAGAAAGTGCATTGAAGAAACCTGTAATAGACTGTGTTGTCGCCTTTGACCCATATGTCGGTGGAAGGAAAGTTGATGATGTCTCTGGAAAAAGGAACAGGGGTCACTTTGAAGAAATGTGTGACCGCCTGTTGTCGCAAATGGAAGGCCCTCTGCACAGCATCTTAGAGCAAGCTAAGCTCAAGAATGTTGAAGACATTAAGACTAGCACAATTGAGTTGCCTATGGATCACGGTCCTCCATGGCGGATAGGACAGACGGTTATGCAGGACAAACTTGAGAAGGAGCGAAATGATGCCAAAAATGCAGTTGAGGAATGTGTATATGAGATGAGGGACAAGCTGTCTGACATTTATGAGAAATCTGTCAATGAAGATGACAGAAACAGTTTCATCCTGAAGCTTGAAGATACAGAGAATTGGCTATATGAAGATGGAGAGGATCAGCCAAAACAAGTGTATATAGACAAGCTAACGGACTTCAAGAAAGAGCCAACCCGACAAGCATTTCAACAAAGGTTAGCAGTTGTTAATGAACTGGGGAGGGAAATTAATTAATATCAGCATGAAAGACAGTGGCTGATGGAAAAAGCAAAGCAGATTGCTCAGAAGGATGCATCTCTGGCAGCTGAAGCAGACAAAGAATCAAATGGACTGAACATTACTTGGGAAGATACTAGGAGGCTTATCAGTGAGAGTCAAGAGCAGTGCCCGACACATGCGTGCCTGGAAATCGGTGTCCCAACCCTAGGGTTGAAACAAGAGGGGGGGGTATGTGACAGGAAGTCAGGTAAATCCATGGATGTTGTCAGACAAGAGATACATGTCTGCTTGGTTTAGACAATTCACCAATTACTATAGGGTGTCGGCTGCAGAGGTAGCCAGCAGAAAGGTGTAAGGAAGTTGAAAAACCTTCAGCTATTCAGAATGAGGAAATTAAGGCCTCTATAATTTGTCCAGAGGAAGTCTATTGATTGCTGCCTCCTGACGCTGTGTGAGTAGAGGAGGACAGTCAGATGTATGCCTCCTGAAGCTGTGTGAGTATAGGAGAGGAATGCCTCCTGAAGCGATGTGCGCTGAGGAGGGTAAAAAGACTGAAGACTTCTCAAGGTGAGGTCTTGGATTGTTTTCTATGTGAAGAGAAACACAAATGGATGTTTTCTATGTGAAGAGAAACACAAATGGATGTTTTCTATGTGAAGAGAAAAGGGACATTTTCTGTGTGAAGAGAAAATAAATGGACTATTGATGGTCTGCTGTAGGATCAGCAAAGTTTGCCCAACAGTAGGTTGGGGACAGACTCCTTAGGTAGGTTCCTGTGTGTGAGAAGGTAGCCGCCCACAGTGGCAAGGGTGTTATTTTATTTTTATTTTGAAGTATGATGTTTTGGAGGCTTGCACTTGTGTGAAGAAAATTGCAAGAATAAAACCATACACTGTTGTTTGCAACCACTTCTCGGCTATCTCCCTGTGTAACGAACCCCCCAAGGGGTCATCCACACCCGCCACCGAGCTAATCCCTCACAATATATATATATATATATAGATATATAAATATATATATATACTGCATATCACCCTCCTACGTAGGTGCTAGTAAGAGAGTATAGTTTTTGGCTCTGTCTGCCTATCAGAGGAGCAGCAGGCAAATCTATTTGCTTTCTGCCTACAAGAGAGCAGGCTCTGTGAGTTAGGTCTGCTCATAGTGCTTAGTGTGGGATTCATCTGTTCTAGGCAGTTTTCCACACTGGTCCAATGGGGAGGCATATTGAGCTGTGGAGGAAATCTGGCCAATGGGTACACAGGCTTTGATACAGCCTCAGTGATTGGCACAGACTGATTGTCTCGGTGCATTGTGGGGTGTGGTATAAAATCCAGGAGCACATGTGCTGCGAGGTCTTTTGCTGGTGAGCAGAGTCCGGGATGAAGGGTGGCGGCTGCCTCTTCCTCTGTAGCAGTGGCACGCAGTCACAGGCAGTCGGCCTGGGGACCAGAAGGAAGGAGCTGAACCCAGAGGTCCATGAGAGTTAACTGGAGGGGTAGAGACACTGGAGACCCTTGAAAAACCGTATCATGAGCACAGGGGATTGTGTCTAGGGGCCTGACCTGATGGGGCCACCCTGGTGTAGGGTAGTCAAAGGACGGGTGTAAGCAGGTGGAGAGAAAGGGGGTACTAGGTGTGTATCCCGAAGATAATTCATCTTAACAAGTCATCTGCATAGAGGCTTAATCCTAAATTCATCTAAGTGGCAAGATGAATTAGCAGCCTAGCTGCATCTTCAGACAGGAGTCCTCATCTAATGTGAATAGTTCCAGTTGAAGTATCCCAATCTTCCCTTCTCCCATCCCTAATTTAAAAAAAAAAAAAAACACAAAAACAACTACATCCCCTAGACTGTTCATTGACTGAGCCAGAGAGTAAAGAGTTAAATTGTGCATGCTGCAGTTGCTATCGGTAACATCCAGGGGGATCCCAAGGTGAACAATCCAGCAGTCCTCAAGGGGACAGTGCTACATATTATACACGCACACACATATTGTGTTTTATATATACACACACACACACATATAGGTGCATCTCACAAAATTAGAATATGATCAAAAAGTTAATTTCAGTAATTCAATTCAAAAAGTGAAAC
The DNA here is from genome assembly GCF_965119305.1 of Pelophylax lessonae. Taxonomy (NCBI): domain Eukaryota; kingdom Metazoa; phylum Chordata; class Amphibia; order Anura; family Ranidae; genus Pelophylax; species Pelophylax lessonae. The sequence goes on along the minus strand of NC_138771.1, from coordinate 343,749,597 downwards.
TCATATTTTATATAGATGCGTCTCACACAGAGTGATATATTGCAAGCACTTCTTTCTTTTAATTTTGATGAATATGGCTTACAGCTAGTGAAAACCCACAATTCAGTTTCTCAGAAAATGTGAATATTACATAAGACTAATAAAAAAAAAAAAAAAAAAAGGTTTTTTGATACAGAAATGTTAGCTTACTTCAAGTATGTCCATGTACAGTATAGTATGCACTCAAAACTTTTTTGGGGCTCCTTTTGCATGAATTAATGCATCAATGCAGGCGATCAGCAAGTGGCACTGCTGAGTTGTTATGAAAGCCCAGGTTGCTTTGATAGCGGCTTTCAGCTCTTCTGCATTGTTGGGTCTGGTGTCTCTCATCTTCCTCTTGACAATTCCCCATAGATTCTTTATGGGGTTTAGGTCGGGCGAGTTTGCTGGCCAATCAAGCACAGTAATACCATGATTATTAAACCAGGTATTGGTACTTTTGGCAGTGTGGGCAGGTGCCAAGCCCTGCTGGAAAATGAAACTGGCATCTCCCTAAAGCTGGTCAGCAGAGGGAAGCATTAAAGCTCTACAGTTTCCTGGTAGGGCTGCACTGGCTTTGGATTTAATAAAACAAAGTGGACCAACACCAGCAGATAATTTGGCTCCCCAAATCATCACAAACTGTGGAAAATGTAGCATTTAATTTGGAAATCAAGGTTCCAGATTCTGGAGGACGAGTGGAGAGGCATAGAATCAAAATTGCGTGAGGTCCAGTGTGAAGTTTGCACAGTCAGTGATGATTTGGGGAGCCATGTCATCTGCTGGTGTTGGTCCACTGTATTTTATCAAGTCCAAAGTCAGCTCAGCCCGCTACCAGGAAATTCTAGAAAATTTCATGCTTCCCTCTGCTGACCAGATTTATGGAGATGCTGATTTAATTTTCCAGCAGGACTTGGCACCTGCCCACACTACCAAAAGTACCAATACCTGGTTTAATGATCATCGTATCATTGTACTTGATTGGCCAGCAAACTCGCCTCACCTAAACCCCATAGAGAATCTGTGGGGCATTGTCAAGAGGAAGATGAGAAACACCAGACCCAACAATGCAGATGAGCTGAAAACCTAAGCTTCCATAACACCTCAGCAGTGCCACAGGCTGTTCGCCAATTGCCTCCATGCCACGCCGCATTAAGGCAGTAATTCATGCAAAAGGAGCCCTGATCAAGAATTGAATGCATACTATACTGTACAAAGAAAGCCAACATTTCTGTATTAAAAATCCTTTTTTTTAACGGTCTTATGTAATGTTCTAATTTTCTGAGATACTGAATTTTGGGTTTTCACTAGCTGTAAGCCATAATCATCAAAATTAAAAGAAAGAAATTCTTGAAATATAACACTCTGTGTGTAATCACTTTTTGAATTGAATTACTGAAATAAACTTTTTGATGATATTCTAATTTTATGAGATGCACCTGTATATATACATACAGTAAATTTAGATTGTGTATATATATATATATATATATACATATATACACACACACACACACACACACACACACACACACACACACACACACACACACACACGCAGTTTTGTAGTACAAAAATGCTGAGAGCTTCATTTATTGAAAAAGTACACCAGGGAAGTGATGTGGTATGTAATGTAATAACCCCCTAAATGTTACCTCCCCACCCCTATGGGAAAACAAGCAAAATATGTTACACAATTACTTATGTAGCACCCTCCTAGGTAGGTGCTAGAGAGAAAGTATAGTTTTGAATCATGTCTGCTTACCAGAAGGACTGCAGGTAAATCTATATTATTCTCTGCCTACCAGAGAACAGGATCTGTTAGTCAGGTCTGCTCATGGTGCTCAGGTGCACATTCGTTCTGTCTGCAGAGTGTTTCACACTGGTCCAATAGGGAGGCATATTGGACAGTGCGAGGAAACCTGACAAATGAGTGCCTAGGCATTTGATACAGCCCTCGTGATTTGGCAAAAGAAAAGTGTCTCAGCGCATGCTGGGATACTGTATAAAAGCCAGAAGCAAATGTGCTAGGGCAGTGGTCCTCAACTCCGGTCCTCGGGGCCCACTAACAAGCCAGGTTTGCAAGATAATTAAATTACATCACAGGTGATCTCATTTGCTGCTCACTGATTGCAGTATTATAGTCTGCATCTCCCCAAGGTAATACTTAAAATCTGGCCTGTTAGTGGGCCCCGAGGAGCGGAGTTGAGGACCACTGTGCTAGGGGTCTTTCGGCTGGATGAGGGAGTCCCGGAGGGAGGTGGCGGCTGTGTCCTCTGTAGAGGTGCCATGTCGCCTCAGGTAGTCGACCTGAGGGCCTGGAGAGTGCTAGTGAGGAACTGAACCCAGAGGTCCAGTGAAGCTGACTGAATGGGGAGACACTGGAGGATCTGATTCTGCAGTACAGTGAGTACAAATCTGTGCCAAGGGGCCTGACCTGATGGGGGCCATCCCTTCAGCTAGAAGAGTCACTGGATGGGTGTCAGTAAAGGGGATGCTAGTGAGTGTCCTGAAGATAATGTAGATTCACCAAGTCTATTGCTGGAGAGAAAAGAGCAAGGAGACTTAACACTTTTCATACATGTGGCAGTATGGATTAAGCAGTGCAGCGGCTTCCACAAGCAACCTGGTGAGCCCAATCTAGAGTTGTCCTTATCCATTGTGAATAGTTACAGTTGGAGTATCCCACTATTCCCTTCTCCCATCCAAGTTCCAAAATAAACACTAAAAACCAATACCCCTGGACTGTTTATTGTGTGACGAGCCATTGGGAGTAAGGAGGAATGTGTGAACTGTTCCCTAAGTGACTGTCTGCTGGTAATCAGAGGAGGCCCAACAAGTCATCATACGGAAAGCCCTATGGGGACAGTGCTACACTTGAAACCCCATAAGCTAAAAAAAAAATTCTGAAAGCAAAGAACTTGTTGAATGAAATGACAGTAATTGCAATTTTTGCATCATCATTATGCGGCAGGTTAGTGTGGCGACAGGGAAACATCTTCAGGTGATGGGTCATCATGACTGACAAGCATTTGTTGCTGAACAATGTAACTGATTATGGATTTGAACTGGATTTACATTAAGGGAAATAGTTTGTTTTTTTTATCTAGAATGTCTTTTTATAAAACAAACAGTCTGCCCCCCTTTAAAATTCACATCAGCTCTTATTAAAACAGAACCAAACCGTCCTATTTTTTTCAGCCAAGGAAACTGTCATCTTAGCATCTGTTTTATCTGCAACTGCCATAGTGCTACACACGTGACCATTTATGACACCAGCCTTTCTTTGTTTTGGAAGTTTGGTTGACTGCACAAGCAAATGTGACTGTTAAGTGTTCCCCGCTTGCTGGGAATGTAGCTGTTTTTTGAAACTGTTAAATCTTTAGGTTCGATTCAGTTTTAAGGCAAGCAGCCTGAGTGACCAGGAAAGGGAGGGCAGTGAGTGTACCGCCCTCACTCCTTGTTCCTGAACCACACCAGGCAACATGCCTTAAACACTACCGTAGGAGCAAAGTCTTCCCCCTCACAAGGCACTTTGTCCTATTGAGGGGCCAAGGGAGGTTTGTGTCTGGGGTGAACAATCAGAATCGCATATCTTTATAATAAAGGGGCCCCCAGATATCTCATCCCAGGGGGATAAATATGGGGTACATTAATACTCCTTATTACTCATAACCCTCCAAGAAACTGAATTCAAATTTAAATAAACACACACACTGTGAAAAGGTTCTTAAAGTTTAAATGAAAGAAAAACTTCCATTACAAAATGTAAACAATTCCCCCAAGATAAAAATCCATCATCAATTATGTTGTACATTGTTGTAAATCCAAAATTATTTTTGATGATCCATGTCCATGGCAATCTGCTTCCCAATGATCTTGCCCACTACCATAGCAAAATGACAGGTCCCTGGCCCACTTATATTTATAAACCAAATCGGCCATGCTTGCTGGTGATGTTATTGACCAAATATACTGCTACAGTCAGGGAAAAATGGATTTTTGTAAAATCTTACCGTAAAATCCTTTTCTCTTAGCTCATTGACAGACCTAGTCCTCGGTGATTCAGCACCTTCGGGTTATGCTGCCCTCCACAGGAGTAGGACTAGACAGGAAATAAAATGCTCTGGCCACACCCTAGGGGCAGTCCCAGAGGGTATATCCTCTCTCTCTCTGCCACAGCAAATCAGTTATGTCACAAAGCAGTGTTTAGAGAATTTACCCCAACCTAACTCCAAAACAGAGGGGCAGGTACTACGTCTGTCAATGAGCTAAGAGAAAAGGATTTTACGGTAAGATTTTACAAAAATCCATTTTTCTCTATCGCTCATTGACAGACGTAGTCCTCGGTGATTCAGCACCTTCGGGACGTCCCAAAGCAGTACCACAAATGAGGGGTGGGAAAAATGGAAATTAAATCCAATCTAGAAGGCCCAACCGGTGCCAACTAGAAGTTTTACAATGCTCATCCTCAATGATGAGACAACAAAAAATTTTTCAACAGAAAAAATCCTCGAGGTAGACCTCCGGTCTCCTCAAATTGCGGCCTGCAAAACCTTGCGGCCAAATGAGGCATCCGCCGATGCCATCACATCAATTTTATAAAATTTTGTAAAAGGTATGTACCGACGACCAGGTGGCCGCCTTACATACCTGGACCACTGACGCCTGATGGCGGAAGGCCCAGGAAGTACTGAGTGCTCGAGTGGAGTGCGCCCTAACAGGGAACGGAGGACTCTGACCCTTAATAGAATAAGCCTGTACCACCGTCTGTCTAATCCATTTGGCGATAGTCGCGGCAGATGCAGGCAACCCCTTTCTGGGGCCATCCGTGATCACAAAAAGTGAATCCGTCTTACGGAACGATTCCGTAGCCTTCAGGTATACCCTGATTGCCCGAACCACATCCAAGGAATGCAACGCATGTTCCCGATGATGATTGGGCTGAGGACACAAGGAAGGTAGTACAATATCTTCATTCAGATGAAAATCTGAAACCACCTTAGGAAGAAAGGATGGCTTAGGATGAAGTACTACCTTATCCCTATGAATCACTAAGTATGGGGACTGGCATGATAAAGCAGCCAGTTCTGACACCCTGCGTGCAGAAGTGATAGCCACCAAGAAGGCCACCTTCTGGGATAAAGTAAGCAAGGGAATCTCCCTGATGTTTTCAAAGGGAGGTTTCTGTAGAACCGACAAAACCAAATTAAGATCCCAGGGCGGTAAGGGCGCGCGGACTGGTGGAGCCAGATGCCGCACCCCCTGGATGAAATTCCGCACCAAGGACTTGGTAGCTAAAGGTTTCTGAAAGAAGATTGCTAATGCTGAAACCTGACCCTTGATGGTGCTCAAGGCTAGTTTCTGCTCAACCCCTTTTTGCAAAAAGGCCAATATTCGAGTCACCGAATAGGTACGTGGAGGAAATCCTAAAGATTCGCACCACGCGATATAAGTCTTCCATGTATGATAATAGACTCAGCTTCAGTCATTCCTACCCTTATTAAAGCAAGGAAAGCGGCTTCCAGCAGACAACCCTCTGTCCTTCAGTACTTGGGTCTCAATGGCCAGGCCATTAAAACCAGCGACTGTAAAGCACGATGGTAGATTGGTCCTTGAGACCGCAGATACTCCCTGAGACGAAGTTCCCACGGAACGTCCGCGACTAGCATGTCCAAGTCGGCCAGGCCGGCTTGACGAGGCCAGCCTAGAATTTCTAGGACCACTGGCGCTGACTGGATCTGAACCAGGCGTCCCTACAGCTATCTGGCCCCGACCATCCGACAAAGTCTGGTCGTTTTCTGTTCCCACACATTTATCAGACACCTGATTCCTATCAGGAACGGTGATCTTTCCTGGTTGAACCTCAGGGACCGAAGTCACCTGGCTAGAGGCTTCTTGGTCTGTCTGGTCAACCGGATCCGATTCCTGTGGGGAATTGAGACTAATCTTTGGAAAAGGTAAAGGAAAAGATCTGTTCAGGGAACGGTGACTACCGCTCCCTGTAGTACTTAAATGTTGGAAGGGAAGAATCGCACCGGTAGCAGTGGTCGATGCTCGATCTAATGTCCTGAATACCGGTGAAAACGTCCCCCCACCCTCAAACCGGGTGGGGGCGCACCTTCAGGCTGTGTAATCCTTTGCTTCGGGTTTGGCTGAGTCAGTCCTCTGTTTGTCCGACCAGCCCTTCTTGAACCCTCCTGGAGGAGTCTTGCCTTTCCCGCTTGTTCCAGCAGGGCGTGCGAACCCTTTATGGGCGGTAAAGAAAGGTCCTCGCTTGTTACGAGGTCCCTTAGCTTTAGCAGCCTGTGGCAAGAAAGTGCTCTTGCCCCCAGTGGCGTCCTTAATGATCTCATCTAGGGTGGCCCCAAATAGGCGATTCCCTTGAAAGGGGAGATTCGTCAAGGTCTTTTTGGAACCTAGGTCTGCTGACCAGCATTTTAACCACAGCACACGTCTGAGGATTACCGCTGACATAGATGCATGCCCTAATAGGGGGGTAGCATCCAAGGCTGCGTCACAGACAAACTGTAGCCCTTGTATAATCTGTTCCATCAAATCAGATGTTCCCTGGGGGATATCTTTCCCCCTCAGGTCTTGGCGTACCAATCTCCCCCATTCCGTTAGTGTCTGGGAAACTAGACCAATAACAATTACTGGCCTAAATGCTGACCCTATCAGGGAGAAGATAGTGCGGGACTCCGCTTCCACCTTTCGATCCACCGGATCCTTAAAGGACGAAGTGTCCTCCACTGGGATAACCGTGGCTTTGCTTCGGGTTTGGCTGAGTCAGTCCTCTGTTTGTCCGACCAGCCCTTCTTGAACCCTCCTGGAGGAGTCTTGCCTTTCCCGCTTGTTCCAGCCGGGCGTGCGAACCCTTTATGGGCGGTAAAGAAAGGTCCTCGCTTGTTACGAGGTCCCTTAGCTTTAGCAGCCTGTGGCAAGAAAGTGCTCTTGCCCCCAGTGGCGTCCTTAATGATCTCATCTAGGGTGGCCCCAAATAGGCGATTCCCTTGAAAGGGGAGATTCGTCAAGGTCTTTTTGGAACCTAGGTCTGCTGACCAGCATTTTAACCACAGCACACGTCTGAGGATTACCGCTGACATAGATGCATGCCCTAATAGGGGGGTAGCATCCAAGGCTGCGTCACAGACAAACTGTAGCCCTTGTATAATCTGTTCCATCAAATCAGATGTTCCCTGGGGGATATCTTTCCCCCTCAGGTCTTGGCGTACCAATCTCCCCCATTCCGTTAGTGTCTGGGAAACTAGACCAATAACAATTACTGGTCTAAATGCTGACCCTATCAGGGAGAAGATAGTGCGGGACTCCGCTTCCACCTTTCGATCCACCGGATCCTTAAAGGACGAAGTGTCCTCCACTGGGATAACCGTGGCTTTATTCAGCCTGGAAATAGGTGGGTCCACCACTGGTGGAACCGTCCATTTCTTGATGAGGGATTCCTCAAACGGATAGCGTCTAGCAATACGCTTGGAAATAGTAAAGGTACGCTTAGAATGCTCCCATTCTTCTTTAATTTTATTACCAAAACACTTGGGTACAGGAAAAACCTTCACCGTTTTGATGGGCTTGTTAGTACCAAAGGGAATCTCTGTTTCAGTTGCCTCTGCCGGTAAAACCTTAAGTCTTAAGGTTTCCCGCACCGCCACAACTAGAGCGTCCACCAATGCTTCTTCCCGAATTATGGCGGAAGAATGAACGTCCTCCTCACTGTCTGAGGGAACTTTACCTGAGATAACAGCCCTTGCAGAGGGACCTGCAGCTGCAATGACCATCTCTGAATCTGAGTCAGAGGTGTCAGATGATATAGGGGTAGGCGGGGGTCGCTTTCTTGACCCCCGTCCCTGACAGGCCGTCTCCACCCGAGCCACCAAAGACTCCAAAGCTGATGTAAATGCGTCTATACTCTGTGCACCGGCGGGTCCCGTGGTCCCCTCGAGGGAAACAGGTGGGGGTGCTTGTGTGGCAGGGTCCATGATAATTCCAGTTACTACCCGGAAAATTCAATCCAAAATAAAACTTTTTTTTTTTTTTTTAGACCCCCAGCGCCACAAAGCCCCTCAGTTTTAGCTGCTTAGGGACCCCTATCGAGCGAGAGAGAGAGAGAGATAGACCCCCAGGCTCACCACTTGATGCTCAGAGTTTTCCACTGCACTTGTCTCAGCACTGTCTCGAACCGACAGGAAATCTCTTGGCTGGCTGCCCGGGAAGAAAGGAGGCGGCTCCGCCCCTCCGTACGCCTTCCGGCACCTCCCCTAGCTCCACGAGGTGTTTGGGTCACCTCAAACATGGCCGCCCCCATGCTGGAGACACGAGGCTACTCCAAAATGGCGGCCTCGTGCGATCTAGCAAACAATGGCGGCGGTTATACCGAATAGCGGCGTGACTACAGAGCATCACAACACCTTCTCTACATGGGGATTTAGCCTGGTCGGCTGTACCGGACCCTGGCGGACCGCATGGCCGTCGGAAGGCCTGCTATTGCTGGAGACCTGACTTGGAAAGCAGTCTACATGTCCGTGGCTTCTGACTGGTAGGATACTTATATTATCACAGTAAGATTCCAGTACTGCCACTGATTACAATCTTTTAACATATTTACAATTAGATGGTCAGCTCCCAAACCAAGCCTCCTGGCTTTTTGCACACAAAAATCACACTCAAAGTAGGGGGATCTGTGCCATGTTATAGGACAGAGGGGAACTCATCCTTACCATACAGAGAGGGGCCCGCGTTCACCACAAGACCCGTCAGGGGAAAGGGGGAACATACTACTCACCATACCGGAACCAGGCGGGCGCCAACTCCTGACAGTACCCCTCTCCACCGGGGCGGGAGGGCTGTCGACCAATACGGACGCCGTGACTCATGGTCCTTGGCGTTTCAGCGAGACGTTTAACTCGCAGGGTCAGTCCCTCCAGTGGGACTATGTAGCGGCCGACCCAGCGCGGAGCTATGGCCTGCACACGCTCGTAGGCTGAACTGGGGTGACCACCGGATCTCAACATCCAGCCCGTCGCCCAGTTCAGCTTTCTTGCTTGAAGATCTCGCAGGAACACTGGAGAAAAAAAGCTGTCTAAAAATCTTTTTAAGAAAAAAATCCTGCCAGGACCGAAGATCCCAGCAAGGTATCTAGGTCCTTACTCCTAACTAGACAGAAAAAAACTGATTTGCTGTGGCAGAGAGAGAGAGGATATACCCTCTGGGACTGCCCCTAGGGTGTGGCCAGAGCATTTTATTTCCTGTCTAGTCCTACTCCTGTGGAGGGCAGCATAACCCGAAGGTGCTGAATCACCGAGGACTACGTCTGTCAATGAGCGATAGAGAAAAAAGTATTTGATCCCCTGCTTATTTTGTACGTTTGCCCACTGACAAAAAAATTATCAGTCTATAATTTTAATGGTAGGTTTATTTTACCAGTGAGAGACAGAATAACAAAAATATCCAGAAAACACATTTCAAAAAAGTTATCAATTTATCTGCATTTTAATGAGTGAAATAAGTATTTGACCCCTTCGCAAAACATGACTTAGTACTTGGCAGCAAAATTCTTGATGGCAATCACAGAGGTCAGATGTTTCTTGTAGTAGGCCACCAGGTTTTCACACATCTCAGGAGGGATTTTGTCCCACTCCTCTTTGCAGATCCTCTCCAAGTCATTAAGTTTTTAAGGGTGACGTTTGGTAACTCGAACCTTCAGCTCCCTCTACATATTTTCCATGGCATTAAGGTCTGGAGACGGTCTAGGCCACTCCAGGACCCTAATGTGCTTATTCTTGATCCAATCTCCTTTGTTGCCTTGGCCGTGTGTTGGCTATTAGCATGCTGGAATACCCATCCACGACCCTTTTAAATGCCCTGGCTGAGGAAAGGAGCTTCTCACTCAAGGTTTGATAGCACATGGCTCAGTCCCTTTGATGCGGTGAAGTTTTCCTGTCTCCTTAGCAGAAAAACACCAAAAGCATAATGTTTCCACCTTCATGTTTGACGGTGGGGATGTTCTTGGGGTCATAAGCAGCATTCCTCCTCCTTCAAAAACAGCGAGTTGAGTTGTTGCCAAAGAGATTTTGGTTTTATCTGACCACAACACTTTCACCCAGTTCTCCTCTGAATCATTCAGATGTTCATTAGCAAACTTCAGACAGGAATGTACACGTGCTTTCTTGAGCAGGGGGACCTTGCGGGCACTAAAAGTTTTCATTTCTTTACGGCGTAGTGTGTTACTAATTGTTTTCTTGGTGACTATGGTCCCAGCTGCCTTAAAACCCTTTACAAGATTCTACCGTGTAGTTTTAGGCTGATTCCTCACCGTTCTCATGATCATCGAAACTCCACGAAGTGAGATCCTGCATGGAGCTCCAGACTGAGGGAGATTGAAAGTTTTGTGTTTCTTCCATTTGTGAATAATCGCACCATCTGTTGTCACCCTCTCACTAATGCCCCATACACACGTGCAGATTATCTGCAGACTTTTGTCTGCAGACTTACCTTTTCTATGTAGTGCAAGAGCCTGCCGGATTGCATACAAATTGAAAGTGTTTAGGTTTGACCTCATATTATATGGTTTTGGTAAGTCTGCAGACAAAAGTCTGCAGATAATCTGCACGCGTGTATGGGGCATAAGCTGCTTGGTGATGGTCTTGTAGCCCATTCCAGCCTTGTGTAGATCTACAATCTTGTCCCTGACATCCTTGGACAGCTCTTTGGTCTTGATTCTGTGGACAGGTGTCTTTTATACAGGTAACAAGCTGAGATTAGGAGCACTCCCTTTAAGGAGAGCTCCTAATCTCAGCTTGTTTCCTGTATAGAAGACACCTGGGAGCCAGAAATTGTACTGATTGATAGGGGATCAAATACCTATTTCACTAATTAAAATGCAAATCAATTTATAACTTTTTTTAAATTTGTTTTTCTGGATATTTTTGTTGTTATTCTGTCTCTCACTGTTAAAATAAACTTACAAATAAAATTATAAACTGATCATTTCTTTGTCAGTGGGCAAACTGTAAATTACAAATCCCTGGCCTGTTTAAGGAAAAAAAATAAAGTTTAAAACTCCTATGTTTTAGATATCTTATGATTCAAAGAATCTCCTGGTTATGCCCAACAGTGCTCTTTGTCACATCAGCCACATTTTCTGCTAATGTAGCTATTGGAAGATAAATTAAATAATACAGTGATATACCCTGCATTCTACAATCACTATTTATCAATAAAAATGAACTGCACCAGCATGACATTACTTAGTACAGATACTGGCTATTGCATTTTGGAATTCAGCACAACAATAGAGGCCATAAATTAAATTGTGTTAACGAGAATCCTAATTGGAGGGTCAGTTAGTGCCTGTCTGTGGTAATAAACAGGACATAAAGCTATTAGAATACATTGCTGGATATGGGAAGGATTACAGCTGACCATCAATATTATGCTCAATCATGCAGGGCTGAACATCATCACATTTGAGGCACTTACTTGAGCAGTTTTAAAGATCACCAATAATAAGGTCATGACATGTGACAGGGACTATTATTCTGAGCCGCAATCCGTCTATGTGATGTGCACTGCATTATATTATCTTCCATTACAGCCATGACTTTGCATATTGTAGATCATAATTAAATATTGATTTTACTACAGTTTTTTTTCTATCAGTTAATAGCCTGGAAACTAACAACAATTTGTATGAATGTACTTTCCTAAAAATAGCATTATTTTCAATGTATACAATATTGCAATTTGTGTAACTGTTGTCCTTTTTAATTTGCCAACTTACAAATTGCCCATATTCAAAAAAATGAAGAGGAAGGGCACTGCCATGGGCGTGCTTCTCTAAAAGTCAGTTTAATAAAGTCAGGGTGAATCAAAGACCACTTCTCTGTCTGGATTACATTTTTATGCATGCCAGCAACTATTTATGTTATTGCAAGTATACAACATCATATATTTGCACCTTGCAGTTGTCTGCTTTATCCTAAAGATAGTTTAGGAATGAAACATGCATTAATGCTCTTATTTTCAGGATCACCAGACCTGCCGTCTGGTGATTAAGGAAATAAGAGCACAAATGCATGTAATGCATAAACAAACAGGCACGTAACGCAGGCTGATGTAATTTAGTTTAACTGTCCTAAATCTGCACATACTCAGCTGTATATTTAATAGGGTTAAGCCCCTGTAAGATTATTCTTTCCAACTGGAAAGCAGAAATCTATTTTTCTGTGGACCCCACCACCAGAGACCATGTAGCCAAGTGCCAGGCTAGTGTGAGATCCCCTTTGGGGGAGCACTAGTCACAAATTTTGGGAGTTAAGACTTGTAGCATTTCTTGCCTTGAGGAATGGTAGGACATGGTTGTTTTTTGTATGGGCACAGGCAGGGTGTTTTTTTTTTTTTTTCCAGAGAATAGGTGTAGGAACTCAACCATGACACAGATGCATACACGCCAAATGGCCTCACATAGTAGGTATGGCCATATTTCAGTGGGGGGTCTTAAAGGGGCATTAAAAACCAGGAGTGCAATTACCTCCAGAGTACAGAATTCAGGGGTGTGTTACACGCAGTGTGCAGAGTCTAAGTGATGAACTACATACAGAGTGCAGGATTCAGGAGTGCAGAGCTCAGGGGTGCCCTAAACACAGAAGCAGAGTTTGACTGCACTGAACCCTGGGCACCAGTCCTGTATCTCCCTTGTCCCTGTCCTGTACTGGGATCTGCTCAGGAGATCTGATCTATGGGAGCTGCTGGGGGATATGCAATCACTCGTAAACAAAGAAGCCGGACTTCTGGGTTTACAAGTGATAGTGGTGAGCAGGGAGCATAGAGCCTGAGCCAGAGGTGGTGTAACAGAGTTTGACCTAGTTCCTGCTGAAAAAAAGCCCTGGGCACAGGTCTCCCTGTCTCCATTTGCTTAATACTTCGTAAGCTGGTGAATCAATTTGCCATCACCCTTTCTGATTTGACTGTTTTGCCACTGTTCTTCAGTAAATTTGTTACCATTTTAAGGGGGTAGATGTAGACATTTATTCTGTAATATCTAGGGACAACTCCTGGGCATGGACTTGTGCTTGGGGATGAGTGGGGACTGTAGTCTCCAGGAATACCAGGCTGGACAGAGGGCCCAAATTCCAAGAGACATTACCAATCTTGGACAGCCTGGCCCAGGGTATCCAAATAGGGGTGATATCTTGCGGTTACAGCCTACCAGGTATGGGAGCCCTGAGCTGCCTAAGCAAAGGAACCATGTGTGTCATTTTTTCCAGCTGGGGTTTGGCTGTTCAGTAAAAGTGTTCTGGGTGGAGGTCACAGTAGTTAGAAGTGCTGACATTGATCCCTAATATCTGCATTAAGAGTACCTGTCACCTGCCTGAGCTATCACATGGGGTGTTTGTTACCACCCTTGTGATAGCAATCCAATTAAATTTTTAAAAAATGTAACGTGTATAAAAAATTGAATTTTAATAAAAAATACACAAAAAATAAAAGGATGCTCATCTCTCTGTGCATACTATTGCGCACTTGTGAGGTGTCATCACGAGCATCAGAGTGGGCCATAGTTCATGGTTAGGACTAAACTGATAACCTGTAAAGGCTTTTAAAGCTTTTTAAAAATTCAGGTACTATATCTTTATGGCCATTTCACAGGCACACACAATTGTAAATCTTGTGTCTTAGTAAGCCTGACATATTTGATATCCATTTACTTGACGCAACTGAATCTTTGATTTTTTACCAAAAAATGTGTTTGTTTGTACTATAATGCATTTTTGTGCATGTTGTCCTCAAAATAGCATTTGAAAAAACAGCTGTGCAATGGTTGTGTGACATAAAAATTACAACAGCCATCATCTCTGTTTTCAGAAAATATTTAATGTTTGGGGGTTCTAAGTAATTTTCTAGCAAAAAATGCTGATTTTAAAATTTATGTGAAAATTTTAAAAATTGCCCTGAATGCAAAGTGGTTAAAGAGCAATTTTTGTTGCCATCCCACCTTATTTTCAATAAAGAAATGGATTCCAGAAGATTCTGTCCATGCAAGAGCAAGATGTGCTTTATATGCGGTTGTCACAAACTATACCTTTTCACATCAATGACGTCCTTATTTTCAACAAAATTGTCATTTGGAGGAGGGCATGCTTTCTTCAGAGCTGAATAATTCTTTGAACCCCAAAAAATTCAACCTTATGTTAAGTAATAACTTCAGCAACTGTGCTACAGCTTTCAAAGCTTCTGTTGAAATCTCACTTTGTTTGATCTGGCTAAACATTTTGGGGGCCAAATCGGATATAACACAGCACAAAGTTTTATTAGTTTTTTTTTTCAGGCTAGGTGTCACCTGACCAATGGCTATATAGTTGAAACCATTCAAAGGGGTTAGAAAGGAGGTTCATTCTGTGACAATTCTCCAGATATTTTTAGCTTGTGAGCGTTTTCAGATGTAAATGGTCTTCAATTGCAGCTTCAACAGAATGCTCAAGAAGACTTCCACTTGCATTTTTGACAAAATATTCCACTGGTGAAGTTAGGTTTAAAGGATAGGTTCACCTTTTATAACATGTTACGTATTACACTGATATTGAGGGTGTAACATGTGACATGTGATGAAAGGACCGACCCGCTCTGACGGCTAGCGGGGATTTTCTCCCAGCGTCTGCTGTCAAATTTAAAAAAGAAAAACCCCTCCCGGCCGTGTCACTCAATTACAGTGCAGGCTGAATGGAAAATTACAAGTCCCGATTGCCTTAGCAGCTGTCGGCTTGTAGTTCTTATTAAACTAGTTCATTGATTCTTCCTGTCAGTGTGTATCGGCTTGCCCGTACGAGGTACGAGCAAGCAGATACACTGACAGGTCTGCTGGAGACCTGCATGGCATCAGTGATCTGCTGATTGCTTGGGCAATGCTTTACAGGCTCCTACAAAAAAAAAAATTATAATAATAAATGCACATTTTACCTGCAAAAAAATATGCATTTATAATTTTTTGTAAAAAGGTATACTTATTTTAAAAAAATAATAAATGCACATTTTTGTTACCTGCAAAAAAATGTGTATTTAAATTTTTTTGTAAAAAGGTAAACTTATTTAAAAAATTAATCCCTGAGCATTAACCACTTGCCGACCGGTCACGTTGACCGTACTGCGGCAAAGTGGCTCGATATCGTCCAGCGACGTAGACCTACGTCACTGGACTCCTTCCCTTGTGGGCAGCGCGCGCGCGCCGCCGGAGGCTCGCTCCTGCTGTTTTCAGTCACAGCGGGAGTCGGGCCAGGGGAGGAGCGGCGGTGATCACCACCGCTCTTCCCCGATCGTCGGGGATCGAGTGTGGAAATCTCCTAAGTGACATTCAGGGACAGATTGCAGGATTCAGCATAGCTGAACCTGCGATCTGTGCCTGTGTCACATAGTCCCCTCCCCCCACACACGTTAGTAAGCACCAGGCATACATTAACCCCTTAATCACCAATAAAAGTTAACCCCTTCCCTGCCAGTGTAATTTTTACAGTAACAGTGCATATTTATAGCACTGATTACTGTAGTAAAGTCACCGGTACCCCCAAAAGTGTCAAAAATGTCAGTCAAGGGTCCGATATGTCTGCCGCAATGTCGCAGTCCAGCAAAACAAATCGCAGATCGCCGCCATTACTAGTTAAAAAAAAGAACAATAAAAATGACAAATTTCCCGTAGTTAGTAGCTGCGATAACCTTTGCGCAAACAAATCAAAATACGCTTATTGCGATTTTTTTTACCAAAAATATGTAGCAGAAAAAAAATTGGCCTAAAATAAAAAATTTTGATTTTACATTTTTTTGGGGGGGAATTTCATATAAAAAAAAAATGTGAAAATATTTTTTCAAAATTGTCGCCTTTTTTTTGTTTATAGCACAAAATGTCAAAATCGCACAGGTGATCAAATACCACCAAAAGAGAGCTCTATTTGTAGGAGAAAAAGGACATAAATTTAATCTGGGTACAGCATCGCACGATTGCGCAATTGTCCGTTAAAGTAATGCAGTGCCGAATCGCAAAATACGGCCTGGTCAGGAATGGGGTAAAATCTTCCGGTCCTAAAGCGATTAAAAATACGCTCATTGAGAAATTTTTTGTCAAAGACATGTAGCTAAATACATTTTGGCCTAAATATATTACAAAAATTTAATATATTGGATATTTTTTAACTGTCAAAGTAGAAAAATATTGTTTTTTCAAAATTTTCGCATTTTTTTTATTAATATCGCAAAAAATAAAAAGCGCAGAGGTGATCAAATACCACCAAAAGAAAGCTCTGTTTGTGGGAAAAAAAGAACGTAAATTTTGTTTGGGTACGGTGTTGCATGACCGCGAAATTGTCAGTTAAATTCGCACAGTGCCGAGTCGCAAAAAGTGGCCTGGACGTAAGACAGCAAAATCCTCCGGAGGTAAAGTGGTTAAAAATAGATCCTTGGCAATTTCTACCATTTTGCATGCTTATAAAATATCGAATTCATGTGTTTGCAGATACTCTGAAATTAGATCAGCAATATCAAAGATTTGAAAAAAACAGGACTGAGATGAGCGAGGTTTTATTGTATGTCCAAGCATGAAGCAGATTTTTGGCCTCATTCGCAGCTTTATTGTATAACGATATACCTTTCTTTTATTTGGTAAATAGTGGAACCAAATGTGGTACTCAGTGCTCTTGGTTTATTCTTAAAGTGTCACTAAAACCAAGACAGTAAAATCAGTCTATATATGCAGTAAAACATGCTCGTTATACTCACCGTGGAACCTAAGGGGTTAATCCTCTGCATTAAGTAAAAAGGCTGTTTGGTCCTGTATGCACAGATCCTCCTCTTCTTGCATTGTCCCCATAACATGTCCTGGTATGAGAGTTACTGGAGTCGGGCTGCACATGCTCAGTTTGGTGTGTATTTCTAAAGAGTTTTTTTTTTTTTCTTGGGAGAGTGCATGTGATCAGCACAGGGCCAATCAGCACTGTCCAGGCAGAGGGTAAGGGGTCCTGCATGCTGATAGGACAGCTCAGTGCAATATGAAAACTTCTCCTACAAGCTTTAAGCAGACACTGATAGAAGTCATAAGACTGCTATATACTGCTGATGAGAAAGGTAGGTATTTAGCAGTTTACATTTAATAAAATAATTGCATTACTATGTTCTGTGTACTGTGGGAGACCAGATCTAGTGAATTTCAGGGTCCTGGGTTTAGTAACTCTTCAAAGCAGATTTCCACCATTGCAGTCCATTTTCAGACACCTTGACGTTGGGTTTGTTGTATATGTGTTCACACACAAATTTATACCTAAAAATATTTCAAGCCCAACTCTACAAAAAAATGATTTTGTCAACCTGTGTCTTTCTCATTGGTTTCTGCTGCAATCAGCTCCTACTAACACATCTTGTGTTCTCCTCCTAAGTGCTAGGTTCCTTTTTTACGGTTTATTTTAGGCCCTGGAGGCCTGCAAGATTCCTCCACTGTATATTTGAGGGGACTGGTCCTCCCACCACCCTTATGCTTATGTAAGCATAGCAGCGTAGGATACTGTGTGCCCACCTTCCTTTCTTGGTAAGGGACTGCCCAAGGAATGCCCTTAAACAGGACTTAATAGTCCATCTGTATACATGTACTTCTGGGAAATTTAGTTATTATATGGGGAAGGAGAGATAGGAGGTGACATGCATCCCTGCACTGAATACTCCCAGCAGCACAGGATGATATGAAATTAAATTTGCACATGATGTCACAGCAAAAGAAAACAGTATATCACAAAAAGCGTCTGATCAAAAAATGAACACGGTGGTTTTTACTTGGCTATATATAGCAATGGATCAGTAGGTGGGCAGATTGCCCGTGGAGCTGGGCTTTAAAAAATAATGTGTTACCTTTCTAGTTTGGAGCAGGTTTATGCATAAGTCTACGTTCACATCTAGGCGTTGCTATTTTTACAGGCTTTTCCGGGCGTTTTTTAGGTTGACAAGTGACCAATGAGAAAAATAAGCTTGATTTTGGGCAGATTACAGGTGTTTTTATGTACTTTTTTGAGCGACGGGCATTTTGCTTAAGGTGACAGAACACTCAGATATGAACAGGGGCCATGGAAATGAATGGGATTGGTCTTGTTGGGCGTTTCTAGAGCGGAGGCTTAGAGCATAAAATCACCCAAAAACGCCTAGATGTGAACAGAGCCTAAAGCGGGATACACACTATCCAACTTTTGTGGTTAGATTTCCTTCAGATTTACCTTTTCTATGTAGTGCAAGGGCCTGCCAGATTGCATACAAATTGAAAGTGTTTAGGTTTGGCCTCATATTATATGGTTTTGGTAAGTCTAAAGGAAAAAGTCTTCAGAAAATCTTATAGTGTGTATGGCCCATTAGACTCTATAGGTTGCTTGTATTAGGAATAGCTTCTAATGTGCAATTAGGGGACAGATGTAAGTACAGTTTTTTTTTTTTTTTTTTAAAGTGCATAAACATACAAGGTATCACTCAAGCTTCGAGATCTTTGACAGTGTGCACCTGTAGTTTACAGTGATTATGAAGATATGCCAGCATACTACAGACAGTACAGGCAATACTTATTATTACACAAGAAAATAAACCTAAGTCGGATTTTATTCAAGTAACGGGTAATTAGCATTTTTAAGTATTTAGAAGTTACGCTATGTAAATGGGAACATGCTAGAGCATGGTTTCTTAACTTGGGTTCCTCCAAAGGATGCTAGGGGTTCCTTGAGTAATTTCTATCACTCAGTTAGGTTCCCATTGACATCTTTGATCATTTTAAGCTATCTGTAAGTGGGTAATTCTTCCCAATGACCATCACAATAATGCATTATGAGTTGTAGATCTAGTAATTTTTATCAGGGGTTCCCTGAGACAGGAAAGTTATTTTAGGGTGTTCCTACGTGTTGAAAAGGTTGAGAAAGCCTGTGCTAGAGAGCTAGAGTGACAGTGACATAAGGGAAGCTACTGCGCAAGAATATAAAATAAAAACAAAGGGGTATCTTATGTACTGCCGGTAATTGTATGTTACTATTAACCACTTCAAAACCAGACTGTTTTACCTCCGATTTGCCCAGGCAATTTGAATGACAATTACTCAGTCATGCAACACTTAATTTTATATCAGGTTTTGAGAAATATAGAGCTTTATTTTGGTGGTATTTAACCACCACTTTTTTTTTTTTATTTAATAAATAAAAAAAAAAAAAAAAAAAAACAGGCTTTGGCACTATGCACAGGGGGGCCATAATGGTACGTCTTCCCAAATAGTAGCTGGTCCCGCCCACCTGTCTATATACACACGCACACATAAATACATATGTTTAGTGGCCATGTGGGAAGTGGTTAAACCAGAACTAAAGTCCAAAATACTTACAGTACCTTTGCTTCAACAGATTGACACCTGTGAGGTCCCTCAACAGTATCTTCTCCCTGGCCTTTTCTGGGTGACGGTCTTCAGCCATCTTCATTGCCTGGTGTGGGATGAGATCACTCCTGGGTATGCGCAGGAGTGTAGTCATCCTGGCACACAGGTACCATGAGCAGGCAGGTAGGTAAGTTTATTTTATTGCAGAAGACACATTGTATTTCTCTTCTTCAATAAAGAGCCGGCCTCCGTTTTTTCATTAAAGAAAGGTGTTCCACTTTAACCTGTATATTGCTGTGGGTTAGATTGTAATTGTGCGCTAAACACAATATGTAATATGCTATTGTTGAACTTGTGCAAATATACTGTTACAGTGGGTTTTGGGTTAAATGTACTTTGTGTCTTATGTATTTGTCACAACCAATTTTATTTTGGTAAAATTTATATTCCATCGCATCTATTTCTTATTGCTGACTAAGCTTGGAGTGGATGTCTGTACACTGGCATACAGGAAATTGTGAGTTTGGAAAAGATTTTTTGGGGTTTCTAGCGTTAAGGTAAAGTGGTTATAAGGTAGAAGGTTGTTAAGCTTAATGCATTATCTACCGTTACACCTGGGTGAGGAGTGCACTGACAAAGCAGAGCTGCAGGTTTTTGTTTGTGATCGTATTGTGGATGTATATATATTTATATTGGATTATTGTTTTACGAGTGCCAACAAAAAGTTGGAATGCAGAGGGGTTTTTTTTGTGTGTATAGAGAACTGCGTGCCATTTTTTCAGTGTGAAACTGTACATTATAGCTATTATGCTTGATATGCAGCAACATTAAATGAAAAGCCAATAATGTGAACACCACTCAAGGAAAATTGTTCTTACTGTTCTTTCAGAATACAAAACAGGCTTTTTCCATATTGCTGCTAACAATAAAGAGAAAAGCCTCTCCTGTACGGTTATCACTTTGACATATCGCAGAATTATGCTGCATTGTTCTAGCCCTGCAACATCCTGTGTACTGTCAAGTTCCACACGTATTTCATTTAACAGCTTCTCTAACATCTTGGCTTATCTGTGGTTTCACCATGTTTCCCATGATAAAGATCAAGTAATTGGCTAAAACTTTGCATAACAAAGTTACCAGACCATCTCTTCTACTTCTGCCCAAGCTTCACCCTTCCCCTAGAGGCAATGCACAGAATAATATTAATCAAAATTTGAAATACTATTTTTGCAGCATTGCATCAATATTAATCAAGATCTACCTTGTTCTCTTGTAGACGGATGCATTTTCCATTACTTGCTTTTTTTTTTTGGGGGGGGGGGGGGGCTGGATTATTGCTGAGGTTCTTTCTATAAGTAGGGTTAAGTGAGAGCACTTCAGGCTCTACTTCACCTGAACATCCATCTAAACAGATTGCTTTCATTGTGTTTGTGTCTCTGGTGTGTTGCCACTTCTATCCCCACATACCTCTCAGGTACTTCACTAACCTCCCTCTGTTACTCTCCTCATCTAAGGCACACTGCCATTCATCTTTTTCTCTAGTTTCCCTGAAAATAGCTGTGATCTACCGACCCCCTTGGACCGTTCTCAACCTTTCTTGAAGACTTCTTTGCCTGGCTACTCTACTTTCTCTCTTCCGAAATCCCCACAATCATTCTTAGTGACTTCAACATCTCTGTTAATACCAAACACTTCTGCTACTTCTAAACTTCTCAATCTAACCTACTCTTTTGACCTGAAGCAATGAATACATTCTTCTACCCACTCAGATGGCAACACCCTTGACCTTGTATTCTCCTACCTCCCCCCTCGTGCAACTTCTCTAACAATACCTTTCCTCTCTCTAAACACCACCTTATTAGTTTCCCTCTCTCCCTCCAACCACATAACAATTACCCATAGAAACCTTAGTCGCCTTAACCCTTCTCTTCTCTACTACTCAGTGTTAATTTAGTTAACGAAAACATTTGCCAGCAGCAATATTATGGTGACAAAAGCGAAACGAAAAGCACATCACATTTTTAACCCCTTCCCTACCGGCGCATTGTAAAATGGCACACCCTCCCTCCGGGCAGATGTCATAGGACGTCTGCCCGTTCTCGGCGCAGGACACAGCCCATCCCCGATCAGGGTAAAGAGCCAATGAAAATTGCTCTTTAGCACGTGACCATCTGTGTCCAATCACAGCCGGTCACAAATGTCAACAAACCCAGTAAGTGCCTGTTACCGGGTTCTCCTTACACACTAATCCTGGGTGAAGAGGAGATTGTGGCAACAGGCAATTACCAATCACAGTGCACAGGAAAACACACAGATTGCCCCAATAATAAAGAGGATCTGCCACAGCCCATCAGAGTACCTGAGTACCTGCCTCCAGCCCATCAGAGTACCCGAGTACTTATCTGCAGCCCATAAGATTATTCAAGTACCTGTCTGCAGCACAGAGTACCCCAGTACCTATCAGTAGACCAACAGAGTACTACAGTACCTGTCTGCAGCCCAGAATACCCGAGTACCTGTCTGCAGCCCAGAGTACCTATCTGCAGACCATCAGTGTACCCCAATAAATGTCTGCAGCCCATCAGAGTACCCGAGTACCCGTCTGCAGCCCATCAGAGTACCCGAGTACCCGTCTGCAGCCCATCAGAGTACCCGAGTACCCGTCTGCAGCCCATCAGAGTACCCGAGTACCCGTCTGCAGCCCATCAGAGTACCCGAGTACCCGTCTGCAGCCCATCAGAGTACCCGAGTACCTATCTACAGCCCATAAGATTATTCAAGTACCTGTCTGCAGCACAGAGTACCCCAGTACCTATCAGTAGACCAACAGAGTACTACAGTACCTGTCTGCAGCCCAGAATACCCGAGTACCTGTCTGCAGCCCAGAGTACCTATCTGCAGCCCATCAGTGTACCCCAATAAATGTCTGCAGCCCATCAGAGTACCCGAGTACCCGTCTGCAGCCCATCAGAGTACCCGAGTACCCGTCTGCAGCCCATCAGAGTACCCGAGTACCCGTCTGCAGCCCATCAGAGTACCCGAGTACCCGTCTGCAGCCCATCAGAGTACCCGTCTGCAGCCCATCAGAGTACCCGTCTGCAGCCCATCAGAGTACCCGTCTGCAGCCCATCAGAGTACCCGTCTGCAGCCCATCAGAGTACCCGTCTGCAGCCCATCAGAGTACCCGTCTGCAGCCCATCAGAGTACCCGTCTGCAGCCCATCAGAGTACCCGTCTGCAGCCCATCAGAGTACCCGTCTGCAGCCCATCAGAGTACCCGTCTGCAGCCCATCAGAGTACCCGTCTGCAGCCCATCAGAGTACCCGTCTGCAGCCCATCAGAGTACCCGTCTGCAGCCCATCAGAGTACCCGTCTGCAGCCCATCAGAGTACCCGTCTGCAGCCCATCAGAGTACCCGTCTGCAGCCCATCAGAGTACCTGTCTGCAGCCCATCAGAGTACCTGTCTGCAGCCCATCAGATTACACGAGTACCGGTCTCCAACCCATCAGAGTACCCGAGTACCTGTCTCCAACCCATCAGAGTACCCGAGTACCTGCCTGCAACCTAGAGTGCTTGAGTACCCATCTGCAGACCATCAGAGTACCCCAATACCTGTCTGCAGCCCATCAGAGTATCCAAGTACCTATCTGCAGCCCATCTGAGTACCCATCTGCAGCCCATGCCATATATGTTGGGTTGTTTGCTTTCCAAAATGGGGTCATTTTGTGGGTAGTTTCATTGTCCTGGTGATCCAGGGCATTCAAAAAAGTGAAAGGTAGTAATGAAATTATATGTGTAATTTATGCTCCTAGAACGCCTGACAGTTCTCCCTGCATATTAGGCCTCTATATGTGGCCAGGCTGTGTAAAAGTCTCACACATGTGGTATCGCTATACTCAGGAGTACCAGAATGTATTTTGGGGTGTAATTGCAAGTATGCATATACTGTGTGTAAGACATAACTTATGACATTTTTGTGTAAAAATATAATTTCTTCATTTTCCCAAGAATTGTGGGAAAAAATTACAAATTCAAAAAACTCACCATGCTTCTTAACAAATACCTTGGACTGTCTACTCTCCGAAAAGGGGTCGTTTGGGGGGTATGTGTACTGTCCTTTAAGGGCCTCAAGAAATGAAATAGGCCGTCAGTACATCAGGTGTGATCAATTTTCAATGATTGGCAGTTAGACTGCAGCCAGCATTACAGGCCTCAGAGTCCTCAGACGACAGTCCAGAGCATTACTGTGCATCCCGCTCCTGAGGACAACTGTTCAGAGCAGAGAGCACTGCGAGTGTGTACATTACAATTACAGGCCTCCCCTCAGACCGCTGTCCATTTAGAGCAGTGTGAGTGCTCAGAGGAGGCCTGTAATGTGCGCACAGATATCCAGAGCACTGTGCATTACAGGCTGTCCCTGAGACCACCATCCAGCACTATGCAGCATTACAGGGCTCTCAGTCAGACCACCATCCTAGAGCACTGTGCATTACAGGCCTCCCCTCAGACCACCATACAGAGCACTGTGCAGCATCACAGGCCTCTCCTACCACCCAGAGCACTGTGCAGCAGCATTACAGGCCTAAGACCACCATCCAAAGCACTGTATAGCAATTACAGCCACTGTCCAGAGCACTGTATAGCATTACAGCTACCATCCAGAGCACTGTGTAGCATTACATCCACCATCCAGAGCACGGTGTAGTATTAAAGCCACCTTGCAGAGCACTGTGCAGCATAACAGGCCTCCTCAGACCACCATCCAGAGTGCTGTGTGCAATACAGGACTCCTCAGAGCACTGTGTGCAATGCATTACAGGCCTCCTCTTCAGATGTCCATGTCCAGAGCACTGTGTGCATTACAGGCCTCCTTAGACCACAGTCTACAGAACCGTGTGCATTACAGGCCTTGTCAGAACACCATCAAGAGCACTGTGCAGCATTGCAGGCCTCCTCAGACCATCCAGAGTGGCTAAATCTGTATCCGTGAGTTTGTTCGAACCTTAATACCATAAATAACAACATATTAAATGTTTTTACTCTAGGAGTATATAATAAGTTTGGAAATTCTATAAAAATGCTTAAACAATGCATTACAATTTAACTACACATGGATTTTAGTTGACAAATTATTTTATTCAACTGTACTGGAGATTTTAGTCAACTAAAATAAAACAAACTATTGCAGATGACTAAAATGGAACTAAAACTAAAATGGCATTTAAGTCAAAAGACTAAAACGAAATCAAAATTCGATGCCAAAATTAACACTGCTGCTACTGACCACCTATATGAAAATCTCACCCCTGTCCTGTCCCAAC
Organism: Pelophylax lessonae; assembly: GCF_965119305.1. Classification (NCBI taxonomy): domain Eukaryota; kingdom Metazoa; phylum Chordata; class Amphibia; order Anura; family Ranidae; genus Pelophylax; species Pelophylax lessonae. Next base: position 343,724,871 of record NC_138771.1, on the reverse strand, counting down.
CTAGCCACTTCTGTCAACAACACTTCACTGTTATCCTCCCTGGACCCACTGGCCCCCCTCCCTACACACAAAATCAGGCCCCAACTCCTACAACCTTGGAAAATGGATGACATCAGAAGTCTGAAAAAACATACCCACGCTCAAGTGCCTGTGACGTAAGACTAAAGGGCCATACACACTATAAGATTTTCTGAAGACTTTTTCCTTCAGATTTACCTTTTCTATGAAGTGCAAGGGCCTGCTAGATTGCATACAAATTGAAAGTGTTTAGGTTTGACCTCATATTATATGGTTTTGGTAAATCTAAAGGAAAAAGTCTTCAGAAAATCTTATAGTGTGTATGGCCCATAAGTCTCCGAAAGATTTCAATCAATATAAGCCTGCCCTCCAAAAATACAATTCCTGCCTCCTCACTGCCAAGAAGACCTATTTCATCTCTCTAACTTATAATGCCGTCCCCATCAACTCTTCTCAAACATCAACTCTTCTTTGCCCTCCACCCACTAACTCACTCACTGACCAGGAGATCGCCAATCACTTAAAAAGGATTGATAAAATTAGTGAGGAGATAACACTTAACACTCCATGTCCACAGGTACAATCATTACTTCCTTCATTCAACCCCACCACTCTAGACCAGGTTTCTAAACTTGTTTCTAATGTCACTTTTTTCTAATGTTCACCTAACCATCTGCCCCCAGACCCTGTTCTCTCACAAGTGCTACGGTCACCCTCTAACTCTATCCTTCACTCTCTCACATCTTAAAGCGGAGTTCCGGCCACAAAAAAAAAATTTCAATGAACATAACCCCGGGACAGTCAGGGCTAGTACATTCCACAATGGCTAGCCTCTGATCTTTCCCGGTTTGCACTTACCTTTTAGAAGAAATACTCACTTTTAAAATTTCTTCTCCAGCGCTGCCATCTCAGGTGTGGGCAGCTGGAAGCCAGCGCGATCCTCTTCTGCGTCCTCTTCGGCCCCATGATGCACTGCGCCAGCCCCGCCGTCACTTCTGGGGCCGCAGCGTCATCCCTGCACAGCTTCTGGGCATGCCCAGAAGCTGTTTAGCAAGGTATGACGTGCCTGAACCGGAAATGACGTCGGGGCCGGTGCAGGCGCATTGATTCCTGGGAGTGATGACGTTCAGCTCCCAGGAATCATTGCAAAGCGGAAGTGACGGCGTGGGCCGCGCGGTCGAGGGAGGAAGTGGAAGAAAGGTGAGTATATTTTTCTGCAATTACAAGGTAAGTAAAAAAAAAATAAAAAATCATAACTACCCATTTCTTTTTCAGGTGACAAATAGGAAGCGGATGGCCCAAAATCGACTATGTCGATTTTGTGGCCGGAACTCCGCTTTAAATCTCTCCCTGTCCTCTGGCATCTTCCCCAACTCTCTAAAACTTGCACTAGCCACCCCCATACTTAAAAGCCCTAATTGAAATCCACCAATTTTAACAACCTACTCCCCATCCCCTCCTCCCCTTTTTATCCAAACGCCTTGAAAGTCTAATCTACAACCAACTGAGTGACCAATTCACTGAGAATAACCTTCTTGATCCACTTAAGTCTGGAATTCGCCACTCCACACAAACTGCTCTCCTAAAACTCACAAACCAATGGACACCATTCTGTATGTCTGCTCCTGGACCTCTCTGCTGCCTTGGACACAGAGGACTAGCCCCTCAAAAAACTCCACGCCTTTGGTCTCCCGTGACTGTACTCTTCACGGTTTCTCGTCCCACTTATTCAACCACACCTTTAGCAGTACTTACAATACTGCTTCCTCTGCTCTTCCTCTGTCAGGGTCCCCCAAAGTTCTGTTCCTGGACCTCTCCTATTCTCAGTCTACACCTCCTCCCTGGGTCAGTTAATAGCATCCCATACTATTCCTGCATTGATGCCCATATGAAGCCCCAAAAAATCTCCGGCTCTGGGATTACGGATGGATATAGGGACGAAAGGAGGACTAATAGTGCAATATCGCTAAAACATTGTATTTATTTTAAAAAGTAATACACTTATAATACTCTGCAAATATCGTAGAAATAAAAGCACAGATAACCGTGGTGGTGCGGCCACCTGCAGTGTGGTCTGTGCGCGCTGATGTCACGGCTATGCCCACCTGACATGTTCCCCTCAGAAGGCGTCAACTGGGATTGGAGCTCCTGGTCCAAATCATTTGGTGGAGGCGGGGGATTACAGTGTAGCGTCAGCATACCAATACATTTTGGACAATTTCATCCTCCCAACAGTTTGGGGTTGGCCCCTTCCTATTCAAACATGACTGCGCACAAGTGCACAAAGCAGAGTGCACAAAGCAGGGTCCTTAAAAGACATGGATGAGCGAGTTTGGGGTGGATGAACTTGACTGGCCTGCACAGAGTCCTGACCTCAACCGACAGAACACCTTTGGGATGAATTAGAGTGGAAACTGCGAGCCAGGCCTTCTCGTCCAACATCAGTGCCTGACCTCACAAATGCACTTCTGGAAGCATGGTCAAACTTTCCCATAGACACTCCTAAACCTTGTGGACAGACTTCCCTGAAGAGTTGAAGCTGTTATAGCTGCAAAGGGTGGGCCAACTCAATATTGAACACGGACTAAGACTGCGATGCCATTAAAGTTCATGTGCGTGTAAAAGGCAGGTGCCCCAATACTTTTGTCAATAAAGTGTACGTGTACGGCCACTTTGCAGTGTGATTTGTAAGAGTCTGCTGTGGTTTCGTTCAGTGGTTCTGGTGTGATTTCAGTTCAAATTGTTAAAGTGTATGACATTGGAAATCGCATCTGAACTGTGTTGAAAATCGTACCAGACTTTTTTTTTTTTTTTAAAATCACACTGCAGCAGGCCCGCACATATGTGAACCAGCTCCATAGAAAAGGATCTTGGTTCACATGTAATAGGAATCAGATGCGGTTCAAAACGCATATTTATTTGCATATATATGTGAACCGGTTATTTTTCATTAGTCTAAAGCAACTGTTACCGGACACTAAAAATAGGCTTCGGTAATTGGTATTTGCAAGTACTTGAGAAAAAGTATTGGTACTTGTACTCAGTCTTAAAAAACTGGTATCAATGCATTTCTAATATTTATACCAGTATAGGGAAGTATACCCAAACCACTCTAAGGCGGCACATTTTTACCTTTTCTCAAATCCACACCACAACTCAATTCCCTATCTGGCTGCATCCTCCAACCACAGGTCATGGGAGAACTCGAGTTCACAAACTGTTTTCTGCACATACAATAATTGGTAAAAGCCATGCTTCCTTTTTATGGGCGTTTCATAAATTTTATTAGGCGAGTGACAAATACAATCCCACCAGATTGCTTTCTGCTATAGGACAGGAACCTGGCAGACTTAACTACCACTTGCACAAATGGGATTTTTGACTTATTGTAAAATCTATTTCTCTGACATAGCTCCTGATATTCTTAACCATTGGGTTATATTGCCCCCTACAGGAGTAGGACACTAGGCAGAAAAAAAAAGGTCTGGCTTACCCCATGGGCAGTCCCAGGGGATATACTCCCTATTTCTGCTAGAGGTAATCAGTTTTGTTATAACCAGTGTCAGAAGAATACAACTCTACAGAGGGGTGGGTGCTGTGTCCGCCAATGAACATCAGAGAAATGGATTTTACGGTAAATCAAAAATCCCATTTTCTCTTTCGTTCATTGACTGACAAAGCTCCTGATATTATTAACTGTTAGGACGTTCCAAAACAGTGTTAAACATAAGGGGTGGGAACAGCGAAAAATAAATTCCCAAGGCTAGCTATAACCAGGTAAACCGGAGCTCAACCAAAACAACTGGCGCTCACCTGAAAAACACAATACACCTTGAAAGAGGAACAGGTCCTCTAAACAGCAGCCTGCAAAACCTTGCGGAAGCATCCGCAGATGCCAACACATCCACTTTATAGAACTTTGTTAAAGTGTGCACCGATGACCAGATGGCCGCCTTGCAAACCTGCGTCACCAACGCCTGATAAAGGAAGGCCCAGAAGGGACTGAGCACCCGTGTAGTGCGCGCTTTGACAAGGAAAGGAGGAACCGGATCCTTGATGGAATAGGCCTGAATCACCATCTGTCAGATCCATCTTGAAATGGTGGCAGAGGAAGCAGACAACCCTTTCCGAGGCCCATCCGTAAGCACAAATCGTAAGTCTGACTTCCTAAAAGACTCCGTAGCTGCCAGGTACACTCTAATTGCCCGGACCACATCCAAGGCATGCAAAGCAATTCCCTTTGGATATTTAGGCCTGAGGCACAGGGAAGGCAACACGTCTTAATTTCTTCATTCAAATGAAAATCAGACACAACATTTGGAAGGAACAACGGACAGGGACCAAGAACCATCTTATCTCTGTGAACCACCATGTAAGGTGAATGACAGAATAACGCTGCCAATCTTGACACCCTGCGCGCAGAAGTGATAGCCACCAAGAAGGTAACTTCTGGGACAGCATAAGCAGGGGAATCTCCCAAAGATTCTCAAAAGGAGGCTTCTGAAGGACAGAGCACCTAATTGAGGTCCCAAGGCAGCAACGGAGACCGCACTGGAGGGGCTAAGTGCCTAACTCCCTGAACAAAAGTATGCACCAGGAAGTGTGTGTTACCAAGGGCCATTGAAAGATGACCACTAAGGCTGACACCGGACCCTTGATGGTGCTCAAAGCCAGTTTTTGCTCAACCCCCCACCGCTGAAGGCAGGTTAAGATCCGAGCCACCGAGAAAGAGCGAGGATGAACCTCAAGAGACTCACACCACGCAATACACGACTTCAATGTACGATGATAGTTCTTCCTAGAAGTAGATTTCCTAGCTTTTAACAGCATTGGAATCAATGACGCAGACAAACCTCTATCCATCGCCACCTGGCGTTCAACAGCCAAGCTGTCAAAGCCAGCGACTTTAAAGCAGGACGGAAGATTGGTCCTTGGGACAGCAGATCCTCCCTGAGAAGAAGCTTCCATGGAACGACAGCGACCAACTGCACCAGATCAGCGTACCAAGCCCAGGGAGGCTAGTCCAGAGCCACTAAGTTGACCGGGATCCCTTCTGCCTCGATCCTGCCTAGAAGTCTTGGCAGAAGCTTGAGAGGAGGGAAGGCGTAAATCAGACGATACTGACCCCACGGAGCTACCAGCGCGGCTGTGGCATCCGCCAGAGGATTCCGTGACCGAGCCACAAACCTCTGCACCTTTTTGTTGAGCCGAGACGCCAACAGATTCACCTCGGGATACCCCACCGGTGACACAACTGATGAAAGACCCTTGGATGAAGGGACCACTCCCCTTGGTCCAACGCCTGCCGACTGAGATAATCTGTTTGCCAGTTTTCCACCCCAGGAATGTGTACAGCGGAGAGCGCTGGAACAAACTGTTCTGCCCACCTTAGAATGCTGGGTACCTCCAGAGCCGCCAGGACACTTCTTGTGCCCCCCTGGTGATTGACATAAGCCACGGCCGTGGCATTGTACATTTGAATGCGCACTGGACATCCCTGAAAACGATCTGTCCAATGGTCCAGGCACAGTCTGATTGCTCGGAGTTCCAAGACATTGATCGGTAGTCTGGACTCTTCAAGAGCCCCTGAGCAGAATTTTTGCCAAGGATGCCTCCCCAGCCAGACAGGCTGGCATCCGTGGTGACCACTGTCCAATACAAGGGGAGAAAGGATTTGCCCAGCCAAAGCACCGGAGAATGAAGCCACCATATCAGGGACTCCTTTGATCCCCAGTTTAGCCAGATCTGATTGTCCAGACACAGCAGGGTCTTGTCCCCTTGGGCCAGAATCTCCCTTTGCAGGGACCTTGTATGGAACTGTGCAAAAGGGAACCACCTCAAAAAGGTAGACACCATCAGGCCCAGCACCCGCATACAAATCTGGAGGGATGACCATCTGCTGGACAGCAGGAGACGAATTGCAGCCTGCAATTTCTGTAGCTTGTCCAGAGTCAGACCCAGATAGTGCAGCTTGGTGGACGGAACCAGAGCAGACTTCTAAAAATTTGGATTCCAGCCGAACTCCCTCAAAGTTCGTATGCGGATTTCCAGGTTTTCCCACCAGAGCACTAGCAGAAGAAGGTCCTCCAAGTAGCCCAGTGCCACGATCCCCCATTGGCGTAACAACGCTAGCACTGGAGCTAACACTTTTGTGAAGACCCGAGGAGCAGAGGCAAGACCAAAGGGCAAGCCACAAACTGATAATGCTCCTCTCCCACGGCAAAACCGAGGAAGCTCTGGTGACCGGCACATATTGGAATGTGAAGGTAGGACCCACTTGTCTTGTATCAGGAAAGTCCATGGGTCCGGAAACCTGAAAACACGTCCTCCCCCACCCCTGATTTGGGTGAGGGCGCACCTTCATGCTAAAAAAGCCTTGTCCGCGGGTCTGGAGAAGCCTGCTCTTTGCTTGCCAGACCAGGTTAGTTTGGATCCTCCAGAGGAGGCCCTAAAAGGCTTAGAGCCCTTGTCCGTCCACTCTGAGGGATGATAAAATGTCTTATGAGCGGAGGAGGGTCCACGTCTACAATGAGGGTCCTTGCCCTTAGCAGCCTGCGAAAGAGAGGTACTCTTTCCTCCTGTGAGACCTTTAATAAGGTCATTCAGGGTAGCTCCAAACAGGCGATCTCCTTGAAAGGGAAGATCAGTCAAGGACTTTTTTAAAGTCTGGTCCGCAGACCAGCATTTGAGCCAAAAGACTCTCTGAAGGACCACTGCCGAAATAGAGAGCCAAGCCACTAGTGCAGCTGCATCCAAAGAGGAATCACAGATAAACTGCAGCCCCTGGAGCAGCTAGTCCGCCAGCTCAGCAAAGACAGGGGGTAGCTGTTTCCCCTCCAGGTCACGGCGTAAAAGCTTAGCTCACTCAATGTTTGCGATACCAGTGCAATAGTGAATACCGGCCTCAGTGCCAAATCAGCTAGAGTGTACATATTGCGGGCCACAGCCTCCGCTTTCATGTCAGCTGGATCCTTAAAAGGCCAGAGACTCTTGAACCGGAATCATGGTTGCCTTGTTCAGTCTGGAAACCGGAGGGTCCACCACTAATGGAACAGTCCACTTCTTAAGAAGGGACTCCACATGGGGGTATCGCCTAGCAAATCGCTTAGGGACTCCAAAGGGACACTTTGGTCGCCCCCACTCTTTAGCGACAATTCTGTCAAAATAGGCAGGGAAAGGAAAAACCTTTGCCACTCTGGGTGGCTTGTGAGTGCCAAAGGGAACCTGTGCCTCTGTTGCAGCTGCGTCCTCCATTTTTAAGGTCTCACGCACAGATACAATCAGTGCTTCCACCAGCCCCTTTTCGGCGCGGCTGCAGATGTGGAGGAAGATCCGGCGAAATCATCCTCACTATCTGAGGATTCTGGCCGCGTGGTCGCAGACCCAGCAGGGAGACCAATGTCTGCGGCGGTCGAATCAGATTCAGGATCTGATGAGACAGATGAGGCAGGGGAAGGCAGGAGAAGGCAGGAGAAGGCAGGAGAAGGCAGGTGAAGGCGGGTGAAGGCGGGTGAAGGCGGGGGGCACTTTTTGCTAGCCTGTTGCCAGAAAACCACCTCCATCCAGAACAAAGGACTCCAGAACCGCCATCCGTGCATCGATGGATGGTTGGAACCCGAAAGGGGCCCGCAGCCTCAGAGAGGAGATCAGGTGGGGAGATGTGCTCCAAAGACTCCATGAGTCACCAAGGGGACCCCCGAAAAAGTGTAAAACACTGCAAAGGGACAACCCCTACCATGCTGGCAGCACCACCCAGTCGCCAGGCAAAAAGCACAATGCGATTAGCAGCAGAGAGTGAGAGGACCCCAACAGACTCACTACCCAGCAGAAACAGGCACCCGCAGCCACAAGGATAATCTGCACTCCACATGAAGGGAAAAGATCCAGGAGTCAGCACGAGGGGATGAGGAGGGGTTCCCACCGCCAAAATCGCTGCCCACGGGGCTTCACAGTCATGGCCACCACTATTTTCAAAGACAAACCACCGCAAAATGGCCACCGGACTACACAAGCAATGAATAAGCGAACCTGATTCGTGAAATGCGTCTGCTGTTTGAGGCATCTGTTCATTGTGCTGTCATGTTTTGGAGAAATATAGACTTTATCCGCTGACACTGGGGTGCTGTCAAACCATTTCCTATACAATTGCTACTTCCATGGTCCACGGACTAGACGTGCACCCAGCACAGATTGGATACTTATCTCTCACCTGTAGCGGCATCAACCCAACTGGACTACACAAACATGGCTGCTGTACATTGAGCACACAAGCTACAACAAAATGGGGGCCCCACGAGGCTCCCAGGGATCCAGAAGGGATCCCTAGGACTCAAAGACAGGCCCCCGCCAGCATAGCATCCTGCTCCCACCCCAGGAGGTGGAACAGAACACCCACACGGACCCAGCATAAGTGGAGGGGGGGTTGGATGGGGGGGAACAGATGAAGGGGTACGGGAAGGAGGGGAAACTGGGGGTCCGACCGTCCCAAGGAGGGCCTACGTCCACCTGAAACCCTCCAGGGGGAGAGGGGGGGACAGCTACTCACCATACCAGGAACCAGGTGGGCACCACTCCAGAAAGAACCCCTCTCACCATCAAAATCGGGGGGCTGTCAGCCAGGAGGAATGCTGTGAATCAGGTTTAGACTCGGTCGTATCCGAACCTCGCGAGACGTTTAACTCGCAGGCCAGCCCAAGTCTAGTGGGGCTATGTTGCGGCCGACCTATTGAGGAACTGAGGTCTGCGTGCCCTCACTGGCCAGACTGGTGTGACCACTGGATCTAGATTATTCAGCCCATCGCCCTGTCCAGCAGTTGATTGTAGATCTCACAGGAAAAAAACAGGAGAAAAAATTTCTATCTAAAAAGAAAAAATTGCCAGGACCAGAGATCCCAGCAAGGAACTAGGTCCTTACTCCTGACTAGGCAGACCTATAGCAGAGAGACGGAAGTATATCGCCTGGGACTGCCCATAGGCGTAGTCAGACAGTTTTTCTGCCTTGTGTCCTACCCCTGTAGGGGGCAGTATAACCCAATGACTAAGAATATCAGGAGCCGTGTCCGTCAATGAACGCAAGAGAAAAAGTTTATTGAATGCAGACGAAGAGGAATGTGGCTTTACCTATTGTTTAGACTGGGTATAAGATTAATATACCCCAACCACTCTGTAGATTGGAGTATATCACAACCGATCTGACATAAAACATTCTAATACCAGAACAGCTAAATATACCCCAACTTCTCTGTAGCAAGACACATTCCTATCTCAGTACAGTTAAGTATGTCCTAATCACCCTGTGACAAGAGATTCATACATCAGTACTGCTGTGTGTACACCAACCACTGTGACAAGACATTCAAGTATAGAGAGTATATTCCAATATACTCTATATCAGAGTATACTGCAACCATTTGGTAACAATACACATTCATAGGAGTACAGCAGAGTATATCCCAACCATTGTAAAAAGACATTCATAAATCAGTACAATGGAGTATACTCTCAGACATTCTGTGACAAGACATTTATAAAGTACAGTTCAGTAAACACTTGGCAACAAAACACCTTCTTTTAAAAAAACAGAGGATGAAACACAAGCTTGTAATGATCATCTTTTATTAAAAATTTAATTACCAATTAAAAAGAAATAGTATATATACTCAACGTTTGCGTTCTCCAAAGTTTCTTGCTTAAATCCTTCATGCTGCATGAGAGGTCAATAACATACCCCTACAGAGCATGTTTTAGAACCATGCCACAGGAAGGCTGCCAATGCAAAAGGAGGAGAAAAAAAGAAAAGAAAAAGAAAAAAAAAGAAAAAAAGCAAAAAAACAAAAACTGGAGAATTGTCAGCAGTTTGAAATGGTGTAAAGGGGGTTTAGGATGACTGTTTCACCTATATGTCGGCAAATGAAAAACCATGGTGAATGAAAAAAAAACACAAAAATAAAATATTAGAAAATGGGAGAAGAAAAATATATTAAAAAGCCTTAGAACACATGGTACCTAGTATTTTTGTAATAGCATTCTAGTTAACCTTGTCCTGAAATATATACAGATTATTTGTGGCTGCCACGGCTATGATGTTTTCTGAGGGGTGCCAAGCAGTGTGGAGAATTTTTTTGCTAAAGTCCAGGCTATCCACGCTGATTTCGTCTTTTCTGCGTTTGCCTCCTACACAAACTTTGCGTGGCTTGAGAATTGCTCTAGGCTTGCTGTTCTCTCGAGAGGCCTCCAGTGTGACATCACGTTTGGTGTTGCGATCAAACATTCTGAAGAAATTGTTGTACGAGCCAGTCATGATTACGCTGAAAAGAGAAAATTAAATCTGTAAATACATTAAAAAAAAAATTAGTAGCCATTGATCAACACAAGAGAGGAAAATATTCAGGGATAAAGCACAACTCCAGCTATTTTTTTCAGTTCTGTACAACATTTGTATTGCTGCCTGTGAACCCGTTCGAGAGATTTCACCTTTCCTCTTATTTCAGTAAGACATGAACAAAGTGAGTGTTCATCACCAGACAGTAATAACCTGACAGTAGTTCTAACTTTTCCGATTACTTCCGTTTTGTTGGAGCTCATGTCCAAGAGAAGTGAGGGAACTTTCCTAGAAGAACGCAGCAAAGACTGCAAATTAAAAAACTGACAAAGGATCCATCCCTTCCCCACTCTTGTAAAATGTAACCACTTCCAGTCCAAGGATGTCATATGACATCCTGGACTTTGAGCGAAGATATCTGAATGATGCCTGCAGCTGCAGGCAGAGATCATCTTTTGCAGCCGGCGATTAACTTCATCGTAAGAACAATCCTTAGTGGCAGTTCAGCCGCTTGATCCATCTTACAGGTGGTGGGTGCTCCTACTGGCTCACCCGTGAGATCGGCGAGCCGGAGAAGGAATCCGCCGGCGGGGGAAGTTCTCCATAGAGCATAATCGAGGACCAGATGGTCCTCGGCAGTCTCTGACTCTTCGGGGCCCAGTTGCGACATTATGATGTCATGTCCGGCCTGGCAGCTGTAAATACTGCCGTGGACTCGGTTGGAAAGGCTGAGATTGTTTTTTTTTATCTTAGTCTTTCCTGCCTAGAGGAGAGATGTGAGGTCTTGTAGACCCCACATCTCTCCATAAAGATGACCTATCATGCCATATTACAAGGGATGTTTACATTCCTTGTAGTTGGAATAAAAATGTAAAAAAATGTAAAGCACCTTCGTCCCCGTGTTTGCATGCAGAAGCGAACACATAGGTACATTGCGCCCACATATGTAAACAGCGTTCAAACCACACGTAAGGTATCGCCACAAACGTTAGAGTGGGAGCAACAATTTTAGCCCAAGACCTCCTCTAACTCGAAACTGGTAACCCATTAAAACTTTTAAAGTGTCGCCCATGGAGATTCTTAAGTACTGAAGTTTGACTCCATTCCAGTGTGCGCAATTTTAAAGCATGACATATTAGGCATATATTTACTTAGCCTAACATCGTCTTTCACATACATAATGTTTGGGGGTTCTGAGTATTTTTCTAGCAAAAATAATGATGATTTTTACATGTAGGAGGGGAGTGCAAGAATAGAATACAGAGGAAGTCAAAGGAGCATTACGCTCGACGTAACGCGTATAGGGGGACGGAGCGTGCGTGGCCGACGCAGAGTCTCTCTCTGGTAACAGATCGCTGACATCGCTTATACAGCAGGCACGGCTGAGTGCCCAACAAATGTGAGTTGATCTGCCTTTCTCTAATAAAGCACACCCTTATTAGTAAGCAGAGAGCACTAGATTTCTTCATCTGTTTTTTATATGTCCCGGGATCCCTCGAGGTGCAATACAGTGTGGCTCTTTCCTGGAAGTCTGATCCATGATACATGTGATTGCTGGCCCGTTTGGGTCCTTTAGGAAGGTGAGAGGCTAATTCACCTGGTGGAGGGATTCACTAATTGGTGTTTACAACTTGTTTTCATCACTGGATTTTCTTCAATTGGATACGGGGACACTCTTCATATCACTTTATTGGAAGCACACACATTGCTATGTGCCTTATGAACTGGATATGATTTATTGTATTTAAAGTCATCACTTTTTTATTATATTTCTGGCGCATCACATTTTGGTAGGATTTAGAGTGCAAGAATAGGCCCAGTGTGGAAGTGATTAACTACTTAAGGACCGCCAGTAGCAGTTTTACTGTGGCAGGCAGCCCTCCTGTGTGAACCGACATAGTACTATGTCGGTCGCGTGCTCCCGCCCCCACTTGGCGGCGGGAAAGCTGATGCACGGGTCAGGCGGCTCCGATTGCCGCCGGCCACCCGCGGTCGCTCCCCGCTGAGAAAGGACTGGTAGCTGTTGTAAACACAGCTGATGCTTGTTCTCTCTGGAATGATCACAGAGCGCCTTCTACATAGGATTACAGGTCTCTATGATCATTTCAAAAGACCATCCCCCATGCAGTTAGAAACACTCCCGTAGGCTCATAAGATTCAGTGAAAAGACCTGGAAAACATGACCTAAAGCACAGGTGTCAAACACAAGGCCCGCGGGCCGAATGCGCCCCCCCCCCCCCGGGCCTGTTCATGTGGCCCTCGCACCTCTCCTGCGGCACACCCCTTGTCTCTGCCCCCACATCGTCTTAGTAGTCTGCAGCAGAGAGGAGGGCAGAACTCCTCCTACAGATCCTGCCCCTCTCTGTGTAGCCACAACACCACCTCGTCTCTGCCTCCCCTGGTCTCAGCATTCAGCAGACTCTGTATACTGACTCCAGCCCTCCTCTGGACCTCCTCCAGACCTTGCACTTTCTTCTTCAAAGATCCACCCGCATCTTCTTCCTGGCAGTAGCACAAGGTAAGGGGGTGCATTGTGATGTAAGGAAGGGTGGGTGACTCTTGACTTATGATGGGGGGGCTCTTGACATCCCATGTAAGGGTGTAAGGGGGCGTGGGGTGCTCTGGACATCTAATCCTACAGATATAACTGGCCCTTTGAGGGCAACCATAATGCTGATGCGGTCCGCGACTGAATTGGGTTTAACACCCCCTGACCTAAAGGGAGAACAGTTCTGGGAAATGTAAGGGAAATGTAAGGGAACTTTTACATGGGCAGCCAGAGAGGTAAAAACAAGTAGTTGAGCTGCAGTTTTAACACCCCCTGACTACTCAACTAAATTGTATTTCTGCAGTTGGACGAAAATGCTGGGCCAATCAACTCATCCCTATAGGAATCTCAGAAAGCGGCCGGGTATTAGAAGGATCCACAATCCGATGTGTTCGGTGGACACAGTGTTCGTGGAAGCGGCATGCTGTGTGCCCCTAACCCGAAGAGGCTGGATCATGTACATACATGTGATCCAGCCTGCCCGTGCCGCTGGGTTAATACAAAATCCTACTTGGGGTTTAGGAACATTCAGAAAAGCCTGGCAGCAGCTACTCTACCGACCCTCTAAAAAGCAATCCACCGCATTATTTTTTTAAAGGGCAGTAAACACACACACACGCTTGTGTGTGAAACAGCCCTATTTGTGGGAATGTTTAGCAAATTTATGATTACATGGAGACTGATTCCATTAGCCTTCTTGTATGCCTTTGTGCAAAAATGTCTAGTTCTTTTCAAAAAGAGAGAGAATATTTAGAAAATGTCATTCAGTCAAAGCCTGGAAGTTGTTTTTCTGAACACCTCATTCAGGCTATATGCACGCTTCTGCAAATGAATGCAAAACAATTAAAAAAAAAAAGTTAATATTTTGGACCTTTATTCTAGCAAATACACCATATAGGTGTGAATGCTGATGCAAGAAAAACGCCTCTAAAATGCACCCACTGTGCAAAAGTGCACCAAGAAACACAGAGGTGTGAATATCATAAATCTGTAATGTGCAATTGGATATTGCTCTATACGGGAAGGTAGAAAAATTGTGTATTTTTAGAAAAGTGCAAACATTTCCAAAACCAAGAGCAGATAAAAAACTAAAATATTTCCAATACAGGGCTTTGCTGACGCCTCTAAATTTTCTTCACTTGATGGCAAAGAGCAAAAATAAAATGATTACTACTGCTTCACCATTTTTCACTTTAACTAGGACTTAATTTGTCATTATACCCAAACCCCCCAATATATTTCTAGCTAATGGGATATTACATCACAAAATCACCCCAATGCTCACTCTGCCTTGCCTTTCCCAAGAAAAATCTTTCCACTTAAAAAGCTCAGTGTTTTTGTTGTATTTCGGCCATCACGTAGCACTGCACAACAAATGGTCACATTATCGTCTATGAGGTCTGTTCACACTTACACAAAGCACTTTTGCGAGACTTTGAAAAAAGGTACAGGTGTGACAGAGCATTTTTGGCCCCATAGACCTCAATGAGAGCATGAAAATCACCTAGCCTTAATGTTGGAGGTGAACATTGGTAGGGCAGATAGAAAAGAATTGCAGAGTGACAACTGTTAAGTCCCAAACTCTCAGCGGATGTCTGAAATGTACAAAGATTTTCTTTCTTTGAAAGAAAATTTAACATATAACTGCTGTGCAAACCATTTTCTAATTTACATTTCTTAAAAATCAGCTTTGTATTTCAATTTGTAGTTTCTTATGATTTTCAAAAGCTGCCAAAAAAAAAAAAAAAACTTACATTTTTATTTTTTTGCAACCATGGCAACAATATTCTATTGAATGCCCCAGAATGCACATATCCTGCTCACATGATTGGCTAATGTTTTTTTTTCACAAAGTCTGCACAAAGCATCCTTGGTAAGACTCTTGTACAAGTAAAGGCTTGCTTTTTTATTACAACACTGAGACAAGGTGCATAAAATAAAAGCAGGTACTCCCAATATAGGAAATTCTGCCAAGACCTACATTAAAGTAGCAATAGGCTGTATGTGTATAACACAGCCAACACAATAAAACATTCCACAGTAAATCATTTGTGAACATTTCTAACCCAACACTTGCTGTTTACAACTTTTAATGGCTCCTACTCTCTTAGTGCGGCTTTCCTGAACTGCTGGTCTTAATGGGAAAGAGATAGACAGCTGACAGTGCAGTCTCCAACAAGTCTGTTAGATGGAGAACGGAAGGAAAGAGGGTGGAGGAGGGAGGAACAGGGAAGTGCCTTGCCAGCCTGGGCTACAGGGCTGTGAGTTCTTTATGATGCACACAGTGTAGAGACAAACTCTTGCCCTTGCATACAAGGCTGGCTCGATTGGATGCTACAAGAGAAAGGGGTCACCCTAAAACAGGAAACCTGAGGCACCGGTAATGGAGCCTGCTTAAACTGGAACACAGGCAAGGATTAAAAGAAAAGTTATTACATCAGCTTCTAAAAGTACTTAGAAAACTGAGGGTAATATCACTTTGGAACAGGGGCAGGTAAAGACCAATAAGGTTTGCTGAATAAAACTGCAATATATATATATATATATATATATATATATATATATATATATATATATATATATATATATATATATATATATATATAGTTCAACTTGGAATTTACACAACAAACTTGAAACTTGTACCATGATTTTCTTTCCCATAGGTCTTAGCCTAGAGGTAGAATCATCCAAAAAAAAAAAAAAAGTATGCCACCCTTATTAGAGTGATTTTAAAGTTTTTTTTTATACAGAAAACTGTAATAAAAAAAAAGACATTCACACATTTTAATCCATGAACATTCTTGATGCGTCCCGAGAGACCTCATTCACTCGATTTGACTGATAAAATTGAATTGACTTTTAAGCACTATGAAATGCTGTAAATAAAGAACTTACCTGTCTGAACCATTCCATACACATTCAAATTTGTCAAAGATGCAGTCGTTCTCATAGAGTGAACATAGTTTGCTGCGGAGGTAATCATGGACCTGAAACAAGAGGACAAGGCGGCACTTTCAGTATGAATGCTCAATCAGCACTACAGTATGTTTTTCGGAAAGTCACACTAAGCTGCTGGCTGTAACTAAAAAGATGATGTTGGTTAAAGGAAAAGGGTTAGAATATCTGTCCTTTCTGTATTTATTACTGCATTAAAGAGAGAAATGCCCCCACATTTTTTTTCTTGGTAACTACTATAACAGACAGAAACAAGTTAAAATCTTCCCACATGAATCAATAAAAGTTTGACAGTTTCTAAAGCTCAGTATTTACCACGTATCAAACTCCTGGCCCACCAGACTATTTCTGGTGGCCCTTTTATCTCTCCTGCAGCTGCGGCACCCCCCTCGTCTCTGTTCCCACTTTGTCCCAGCAGTCAGCAGCACGGAGGACAAAAACTCCTACACCAGATCCTGTGCTTCTCCATGTAGCTGCAGAGAAGCTTTTCGCTGCCACCCAGTCTCAGCAGTAGGGAGGACGATAGGTCAGAACTACCTACAGATCCTGTTCCTCTCCGTGCAGCTGCAGCACCCCCTCATCTCCACCTCCCCTGTTCTCAGTATTCAGCAGACCCCGGCAGCTGACTCCAGCCTTCCTCTGGTGGTCCTCCAGACCCTGCACTGCCTCCCAGCTCTGCCCCCAGATTTTTCCTGGCAGCAGCACAAGGTAAGGGGGGTGTACAGGAGAAGTGGGGGGACTCGACTTCGGATGGTGGGGGCTCTCGACATCTTATGTAAAGGGGGGGTTTGCAGTGGACATCTAGTCTTACAAATACAACTGGCATGAAGAGTAGTTTGACACCCCTGGAATACATGACCGAACTTCAGCCAGTTCAGCAGGAACCAGATGACAATGGCTTCATGGGCTGATCTGTGCATTCTGTCAGAATACAATATAACAGCGTTTTTTTGTTTCCTCATTCAGCCCACTGGTTAAAAACGGGAAAAAAACCTAGCCCAACTCTTCTTCACTCTAACCACTTTAAAATCACAAAACATGACTATTGCAGATCTATGCAGTTTTAAATTGTAAAGCCTCCCTTCATATATTGTGTAGCGGGCAGGGCCGGCGTTAGGGGGGGGCAAACCGGGCAACTGCCCAGGGCCCCGAGTCTCCAGGGGCCCCCAGCCGCCCCCTGTCAGCGGAGCGGAGGCAGCGTGACACTATGTGCCGGCGGGCGAGGGGCGGACTGATCATTCGGGCAGTCGGGCACTGCCCGAGGCCCCGTGGTTGAGGGGGGGGCCCCACAGCAGTCTGTCCCTGGAGGTGCCTACACACTCTTGCTCAGCTGAGGGGCGGAGCCACACGTTCCCGCCGCGGGGGGCAGCCAGAGTACAGAGAGAGAAGAGAGCGGAAGACATCTCTCAGCCAGCCCAGCCGGCAGCCACCCACAGGTTGTGACAGGTACGTGGAGATTTACAGTCTGCTCTGCCTCTGCTGCTACTGTGCTTATCTGTGAAGTTCGTGCAGGAGAATGGAGATTAAGAGTCTGCTGCCTGCTACTGTGCTTATCTGTGTAAGTTCCGATTCCGAAGCACAGTAGCAAGGGGAGGGGGGAGGGGGTGTCAGTGTGCTACAGGCTTTGGAAGCAGCCCTTAATATGGTGGGAAACAAATTTTGTCAAAGCAATTCCAACCTCTCTCTCTCTGGAATTGCTTTTTTTTTTAGACTCTGTGACTCAGACTGTTACTTTTTTTAGACTCAGACTCTGTTGTGAATTGTGTGGTGTCGGGGATGGGGGCGTGACACAGCGGTGCTGACTTTGGTGGGGAGATTACATATTGGTGGGGGTGTCAGTGGTGGTAAGGGGGGGGGGGTGACACAGCGGTGGTGAATTTTGTGGGGAAATCACATATTGGTAGGGGGTCTGTGGCACAAAACCCCTACCAATATGTGATTTCCCCACAAAATTCACCACTGCTGTGTCATTCCCCCCCCCCCCCCTTACCACCACTGACACCCCCACCAATATGTAATCTCACCAAATTCACCACTGCTGTGTCATACCCCACACATTTCACCACTGACACCCCCCCCCCACCCCAACATGTGATCTCCCCACCAAATTCACCAATCACCACCATTGTATCATACCCCCCCGCACACAATTCACCGCTGATCTCCTCACCAAATTCACCACTGCTTTGTCATTCGGAGGGAATGACACAGTAGTGGTGAATTTGGTGAGGAGATCAGCGGTGAATTGTGTGCGGGGGGGTATGATACAATGGTGGTGTAGCCCCCCCAAAACCACACAATTCACCACTGACACCCCCCACCCTAATATGTGATCCCCCACCAAATTCACCACTGCTCTCATTCCCCAACACACAATTCACCACTGACACTCGGGGCTGACGATTCAGCACTGCCCCCCCCCCCACCAATATATGATCTCCCCCCAAATTCAGCACAACACTGTGATCCCCCCCATCCCAATATGCGATCCCCTTCAGACCTGATCATTCACTACTACCTATCCCCCCCCCGTCCCAACGTCACCTTCCCACCCGCCATCAGAGAAGAGGCAGTGGGCAGCGCGCATGGAGGAAGAATAGTCCAGTGTCCGGTCGGAGGACACCGGTCCGACCGAGTCGCGGCGCCATGGAGGAGGAAGAAGTCGACTCCCGAGCAGCATGGTCGCCAGGGAGTCGGGACATGCTGGTCAGGTCACTGTGCATTGAATGGGGACATGCTGGTCAGGTCACTGTGCATTGAATGGGGACATGCTGGTCAGGTCACTGTGCATTGAATGGGGACATGCTGGTCAGGTCACTGTGCATTGAATGGGGACATGCTGGTCAGGTCACTGTGCATTGATGGGGGACATGCTGGTCAGGTTACTGTGCATTGATGGGGGGCATGCTATGCTGGTCAGGTCACTGTGCATTGATGGGGGACATGCTATGCTGGTCACTGTGCATTGAATGGGAACATGCTGGTCAGGTCACTGTGCATTGAATGGGGACATGCTAGTCAGGTCACTGTGCATTGAATGGGGACATGCTGGTCAGGTCACTGTGCATTGATGGGGGACATGCTGGTCAGGTCACTGTGCATTGATGGGGGACATGCTGGTCAGGTCACTGTGCATTGATGGGGGACATGCTGGTCAGGTCACTGTGCATTGATGGGGGGCATGCTATGCTGGTCAGGTCACTGTGCATTGATGGGGGACATGCTATGCTGGTCACTGTGCATTGAATGGGAACATGCTGGTCAGGTCACTGTGCATTGATGGGGGACATGCTGGACACTGTGCATTGATGGGGGACATGCTGGACACTGTGCATCCATGGGGGACATGCTGGACACTGTGCATTGATGGGGGACATGCTGGTCACTGTGCATTGATGGGGGACATGCTGGTCACTGTGCATTGATGGGGGACATGCTGGTCACTGTGCATTGATGGGGGACATGCTGGTCACTGTGCATCGAATAGGGACATGCTGGTCACTGTGCATTGGTGGGGGACATGCTGGTCACTGTACATTGGTGGGGGACATGCTGGTCACTGTGCATTGATGAGGGACATGCTGGTCACTGTGCATCGATGGGGGGCATGCTGGACACTGTGCATCGATGGGGGGCATGCTGGTCACTGTGCATTGATGGGGGACATGCTGGTCACTGTGCATTGATGGGGGACATGCTGGTCACTGTGCATTGATGGGGGACATGCTGGTCACTGTGCATTGGTGGGGGACATGCTGGTCACTGTGCATTGAATGGGAGCATTCTGGACACTGTGCATTGATGGGGGACATGCTGGTCACTGTGCATTGATGGGGGACATGCTGGACACTGTGCATTGGTGGGGGACATGCTGGTCACTGTGCATTGATGGGGGACATGCTGGTCATTGTGCATTGGTGGGGGACATGCTGGTCACTGTGCATTGAATGGGAGCATTCTGGACACTGTGCATTGATGGGGGACATGCTGGTCACTGTGCATTGATGGGGGGCATGCTGGTCACTGTGCATTGATGGGGGACATGCTGGTCACTGCATTGATGGGGACATGCTGGTCAGGTCACTGCATTGATGGGGGACATGCTGGTCACTGTGCATTGATGGGGGACTTGCTGGTCACTGTGCATTGATGGGGGACATGCTGGTCACTGTGCATTGATGGGGGACATGCTGGTCACTGTGCATTGATGGGGGACATGCTGGTCACTGTGCATTGATGGGGGACATGCTGGTCACTGTGCATTGATGGGGGACATGCTGGTCACTGTGCATTGAATGGGGACACGCTGGTCATTCTTGAACCAACCTAATGATTGTTTGTTAAGTCACGCAATTTTTTTACAGTGTAATCCGTCAATGGTGATAGTATTAGAGTTTTTATTCTATATTTGTTGCCCTGGGGCTTTCTATTTAGTGTAAATAAGTAGCGCTATGTGCAGAGCTGTGTATGTTCTTTATATGGCTCTGCTGGTCCTCACCCAGGCCTACTTATAATAGATCTGGGTGAGGAGCAGTAAACATAATAGAATATTATAATTGATGTGATTATAATGATTATGATTATAATAATTAATTTAATGTTATTTAATTAAAGCATATTTTTATGTAGTTGT
The DNA here is from genome assembly GCF_965119305.1 of Pelophylax lessonae. Classification (NCBI taxonomy): domain Eukaryota; kingdom Metazoa; phylum Chordata; class Amphibia; order Anura; family Ranidae; genus Pelophylax; species Pelophylax lessonae. The sequence continues at coordinate 343,704,393 of NC_138771.1, read as the reverse complement.
ATGTTTTATTTGGCTAAATTGATTAAATGCACCTATATTTTTGGTAGAATATAAAAAAATTTGGGGCCCCACTTTTAGGTTTGCCCAGGGCCACACTTTGTCTAAAACCGGCCCTGGTAGCGGGAATGAGAACTCCAGCTACACGATTTTCAAAGCATGATTGTCAGACGATTCTATGTATTGGACAGGACCAGCTCATTCACTTGAATTGGCTGCCCTATGTGCATTTGTCACCCCTGCTCCTTTTCGGATGACATTTTTCAGTTTGATTTAAAAGGCGCGGTTAACCGCGCAATCCTGTCCTGCCAGGATCAAATCACATTGCGTTTCCGGGTGTCGTTTAAGGATAATGGAACCCAAATGTGCACTTTATGCGTTTTGCAGTGATTGCCATATGATTTGGAAGTGTGGGCAGAATTGCGGACAATCCTATGGGGCCTAAATGTAGTATTCGGCCCCATGCACACTGGACGTTATCAAATGCCAGTAGAAAGCTGTAGAAGGAATTTTTGAGCTGTTTTTGCAGTAGCGTTTTTCAGCTTTTTTTAGCTTTTTGTTCGCAAAACTATATTCCTACAAAAGCTTATGTCTCAAAAACGTTGATAAACGCTGAATAGCTGCTTTTCAGCGGTGTTTTTTTTGCCATTTTTGAGCTTTTAGCAGAGTTGGAGCTTTTTTCCAGCTCAAAAACGCCTCTCACAACCTACTAGTTTTGGGGTTTTTTTCGAGCCAAAAAACGCCCCTGCCAAAAACTGCTGATAACAGCGTACGTGTGCATGGACACACAGGATAACATGCTGCGGAGTTTACTGGCTACAGAAAAAAAAAAACGTCTGATGCCAAAAACAGTTGCTGTAAAAACGCCCAGTGTGCATGAGGCAATACAGTACAAGCAAAAACTGCCTACTTACCACTTCTAACATTACAATCAAGCTAAATACATAGTTGAAATGATTAAAAGTATATCAAAAGTCAAAACTTTTTTGTTTTGGATATATTGGGAAATAGAATTTTTTTGTGCTGTCTTTTTCCCCATTGCAGAGATTCACCTATACTTCCTGAAGACACAGCAGGGAAAAAGACAAAATTGACAACAGTCTCCACTGTAAGATATTTCTTTCTTGTTCTGGTCCTGGTGACAATGGACACAAACAGCAGGGTATAAGCAACATTTTCAGAAGGAGGTCAGTAATGGCAGTATCCATTCTCTCTCTCAGTATAGCTTTTCTTTCAAGACCCTTTCTAGCTAGAATGTAAACAAACTTGCATATCCTACTACTACCTGCTTTTTTGATCCAAGCAACAATAAGGGAAAATCACCATTTAAAGAATCTTCAAAAACTCACACCGGTGCTTCCAGTTATATCGATCTATTGGTCTGCGTTCACTGGTTTCTCTGACCCCTACAGAGGAGTGGGCAACTAGGAAGCCAACACACCCAGAGGTGTTGGCTGTGATCTCTCCTTACTAATTTCTCCTGGTTACTGCAGACATTATTGTGCAGCGGGAGAGGCAAGTTATTTTTTGAAGAGGCTGTTTTATTTTTATGTTTTTGTCAACATCACTTTAAGTTCCTGACATTGAAATTGCAATTGCATAAATGCCTATCCAATTATAGTAGTTGGTTTCAATGGTGCTAAATTAAGACAGATCTTCAGATTTTATCACTAAAAAGTAACCACTAGGACATAACCAAAAAGTAATCCCCAGCTTGCAAGAAAGCCTAAGAGAAAAGTACTAAGCAAAATAGGATCTACAATTTTTCAGACAGCAAGTACAGCACTGTCAACCTAAAACACTAATCAACTATAAAGAATAACCAAAGTAGACCATGGAAATGCTAAGGACCCACCACTTCTTTCTCCATACTGCACAGCGAGGCCACTGGCACATGAACATTCATACCAGTAACTCAATTAGGTTTAAAAAAGGCCCTCAATCACCTCTCTGGCTGCAGATGGACAATGTAGATCAACTCATCATTAAATTTAAAACCTGAAGCACTGAAATCCCTCTCTCAGCAGCTCAGCTATCTTTGATTCCTCTCCCACAGCTGCTGCTCTGTGATTGAATTAGAGATTAGAAGGTTGGAAGGCAAAGTTTACAGCACCAGCAGCCCTTGCTGCTCCTCTGAAAAGTAATCAGTGGTGGAAAGTGACAGACTGGATCATTTTTGCATGTGTACATTCCCATCCGGGTGCCTTTTCATGTTTTCCTGCCTCCGACCCCAAGTAGAAACAAGCCTAAACTCTCCTGGGTCACTGCTGGGAACCAGGGACTACTATGTTTTAAAACTCAGATTGTAGACATTTGAATGTCTTGGCCACATATTCATTTTACAACATAACCATGTTTGGTCAGTTACACAAAATGGGATGCGCTTGTTTAGCCACCTCAACTCTCACCATGAAATGTCTGGTATCGAGGGCACATGCATGCAGTTGTGGATGGTGGATGCCAAGCCTCACAGCTATGTCATGAACTAGCCAATTAATTACAAAATAACTCATGGAGACCTAGCAGCCTGACATCAGCCGCCTCGACCACCGACAACCCCCAGCAACAACCTTATGGCCAAGGGGAAGGGGACACAACCTTGCCCTAGGCCCCCAGAGGATTGAACACCAGTCACAGCTGAAGACAACATGGCAGCTGCAGCTCCCTTCCTTCAGCACTTGCAGGCGGGCCAGATGTCCCACATACTGGAGACCCTGCAACTGATATGGGTGCGCACTCTTCCCTCCTTGCCACATTGTCAGCTTATTGTGAGGGTGAATTCCAGGGCAGAAACCCCCTACAATCTACAAGCTCTTCCTTAGTTAGAGCCATGGGGGGGGGGGGGGGGAATTACCAGCCAGCGCAATCTCCGTGCTACCCCAGAGATCCTCTGAAAGCAGTTCCAACCCCCACAACCTAAGTACTCTGGGAGACCCAATTATTTTGGCACATTTCACCATGTTGTTGGTACAGGGCTTAGAAAAGGCCAGCAAAAAATGGATTTTTGTAAAATCTTACCGTAAAATCCTTTTCTCTTAGCTCATTGACAGACGTAGTCCTCGGTGATACAGCACCTTCGGGTTATGTTGCCTCCACAGGAGTAGGACTAGACAGGAAATGAAAAATGCTCTGGCCACACCCCAGGGGCAGTCCCCGAGGGTATATCCTCTCTCTCTCCGCCACAGCAAATCAGTTCTGTCACAAAAGCAGTGCTTGGAGAATTTAACCCAACCCAACTCAAAAACAGAGGGGCGGGTACTACGTCTGTCAATGAGCTAAGAGAAAAGGATTTTACGGTAAGATTTTACAAAAATCAATTTTTCTCCATCGCTCATTGACAGACGTAGTCCTCGGTGATACAGCACCTTCGGGAAGTCCCAGAGCAGTATCACAAATGAGGGGTGGGAAAATGGAAATCAAATCCAAATCTAGAAGGCCCAACCGGTGCCAACTAGAAGTTTACAATGCTCATCCTTAATGATGAGACTCAACAAAAAAAAAATTTTCAAACAGAAAAAAACCCTCGAGGTAGACCACCGGTCTCCTCAAATTGCGGCCTGCAAAACCTTGCGGCCAAATGAGGCATCCGCCGATGCCATCACATCAATTTTATAAAATTTTGTAAAGGTATGTACCGACGACCAGGTGGCTGCTTTACATACCTGGACCACTGACGCCTGATGGCGAAAGGCCCAGGAAGTACTGAGCACTCGAGTGAAGTGCGCCCTAACAGGGAACGGAGGATTCCGACCCTTAATAGAATAAGCCTGTACCACCGTCTGACTGATCCATGTAGATATGGTCGCGGCAGACACAGGCAACCCCCTTCAAGGGCTATCCATGATCACAAAAAGTGAGTCCGTCTTACGAAAACCACTTTAGGAAGGAAGGATGGATTTGGAAGAAGAACCACCTTATCCCTATGAACCACCAGATCTGGGGAACGACAGGATAATGCGGCCAGTTCTGACACCCTGCGTACAGAAGTAATGGCCACCAAGAAGGCCCCCTTCTGGGAATGTAAGCAAGGGAATCTCCCTAATATCTTCAAAGAGAAGTTTCTGAAGAACCGACCACACTAAATTAAGATACCAGGCGGTAAGGGTGCGCACACTGGCGGAGCCAGATGTCGCACCCCCTGGATGAAATTCCGCACCAAGGAATGATTAGCCAAAGGTTTCTTGAAAGAAGATTGCTAACGCCGAAAACCTGACCCTTGATCGTGCTCAAGGATAGTTTCTGCTCAACCCCTTGTTGCAGACAGACCAAAATTCGGGTCACCGAATAGGTCTGTGGGGGAAATCCAATAGATTCACACCATGCAATATAAGACTTCCATGTGCTGGAAGTCGCTTTCCTTGCTTTAACTGGAGGTAGGAATAACTGAAGCGGACACTCCCTTGTCCTTCATACCTGGGTCTCAATGGTCAGGCCATTAAGCCAGCGACTGTAAAGCAAGATGGAAGATCGGTCCCTGAGACCGCAAATCCTCCCTGAGAGGAAGTCTCCAAGGAGCGTCCGCGACTAGCCTCGCCAAGTCGGCGTACCAGGCTCGACGAGGTCAATCCGGAATTTCCAGAATAACTGGAATTCCCTCCACCTCTATCCTGCGAAGAAGTTCCCGCAGCAACTTGAGAGGATGGAAGGCATGCCATAGCTGATACTGCCCCCACGGGGCGATCAGCGTTTCTGCTGCGTCCGCTAGAGGATCGTGGCGCGAGCTACAAACCTCCGCACCTTCCTGTTAGGCCAAGGTGCCAACAGATCCACATCCGGGATGTCCCAATGAAGGGACAGCTAGGGAAAAACCTCTGGATGAAGAGGCCATATGCGATTGGATCCGAATCGGGCTGCTCTAGAGCTGCTCGATCCAGTAAATCAGACAAAATCTGATCGCTCTCAGTTCCGATACCCTTATTGGTAATCTGGATACTATCGGAAGAAATGACTTCCCCCTGGTTGAGCATCGGAGACTTCCTGGTCCGCTCGCTCAACCGGATCCGATTGTCCAGGGAATCTGAATTCTGATCCCATTAAAAAAGAATCTCCTTCAGGAGAATTCGGGTAGGAGACTGGGTATACGGTACTGCCTCTAAGAAGGCCACCATCAGTCCCAGCCAATTGACGGACAGCAACATCCGAATCGTTGACTGAACCTTCTGGAGTTTCCCAGCAAGGAGAAACTCTCTTGCCCAGGATGTATCCAACCTTAGGCCCAGATAGTTCAGTCTCCTGGTGGGAACCAGGGATGATCTTTGGGAAAGCGAAAAAACGCTGATGTCCTGCGATGATGGGGATATAAAGATAGGCATCCTATATGTCTATGGACGCCAGGAAATCTCTTTGATGCAGGGAGGCCACCACTGTACGGATGGACTCTATTTCTTCCCAAGTCCAGATTTGGACGCACCTTGCCCTCTTTCCTGGGCATTGTGAATAGGTTCGAATAGAACCCCTGAAACCGTTCAATGTTAGAAGGGAAGAATCGCACCGGTGGAAGTGATCGAAACTCGATCCTGTGTCCTCCAGAAACCGGTGAAGACATCCCCCCCCCACCCCAGAGATGGGTAGGGGCGCATCAGGCTATATTCTTCAGGCTTGGCTGAGCCGGACTCTTTGTTTACCCGACCAGCGCCCTTTGAAACCCCTTTAAAGGGGCTTTGGAGGGTTTCGCCTTATCGCCCGCCCTCGCGGAACGAACAATCTCTATATGAGCAGAAAAGGAAGGTCCTCGTTAGTTACGAGGTCTTTTTATCCTAACAGTCTGTGGCAAGACAGCAGGTGGTACCGTCTATCCTATAAAGAGGAATTCCTCAAACGGATAGCACCTAGCCATGCGTTTGGAAATAACAGGGGTTCGTTTCAAAACGACCCCATTTGGGTAAAGGAAAATCCTTCGCCCTTTTGGTAGGCTAACAAGTACCAAAAAGAAATCTCAGTCTCAGCTACCTCTGCCGGTGTAACCTCAAGACTAAAGGTTTCCCGGACGGACACAACGAGTGCATCCACCACTCTTGTGCTATGGCGGAGGCAGAAACGTTCTCCTCACTGCTGAGGATATTACCTGAGACAACAGCCCCCTAAGAGGGACCTGCAACTGCATTGACCAGTTCCGAATCCGTATCTGAAGTATCTGATAAACAATAGGGGTAGGCGGGGGTCGCTACTTGACCCCCGTCCCTGACAGGCCACCTCCACCCGGGATACCAAAGACTCCAAAACTGCCGATAATGCATTAAAAACAAGTGGGGTACTGGAGGGTCCTGCGGCCACCTTGAGGGGATCAGGTGGGGATACCTATGCGGCAGGGTCAATGATTATACAAGACACTTGCCAGCGACAAAAAATGACAAAGTAAAAAAAAACTTTTTTTTTTTTTGTGTCCCCCAGTCGCAACAGCGCCCCTCAGTGTTACCTGCCTTTTTGGACCCCACAGAGAGAGAGACAGACCCCAAGGCTCATCCCTGATGCACAGAAGTTTTCATCAGCTTGCTCAGTGCTTGTCTTGTTACAGACAGGAAGTCTTTGGCCCTATTTCCTGGGTAAAAGAGGCGGCTCCGCCCCTTAACACGCCTGCCGGCTCCTCCCCCTGGCTCCATGAGGTGTTTGAGTCACCTCAAACATGGCCGCCCCCATGCTGGAGACACGAGGCTACACCAAAATGGCAGCCTTGTGCGATCTACCAGCATGTCTGCAGAAGGATCTCGGCCTCACAACCCTTCACCCTCATGGTGGTCAGCGTGGTCAGAGGTACCGGACCCTAGCGGGCCGTATGCGGTCCGTGGCCATCGGGAGGCATCTGCTTAGCTGGAGGAATGATCTGGAATGCAGTATACATGTATAGACATCGCCCTGTGGCTACTGACAGGTAGGATACCTTATACTATCATAGTAAAGTTCTAGTACTGCCACTGACTACAATCATTTACACATTTTTACAATTAGATTGTCAGCTCCCAAACCAAGCCTCCTGGCTTCTTGTACACAAAAATCACACTCAAATAGGGGGATCTGTGACATGTTATAGGATAGAGGGGAGACCCATCCTTACCATTACAGAGAGGGGCCCGCGTTCACCACAAGACCCGTCAGGGGGAAAGGGGGAACATACTACTCACCATACCGGAACCAGGCGGGCGGCAACTCCTGACAGTACCCCTCTCCACCGAGGTAGGAGGGCTGTCGACCAATACGGACGCCGTGACTCATGGTCTTTGGCGTTTCAGCGAGACGTTTAACTCGCAGGGTCAGTCCCCGTCCAGTGGGACTATGTCGCGGCCGACCCAGCGCGGAGCTATGGCCTGCACGCGCTCGTAGGCTGAACTGGGGTGACCACTGGATCTCAACATCCCGCCCGTCGCCCAGTTCAGCTTTCTTGCTTGAAGATCTCACAGGAACACTGGAGAAAGAAAGCTGTCTTAAAAAATTATTTTCTAAGAAAAAAATCCTGCCAGGACCGAAGATCCCAGCAAGGTATCTAGGTCCTTACTCCTGACTAGACAGAAAAAAACTGATTTGCTGTGGCGGAGAGAGAGAGGATATACCCTCGGGGACTGCCCCTGGGGTGTGGCCAGAGCATTTTTCATTTCCTGTCTAGTCCTACTCCTGTGGAGGCAACATAACCCGAAGGTGCTGTATCACCGAGGACTACGTCTGTCAATGAGCGATAGAGAAAAAAACGTATCACGGCAGAACTAAACACAGAATTTAAAGAGCTAGGGAATCGCATACAAATCATGAACACTAAGCTTGATGTAACTATGAGCAGAACAAAAACATTGATCGCATCTGTGATCTCCAGGTCCAACTGAATAAAGCCCTTTCTAAAACGGACGACCTGGAGAATAGGTAACCAGAGAGATAACATTTGTATTGAGGGCTCCCCGAATCCTTCACGGATGCAAACACTGCTGCTAAGGACCTTCTGTTTTCTTAGTTGCCAACCTTGCCTGAACATAAGCTGGAGCTTGACCATGCTTATAGGGCAGTGACCACCTTATGCTCAAACAGTCCCCCCAGGAATATTACTGTTAAGCCCCATTTCTACGGGGTGACAGTATTAAGCATAGGACCCCAACATTTTTTTTAGATATTTCTCTAGCCACAGTTAAAAAATGAAGATCCTTTAAGCCCTTGTTACAACTCTTGCAAGATTTTGCTTCCTTTAACACCATTTTTCTCTAGCCAACAACCAGGATAAAATGAGATATCTGTATATCTAAATATATCTTTCACACCGCTCTGTACTATCAGGGATCCTGAGGGTAGATACCCCTTAGTGATCAGAGATAAAGGACAAAGGTGACTTATTATATGTACTATGCACCTAAGAGCAACTAACATAATTCAAATGTCTCTTTCAAATCTTACCACCTCATTTTAAGGGCATAATTTTAATGGGAGGAGACTAACATCGCAGTAGATTCTGTGTTTGATAAAACCAGATCTCTGGGTTCCCAAATTCAAAAACCCACTATACTGGTTATGACATTTTCTAAATTATTACATCAATATGATATGGTGAATATTGGCCAGGAGTTCAACTCTATTAAACAGGATTTTACAATGTACGCCAATGTTCAGTCTACGTATTCTAGAACTGACCAGGTCTACACGTTATCCAATACAGTGCCTAGGTTTTTATCTTCAAAATCTGAAGGTCTCGTATTCTGACCACTCTCCAGGTTTAGCAACAATATCTGCTACCTATACTCTGCCTTTAAACAAATCCCTCCTTAGCAACCTGGCTATAATTTCCAATATTGGACTTCATCTCAAAGAATATTTTATACTCAATGATCCTGCACAGACCTCCCTTATTATTATAATACAGGATTTATATAGTGCCAACAGTTTGCGCTGCACTTAACAAAATGAAGGCAGACATTACAGTTACAATACAATTTGGTACAAAAGGAATCAGAGGGCCCCTGCTCGTTAGAGCTTACAATCTAAGAGGGAGGGTCAATTAATACAAAAGGTAATGGGCTGTGGGGGATGAGCTGTTGGCTTCTTTAAAAGAGAAGGGTTTTCAGGGATCGTCTAAAGATGGATTGATTAGGGGACAGTCTGACAGATTAGGGTAGAGAGTTCCTAAGGATGGGAGAAGCTCTGGAGAAATCCTGGAGGCGAGCATGGGAGGAGGTGACAAGGAAGCTAGAGAGCAGGAGGTCTTGGTAGGACCGAAGAGAGCGGCTTGGTTGATATTTTGAGATCAGGGTAGTGATGTAGCTGGGGGCAGAGTTGTGGATGGCGTTGTAAACTATTGTTAGTACTTTGAATTTTATTTGTTGGGTGAGTGGAGGCCAGTGGAGAGATTGGTGGAAAGGGGTGGAGGACACTTAACGGTTGGTAAGGTGAAGGAGTCTCCCCTATGATCACCTGGGTAGCCTATAAGGCCACTCTTAAAAGGTATCCTCACTTAAGTGACTGCTAGGTACAAGAAACATGAGGCACTCATTAAAGAATTGGAATTTACCAATTTACTCAAGGAACATAAGCAAAACCCCCCATTCTAGATTTACCAGATAAGATTGAGTCGGCCACATCAGAACTTAATGTTTGCTTTACTACTAAAGCTTATAAGCATATCAAGTGGACCAATCCAAACCCAAGAACCCTCAGTCGGTACTTTAAGAACTCCATACCCACTATCAAAACCTGTATAAATACGGGTTTCTACCAAACAGCATTTTGATACCTTGACCTCCCTGTTGCCTATTCCCACACTGTCACAGGAACACAAAGCCATCATGTAAAGGGACATTACCTCAGCAGATGTCCTGCTGGAGAGCAAATAGGCACTATCCTCAAAAGCATCTGTACCTGACAAATTTATAACCCTATATCATAAAAAATGTGCACCATTTCAATAGGGCCTATATTAGTCCTATACCGAAGCCTTACAAAGATCCTAGCAATATTGCAAATTCTAGACTGAGCTCTCAAATTGCGATCTAAATTAGATTATTATGTGGTCACACCCCTTTAGCACCTGATAGTTTAAGTACATGTTCAAGCTATTGGGATTTGAGCAAAGGTATATCTTTTCTCTCTAAATAAATTGTGATCTAAAGCCGTTAACCAAAATTTACGCTACTAGATTGAACATCTTCATAGCACAATACATTTACGCAGTGAGATCTCTACCGCATAGGCAGGTGGCAGACCGAATGCGAAGGTCTATAGAATGATTCTGCTCCTCCTTTACTCTTGGGATATTGAAAAAGCTTTGAAGGGAATATCCTCATCAAATATATGCAAAACATTTTAAGCAGTTTCCTTGTCCAACCTCTTCCAAGTTTTGTTCAGAAGAAACTTTGGCTTCAAATACCTCTCCTTTTTATGCTCTCAAATTGCCCAAATATCGATTAAGGGTTTTGAATCTGACCCGAGCGACATCGCTACGGGTACCAGGCAAGGGTGCCTGCTTTCCGCTCACTTATTGCCATCGAAACATTAGCCATTGCTCTCTGCACTAATCCCAATTTTATTGGTACTGAAGGCTGGAACAGGGCTCACAAATGTGCACTGTTTATAGGACTTATTATTATTACCCCCCTACATACCGCTCTGCCAAACTTACTTTCTCTCCTGAAATTCTTCAGGCAGATCTCTTGACTATTAGTTTACTAGCACAAGTCAGACAACGAACGAATGAAAGCCACTACGGATTCTTAAATCCCAGTACACTTTCTTGTGGCAATCAGTTTTGCCACCTTTCCTGGGGATTAAGCCAATTCCTCATATAACATCCCTTTATAGAGTTAACTACTAGATATTGTTGACAAATTAATGGAGGAGGTGGAGACAATCCACTACCTCTGTGTCTTGGATGGGTAGGATATAAATCGGTCAAAAGATCGGTTCTACCTACATACATGATTTCAAAACGCTCTTCATAACAGTACCTGTAAATGCACGCAGTCCATTTTAACCCAGATACTAAAATTAATTTAAAGATGCAGACAGTAGTAGACTGGCTTGCCCCAATTTATATGCCCCAAAAGAACTAGGAAGGTTGGAAGTCCCGGACTTTAGAAAGTATTATAATATAGCTCAATTGACCCAAGAAATCTAAATCTGTTCTCCTTTCTACAGGCCAGATTGAGTTTCTTTGGAGGCTCAGGCCTGTGCTCTGCTACCAGACCTACTAGATCAAGTAATGCAAGTCTCTCCTAAACTTTGTAAAGTGATTTTCACACCCTGAATTTATGGGATGCCTCCTGTAAGAGATGGCCTATCTGGTCTCCCCATACGTCAATGGCTCCGTTATTTAATAATCCCACATTCCCGCCTGGTTTAAAACTCCATTCATTTTATTGGTGGTTGAATAAAGGTTTATATTACATAGGACACTTCTTGACCACAAAAGTATATGCCCATCTTCCCATTTCACTTAGCAGCTTGAGATGCTGCCCTTAGAACTGTTCAGACTTCAACATAATTGCACTCACTCCAGAAATCTACAGTTTTCGAAAATATTTTAGGCACGGTGTAGAAAGGTGGCATGCTACACAAGTTGTTTGCTTCTTCATCTAACAAGTTATATCAGTTAGCATGGGAGAGAGATCAAGGCAAAGAAATTCGGGGGGGGAGGATTGGAGAGCCTGGTCCACTCAAATTTATAAAAGTATTATGAATGTGACATTGATTAAAGCTGGTTATTAGGTTTTTTTTCCCCCAGATGGTACTTAGTTCTGGATAGGAAATATAAAATAACCCAGGATCCTCTTCCTCTTGCTTTTGGGTATGTGGTTAGGTGGGAACAGTATTATACATATGGTGGACCTGCCCCAAAGTCAGGCGATTCTGGATGCAAGTTCAACCCCTGATAAACTCAATAACTATGGTTACTATCACCGAGAATGCTAAGGTTGCCCTTCTAAATGAACCTGTTGAAAATCTTCTCAAGCATACCCAAATGTTGATCGTATAGCAGCTAAGACAGCAATAGCCACAGCCTGGAAGAGCACGGTGGTGGATCTATTTTTGATGAAGTGCAAATTAACATGGATAATGCTTTAACAAAAAATGGTTAGTGTGCTGTGAGATAGACAACTGACGTTTGAAACGGTCTGAAACCCTTGGATTTCATGTTTACAACTCCTGTTTGGATGATGGCAGACATTTAAGGGTGGCAGAAGCAGACCTAAGGACAGGCACTCTCTCTCTTTCTTTCTCCCCCAATTATTTAATTTTCCTTCCCCTCTCCCTTGTCTTGCTAACATTGTTCTCTTTACGCTGAGTCTTGTGCTCACATTCATATGCCAATGTTATGTTCTATATGCAATTTCTGCTCAAACAGATGTTTAAGTCAATTCCGCCCTTCTTAAAAATGGATTGTCTCAATGTTGGCACATTTAGATATAATATTGTTTACAATGGGTTTACCATTTTCTTAGAATGAACTTTAGCATATATCTTACAGGATGTTGCCTAGGATCAGCTAATGTCAATTGACTGAGGTTACCCTACTTAATATATGTTGTATACTAATGTATTTTTGAGTGAACTCTCGGGTACCTTTTCTCATTCTATATTTTGTACCACTAATGCACTTTCTTTGCGAAAAATTAAAAAACAATATTGAAATAGAAATAATCTAGTATCAGTGTGGTCACTATACCTGGTATGTCTCTATTGGTCGGTTCTCCATATTCAGATCCCAGACTTTGACAGTAAGGTAGTCTCGGGTCATGATATACCGGCCACTGTGGTTAAACTTTACATCTGAAATGGAAGAGATGATTTCGGAAAAAAACGATCTGTTGCTGGGATCCTCTGGCTCTTCAAACACTGTAAACAAGGAGAAATTTTAAAATTATATATACATTCACCAAATATTTAATGCAAGTGTGACAAAATAAAGTGGAAATGAAAAACGTTCCAATCGATCATTCCGTTTCATTTAATCAGGCAGTTAAAAGAACAATGTGGTTGTGCAAAGAGCAACCAGATATCAGATTATTAAGTTCCACTTCGGTGAGATGATGTCAAATTAATTGCTACTCGCTATTCAACTATGCACATTCTCATTGTACAAGTTTACAGAGTACAATAGTTTCTCTGCTGTGGCCATGGAGAAAAAGAAACTGAGGCATTACTCAGCAATACATTTTTGAGCCACTAAAACAGTCTATTTTGGTTTTATTTTCTTAGCTTGGAAAACTGATCACTGAAACTGACTCATTATCATAGGTCGCAGCTGTTTTTCTTTGCTCCACATTCATGTGTCAGCATCAACGTGTTCTTTATTATGCATACTAGACTTGTTTAAAATTGAATTTCTGAAATGAAGATCAAAAGCTACAAAGCCATAAGCAACTGAGTAGTTGAATACAACTAATTGAAGTTGAATATTAAGTTTAGGCTGTATCAAACATTAAGCAGTGTCTTTAATTGCCATTTCCCTTAATTTTTAAGGAGAACGTGTTGTAAACTTGGGTTATTTTAGGAAAATCCAATGACAAATGGGTAGGCTTGGACATGTATACCGTACATTATAATTATATATTTGATGATTATTTAAACATGCCATATTTACCAACCTCTTATGTAATAATCACAGTCTGCCCTGACAGGTTCAGTTTGAATTGATACTAAATCCATTGTTCTTAAAGATATAGAAACTAATACTTGCAAAAACCTATTATAATGGCAAAGTAGAACTTTACTGTATCTATGGCATTTGGCCTTTTTGTTTCCATGTTGCCCTCTCACCATGTTGTTAAAGAAAACCTATGAGGGCAATACAGAGGTTGCCATTGCTCAGTTCCTCCTGAGTACTTCAATTGTCTGCCTGCCATACTATCATAAAGCTACAATACTTTGATTTATTAATTTTGAACAAGTATGCAGTCAAGAGTTGTCATTGTGTAATAACTGTCACTTAGTGTATTTCGGTTTCCTAAAATCAGAACACTGATGTAAGATACTACAGAAGAAGTTCTATGTATTTAGGATGCAGTAAGTGTCCAGCAGATGTCACAAATACATAAAAGGAACGTTACAAAATACATCACCATTCTGTAGTTGTAGGCCAAGTGCAATTAGCACAACATTAACACTTTTCAGAGTGAGAGCATGATGTCATCCTCGAAAACATGTTCACTCAGCTAATTGTGTAACACTTGCCAAGACTGCATTACACTATAGTAGGAGAGGCAGAAACATTCAGCATTTCTTCATGACTAATGAACTTCTGCTAAACCAAGAACCTTTTCATTCTTACTTGTTTAGCTCCAAACTAGTACCATATGCCAAAAGCAGTAAAAGAGGATCACATCTTTTTTATTCCAAAGCTGGCCACAGATGTAGGATGATGCTTTTATTATACCCAACTCTGTAGAGGCGTGATTCCTTGTATTATGACAATTTCCAGATAGGTTCATGCAAAATCTTCACGTTAAAAACATTTTCTCAGTGGCATGCCGCAGAGACAACCCAATTGTAGTTCAGGCCTGATTTTGGAGGGGAACATCCGATTGTGGGGTTTTCTATGCAACTACAACTCCATATATCCATTTCATTTTGGACAAGAGACACAAATGACTGAACAACTGCTTACCATCGCCACACATGGTACAATTTCCTTTAGATCATCCTTTAGGCCAGGGATCCTCAAACTACGGCCCTCCAGCTGTTGCGGAACTACACATCCCATGAGGCATTGTACAATGCTGACATTCACAGACATGACTATGCATGATGAGAATTGTAGTTCCTGAACAACTGGAGGGCCATAGTTTGAAGACCCCTGCTTTAGAACATACTACATAGTATTAGGACCTAGCTGACTGGATACAAAGTAAACTGTTAGTGTAGGTAGGTCCTTTAGAGCAGTGGTCCTAAACCCTGGTCCTCAGGGCCCACTAACAGGCCAGGTTTGCAAGATAACTGAAATACATCCCAGGTGATATAATTTGCTGCTCAGTGATTGCATTACTCTAGTCTGCATCTCCCCAAGGTAATACTTAAAATCTGGCCTGTTAGTGAGCCCTGAGGACCAGGGTTGAGGACCACTGCTTTAGAGGTTCCGCTACAGAATTCGCTAGGATTCAACCCCCCTTCTCCTATGGTATCACATTTTTGTTAGGGGCATAATTGCCAGTTTGATGTGGCCCATATTTTTTTTTTTTTTTTATAAACCTGATTTTCTCTTTGCAGAGAAGTTCATATAATGTCTATGCATTTTACCATTGAAGAACTACCGTATCAAGATCTGTCCAAGTTTATGAAACCCATGTTCCTGCTCCTCTCAATACAAATCACTGACTCTTTAATTCACGTATCTACTGCCTGAAGTATATACAATCATTTTATAAATGAATGCCAAAAAAAAAAAAGTCTGGTAGTCCAGATCCGTAGAGAGCAGGCAGGTGTACTATAAAAAGTATTCAAATTGGTAGTAAGGCTAATTGTAGAGATGTTTGAATTGTGTAGTAGCAAACAACCACATGAGGCCTTCCACTTGTAGATCTATTCAAAGCCCTAATCTGGTTACTATGGAAACTAGCATTTGCGTAGTTCCATCATCCTAATAGTCACCAATCACTCAACTTGCTTTGACAGCAAGGGGTATGCAGTGCAAAGGTCAGATCTATGTACACTCTAAATATAATGCCACTGAGACAGGTTTTCTGCTCATATAAAGGTTTTTTTTTTCTTATATAAAAAAATGCTGTATTAGAATCATACATTTATGATTTACAAGACTTAAATAAACACTTATGATCCATAAACGTTTGTGATTCAGGAAGTGGCAATCTGAACAAAATACAAATTTTGCTACCAAATCAGCAATCACAGGTTAGGCCAATCTTACTGTTCAAAATTAATAAGAAATGCAATTTTTTTTCCTAGTGTGAGAATGGACAGTTTTTTTAATCATAGCAGATATGATTAACCACTTGCCTATTGGGCGCGTTTACCCTCTTTTTGCCCAGGCCAATTTTCGGCTTACAGTGCTGTCACACTTTGAACGACAATGGCGCGGCCATGCAACACTGTACTCGTATGACATTTTTTATAATTTTTTTTCATATAAATTTCTTTTGGGGGTAATCACCACTGGTTTTTATTTTTTGCTAAGCAAACGAAAAAAAAAAAAAAAAAAAAAAAAAAAACTTAAGTTTAGAAAAAAAACCCAAACATTTTTCATAGTTTATTATATAATTTTGCAAATGGGTAATTTTTCTCCTTCACTGATGTGCGCTGATGAGGCTGCACTGAAAGGTGGTGCTGATGGGGACAGCACTGAAAAGTGGCACTGATTGGCAGCACTGGTGGGCACTGTTGAGACTGCACTGATAATCAATGTTACTATTATCAGTGTAGATGTCTCTTTAACACTAGTCCGTTAACCAGCTTGTGTTTAAATCCGTGATCACCCGTCATTGGACACAACTGATCATGCAGTAAAGGGTTGCTGTGATTGGCCCTTTACCCTGATCTGTGATCACCTGAGTCCAAAGGACTCAGCGATCACAAAGCATGCCACCTGCGTGCCACAGATGGTGTGTGGGCAGCGCGATCACGGGAGGACATCCATGGATGCCCTCCCAGCAAAGTAAGCCTGAGCTGTAGCCATAATTTAGCTCTAGCATGAGCGGGAAGGGGTTACCATTCTAGCAATAGGAAAGAACACAATAGATGTATTATATATTTAGACAGAGGTAAAGCTGTAACAAACCATCCCCACGGGGCACTGCATGGTACAAATAATTTGACCTTAAAGTGGTTGTAAAGGCTCAAATTTTTCTATGCATTAAGGTAAAAAAACCTTCTGTGCGCAAAAGCTCTCAGCCCCCTCCCCCTCCCCCCAATATCTACTTAAGCCTCATCTCGATCCAGCGATGTGCACATGAGCCTCGGCTGTTCTGGGTCTCTCCTTCCTCATTGGAGCCATTGGCTCTCGCTACTGCCAATCACAGCCAGTGAGCCAATGAGAAAAACATCGGCTCAGGAGGCAGCCTGCACAGCTGCTTGCTGTGGGGGCACTCAGCAGGAGGGAGGGGCCAGGAGTACATGGGGGAGAGGAGGATCAGGGCTGCTCTGTGCAAACCATTGCACAGGGCAAAAAAGTAGAACATTTGTTATTTATGAAATATATACACATATATATATATATATATATATATATATATATATATATATATATATATAGATATAATAATTATATCTATATATATATATATATCAAATATTTGGGTGGGCGGACCAACTTCTAGAAATGCTACTTGCCTGGTTATCCTCATTTTTTGGTTTTCAATATTTATTTTAAAAACCGAAATACAGATGAGGATTTCTGCAGAATCGTTCTTGGTCAGTGACTTGCTTATGTCAGAAGGTTACAAAAGTACTGCCAGGCAATCACTACTTTCAGGAGATGGTCAGCAGTAGGCGATTTCCATTATAGGCATGTACACAGGTGGACTGGGACTTCAGGTGGAGTGGGACTGCACTGGGAAAACCGGCCGCCACAGTCCCAACACAGGACAAGGCAAAATGCGATTTCTTCAAAAGTGATCACATTTCCTCTGTTCTCAGCTGCATAAGAGCTGGGGGAGGAGAAGAAGCACCAGAACACTAGGCTTCCCAGTGAATGACTGTGCAGCGGGGGCGGGGGTGTCAGCACAAGTCTCATCACTGGAGGGTACACCGAGTTCCCAGAACAGCTAGAGAACTGGCCACATTGTACTCTCCTGCTTAGTGTGGTCAGTTTGTCATAGGAAAGCAGAGGAACTAGCAGGAACACCAGGGATTTCCCATAAAGAAAGCAATACAAAGAGAACAGGATACTTTCTTGTACAAGTACATGGTATAGCAGGCACATATCAGGAATATTAAGTGTTGGGGTAACAAACGCTTTAAGGTCTGTATTGAAGCATCTGGTCTTGTGAACCATTCCTTCAGTAATCAGGGCAATTATGAAATGTCACATAGCACTTTTTATATATACCGTATTGAAGTACATTTATCAACTACAGTCTTAATGGAATAGCACTGGGCCTCTCTAAAATATCTCCTGACAACTTTAAACGCATTTGCTGGCACTGTTGCTTCATTAAGGTCTCGTTTACACTTGTGGGTGCAGGGAACATTTAAAACACAAGGCTGAGGCATTTCTACTGCTCCCAATCACTCCCTTTTAAGCTTCAAAGGCAGCAGAGAGGGGTGTACATATGCCCTAGCACAGGAAAATGTCACGCATGACCCACTCAACTGGTGCAGGTTTTTAGGGGTTAAAACAGTCAGTGAGGAGACCATGCTTCCTTACTGCCTGTCAAACTCCCTCTGAAAAGAGACCCACCACAGATTTTTCTTCAGAGGGCAACACAAGTCCTGTCCTATATCCAGTTAGAACATTCAGCTGTGTGGTCCTGCACGTGCCAGGTTTAATTTGAAAGGGCTGCCAAACACACCAGAACATATAAAAAGTAGTGCAAGCAATGCTTTTTCAGATCATACTGCACCAAACCGCTTTGGTGACTGCAAACACATTGCATTTGTGAGATGTGTTTGGGGTTCTATTAAAAATGAATAGAACCAATGAGCATCTCAAATCATGGTTTTGTGCGGTGCAGAAAATCAGCACAAACATGCCTTTCATGCACATCTTCTAGTGTGAACCAGCCCTCAAAAGGTTTTTCTGTAATGTATATCCTCTTGACCTCTGAAAGATTTACCACCCTTCATGACCAGGCCTTTTTTTGCGATACAGCACTGCGTATTTCAACTGAAAATTGCGCGGTCGTAAAACACTGTACCCAAATAAAATTGAGGTCTTTCTTTCCACAAATAGATCTGTCTTTTGGTAGTATTTGATCACCGCTGCGTTTTTTTGTTTGCGCTATGAGCAAAAAAACTGACAATTTTGAAAACAAAATAAAAAATTATATTTTTTACTTTCTGCTATAAAACATATCCGAAAAAAAAAATGAAAAAAATATCTAATTTCTTCATCAATGTAGACCAATATATATTCTGCTACATATTTGTGGTAAAAGAAAAATCTCAATAAGCGTATATTTGCACAAAAGTTATAGCGTCCACAAATAATGGGATATGGTTTATTTTTCTTTATTTTTTTTCTACTAGTAATGGTGGCGATCAGCAATTTCTAGCAGGACTGCGATATTGCAGCGGACGGTCGGGACACTGACACTTTTTGGGGACCAGTGACACTAATAAAGTGATCAGTGCTTAAAAAAAAAAGCACCGTTACTGTACTGACACTGGCTGGGAAGGGGTTAAACATCAGGGGCGATAAAATGGGTTAACTGTGTACCTAGCCAGTGTTTTCTAACAGTGTGGGAGGTGCTTTTACTAGGGAAAGGCATTGATCCATGTTCCTGCTTTGTTCTGCCTGTGTACCAAACAATCAGTGGGTGCAGGCGGACATTGGGTCTGCAGGACCCGTTGATCAGCTCCCGCTGTGCAGAATAAGAGGGCCTTTTCCTGGGAAGTGCAGGATCACAAATACACACACATTACCCTGCGCTACGTGGCTGCCCTGTAGCAGTAAGCCTGCTATAGGGTGATCAGCAAGTGGATATAAACATGTCCTAAATGTAAACTGATCATTTACGTCATAGGAAAGTCTTTAAAATTCCTATATAATGTATTAGGGCCCTTTCAGATCAGATCGTGTTTTGCCATTAGGTGGTAAACACACTGTACTGTAAGTTACTGTAATGCACCATATATCCATTTTGTAGAAACCCAGGTGCAGAGGACAAAAACGTTAAAAAAAAACAAAAAAAAAACAACGCACTGCAAGAACACACTAGTGACGTAAAACCCAACAGGTAAAATTACACTGGGCTATGTGCAGCACAGGCATCTGACACATCCAGAAGTGTCAGAAGCTGAAGATTCTAGTAGCAGCTGCAGATTTGCAAGGGAGTGAAGACTGGCTGCAATAGAGTAGGTACTAAAAGTATTACAACTTTTAGTATTTTAACTTTTTTTTTTTTCTCTATAGTCTTATATTTACTTATACTTATATATCTTAATGTACCTGCTGCTGCCAATCAAGTCTGGAAGTGTGTCCCCTATGTTTTCCTGGAATTCTGCAGTCACAACTGATGTGTCACACTGGAAGAACTCCAATCCCTTATTCATGTGAAGCCCACCAGGGAAATGAACTACAAGGAGTAGTCAATGATTTCACATTTCATGTGCCATCTAACAGGAAGACCTTGTTTATTTTGTGCTGCAGCTACTTCTCTTTTGTCATTCCCATTTCTGCATTTTGATTAAAGTCTAAAGTTATTAAATTTCCCCACTGTCTTCTGAGAATTCATCCATAAAAGTCAATGTTACTTTTCATTTTCAACTCTGATGAACTGTCTCAATTGAGCTTTGCCCGTCAGCTGAACAGAAATTGACTTAAAGTCACTGAACCTGCGAAGGTGCCGAGAAAAAAAAAAAAAAAATCACAAAAATGTCAGGGGAGAGGTCAAATTGAACTCTTCTTCCTGAGTGTATGATCGTTTCTCTTTAGAAGACAATGGAGCAAAGGTATGCAAAAAGTGATTAGATATAAAATACAATGTTATGGTTTATGTTCACATAATGAATAGGGTTGTGTAGCACACTAAAGCAGATTTCTAAAAAAAAAAAAAAAAAAAAACGCATTTCTTTACTTGTTTTTTTTCATGCAGAAAATCAAAGGAGAAACCAAAATGTTTTTTTATATCTTTTATATTTACATTCTCTAATCATGAGAAATTAGTGCCAATGTAACATATGTAGGATTTTCTCATGAGAACAATTTACATGCAACCTGTAATCAGCATCTTCATCATTTTACTTTTTACAGTTTTTTTTTTTTTTTTTAATGACAGATAAAGCCGATTTTTTTAAATAATAAAATGTACTTGACGAGTAGCCATAATTTAAGAAAAAAGTGAGCTTTTACATTTCGGGTGCAAGCAACGATTAATGCTGGCCATATTCACAAATACACTCCAAAGACATGCTGGTAGGTTAATTGGATCCTGCATAAAAAAATAAAATAAAAATAAAAAATTTGCCCTACTATGTATGTATGAATGTGAGTTAGGGACCTTAGCTTGTAAGCTCCTTGAGGGCAGGGACTGATGTGAATGTATATGTAAAGCGCTGTGTAAATTGACAGCATAAGAACCTGAAATAAAAAAAAAAATATATATATATATATATATATAATAAAGAACTGGTGCCTGCTAAAAGGTGATGGTGGAATAACATATCCTAATGCTGAGAGAGCCATGAACACCACATATTTCCAAATGTAATTCCGTGAGAGCCATACACTATATTTCAGGGGTCGGGAACCCCTTATTTAATATTCATATTCATGGGCCGCAGCTATACAGTGAGTAGATGGAGCCGTGTGAAAGTGCCTGGAGTCCGGTCAGGAAAAGAGCAGAGCAGGCAGGTATGCAATGAGGCCGGAGTTATGAAGCGCCTGCAGGCCTGCGAGTGATGGAGGTGAGTATAGGCCCTGAGACAATGGCGGCTGGCAGCTGAAGGCCTCAAAAGTGGATGTGAGGCAGCTCCCACGGGGCCGCAGGGTCCGTAGCGCAGCAATCCGGTCACCCAGAGACGAACTGAGGGTAGCGGTGGGTAGCCCACAAAGTGTACTGTCGATGGGTGCAGAAATCTCCTTGGCACCGGGCACAGCTATGCGGATGGCACTGGATTGAGTGGTAGACGCAGCGGAGCTCTGGGACTACACGTCCAGCGCGGCTCACGTCTGAACACGCCCCCCTTTATTAAAGGTTTGTCTGAGAGCCAGATGCAGCCATCAAAAGAGCCACGTCTGGCTCACGAGCCATAGGTTCCCTACCCCTGGCCTAATGGGTCTTAAGCTACTGTAAAAACTTCTTCATGGGGAGAGTCAATAACAAAAACCCACAATGTAGAACACAAGAGCGCTGTGAGAC
Source organism: Pelophylax lessonae (assembly GCF_965119305.1). Classification (NCBI taxonomy): domain Eukaryota; kingdom Metazoa; phylum Chordata; class Amphibia; order Anura; family Ranidae; genus Pelophylax; species Pelophylax lessonae. The sequence continues at coordinate 343,682,461 of NC_138771.1, read as the reverse complement.
AGGCTTAGGAGGGAATGGAATCCACTGATGATTCTGAAAAAGACTAAACAGGGTGGCAGAACTCCTAAGTGTATTAAAAGTCCATGTTTATTGGAGAAAGCTTCAAAATGTACAGCTAAATTGATAAAATAAGGTGGTAGCCTTGATGGTAACCTTACAGTATCCTCTGTGGTTTCGTCTGCATACTTGTCCAAACCATTGAAGATGGATGGCCACAATTGCTGATGGAAGGGCAAGACAATGGGAGGCTCTGGCTGGGGGACCCAGCCCATTTAGTCTTTTTCAGAATCATCAGTGGATTCCATTCCCTCCTAAGCTGGTCTTGCAGCACTCTTGTGTTCTACATTGTGGGTTTTTTTATTTTTTTATTTTTAATGCTGGCCATACACTATACGAAAAATCTGCCAAAATTCGGTCATTTGGACAGTTTGTTCAATTTTCAGCCAGTTAATGGGCACACATCAGTAATCAGTTGTCGCGTTTTTGAGACGAAAAAACGAAGAACAAGTTTGGACATTTTCTGCCGAACAAACGATAAATTGAAAGGTTATTGTGTTTCTCGTCCAAAATATTTGCACTAGGTATTTGTGAAAAAAAAAAAAAAAACTGATTCATTTATGTCCATTATAAGATCAGTCATTACATGATGGCAACATCGTTTGCTCCTTCAACAGTTTTCGTTTTTTCGAAAAGGAGTTTGAACAATTTTTCGTATAGTGTATGGCCAGCATAAGTATTGCTCTGCCCTTGAGTCCTTCGCCTTGAGTTTAGAAGCTTTAGACTAGTGGGAGGGTTTATTCTAGACAAACCCACCCGCTTGTAACCAGCTTATCCACTGCTCAGAGCCAGTTAGTGTTAGGGTTAGTGTCCAACTTTGCACATATTTGGTGAATGTGGAGGATAATAAAGTGGCAAATGTGGTCAAGAAGAGACTGTGAAACATAAAATTTTGATTTTTATATTGATGAACATTGTGCCACTTTTTTGTGCGATATACACACATTTTCTTGGCTTGATATGCAATAAAGGACTAAATTCACAAGACAACATTGTATATAGAGCCTTGTTTACATTGTATACACCTATTTTTTTACTTAAGCACAATTATTTGTAATTTATGTTGATAGATTTATAATTTAGTTACCGTAAGTACAATTATTTGCAGTTTATGCTTTATTCTCTGCTTATTATTAACAGTACGTTTTTCTCCGATTTATAATCATGGATTGCTACACCAAGTTCTCTGCAATTGATCAAAATTTTGTGTGTAGCACTGGAGTATCGTGGAGTCTGTGGATATCATGGCTGTATGCCAGCCAGGCACAACTGATCTATGAGATCTACACTGCTCAAAAGAAATGAAAGGAACACTTTGAAAACATATCAGATCTCAATGGGGAAAAAATCTCATGCTGGATATCTATACTAATATAGACTGGGAAATGTGTTAGCAATGAAAGGGTGCCACATCGTTTGATGGAAATGGAAATGATCATGATCAACCTACAGAGGGCTGAATTCAAAGACACCCCTAAAATCAAAGTGAAAAAATGAAGCAGCAGGCTAGTCCATTTTGCTGAAATTCATTGCAACAACTCAATAAAAAGGTACTCAGTTTGTATGGCCCCCCACGCACCTGTATGCATGCTTGACATGTTCCTAATGAGACAATGGATGGTGTCCTGCGGTATTTCCTCTCAGATTTGGACCAAGGCTTCACGGTGCTGGACAGTGAGCACAGGGCCCACTAGAGGATATCGGGCCCTCAGGCCACCTTCATGAAGTCTGTTTCTGATTGTGTGGTCAGACTTTCACACCAGTGGCCTGCTGAAGGTCATTTTGTAGAGCTCTGACATTGCTCATCCTGTTCCTCCTTGCTCTCCTAGAATTTCCTACATGCTTTTGAGACTGTGCTGGGAGACACAGCAAACCTTCTGGCAATGGCACATATTGATGTGCTATCCTGGAGGAGTTGGACTGCCTGTGCAACCTCTAAAGGGTCCAGGTATCGCCTCATGCTACCAGTAGTGACACTGACCCTAGCCAAATGCAAAACTAGTGAAAAACAGACTGAATAGATGAGTAGGAAAAATAATGTTAGTGGCCTCCATCTGTAAAACCATTGCTGGTTTGGAGGTCATCTCATGGTTGCCCATCTAGTGCACCTGTTTATTTACACCAAAGCAGCTGAAACTGATTAACAACTCCCTCTGCTAGCTAACTGACCAGATCAATATCCCAGGTGTTTAATTGACTTGATTCTATATAAAAAAGTGTTCCTTACATTTTTTGAGCAGTGTATATAGTGCACCTATTGTTTTACTTCTATATTTTTAATATTTTCAAGTATTCAGATGATTATTGTGCTGCAGGGTTTTTCTCTTTTTGTTGCAATTAGCGCAGGGATTCCTTTAGTAGCTGACTCTTTGCAATGCACAACTTCTCCAGATTCTGTTTTCTCCACTTTTGAAAAATCCCCTTCAAGTTATTGATCATGTACTTTTTTTTTTTCCATAAATTTTATTTATTTCTTTTTTTCCCATAAATTTTATTCATGCACTGATATCTAGTTTAAAGCAGGGTGCATCTTGTAGTGTGTCCAGTGGCCGAAGGCTAAAGGTGGCTTACTAGATATTTTCTTCCATTTAAAAGGAACGCTGCAAATGCTGACTTTTTAAAAAGCAGTAGGCTGGGGTCATAATCCTGCCACTTCAATAACATGTATGCAGCAAGGGATTGCACACTTTTCCTGGCTGCACCCTCATCTCTAGAATAATGCCAACATTTCCATGACAGCCTTTATATTTGAAAAAAAAAAAAAAAAAAATCAGTAATAGCTGCCATTTTCACAGGTTCGCTGCAATGGGATCACTAACAAGATAAGTGCAAGAAAATTTGCAAGTCAGAAATTGGCATAAACTGCAGTTACCTCCACCTCCAAAACAAGTTTCTGAAACTTGGGTAACCAATGTTCCTCATCTAAAAAAAACTTTTAGTTATTATAACCAATTTTATTTATTTTAATCCTCTTAAAGGAATCTGTAGAGATGGACAAGAGTCCAATAGGCAATCACTGGAACAATAATAATTTATTAATTTGTAGTTTACACTGCACTTTCCCCGAAAGGGGATGAGAGGGAGGCCTTTGAAGGAGCGTAAGGGAGAGGGGTCCCAAATGCAACAAGGAACAGTATTCGTGAAGACAGGAGGAATGCTGGGTATATTACTAATTACCCATCTAGGATGCCCTGGCAGTTAAATGGTCAGGCACACAAAATTTAAAGCATTGCAATAAAAATAATTTTGTAATAATAGTGTTGTGTTGTGGCAATGGCCTGTACAGCATGTTCTCTTGTATTTCCAACCGCTTTTCTCCAAGCTAATTACAATTCTCAGGTCACATACCAAAAAGGTTAAGGGCATTCGTATGCACCCAATGCTTCACTGAACCAGCTAATGTGTATTGTACAGTTGTATCCTTCCTTTTAAGTTAATTAAGGGACACTTCCTTCTCCTGCCTGTCACGCTCTTCCCATTTTACAACACAATGTAATGATGTTAACCTGCCATGAATGGGAAAATTTAGGGCAGCTACGTTTGCAAGGAAAATAACTAGATGTCTCTGTGAAGTAACACTTTTTCTATTATTATTTACCTTTTATTATATATTTAAACCAGTGTGCACATCACATAGAAGTCCATAGAAGTCTTGTACATTTTGGGCCCTGTGCTTCACATAATACAAAGAGAAACGGATTCATATCCATGAGTTTTTTTTAAATGATCAGCCTAGGCCTAGGAAAAAAATGTCTAAAAAGGTAAATGTACCCAATAAAAGCTGAATAGTAGACAGATACATAAAATGCAGTTAATGCAACTGCTTTGCCATTTGTCCTCTTTAGCGATCTTTACCCCTAAATAGGACTTCCTTTTTATAATATTGCTCTGTGGCCAATATATGAGGCTCCAATTCCCAGTCCAAGAGACTACAGTGGTGGAAATACTAAAACTGTGGCGATCCTGCTAGTTCCAGTGGCTCCAAAGCTCAGCGTGTGCACTGTATTTGGAACCCTCCAGTGACTACCACCTTTCCAAATCCACATCGGCATATAAAGACCTACAGTGCAACACCTACTTTGGGTATACCTACTGAGAGTCTGCCACATAATTACATTACATGCTACCAGCTAAAACCTCTACATTCCTTCTCCAAGGTCACACCTTTTGAAAGAGAAAGTGGGACAGCCTAATTAGGTCTCATGAATTTAGAAGGCAATTTTACATTCAATATTTATAATAGTTAAAATGCTTAATCCAGGGGTTTCTCTACAGAACCATATCTCTATTCTGGTCCCATAGCTACCATTTTAAGACTTGCACAAACCAGCCTCTCTGTCTTGCAAAATCACCAGACTGCCAACCTACATGTAAGTGGGTGATATGTTACAGTGCTAACAAGACCCAACAGCATAGTATTATATGTACCTTAGACCTTGCCATGCTGCTATTCTAGGCAGAGCAAGCTGCTAGCAATAGTCACTGTGTGTTCTCCCAGAAGGGACAGCTCCCCTCCCCTTCTGCCAGGAAACAAAAGCTTTGTAGGAGGGATTCCCCAATCAACACAGTCAGTGTCAGGAAAGAAAATAGCACTGTCTATGGCCGACTTTAGTAGCCTACTCACAAAATCTAGGTTATGCATCACAGAATAAGCATACTTTAAGTGATACTAGACCACCTGTTTTTTTTTTTTTTTTTTTATTTAAACAACAAACATGTGTATACTTACCTGCCCTGTGCAATGCACAAAGCAGCCCTTATCCTCTTCTTCTGTGGTCCCCCGATGGCGCTCCAGGCCCCTCCATCTTTGGCAGGTGCCCCTATAGATACAGACAGTGGGACTCAGCCCCACCCACCACTCCCGTTTCTCAGTATTTGCTTGACAGCAGCAGGAGCCAATGGCTCCTGCCACTATTCATCTGCCCAATGAGGAGGGAGACAGCAGCAGGAGCCACTGCTCTCATGCACATCGCTGGATCAGATCGGGCTCAGGTAGGAAAGGGGGGGGGGGGGGCTGTCAAGGAGCTGCAAAAACCTTAAAGCTCCAGAACCACTTTAAGCACACACATTTCAAACCAATGCAATATTTAACAGAAGGAACAAGCAAATATAACAAGGCAAAAAGACAATTACTCACACTTTGAATGTTTGTCACAAAGAGCTGAAGATCTCATGTCACAGAGCCGTATTGTTCCTTTACTGCTGCTATATACAAATGTATTGCAATGATGCGGGTGAAATTCTGCGGCTGTTATCACTTCTGTAAGTTCTTCCATATTGGTTGGTTTTATATCCACAATGTCTGGAGGAAACAGTGTTAAGACCAAACATTCACATTTGCCTAAACTGGTAAAAATTCACTTTTAATTTCTATGGTGAAGGCAGAGTAGTTTAAGGCCCAACTCCAGTGAAAGTTTTTTCTTTTTTCATTTTGAATAATGAGAAAGTGTCAGAAAAATTGGATTGATTTAATAAAATTTGAGAGTGCAAAGTCTAGTGCAGCTTTGCATGGTAGCCAGTCATCTTCTAACTTCAGCTTAGTCAACTAAGCTTTACCAAAAAAAACTGGAAGCGGATTGGTTTCTATGAAGAGCTGCACCGGATTTAGAAAAACTAGTTTTTCTAGTTTTAGTAAATCAACTCCATAGGGTTTAAAGCTTTTATCCATTTGTTCACCTTTTTTTTTTTGCTTTTGTTCCTTTTCTGTCCAGGTAATAAGTGTCAGAGCTTTGACTCGAATTGGATTACTAAATGTTCTGCTTGAATCTAAAAACAAATGGTAAGCAGGACTTGGACAACACGTACCCACTGCCAATAAAGATCCACCCCGTTGTCCAAGCCTGTCACAAAAGGAAGAAAATGCTATTCAATTGTTATTTAAATATACAGGTGCATCTCAAAAAATGTGATCATCAAAAAGTTAATTTATTTCAGTAATTAATTTCAAAATGTGAAACTCCTATTTCATTACACACAGTGATACATTTCAAGCATTTATTTCTTTTAATTTTAAATATGACCTACAGCTAGTGAAAACCTAAAATTCAGTATCTTAATTAGAATATTGTAATAAAGCTCAATCATGTAGACTCATGGTGCCACACTCTAATCAGCTAATCAACTTAAAACACCTATAAAGGTTTCCCGAGCCTTTATATGGTCTCAGTCTGGTTCAGTAGGTTACACAATCAGGGAGAAGACTTCTGACTTGACAGTTGTCCAGAAGACAATCATTGACACCCTCCACAAGAGGGTAAGTCACAAAAAGGTCATGGCTAAAAAAGCTGGCTGTTCACAGAGTGCTGTATCCAAGCATATTAATGGAAAGGTGAGTGGAAGGAAAAAGTGTGGTAAAAAGGTGCACAAGCAACAGGGATAACCACAACTTTGAGAGGATTGTGATGCAAAGGCCATTTAAGAATTTGGGGAAGATTCACAAGTTACATAGTCAGGTTGAAAAAAGACAAGTCCATCTGGTGTCACCAATAAAAACGAAAAAACAAGGAGCCACCTCACAGATGTATCCAGGACGTGGGCTACAACTGTCCCATTCCTTGGGTCAAGCCACTCCTGAACCAGAGACATCAGAAGTGTCTTACCTTGGCTAAGGAGAAAAGGACTGGACTGTTGCTCAGTGGTCCAAAATCCTATTTTCGAATAAATGTAAATTTGGCGTTTCATTTGGAAATCAATGTCCCAGAGTCTGGAGGAAGCGTGAAGGGGCACAGAATCCAAGTTGCATGAGGTCCAGTGTGAAGTTTCCACAGTCTGTGATGATTTAGGGAGCCTTGTCACGTAATGGTGTTGGTCCACTGTGTTTTATCAAGTCCAAAGTCATTGCAGCCCTCTACCAGGAAATACTAGAATTCTTCATGCTTCCCTCTGCTGACCAGCTTTATGGAGATGCTGATTTCATTTTTCAGCAGGACTTGGCACCTGCCCACGCTGCCAAACGTACCATTACCTGTTTACTGATTATGGTATCACTGTGCTTGATTGGCCAGCACACTCTCCTGACCTAAACCCCATAGAGAATCTGTGGGGTTTTGTCAAGAGGAAGTTGAGACACCAGACCAAACAATGCAGATGAGCTGGAGGCCGCTATCGAAGCAACCTGGGCTTCCATAACTCCTCAGGAGTGCCACAGGCACAGGCTGATCGCCTCCATGCAACGTCATATTGATGCAGTAATTCTTGTAAAAGGAGCCCCGACCAAGTATTGAGTGCATACTATACTGTACATAGACATACTTTTCAGTAAGCCAACATTTCTGTATTAAGGATCCTTTTTTTTTTTATTGGTCTTATGTAATATTCTAATTTTCTGAGATACTGAATATTGGATTATCACTAGCTATAAGCCATAATCATCAAAATTAAAAGAAATAAATGCTTGAAATATATCACTTCTTGTGTAATCAATCTATATAAGAATTTCACTTTATGAATTGAATTACTGAAATAAAATGAACTTATTGATGATATTCAAATTTTTTGAGATGCACCTGTGTACATAGCAAGTGTGGAGATTTTGGCTTCAAAGGCTGGGGAAGCCAGCAAATACATTGTTACCCTGATGTATGAATAGATGTATGAAGTCCTTTAAAATGAAATCAAAAGGATACTGAAACTTCGATTTGTTATCTCTAGATTCCATAGGTTTATCCTCAGATCATCTGCTGACATGTACGTTTCATAGTCGCTGTTCACAGATATTGAATTAATGTGATATGTGTGTGCATTTGAAAACACTCTTCGTGGAGTGGCTTCCACCATTAGATCCATGGGCCTCAATACAGGTACCTGGAAGAAGGAAGATAGTACACACATGATTAGTATAAAAAGCATAAAATATTTATCAATTACTAGTAAACATTGTTGATATAATTAATAGTTCAAGTCAACTCAACCAGTAAAACCTCACACACTTTAACATGGTAATGCAATTTCAATTATTGTTCAGTATTTTTAAATCTACAGTTTTCATTAAGATAATTTTTGGGACCCTGGCATGAAGGTCCCTTCTTTAGGTACTTCTTGTTATAGGGTGACAACACTTTAGATGGAAACTACCAGTGGCCATTGCAACATAAATTACCCAGGCATAGTTCACTATTGTCAACATCAATAAATGTGAAAACAAGTATTGTATTAAGGCCACATGAACGATCCGATCAGGTCCGCCTAAAAAACTTAGATCCTCCATGCATCCCTATGGGGCAGCGGATGTCAGCGGTGACATGTCCGCTGACACCCACATCCGATCCTGTCCGTGAAATCCGGACGGATGGAAACCCTATTTTCCATCCGTCCAGGGGATCGGATCAGATGGGATTGGATGAGAGCGGACAGGCGGTCCACTCTCATCCAATTCCCCCACAGAGAGCAGCGGGGCTCTGACACCTCCCTCTCCGCGCACAGAGCGGAGAGGGAGCTGTCACCTGCCTGCTCAGCAGGGATTGGCGGATCGATCTCCCGCTGAGCAGCACGGAGTCCGCCGACGGAGGCAGACTGTGTGAAAGAGCCCTTAGTTATATAAAAATGCCAACTGTTTATAATACACAATACTTTAGTAAACGAATTGTCATTCAGTTGGCATTTAGATCCAAGTTAAATCCTAAAGCTAAGGAAATATGATTGGAACACACAAGTAAAAAAAAAAAGTTTCAGTATTGTGTAAAGTCATGAGCCCTGCCAGCAATTTTCCTGCTGACTGGGATTACCAAACCTGGTAAGGTGAATATTGTTATCAGGGTTAAAATATTGGCACAGTGGCTAGAAATATGAACGTTACTTTACCACTTTAAAACCAAGCCTATTTTTGACACTTGGTGTTTACAAGCTAAAATCATTTTTTTTTGCTAGAAAACTACTTAGAACCCCCAAACATTATATATATTTTTTTAGCCCGTAGAGAATAAAATAGAGATCGTTGCAATATTTTTTATCACACCGTATTTGCGCAGCAGTCTTCCAAACGCTATTTTTTTTTGGAAAAAATGAAATTTTTGAATAAAAAAAAAAAAAAAAAAAAAAAAAAAAAAAAAAAACAGCAAAGTTAGCCCAATTTTTTTTCCATAATGTGAACGATAATGTTACGCTGAGTAAATAGATACCCAACATGTCACACTTCAAAATTGTGCACGCTCACGGAATGGCGACAAACTTTGGTGCTTAAAAATCCCATAGGTGACACTTTCTACAGGTTACCAGCTGAGAGTTACAGAGGAGGTCTAGGGCTCAAATTACTGCTCTTGCTCCAACGATTGCAGCGATAGCTCACATGTGTGGTTTCAACACCGTTTACATATGTGGGGGGGGGGGGGCTTCCATATGCATTCGCTTCTGCGTGCGAACAGGGACAGGGCGCTTTCATTTTTTTTTTTGTTCCTATTTTATTTATTTTTACACAGTTTAAAAAAAAAAAATTATTATCATTTTTATTTTTATTACAAGGAATGTAAACATTAGGCAAGACAGGACCTCTTTATTGTGAGATCTGGGGTCATAAAGACTTTAGACCTCACAAGTACACAAAAAAAAAAATCGGCTCTTTAATAGCGTTTGGAAGACTGCTGCGCAAATACGGGGTGATAAAAAATATTGCAACGATCTCTATTTTATTCTCTAGGGTCTCTGCTCAAAAAAAATATATATGTTTGGGGGTTCTGTTCTAAGTAGTTTTCTAGCAAAAAAAAACTGATTTTAGCTTGTAAACACCAAGTGTCAAAAATAGGCTTGGTCTTAAAGTGGTAAAGTAATGTTGTATGCATACAAGATGGGGATGTTAAATAGTAGAATTTTTGAAGGCAGGAACTGATGTGAATGTATAATATGTAAAAAGCTGCATATATTGTTGGTGCTCTATAAATTACTATAAGTAGTAAAAATATATTATTTCTAGCTGGAATTTTAGAGAAAACCTTATACAGTATCAAAGACCAAAAACAGAGGTTTTGTTGCATATATTTCCAAACACATGAAATCACACTGGGGTTGATTTACTTAAATTGGAGGAGTAAAATCTGGCACAGCTCTGCATAAGAAACCAATCAGCTTTATTTTTGTCAAAGTTGAACAAGCTGAAGTTAGAAGCGGATTGGCTACCATGCACAGATTTTGCACTCTCCAGTTTTAGTAAATCAATACTACTATTGCTAGATCAAGTCACCTCTGCAAAGCATGGACTCTAATTTTAAACTGAGCTCCCAAACAAGGCAAAATAAACCTTTAAGCTTTATGATGGAAAAAAAAACCCCAAAAACTGAACAGGAGCGTCAGTTTGGATAGCAACAAATTAAAATAAACCATGTTCAAAACATGCAAACACTATTACTATGAAGACCAAGAAGCTCTCCAGCTCTTATGCAAACACATACGAGTAAAGTTTCTGAAAATACTCTGTTGCTGACCAGATGTACGGTGTTGAGAACGTCATACACAGCATAATAAGAAAGAGCGGAATCATTCAGTTGAGTAAATACATGCATGAAAAGGCATATCTGATGTTACTAGGGTGTTTTGTGCTCTGTAATCCATTTTTCTCAGAGTTCAGCGAACCATTTTTCTAAAATCAGCAAAACGATTCAGCAGCATGTAATGCTCCACTTTCTTGCAGTCAACATTTCAGACAGTAGAAAAAACAAAAAGCAATGGAAAATATAGAATATATGGCTCTTCTTTAAAAGAAAAGAAAAAAGGAGGTATTACCATAGCATCCAGTCTAGTTCTAACTACAATTAATCTACCACCGGTTATAATGGCCATACACAGTCTGACAGTTACAAGCAATGCTACCAACTGGACCACCACATGCAGTAATCAAGGCATGCAGGCATTTCACTAGAGAGCAAGACGTCAAGTATTCTATGCCACACACACGGATTTTCCGAAATGCTGAAAAAGCCCTCTGCTAACAATCATTCATTGTCCTTTTTAACACATCTACCTATCAGCAAAATGCAGGTGGTTCCAGAAGGACATTCCAAAACTGCAAGTGAAAATGGGATGAAGTTTTACTGTTCTTTTCCAGCCTTTAAATGGGAAAGTAAATTGAATGCCTTTTTATAGCGGAGGAGCCTATGATACCACATATGGTCTCTGAACTATATCAACTGTTGGGTTCTGCTACTTTCTAAGCTAAACCTGCGTATTTATGGGTCTGGGAAAGGGACTTGGGGCTTGAGTTTACTGCAGCTCAGCTGACAACTGTACAAGCTTACTCACTTAAGCTCTATTGATTCCAAGACACAGGAAACAAACTAAGATTTTGTCACACTGGTACCAGGTGCCTGCTGATCTGGCACAAATTTATCCATCTACTCCTGAGCAATGCTGGAGAGGCTATGGCCACCGGGGTACCCTATTACATTTGTGGTGGGAATCGCCCTGTGATTAGGTCCTAGCGGGCTGACATTAAGTCTCAGATAAAAGACTTCCTGGGCCAGGACATCCCTCTCTCCATGATTAATTTTCTTTTGCATATCCCTCCTATACTGATTAGTTAGTATAAGAAAAGCGCATTGCCTGATTTACTGAAAGGCGCAAAACGTTTGCTCCCAATCTATTGGAAGGAAGCGAGCAGGTCCCTGGCCAGGAGGAGTGGATCCACAAGGTTAATGAAATAGGGGAAGCTGAAGATTGGATAGCGACTTGTAAAGGTACCCATAACCGCTTCTCCAGTATTTGGTCATATTGGCTCGACTACGCTTAGATTTAGCATTGCTGGAATTGGCAGAACCATCTCTTAGGCAACGTATCCAGCTTCAACAGCAGTGAGACAGTGGTCACTTTTTGTGGTGGATGCGACTCCTCCCATTTCCATGCAATTTTCTTCCCTAAAGGATGTTGGGCTTGGTGTGGGCAAGGGCACTGGTTGTGAGAACTAAGGTATGTTTCTATTCTTTTTCCTTTTTTCTTTAAACAATGAATACGTTTCTCTTGTTTTTGGAATCTGGTTTCAGTACTAAATAATCCATTAGCATGAAAGGCAGTCCCTGGTGTTTTGCCACTGAGGGGGGAAGCCTCCTGTCCCAAAGTTGGCACCGCTTCTCCCCATCTGGGTTAATATTACGCCTCAGGGTGGCGCTGGTGGTGTGCTAGGGGGGGGGGGTTAGATGGAGGCACATTAGCCCCCCGTCCCTAGCATCTGGGCCAGCTGGGCTACTCTGTAGTTAATCTAATACTCCCATTAGTATATGCTGTCCTAGTGCTAGACACTAGGTCGTCTTGTCAAGACTTTTCTTATTTTTGGATTTATGTATATACACTTTAGTTGGTGACCGAATCAAGGGGGGAACCCCCAATTCGCCAGGGGGGAGAGCCCCAGTGTTACTCTGCTATACAACCGTTGTTCCTCCTTTTAATCTCGTTTACTACACGTACTTCACATATCATTGAAACCTATGTTTTTGCGTTATTGGAAATTTTGATACGACATGTTACTTTGTCTTAAATAACGATTATATTAAAAAAAAAAAATGTAAATATTCTATTGACTACAGTAGACTGCACTTCCTTTCATACGTTCACAGGCAAGAAAAGCAGGACCATTAAAAAGGACACCCAATACAACTTCCTCCGTCTACAACACATATTTTGTTAGAAATTATGAAGTACTTTAAAAAACTGATACTTGGAAAACCTCTCACTGCCATTTTAAGAATCCTCATTGGATCATTGCTGGGTCTAATGCTAATGTAAAATTAAATTTTTAATAACAAAAGTGGACTTACCATAAAATCAATTTCTCTGATGTTCGTTGACGGACACAGCTTCTGGTATTTTTAACCATTGGGTTATAATGCCCTCTACAAAAGTAGGGCACTAGGCAGAAAAAAATTCTGGCTACACCCATGGGCAGTCCCAGGGGTATTTGCCCTCTCTCTGCTATAGCCACTCAGTTTTGTTACAAGCGGTGTCAGGAGAATTATAACTCCACAGAGGGGTTTGTGCAGTGTCGATCAAGGACTATCAAAGAAATTGATTTTACGGTAAGTCCTTCATTGGCGGATACAGCTTCTGGTATTCGTAACCATTGGGACATCCCAAAGCAGTGTTAAACATGAGGGGTGGGAAACTGCAAAAAATTACCAAGAATAAACATAAGCCAACAAGGCAACAGGGGCTCAACCAAACAACTGGAGTCCACCTGAACAAAACAATACACCCTCAAAAAGGATCAGGTCCTCTTCAACAGCAGCCTACAAAACCTTTTGGCCAAGGGAAGCATTCGCAGCCTAGTAGAGTGCACCTGGACAGGGAAAGGAGGAACCTGACCCCTGATGGAATAGGCCTGAACCATTGTCTCTCTGAGTCATCTAAAAATGGTCACAGAGAAAGTGGACAGCCCTTTACCAGGCCATCCGTGAGCACAAATAGAGTCTGACTTCCTCAAAGACTCCATAGCTACCAGGTACACTCTAATTGCCCGGATCACATCCAAGGCATGCAAGTCAATTTCCATTGGATGTTTAGGCCAAGGACACAGGGAAGGCAACACAATGTCTATATTCAAATAAAAAGCAGAGACCACCTTAGGAAGGAATGACGGACAGGAGCGAAGCCCCACCTTTTCCCTGTAAATCACCAGATAAGGTAAACTACAGGATAAAGCCGCCAGGTCTGACATCCTGCGCGCAGAGGTGATAGCCACCAAAAAGGCCATTGTCTGGGACAGCATAAGCCGGAGAAACTACCGAAGATTCTCAAAAGGAGACTTCTGGAGAACCAAAAGCATCAAATTGAGGTCCCAAGGCTGCAAAGAAGATTACACCGGAGGGACCAAGTGCCGAACACTCTTTAGAGAGGTACACACCAGAGATGTAGCCAAGAGTCGTTGAAAGAAAAAATGCCAAGGCCAACGCCCTTGATAGTACTCAAGGCCAATTTCTGTTCAACCCCCTGTTGAAGGAAGGTCAAGATCTGAGCCACCAAAAAAAAGAGCGAGGAGGAACCCCAAGGGATTCACACCACGCAATGTACATCTTCCACGTACGCTGGTAGATTTTCCAAGAGAAGTAGATTTCCTAGCTTTTAACAGCGTAGGATGCACGGATTCAGATAATCCCCTATCCTTTAGCACCTAGCTTTCAACAGCCAAGCCATCAAAGCCAGCAACTGTAAAGCAGGCTGGGAGATCGACCCTTGGGAAAGCAGATCCTCCCTGAGAGCAAGCCTCCAAGGAAACGTTGGCAACCAGCTGCTCCAGGTTGGCGTACTATGCCTGGCGGGGCCAGTCCGGGGCCACGAAAGACCGAAATCCCTTCTGCCTCGAGCCTGTAGAAGTCTTGGCAGAAGCTTGAGAGGTGGGAAGGCATAAATCAGAGGATACTGACCCCACGGGGCCACCAGCGCTTCTGTGGCATCCAGTAGAGCAGTGGTCCTCAACCCTGGCCTACAGGGCCCACTAACAGGCCAGGTTTGCAAGATAACTGAAATACATCCCAGGTGATATCATTTGCTGCTCAGTGATTGCAGTACTCTAGTCTTCATCTCCCCAAGGTAATACTTAAAATCTGGCCTGTTAGTGGGCCCTGAGGACCGGAGTTGAGGAACACTGCGCTAGAGGATCCCGTGACCGAGCCATGAACCTACGTACCTTACTGTTGAGCTGAGATGCCAACAGATCAATCTCGGGGATGCCCCACTGGAGACACAACTGAGGAAATACTTCTGGATGAAGAGACTATTCCCCCTGGTCTAACACCTGCCGACTTAGGTTATCCTCCTGCCAATGTTCCACTCCGGGAAGTGGAAAGAAAGAGAGGGCTGGAACGAAACGGTCTGCCCACCTGAGAACGCCACAGATAAAAGCGCAGCACCCATTTAAGTGTAGATTATAAATATCAAAGGTACACTTTATTGTGTTGCACTTACAAACAGGTGGAAATTCAGAAGCATCTATAAGATAAAAACCTTCAAGTCCGTGTTGGAGACAGCATGGCATCCTCCGAGTACCACGTTGCCTGTAGCGCCGGTTGATTCCAGTGCTTCGTGTCCGTGGACAGGGAGAGGGACCAAGTGTTGCCGAGGGAACATTCAGAACTGGTTAACACCACGATTTGTGCATTTACATGCTTTTTATGCATTATCAACGCGTCCAGTACATTTTTTCCTCCTATTTCGACACCTGAAAAATCCAGGACAATGTGTGTTTTTGGTGCCAATAATTGTATTCCAATACATGTTTGGCGCAATTACATCCGTTCTTGTGCGTTCCTCCCTACAGAAAAAATGCAGCAGGTTCTACTTTTTTTACTTCACTGGAACTGACTGCACTGGTTTGAACTAGGGTCACTGGAAATACACAAAAAACAATGTGCATGAATTTTTGATGCAGATTAAAAATGCAATGAATTGCATCTGGTGTGAACAAGCCCTTAATGCTGAGTAAATATAGAGACCAAAGTAAAAATTTAAGATTTTCTAGTTAATAAAATTTTTTTTTTAAAGAATATGTAAACCGAACATTTCATAGTCCTGATATACCATGTACTTGTATTAAAAAAGTATTTTGTTCTGTGTATTGCTTACTCTGTGTGAAATCCTTGGTGTTCCTGTCAGTCCCTCTGTTTCCTTCTAAAAATTGACCACACTAAGTAGTAGAGCACACCGTGGTCAGTTCTCTAGCTATGCTGGGAACTCCGTGTGCTCTCCTCCAATGAGCACTTGTCCTAACCCCCCCCCACCACCACCCCCCCCCCACCACCACCACCACACACACACACAGCTATGCGCTAGGAAGCTCAGTGTACTAAAAAAAAATAAATAAATAAAAAAAAAAAAGGAAATTTGTATTCTATTAATTTGATTTTAATTGAATGGGTAGTTTTACAAGGTAATTGTTTACAATCACTTTAGGACAACTACTTGCTGTCCGCCCACCGTCAAATGAGAGCGGATCGGTGCGGCTCGTTCTGGTAAGACATCATATGACCGAGCCCCAGAACAGGTGGGCCGATTGCCGCCGTGCCGTGTTCCTAGGCTAATGATGTACCTCTTTACCCATGTGATCGGCTGTGTCCAATTACAGTCCGTCACGTGTATATGTGGAAGTGCCATTTATCGGCGCTCCTCGCCTCACACTGTCAGTGTGTGGCAAGGAGAGCCAATCAGCGGGTCCTCCTCAAAGGAGAGTGCAGGACAAGTAATACGGCAACTGATCTTCAGTGCCATGATTACAATAAAGCAAAAACAGTACACATCAGTGACACCAATCAGTGCCCACCAGTGACACCAATCAGTGCTCGTTAGTGATGCCAGTCAGTGCCCATCAGTGTCTAATCATCTGTGCTGCCCAGTGTCCATCAGTCCCACCTATCAGTGCCCATCAGTCCCACCTATCAGTGATCAATGCCACATATCAGTGCCCATCAGTGTGGCATATTAGTGCCACCTAATCAGTGCTGTCTCATCAGTGCCGCCTCATCAGTGCAACCTCATCAGTGCAGCCTATCAGTGCCCATAAGGGCCGCCTCATCAGCAATCATCAGCAAAGGAGAAAAATTACTTATTTACAAAATTTACTGACAAACTAAAAAACGTTTTCTTCAAAATGTTCTCTCTTTTTTTAGTAAAAAATTAAAAAAACAGCGGTGATTAAATACCACCAAAAAAAAAAAAAAAAGAAAATTTGATTTGGGTACAGCATTGCATGACCACGCAATTGTCATTCAAACTGAAACTGACAGCGCTAAAGGCTGAAAATTGGCCTGGGCAGGAAGGGGGTCAAAGTGCCCAGTATTGAAGTGGTTAAAGAACTGTAAAAACCCAGTTAATTGTGAAGGTGGGAAATTAAAAATCCATTTGGGTGACACTCCACATTAGGTTAGCAAATTTTTTTTTTTTTTTTTTTTTTTTTTTTTACGGTATAGGTATTTTAACACCAATAAAAAAAAAAAAAAAAAAAAAAAAAAAAATAATTGTTTAGATTTGCTAAGCTTTGCAGATTTCCCCACAGTGGGTTTCACCTAAATGCTGCTAAGCAAAGTTTTTTTTCTGACACGGTTATATTTATCTCGACCCATGACAACAATTAATGCAACCTTAGAGACACACTGTTGACCTAAAAATAATGTATGCCTTAATTATGGCCGAATGTGTACTTTGCAGATTAACATCAGTTCGTACAGTGCTAGAATCTCATCAACTAATCACAATACTGAAAAGTTGTTCCAAGCATGTAGTGTATGCAACAGAACTTGCATGAATAAAACGGAATGCAGAATAGTAAGCATTTGTGTGCTAAATTACCAGTTGACACTGGGAGAAGATTGACATTATTTAGAGTTGTAAAAACTTGCCAGAAGTAAAGGGTCCAGCTAGTAACAACTTTCTGCCATACATAAGGGCTTTGGCAGAAATTAGCTTCTCACCATCAAAGAAATGTAAGAATAGTATTGGCAATTCAGAACTCTAAAGAAATGGCGTTTTATATAAAATGATCACCTGTTCTGTGTAAATACTATGGACTGTGTAGGTTTTGGATGGCATCTAAAAACATTTGGAAGAAAATCTGAACCTTTAATTACGTTACCATACTGTAGATAACCGTTTAAACCGATCTTTTGTATTGAAGGGTTTGAAGACCCGATCCAAGTTCTTCATAAAGATAAAGGCTTTTGCACCCTGCCAGGATAGGCAATCACACCACATGGTAAGCAGGGAGTGATTTATTTTATAAAAGGTGAGAGCATGTGTTCCACTTCCCTTTAAAGAAAACACAGATTGAAGTCTAAAGAATGTACACTGCTAGCACTCTCCAAAGAGACCTCTGTAGAGAAAAAAAGGCTTTGTAACAGAAAACGCCAGGAAAAGATTCTAGCATTTTTCATTGTTTGATGGAATTAGGGGTAAGTGAACTTGATCAATCCATTCTGGGATTCAACAATTTGGAGGCTGGACAAAGTATGTTTTTTTATTTTGAAAGTTTACTTAAATGCAGGAAAAAATTATGGATAAGGAGACAGAACATGGAGATGGCGATGAATGGAGTTTTGGCCAAATCACCTTGCCCTCAGGGCAGTATATTCGCATCTCTCATGTGTCATAGGTCTTTTGGGCATAAGTGGTTTGTTGGTGGCAACAACTTGTTGGAGATAGTTCATTGTGCAGGAATTTCACTGCCATAATAGGAGTATATATGAAAGCGGTCATTTTCATCCGTCAGGTCAAACCTAACTAAACTCTAAAGCTGGCCATACATAGATTGAAATTCAGCCACTGCGGCTTGACTTCTCAGGAGCTGGCTTGTTGAAAATCTTTAGTTCGATGGGTGCTGCATTAGTGTATTCTGACAGCAGAGTTGTCCAGCTGGCAGTGGAAGAGTCCAGCAGAGTTGTCCAGTTGACAGTGGAAGAAGAGTCCAGCTGACTCTTCCACTGTCAGAATACAATGACACAGTGGGGAGGATTCCTGCATCCACCTCGATTGTGTGTATCAGGGAATCGGTTCTGTTTTTTCCATTCAGCCTGCTGTTAGAAAATGGAGATTGTTGCAATACTTTATGTCACACCGTATTTGCGCAGCAGTCTTACAAACACAATTTTTTGGCGAAAATACACTTTAACTACAATAGAAGAAAACAGTAAAGTTAGCCTACTTTTGTTTCTATAATGTGAAAGATAATGTTACGCTAAATAAATGGATACCAAACATGTCGTGCTTCAAAATTGCGCACGCTCGTGGAATGGCGACAAACATTGGTACTCCATAGGCTGCGCTTTAAACATTTCTACAGGTTACCAGTTTAGAGTTACAGAGGAGGTCTAGGGCTAGAATTATTGCTCTTTCTCCATCAATCGTGGCGATATCTCACGTGTGGTTTGAACACTGTTTACATATGTGGGCTTGACTTGCGTATGCGTTTGCTTCTGCGCGCGAGGTCGGAGGGACAGGGTGCTTTAATTTTTTTTTTTTTCTTATTTTACCTTTTTTTTTTTTATCACTTTTATTCCCATTACAAGGAATGTAAACATCCCTTGTAATAGAAATAAACAGGGCAGGTCCTCTTTATTGTGAGATCTGGGGTCAAAAAGACCTCAGATCTCACATCTACACTTAAAAATTTATTTTTTCCTTTTTTCAGCAAGAAAAAAAATGGGCCCTTATGGCTCCAGTAAGTGGGGAAAATGACCAGGAAGGGGTGTCCCCTCCCGCCGCCCATAAAAGTGATCCCGTGGCAAATCTTTTATGTGAAAGAGGCCCACCGGCCATAACCCCGGTATTGAACGTCAATGTGCCGACATAAAACTGCGGCAGGTAGTCCAGAAATGGTTAAAACAACAAATGGAACAATTTAAAGATTGGATGAAAGGTTTAGTAAAGTGAACATAGTAAAACCAAAAGGTAAAACATTTTCCCATAGGAC
The DNA here is from genome assembly GCF_965119305.1 of Pelophylax lessonae. Classification (NCBI taxonomy): domain Eukaryota; kingdom Metazoa; phylum Chordata; class Amphibia; order Anura; family Ranidae; genus Pelophylax; species Pelophylax lessonae. The sequence continues at coordinate 343,663,035 of NC_138771.1, read as the reverse complement.
TCTTTAAAGTTAAAAAAAAAAGCAATATAAAAACCTATGCAAGCTTTTTTTTTTTTATACAGAAATCTTTTTTGCATATAATATATGAGTTGCAGCATCATGTTACAAATTAGAATTGGATTTGACTATTACAACACCCAAAATCCCCTGGCTGGGGAGGATAGTTCAGTTCAAAAAATCCTCAACTGATGATATGCATATTTATCAACTCCGCCACCCCGGGGTTGTTGGAATAGTCAATCTGGTTGAAAAAAAAAAACGCAAGTCAATCCAAATCAACCAACAAAGGAAAAAAAAAAACAAATGGAATGCCTTCATATACACAATCCTATAACCGCAGTTGATTCAGAAGGAAGGAAAAAAAACCCCAAAGCATGGTCCAATTTGCTCCCGCAGGGGGAAGAATTCCTCTCTGACCCCTCAAGAGGATCAAGTGGATCAACTTTATCTATAAAATATTATATAGTTATTTTATGTACATTTAGGAAAGAACGCAGGCTTTTTTTTTTAAAGCAATGTATTGAGTTGGACAAAACCACCCCTGGAAGGAGTAATTTCCACATTTTCCCAGCTCTTACTGTGAAGAAACCTTTCTGTATTTGGAGATGAAATCTCTTTTCCTCCAGACATCAAGAGTGTTCCTTTGTCCTCTGTGATGACTTTAAGCCCTGGTTGACACTGATGCAGCTTTGAAATCGCGCTGCTTCAGCGCAATTTCAAAGCCGCACATCAGTGTGATTTGCGCCGATTTGCGGCCTGCGACTTTGTTTAACAGAAGTCTATGCAAATCCCAATGAAATTGGTAAAAAGTAGTGCAAGAACCTTTTCATAATCCCTGCGACACGAGTTTAGAAGCAACTTGTCATGAGAACTGTCAAGTCGCACCGGTGTGAACAGAGGCTTAAGTGAATAACTTTACACCAAGTTCACTATATGAACCCCTTATATATTTGTACATGTTGATCATATCCCCCTCAATCTCCTCTTCTTGAGAAAATACATTCAGTTCCTCTAATCTTTTCTCATAGCTGAGCGCCTCCATGCCTCTTATTAGTTTGGTTGCCCTTCTCTGCACTTTCTCCAGTTCCCTGATATCCTTTTTAGGAACTGGTACCCAAAACTGAACTGCATATTCTAGATGAGGTCTTACTAATTATTTCTCTTTATCTGGAGTCCATCATTCGCCTAATACAAGAAAAGATTTTGCTCGCTTTGGAAACTGCAGCTTGGCATTGCATGCTATTATAAGTTTATGATCTCCCAAAACACCCAGATCCTTCTCTACTATGGATTCCCCCAGTTGTACTCCACCTAGTATGTAAGCTGCATGCATATTTTTAGCCCCCAAGTGCATAATTTTACATTTAACAACATTAAACCTTATTTTCCACGTAGTTTGCCCAATTAAACAGTGCATTGAGGTCAACTTGCATGTTGGGAGACATCCTGTAAGGATGTTATTCTACTGCAAAGCTTGGTGCCATCTTAAAATGGTACTTTTAATCCCAGACCCTATATATTTTATAAAGATATTAAAAAGTAAGGGTCCCAACACTGAACCTTGGGGTACACTACTGATAACCTTAGACCATTTAGAACAGTGGTTCGATCGAACCCCAGGGGTTCGGTGGGTCAGTCTCGAGGGTTCGGCACACCCTCCGCTAGTACCACTTCGCTGTCAGGGACTATTTCTCCAGTTTCGGGCATGTCCTTCCACTCGCACTCGCAGCTCTCTCTGCCCCTGGCTCACTCTCACTGCTGGCTGTGCAGCTCGGCTCCTGGCCGAAACCGATCCAGCCGGGGCCGGCGTCGCCCACTGTGCAGTGGTGGGGGGTTTTGGAGACAGGCCAGACGTGCGGTGCGGAGAGGGACTGTCTGGAGGAGGGACTAACTCGTGCAGCGGCCGCCCAGCGCAGCGCAGGAGAGAACCACCAGGCCAGGCAGCCGCAGCAGCAGAAGAAGCCGGCAGGTGAGAGGCCAGAGAGCCAGTGGTGACAGTGGTGTTGCAGCCTGCAGGAGGAAAACCTAGCCTGTGATCGGGAGTCGGGACACAGGTGAAAAAAGGTAGGACTAGAGTAGTAATGGCTGTAATAGTCTAGTGACTGACTGTGTGAGAACACTGAGAAGACTATGTAAAGGGGATCTATTTTATGTGGAACCTGGCCTGCTGTAAGGGGGGGAGATCTAAATGGGGGACGGGACCTCACCTCACCCTGGCCCGCTGTAAGGGGGAATCTATATGGGGGACATGATCCCATATAGATCCCCCCTTACAGTAGGCCAGGGTGAGATGAGGTCCCCCATATAGATCCCCCCTACAGCAGGCCAGGGGGAGGTTAGGTCACTCTGGGGTCCCCATATAGATCCCCCCTTACAGCAAGCCAGGGTGAGGTTAGGTCACTCTGGGGTCCCCCATATAGATCCCCCCCCTACAGCAGGCCAGGGTCCGGACCTCACCCTGTCCTGCTGTAAGGGGGGAGATCTATTTGGGGGACGGGACCTCACCTCACCCTTGCCTGCTGAACTGGTCTCTGAAAGACAACAGCAGAAGTCACACTAATTTGCAGTAAATATTCATTATGTTTTTGTGTGAAAATCATGTTTTAATGGTTTTGTTCTTTGTTCTTAATGGTTTTGTTCATTTTGTGCACCTATGTATAAATATATACCTAAAATAATATATATATAAAGAAAGCTTATATGCCCACCGAATACCAATATAGATAATAAGCTGACCCAAGCGCTAAATGAGGACCACTCACTAAAAAGTAAAATGAAATGGCAATGCAGCTACTTAACTTCAAAAATGTAAAACTAGATATACAGTAGATATTACACAATACCTCTATATAACCAGTAGCGCAAACTTAGCATAAAGAAAGTGCCATAGATAGTGTAAATACACCTAATAAGACTGCACAAAGTCCAACTGTTCCACAGATATCACACTAGCAGCAGGAAATGATCATGATAACATATAACTGTCCATGCTCCTTCAATCCATCTCCTGGGATGATCGGATATACAAGTGTATTTCTCAAAAGGGTCACCACCACCACCGTGCTCCAAGGGGGGGGGGGGAGAAATGCCCACTCACCAGATACTGTGGCCCAACCCACTTTATAAGCTTGAATGCTCAAACACAAAAGTTGGTCACTGGTCCGAGTTATCCACACCGGGAGTCACACCAACACAGCTAATGGAAGCTCGGCAGCATATGGAGAGAAAAGCACAATCCCAATTGCTCTAACTAATAGCGGACTAGGTTCAGCAAATGACCTTCTTTCCTGCCGCTGATGTCTATGGTAAGTCGCCCTTCAACCCGGAACTGTAACACTACTCACAGACCGGAAGTGTATCTCCCACTCTGAGAACCTAGTCCGCTATTGGTTAGAGCACCATAGTAACAACCAATGGCTGATGACGTGAATCCTGGCCCCGCCCTGAAGGGTGATGGGCATGGGTATTTAAGGTTACTGCCGAGCCGCCGCGGTCACGCTCCCGGGGAAGAAGTGGAAATCACGAAACGCGTCGGGGCGTGACCAGGCGGTGTAACCAGGTTTACGTCAGAGGAGTTTGGAATACCCGGAAGGCGCGAGGTCCACGGCGTGGAGCCTGGACATCATTTCCCGAAGGGCATCCCTCTCCTAATGTTGACTGTGATATGCGATTGATATGCAGAAAATGTGAGTGTGTTAACTAATCTTTTATATTGAATAAAGCTTTTAAACGGTATCACGCTATTGGGATTGTGCTTTTCTCTCCATATGCTGCCGAGCTTCCATTAGCTGTGTTGGTGTGACTCCCGGTGTGGATAACTCGGACCAGTGACCAACTTTATAAGCTTGAATGCTCAAACACCAAAGTGGGTTGGGCCACAGTATCTGGTGAGTGGGCATTTCTCCTCCCCCCCCTTGGAGCACGGTGGTGGTGGTGGTGACCCTTTTGAGAAATACACTTGTATATCCGATCATCCCAGGAGATGGATTGAAGGAGCATGGACAGTTATATGTTATCATGATCATTTCCTGCTGCTAGTGTGATATCTGTGGAACAGTTGGACTTTGTGCAGTCTTATTAGGTGTATTTACACCATCTATGGCACTTTCTTTATGCTAAGTTTGCGCTACTGGTTATTTAGAGGTATTGTGTAATATCTACTGTATATCTAGTTTTACACTAAAATAATATATATACCTATGTTTTGAATTTGAAAAAATCATATTTTATTTTTCCAATTAAGAAGGGTTCGGTGAAGGCGAATATGAAACTAGTGGGGTTCAGTACCTCCAACAAGGTTAAGAACCACTGATTTAGAGTATGAATAATTAACCCCTACTCTCTTAATTTGGTCTTTTAGCCAGTTTTCTATCCATTTACAAACTGATTTTTCAGGCCTGTAGACTTTACCTCACACATCAGCTGTGTTTGGGGAACTGTGTCACACACTTTTGCAAAATCCAATTATACTACAGCCTCAGCCACTCCCTTGTTCAATAATCATGATGCCGGAACACAATTTCATGAAAAAATGCTTTTAAAAATGTATTTATAAAAATAAAGCATGTGTAGGTTTTTATTTTATTGCTTTAAAAGCCCCATGGGAGAAATGTGTACCTTTGGTATGTCTTTGTAGATAAATTAGAGCTGTGGGCAGGAAGCGGCTCTCGGTAGACCCGCTGTTAAGGGTTTAGTATAGTGTGCCATTTCGTGCATGAGTATAAATTAGACAAAAAGGAGGGACAATTGAGGAAGAAGGAAGGCCACTTCCAAAAGAGGAACACATGCACACCCCCACATATAAATATGGAAAAAAAAAAAAAACACATACATTGATCTGCTTTACTATATTACACCTATTCAGACACAATTTAGATGACCCTGGCTTCCTCCACCACTTTAAAAAGACCTCTAAGCAAACATCAAGCCAGCCAGATGAGAAACGACTTCCCTCCTCTATATTTCCAGCTGACTAACGGAGTGCTTATTGAAAAGCCTGTGTCACAGTAGTCCGCTGAATGTCACTTACTCTTTGAGCCAAAAACTGGAAGTGTAAGCACATATCTGAAGGCATGTAATTTATGTTGATTTCCTAACAATCATCGAAGGGGATTTCATGCCCTCAATTCCTAGGAACATGGCAGTTAAGTTAACCATGGCAACTATGAGCTGGGTAGAAATTTTAATTTCAATGAAGCAGTCAGCTTTCAGTCTCCGGTTTTGGAACGTGTGGCCCATTCATAGCAAAGAAAAAAAAAGGCCTGTTGTAAATAATGCATGTGCTCTACCCATTGTAAGAGAAGAAACAAATATCAAAGGTTATTCGAGGCTTTTAAGACATCAGGCTGTATCTGCTCAGATAATGTTTAATTGTATTAATTTTCTATAGTTTTAAAGCTGTTCACTAGTTTGTGAGTAGAAAAGCCATATTATATCACTCATTGATTCGGGTATTATTGCAGCCTAAAAATAAATGGTGCAAACATACTCATTTTGCTAATCTATTTCCTTGCACAAAAAATCCTAAATAAATGAAGTCATTTGCATGATTAACAACAATCTAAGTCTGTGCAGATACTTGTAACAAATGAAAGCAATTATGCTTCACCCACATTAAATGGAATTAAAGCAGGATTTGTGAGATATGGCCAGGCATAATTACACAGTTTAGTGCACCTCAAACATAGCCGTCCTTTCCAAACTAAAAAGAAGCATATACTGATCATGGTGTGTTTAAGAAATATACATGAATGGAAAGGAAGATCGTTAGCCATTTTTCTGCTGAAGTCTATTCTAAATTTTTAGCATAGACCTTTAAAGGAGAAGTACAGCCAAAGTTTGTTTGGCTGTACGTCTCCTGTGGATCACAGGAGTGCAGTTCATTCTGCACTCTTGACCCATTTTACGCAGACAACGGGCTAAAGCTGACGTCACTGAGTCAGTTCAGACTGGAGCAAAATCATGACAATATGGCCGGGATCCCCCCCATATGCCTGGACCGGCACTCAGCTCAGCCTCCCAGAGAGCTGCTGAAAGCCTGGACCGGCACTCAGCTCAGCCTCCCAGAGAGCTGCTGAGAGCCTGGACCAGCACCTAGCTCAGCCTCTCAGAGAGCTGCTGAGAGTCTGAGCCAGCAGCTCCCGCCTCCTCCACAACCCTGCTCTCCAGTGAGTGTTTGGGGGAGTGATTGAGTAGAGAGATGGTGACTGACAGTCACCAGCTCTCTGCTCAAGGAGCTCTGAAAATGGAGCGATCAGCAGTCTTTGATCACTCGGTCTTCCAGCCGGCAGAGGACAGATGCAGCATCGAAACAATGCTACATTCACCTTGGAAAATAGGATTTAAAAAAAAAAAGCCCAATTTCTCTTAACTAAATAGATTGCAAATGAGCGGTGGTAGGACCGGGCAAGAGATAGTGATCACTCTTTAAACAAATCCAACATCAGAAGCCATTATCTGATAAATGCAATTACACGAAAGGAAACAATCTAAGGCCATACTTTACACAACTTTCGTGTACAATTTTCCTTTAGATTTACCAAAACCATATAATAGGAGGTCAAACCTAAACACTTTCAATTTGTATGCAATCAGGAAGGCCCTTCCACTACATGGTTTAAGGTAAATCTAAAAGGAAATTCAAGAAAATAGTACAATGTATGGCCAGCCTGACTGGAGAAACTCAGTTTCAAAGGATAACGATCTATAAAGTCTTAAAATGAAACTTTGGTCAAAGAATTAAGTCTTGGTAGATCACTTCAGGCTGGCCCGTTTTGCAGGTATAGCTATGTAAAACATTAGGAAATGAGTATCCATACTGTTTAAAATCCAGTAATAACTGTCTCACCCTGCCAAGCACATTACTCGGTTGCTCACACTTTTTTAGGCATTTTAGGCACTGCCTAGTTTGTAGAGAGGCCAATCTGCTAATAGCCTTAAACCCCCCTATGTTTACAGCAATGAAGCTGCTTCCGTTTGATCTGCAACTGCCATGGTGCTCCATATGATCAGTTATGACACCAGCCATTTGATGGTTTGACATTTTGGTTGAGGTCAAGCAAATGTGGCCGTTGGCAATCCCCGCACTCCATGAACGTAACTTTTTTGGAACCATTAAATTGATGGGTTTTGTTCTGCTTTATGATTTACTGCTGGGGCTTTGGGCTTCAGCAAAATGGAAGCCTCCAACAAGAACAAACAGGAACATGGTCGGAGGCAATTTACAACACATACTAATTTTGGTAACATAATTATTAATGTGAAATATATGTTTCTTGCTTAACATATTTTTTATCAAGCGGTTATGGGTAAAGTTCCGCTTTAAGATGGCCATACACATAGCAGTTTGTGATCGACTGACTAAATATATATTGTTCCACAGTTTGCAATAAATCAACTGCAATATTGATCAAAAATATAAATCAGCAATAGTAATATGATCGGTCTTATGCCAAACCCAGAATTTGTTTGAACGTTTAGAAGCATAGCTACAAAATTCCACCACAACTGGTTAACATGGAGATTCTAATTTAGTCAGTCTGGTAGGACTGAATGATCATATCAATACGTGTATGGCCACCATAATACCTACTGTAGCACCCTACAGGGTAGGTGCTAGGTAAACGTATAGTGGGCCTTGGCTGCCTAACAGCAGGGCCATTATTTCAGCTGGGCTGTCATGTCTCCCACTGGCTCCATGAGAGGATTCTCATTTGGCAGTGGAGGAAATCCAATGAGACGCACATTCAGGCCTGTATCTACCCCAGAAAGCAGATTCTGCAGCAGAGGATTCTGGGAGTGGGTATAAGTTTGAGGGGAACACATGACGCAGCGTCTTTGGCGGGAAGCAGAGTCCCAGGAGGGAGAGTACGGCTGTTCCGCCTCCTGTCAGAAGGATCCGGTGGCTGCCTGGGAATCCAGAGAATGCTGAGTTGAGCTGCAGAGGGGATCCGGTGAGCCGAGGGACCAGTGGAAGAGGAGGGGTTCAGTTCCAAGAAAGCCTGCCAAGGTCGTAAGTACTGTGAATTACCCCTAGGGGTCTGCCAGGTGTAGAGGGGACCACTCCAGAGAAGATTCCAGGGATCCAGGAGTCAGCTAGCTGTAAAGGGGGTGCCTAGTTAGAGGACCCTGAAGTGTAGAGGGGGGAGCCAGCGGTTGGACCCTGAAGAGCTAATGTGTACAGAGTGCAATGTACAGAGTTAAGAGTTGCAGCGGCACAAGCAGTGACAAGGAGCTACCTCGGTCAGTGAAGGACTAAAGGGGGCTGTTCAGTGACTTTTGAGCTAAATTGAGTGTCAGGAGTCAAGTGTTCTACAGTCCTGGATCTTCTGAGTTAAACAACTTAAAGTCGAAGCTCCAGCACAAGTTCAGCATAACAGTATCTTCAAACGCCAGGAAGCGCTGGTCGGCATTCAGCTGGCGTCAAGACAGCGCCAACGGGCATTTTTGTATAAAGTCTCAGTTAACCTAGTTGAGCCAGAGGAGTATCCCACTGATTCCCTTCTCCCATCCCCAAAATACAATAAACAAAACCAACCAAAGATGCCAGAGTGGTCAATGTCTCAATTTTCACACTTGGGTTCACAACTTCAATGTGTTGGAAGTGTCGCCAGTAGCAATGGCAGACCCACATCAGGATCAAGGCCTGGAAATATTGCTACACTACTATTCTTGTATTTGTTTAATAAAACAATTACCACCAAACAACAACTGATAAGCACATTTACTTCTACATTTTCCTCCTCCAAAACAAATCTTTAACGGAAGCTCAGAGTGACCAAGGTTCTGTTCCAGAGTCTTTCTGGAATACCCACTATTCTTGTATTTTTATGCCCTATACCTACTATTCTTGTCTTTTCTATGTGTGGAGGTAAAATAAAACACCAACCACCACTCAACTAACAAACATTTAGGGCTCAATTACTTTTCTGACTGCCCTTGTCACTTCTGTAAAGTGATCCACAACTGATTGCAGAAAAGACACAGACACTACTCCCAGTTTGACATCCATGTGGGTGCATGTCCCCAAACTCTCTGCATTTTGGGAGGTGCACCCACACCAATGTCAATAGACATGAAAAGGAAACACCTGTGCATCCTGTGAGGGCAAATACTGCCCTCGCACAAGTGTACGCTTAAGAACACCTGGGTGAATAAGGCCTTTTAGTAGGATTTCCCTAAAAAATCCCTTATAAACATTAAAAAAATAAAGTATAATAAAAATAATAACCTGCAGTACCATGCAGTTTGGTGTGCATGCACTAATTTCTCCTCGTTGCAATGTGCTTTTGGCTCATTCAAATGAATAAGCTGCAAAATTACACTGTATGTTCCCCTCTCTGCTAACCTCTGCAATCCAATCCCACTCTGCTCATCTTTGGAGCCAAGCCCAATCTCCCTGCTAATCTCTGCACCCCAGATTCCTTAGAACCTCTACACCATAATCCCCCTCTTTCTGCTCACTTCTGTACCCCAAACCCTCTTCTCACCTCTGTACCCCAAACCCTCTTCTCACCTCTGTACCCTAAAACCCCCCTTTGGCACACCTAGGTACCCTACTCTCTGCTAACCTCTGCAAGCCAACACCCAACCTTCCTTTTGATCAAATCTGCGCCCTGATTTACTCTCACCACAGCCTCAGGGCAGGACAGTTCTTCCATTACAATCCACACTGCTGTGGGCAGTGCTGGACAGGTACTGTCCTGTAGGGGAAGGTGGAGAGCTCAAGATTTAGAAAGTTGCCTTCTCCTGCCATGCTTTTCACTGCAATGCAGCGACAATGATCCTGCTTTGCGGATATTTAGCAGAGGGACAGGAGTTTGGGGTTGGACCGGACAGCCTTTTTTTTAACCAGCATGTCGCGGCACCCCACTTGAGAAAGGCGGTCTTAAGCCAACACAGTGATCTGAAAATCCTTTGTTACATATTTATGTATTAAATGTTTATTTGTTAAACAATGTATTTAAATCATAAAAACATAAAAATAAAACTAAAATATTTAAAGCAGTATAAAACCCAAATCAAAAATGTCATATTACAGTTTACAATCCTTAAACACGGTGGCTGCACTTGGTTTTCTTTATGTTGTAAAGCGCTGCGTAAACTGTCGGCACTATATAAATACTATATAAATAATTTCTCTCTTATTCCCCTGGTAATCCAGCCAGTTGCACTTCCTGTCCTACAGTGTCTATACTCTGGATGCAAGTACATGGCACATAGGGCGCTTCTGTTTGAGGAGATCAGTCTTCTAAGATGGACAAGTGATGGCTTCCTTGATCTATCAATTTAACATGGGAGTTGTGTATATATATATATATATATATATATATATATATATATATATATATTTATATATATATATATCAAAATAAAGTACTGTCATTCGAGAATCAATGATTGTGTTCTATTTGTCTTTTTTTTAATTAATTTAAATTTTTTTAAATCAATCGATTTTTTTTTTTTACAGTTTTGTCACAATTTTTGGTCCTTTTTTGGTTAGTTATTTCTTACGTATTTATAATCTATTATTATTATATTTTTTTATTCTCTATCATTCTCATTACTATGTATATAATGATCTTACAGTAACCATTGTTTTTATGATAGCAATCCAATTAGGATGTACGTTTTTATTTATGTTCACATGTCTTTTTATTCTTGGTTTCATGGTACATCTTGTCCCTGTGCCTCCTCCCCCCACAGCCGTTATTACCATCCCTTTCCTTTTCCTCCTTCCAGTACTACTCTCTAACTTCGGGCGTTCCCTTCCCATGTCAATCGGTCTGACGAAGGCGCTCTACTACGCATGTTCCAAAACTAGTTACGGCCCCTACGTTCTGTGCGGTCCATGAGCGAAGCGCATTTTTCACCGTGGTTTCGGGCGGAAGCACCTACCCTGCTTGGGCTCCACACTTCCACCTATCTCCCCTCCCCCTGCTGGACAGGTGAGGGAAACAAAGCCACAGGGTTAAGAACGGACCCTCAGTGATGTCGCTATGCCCGTTATACACAACCATCTTGTAAGTGCTTTATCTTTGCGTGTCAATAAATGGTTGTCTATGCTGCACTTAGGCGCCTTTTCCCTTTTCTTATTCTTCCCTCTGGATGAATGGAGATACCTTTGGACAGCAGCATTGTCAATCTGGGAGGAGCATAGTGGTAAATGCACTAGCAGATTTAAAGTGGAACTTAAGGGAGCTTTTATTTTCCCCTTTCCTCCAACGTTTCTGTCCCTTGCCAGCATCTTCTCCAGTGTGCCAGTTTTTGGCCATCTTCATTGGCCGGCACAAAATGCTGTCACTCCTGTACATGTGCTGGAGGCTGTCATTCCGACACCCTGTGGCTTAGGCCGGCCTACGTGTCAGGGGGCACTGAACATGCAGGCAAGTGTATTTTTTTGCAAGAGAGACATCACATGTCACTTTTGCAATATAAAAAGAAACCTGCCTGCTTGCAGCATACAACAGCGGAACTTTAGCCCCTTTTTAAATAGGCTTCAGAAACAAATCAAAGCTGAACTACAGCTAACATATTTTAAGCAGTTACAGCAACATGTTTTACATAATAAAAGCTGGTCATGGGAAGTTTCCCTATTAGTGGTAAATGGCTTGTCCCAACCTTCCAGTGCCAATTTTGCTGGACAGTTTAGCCTGCTAAAGAATGTTAAAAAGAACAGACTTACAGACCAGATCAGCAGGTGAAAAAACAGGGAAAGAAAATAATGCAGCCATCACATATAAGAATATATTAAAATACTTTTAGGTTTAATGCATCTTTAAACCCTCCACCCCAAAAAATGAGTGAGCCCCTTTACTACACTTTTCTTGGATGGTTGCACAGGTGTGAAGGAATCCCTACACATCTTCGTTGAGGGTGAGATTTCCAAGATAATGGTAAATAAAGATTTACTTGCACTTAACAAAAATGTAAAAAAAAAAAAAAACCATTGGGTATTACAAATACCAAAACAACTTATTAACATTTCAGAACCCAGTCACCGGTCATCCATGAAAAATACAGCTGGTGCCAGAACATTGGAGGGGGGTAAAGTGGGCCTCACTTTTAATGCATGTAACCAGCTGGCACAGCACCTTACCGATTCATAAAGCAGACAGCAGTCCTATTCTCTAGGGAAAGTAAATGCACTGAAGTGTCCCCTTGGGCTGTGCACATGAGTCTCTTCATTCCCATATATTCCAGGATCTGTATTGTGGGCTCACACTTCACTATCTTACTGACAGCTGCCACTACTTGAGCTTAATACTTCCCTAGATTGGACTCCTGAATTCTATGAATGTATCAACCCCTGCAGGAAGGTAAATTTGACACGCTGCAATAAACACAGTTGCTGTTACTGTCAGAAAATAAGTAATACAATTCTATACCAATTGCGCCACGGAGATATTTTTTCGTTTTAAGGTTTTTGGTGGCAAAATAAATAAAAAAAAAAAAAAAAAAAAAGGAGAAACCCTTACTTGTTAATAAGACTACAACTTATATCTTCAACAGTTTGTTTTAAAATGATTAACCACTTCTGGACCACCTGGCGCATATATACTGCAGCAGGGTAGCCTGGCTGTGCAAAATCACGTACATGTACGTAATTTTGTGCAGGAGATGCACGCGCCACCGGAGCGCCGCTGCGATTGGACATAGTGGAAGCCAATCAGCGGGTCGGGCGGCCACCGCCAGGCGCCTCCGGTCGTTCGGCAGAATGACAGACCGATGGCCTGCCTATGTAAACAAGGCAGACCACCGTTCTGCCACAGAGGTAGAGAGAGATCTTGTGTTTCAGCTAAACTCCCCCTACAGTTAGAAAGCATCCCCTAGGAGCACACTTAACCCCTTGATCACCCCCTAAGGTTAACCCCTTTCCTGCCAGGGTCATTTATACAGTTCGTTGCATTTTTTTTAGCTACTGTATTGGTGTCACTGGTCCCCAAAAAGCGCCACTTAGTGTTAGAGTTGTTCACCACAATCCCACAAACCCGCTAAAAATCGCCGCCTTTACTAGTAATAACAAAAAATAAAGTCCAAAAATCTATCCCATAGTTTTCAGATGGTTTTGCGCAAACCAATATACACTTAAGATTTTTTTTACTAAAAATTTGTAGCAAAATACATATTGGCCTAAATTGTTGAAAAAAAATGGGTACGTTTTATAGCAGAAAGTAAAACCTTTTTTTTTTCTTTCAAAATTGTGTTTTTTTTTTTGTTTATAGTGCAAAAAAAAAAAAAAGCAGACATAATCAAATACCACTTAAAGAAAGCTCTATGGAAAAAAAGGACATCAAGTTTATTTGGGTACAGCGTCACACGACTGCGTAAGTTAAAGTCAGTTAAAGCAGTGCCGTATCGCAAAAAATGGCCTGGCCAATAAGAGGGTAAAACTTTCCGGAGCTGAAGTGGTTAAAGCCAAGTAAGGTCTAACAAAAATCTTGTGGAATAAGCAGTCAAAAAATTTGTAAAAAATTTCCCTACATTTTATTCTTTCTTTCATTCTTTTGTGAGCAGAAACCCTTACATATATTATTAAGACTAAGCCTCCCTTATTCAACAGTGGTTTGCTTTTACCTATTAAATGTAAAAGTCCATGCTATGAGACTCTTGCCAGGCCCTGCTTGACAACAGTCACTGAGAATGATTTTCAAGAGCTTACTAAATAGGGTCTGTAGTCTAGAATGTAAAATTTACACTACATTGTGTGCACCAAATCAAAAAAACAATAGCAATTAGCTCACCATGGCCTGACAGCTGTTATTCTATGGTGCCTGCTGAGTCAATGTGAAACTCCACAGAAAAAAAAAAAGACATTGTCCATACTCAGCATTCAAAATAAAAAGGATGCCAGGACTGCGGCTTATTATCTAGCATGCAAACTACTATGAGGCATTACGGAGCAATTATATAGGGGGTAACCAAGTTTAACTCGTCAGATCAAGAACATTAAGAAGCTGTCAAATAAAATAAGCCACTAACAAATTCAATTAGACTTTTTTCCCAAGGAAATACAGTGAAATGTGATCCTGCTTAATGGGGGAATTTAATTGAAATGCAAAAAGCATAATTCAGAGGAAGCACGTAGCCAGTGCTTCCATCAGTACACAATTTAGCCTTCCCCTCTGCAAAGGTAATATGCATGTTTTGTTTTCTAAAAGAAAAGTATAAAGCAGTTCATTTTACTGATACTGCCCTGAACACATACATGATTTTTTTTTTTTTTTTGTGTAAAGGGGAGTTTTTTAAAAAAAAATTAAAAATCTACCTTACATGTACTCCAATTGGCAACTAATAAAATAACTACCCGGACAAACAGAAGGTCTACGGGTTTCAATATAGAACCAATTTTGAAATATGTCAACCCTGCAAAAGCAGATAGCCAAAACGATTACTAAAACAGGTGAGGACAAATCATTCAAATCTTCCAACAGGAACGCCTATATAGGTGGCAATGGATTTCCTCTCTTCATTTTGCATTTTGGGGACAAAGAACTAAAAGGGGGGTATCCCAATAGGACAAAAGGGAAAAGAAAAAAAAATTGGGCACACTAGCTTTTCAGTTGTAAAGAGAATGAACAGTCTATGTACATTGTTATAATGTTTACAATTTAAAATAAAAATAAAGGAGTTTAGAGCAGGTTCACCCTACTCCGACCTGTCAGGTTACTTGGTCGCCTGACATGTAGCTCCCAATGCTGTGCAATGGAACCGTTGTAATCAGAGCGACTCAAGTCGCTCCAATTTTAAAAAAAGGTTCCTGCACTATTTTTGGGCAAAGTCGGAGCGACTTGCATTGACTTCTATGATAAGTTGTTTGCAAGCCACAATGAAGTCGTGCTGCACGAGCAACTTCAAAGTCGCCCGAAGTCGGGGCGACTTTGAGTCGCATTAGTGTGAACCGGCTCTTAAACAAATGGTACAAATGCATTTAAATATTTAATATTTGCTCCTCTAGCCAAAGAATGGAGCACAAGACTCATCTTTACATACTTACTGTGCTTATTGTCGCTTTTATGATGGACAGTTCACAAAGCTCAATAGCACAACCTCATTTATACACACAACTGGAGCCAAGGAAGCAAGTCTAGTTCCCCTCTACACTTTGTATATTCACAAATGACTGGAGCTATTCTTTAATATTCTGTGCATTTATAGACATGTCCTAAATCCCGCTGGGCACAGCAGACACCTTAAAACTGTAATGCATAAGATAGTAAATATTTTCAAGTGGTTTATTGTATTGTCCTTCACCATGTTAAAGTTATTTTATATATACATACATTTACACACTCACACCTTAACTGCATAGAATTTCATTTGTTAACAATTGACTTTTTCCATAAAATACAGTTTTCACATTTTTACCCTTCTTTTCTGCCTTTCAGCACTGCTGATCTTACCCAGCTTCTATGGCCAACCATACACGAACCGAAATTTGCCGGTTCAGAAAGGACAGGCTGAATTTTTATGTCTAGGTAGGCTGGCTGTATACAAGTCGATCTGTCAATAGACTTGTGTACAAACCAGCCTCTCGGGTTTTTCCTCGAATTATCAGTGCCACCAGCTATAGCTGGCAACACTGATCATTATACTATGACAGCGAGGACCCTGTCACAATACCACACAAGGTCATAAATTTCCCCATATATATATAAAATGGGTGAATGGGTAAATCAAGGCATTTTCTTTTGTTCAACTGGCTGGTTAAAGGCAAAAAAAAAAAAAAATGTATGGGCTGCCTAAGCCACTTCCTGTCTATATGCACTTGCTCCAGGGTCAGCTGCACATATTTTCTCTGGTTTAGCTACCTCACAGTGACAATGGTCAACCATGTCTGTGAAATGCCGGTTAACATTGCTGCTTGTGACAATGCAGGAGCACAACTGGTAGACGTTTGTCACCCCCTACCAGAATTGCCTGAACAAGGACCTTTATAGCAAGATTGCCTTGTATCATTTGAATAGCAAGTGCAGATTTTAAAAGACTAAAAACACTATTTCTGAAATTACATTACCATGTTATAACGTACAGGAGATTATATTCAATGGGTTTCATTCTATAATAAAACAATAAAAAAAATAAAAAAAAAAAACTTTTGCTTATTTACACTATAACAACTTTATAAGTAATAAAAATTAAAAAAATCATAGATTGTGCTACCGGATTTTTATTTTTTTACATTAAAACTATTTAAAAAAGGGACACAGTGATGGACTGCATTCAAAAGAATGACCATGCACTTTTTTTATTCTATTGCCGTGCATTGGCTCTTGGTAATGTACAGCACTATGCTGCGAGGTTCTTAATCCAGACTAAGGCCTCATGCACACTGGACGTTTCTACAACTGCTGTTTTTGGCGCCATTTTTTTTTTTTTTACAGCCAGTAAACTCCCCAGCATGTTATCCTATGTGTCTATGCACACATAGGCCTCTTTCACACGGCCGCTCCGTATGTCCGTATATCACCCCATCCGTTTGCGGGTGATATACAGACATAATGAATGTCAATGGGATTGCGGATGTCAAGGGATGACCATCCGCTGACATCCGATTTGCGTCCTTTCAGTTCTGTTCCATTTTTTGGAACGGAACCCTATTTTTCTTCCTTTTAAAAAACGGAACGGATGGAAAATCGGATGTCAGCGGTGTCATCCGCTGGCATCTGCAATCCCCATAGACATACATTATGTCCCTATATCATCCGCAAACGGATGGGATGATAGGCGGACATACGGAGCGGATGACACAAGCGTCATCCGTGTCCGTGAAAAAAAAAAAAAAAAAAGTGCCGGAGCGGAGAAAAAAAATGGAGCGGCCGTGTGAAAGAGGCCATAGGCTGTTATCAGCAGCTTTTAGCAGGGGTGCTTTCTGGCTGGAAAAAAAAACCCAGAACTAGTGGGTTTTAAGAGGCGTTTTTCAGCTGTAAAAACACTCTAGCTTTGATAAAAAGCTGAAAAAAAAAAACGAAAAACACCAAAAAAACGCAGCTATAATGCATTTATCAACGTTTTTGAGCCATAAGCTTTTGTGGGAGTATAGTTTTGTTATAAAAAAATTAAACACCACAGCTGAAAAAAGCTGAAAAAAGCTAAAAACAGCTTAAAAACGCTACTGGAAAAAAGCTGAAAAACTCCTTCTACAGCTTTCTTCTGACGTTTTCATAATGTCCAGTGTGCATGAGGCCTTACGGTTCTAGAAACCAGTGATTCTGTGTAAGCTGAAAATTAAAATATCAGTTTTGTGTTGAGCAGCTTTTTAATGAGCAGGTAGTTTGGCAGATATCCTGCAACTCCCATGTCATTTTTGACACCATCAGTGCTAGGAATTTTACTTGTCCAATATTCTGTAGACAGCACTTGCTGTGCCAATAATGCAATACGCACATACCCTAAGGCTGTGATGGCGAACCTTGGCACCACAGATATTTTAGAACTACATTTCCCATGATGCTCAACTACACTGCAGAGTGCATGAGCATCATGGGAAATGTGGCGAACCTTGGCACCCCAAAACATCTGAGGTGCCAAGGTTCGCCATCACTGCTTTAAGGTATACAACAAAGAAATTTGTGAGTGAAAGAAGGGAGTACATTTTTTCCAAAAGTACACCCATCCATTTTCCAAGGTAGCCCTGGAACTGTATGTAACCCCCAAGTTCTCTGTAATTAAACAACAGTGGAAAGACAGATTTGATTCCCTTACTTCTTAATTGGGAGATAAAACATTGAAAATCCTTAAAAACTGACACACTTCCCTTTAGGGCATTTTTTTTCTTTATAGACTGAGTGGGGAGATTCTAATTAGTACCAATCTACTGTAAGTGCAGGAAATTTATAATTGTGACATTGATTTCTTTGCAGTTCAGCTGCTTTTTGACTGAGAGCTTGCCTCAAACACTAATGAAATACAAGATTCATTATTTGAGGAAGCCTTTCCAGGCACTTAATGCTAGATGACTAGATCAGTAAACCACACTTGGCCCACAAGCATTCATATGTGTAATGCACAACAATGAAAACACCATTCAGCTAAGCGCAAAAGTAATCCTAATATCCGCTAAAGCTTTCTTGGGTTCTTCCATTCATCATTTGCAGAAGTTCAAATTGTGGCTTTATTAACTCTTAAAAGAAACCCAATCTAAGAGAAAAAAAAACATGGAAGTGATTGCTTAGGTTTGCCTGTGAAAATGGGGTTGTACTAAACCAAGCAACCATCCATTCCAAAAAAGTTAGGACGCTGTCATAAAAGCAGAATGCAATGCTGTGCAAATTTCAAAAACCCATATTTTATTCACAATAGAGAATGAAAAACATATCAAATGTTTAAGCTAGGAAAATGTACAATTTTAATAAAAAAAATAAGCCAATTTTGAAATTCATAGCAGCAACACATCAGTTGGGACAGGGCAAAGAGCTGGCAAAGTGGTACTGACAAGGAAGAGCGGTAAGAACATTTTGCAACCAATTAGGTTAATTGGCAACAGGTCAGTAATGTGACTGGGTATAAAAAGGGCACCTTAGGGAGTCAGAGCCTCTCAGAAGTAAAGGCTTGCAGAGGTTCGCCAATCCGTGAAAAGCTACGTCTAAAAAGTGTTGAAAAATTTCTGAATAATGTTCAACGTAAAATAGCTTTTAAAATATATAATCTACAATCTACAATCTCTAAAGATTCTGAGAATCTGGAGGAATACAAGTTAAAACTCTTCATGCAAATAAGCCATATCTGAACATGACCCAGAAGCGCTGCTGTCTTCTCTGGGCCAAAGCTCACTAAAAAAGGCCTGCTGCAAAGTGGAAAACTGTTCTGTGGTCTGACAAATCCAAATTTGACATCCTCTTTGGTAACCATGGGTGTTGGGTGCTCCAGACTAAAGAGGAGAGGGACCTTTTGAGCTTTTTAGCTCAAAAGCCTGCATCTTCAATGGTGTAACGGATCTTCGTACCCCAGGTGGGGACATCCGCCGGACCTGTGTCTCCTGTCCTCCACCCACAGCCTGTGGAGAAGCCATAACCAGCCCTTAACTCCTCAATCACGAGACAATCCACACAGGTGTTGAGGGTTAACCATGCAGAGCTTAAAACGGTTTATTAAATTCCAAGACATACAGTTTTACACACAGTTAGGGAAACTCCCCTTAGACTTGCCACAGGGGGGGAAGGGGACAAGGACCAGCCAATGGGAACGGAACATTTGTACATTGAAACAGGCAGTCTTAATGCACACCCCCTGCAGAGAGATGTCTCCAGCCCAGACCATTGTCTGTGTCATGAATGCACACAATTAGACACAGAAACAGGATGGGGGGGGGATGGGGGGGAGAAGGGCTGTAGCATTACATTAGGTCAATGCCCTGAGTCATGCCATCTTCAGCTGTTCAGAAGATGAATAAAGGGAACATAAAATGAAATAAAAGGCAATGTCCCCAGGTCTCAAGTATCTTCTGGCCCATAATCTGTCGGTAGGAGGCTTGCGCACAGTCCCCTCCAAAACACACAGTGACAGTGGGTTCTGTCACAAATGGTATGGGGGTACATTCATGCATATTAAAGGGGCAGCTAGCACATCTGAAAAAACACAATCAAAGCTGAAAGATATATCCAGGTTTTAGAGCAGCATATGCTCCCATTCAGGTGTTTTCTTCAGGGAAGGCTGTGCATATTTCAGCAGCACAATGCTAAACCATATACTACAACAACAGCATGGCTTTTTAGTAGAAGAGTCCAGGTGCTTAACTGGCCTGCCTGCAGTCCAGACCTTTCGCCAATTGAAAATATCTGGAACATTATGAAATGAAAAATACATAGACATAGAAGACCCCGGACTGTTGAGCAGTTAGAATCCTATATCAGGTAAGAATGGGACAACAGCACCCTCCCAAAACTCCAAGAACTGGTCCCCTCAGTTCCCAGATGTTTACAGAGTACACCATGAAAAACATGGCCCTGTCCCAAATTTTAGAGACCCGTTGCTGAAATCAATTTAAAAATTTGCTTATTTTTCTTAAAATGCTAATTTTCTCAGTTTAAACATCTGATAGGTTTTCATTTTGTATTGTAAATAAAATATGGGTTTATGGGATTTGCAAATAATTGCTTCGGTTTTTATGTAGATTTTACACAGGGTCTCAACTTTTTTAGAATTGGGGTTGTATTTTGAAGCGTACAATCTATAGTTATATACAATTATTTGTAATATGGTTGCTCAGATCCTAAAGATGTCAACTTTGTATTAGGGTTCACACACATTTGTGTATGAATGAAATACCAGAGATATCAGAGGACAGTCAGACATACAGGCATGAGTTAACTGACCTCAGCAAACGTTTCTGCAGCCTGCATCCCTGAAAACACAAATGGTTTGTGTTTTGGCAGAATGAGGGTGGAAAACTGCAGACATTTCTGACACTGGCTCATAAGAGAAAAAAACAGTGCCCGCTATTCCTCCAGAGGAGCCATGGCCAGAGAAGTCTGCAGGTGGCCGAGATTTCAGATTGTCAACCCACTGGAAGACTGGATTTTTGTACTTACTGTAAAATCCTTTTCTTGATGTTTGAGCAGAATAATGCCATAGCAAACAAAAAAAAAAAAAAAAAAACAATGACCAGCCTGGTTTATTGCCTCCTACTCACTCATACCCCAGCTTTGAAGTAAAGCGGCACGGAGAGCAGAATCATAAACAGAGGGGTGAGGCTTGTGTCAGAGACTATTGGGATGTTAAAAGCAATGCAACTGAAGGCTGGGCAACAGTTACACTAACAAGCACAAACCATAAGAAAAACAAAGCACAGATCTTCGGGGGCTGCCTGCAACTAGGACTGTACAGCCAAAATTGGTGTCAGACGAGGCCTGAACATCCAGCTGGTGAAACAGAGTGTGAAACAAAAGGCCAGGTAGCAGCAAACCCTGTTAATTTGGAAAAAAATATTTGCCTGATCCCAAAAAGCCCAGGAAGCACTTAAGTTCTAGAAGTGGGTACCTGGTCAGGAAAGGGTGTACCCTGATCCTTAAAGAGTAAGTTCACCTTTACAGAAAATCTGTAAGGTGTACTTACACTGGACCCCCCCCCCCTCCCCATCCCCACGGTCCCGCTGTACTGGAGTACTGTGACCTGCTGTCAGACTCGAGGTCTCGGGATTTGAAATCCCTGCGGCTTTATCTCCTATCCATACATCTCAGCATGTACGGCTAGCAAACATTCTAATTGGTCAGGGCCATCACATGGGCAGAGTTGACCAATCAGAATCTGCCTAGCCTGTCAGCGCTGGAGGAGAGGAGAGATAGCCTGGAGGATTTCAAATCCTCAGACCGGTAAAGCGATGTCCTGTTGCCAGACAGCAGGGGATTACGGGATTTGAGGGGATGGGGAAGGGGTTCAGTGGAAGTTCACCTGTACAGGTGAACTTACTCTTGAAGACAACAGGTTTCGATGAGGGTCTGAGCCACTGAGAAATAGTGAGATGAGAAGTTGGTGGCCCTTTGCGGGAACCATCAACAATGACAAAGTCCTCATTTCTAATGCCTCGTTTTCCACTGAGCGGTATGGTTCAGTCCAGTACGCAATTTTTGCCGTTTCCATTGTCAAAAGTTGTAAATGGTACCCCAATTCCACTCGTACCACTTTTTTGGACCCTTTCCTTGGGGTACCAAGCACATTAGTACCGTACCAACAGGGTGGAGCTATACTGTTGAGGTACTGTTCTTACTGAGGTACTGTTGGCGGTGGAAACGCAACCCTGTCCATCCAAGGTTTACCATTCCGAACTGTACCGAACCGAGCCATACCGCTCAGTGGAAACGAGGCATAATAGATGCAGTGGTCATGAAGTAGACAAGCACAGCTTAAAGAACATCTACAAATGAAGGTCATTTTCTTCTGATGTACTAGGGCTGAACAAAGGGACAGAAGCACAATGTCTTTGTTGAGGTGAAAGACCAAATCATCTTAGGAAGGAAATAAGCTCTAGGTCTCACCACTACCACCTCACTGTGTAAGACCAGAAATGGTTCTTTACAGTACAAAGTAGGGCTGAACGATAGTCGATGTGATATCGACTATCGTTCTGCAGGCATGGGCGATATTCATATCGCCGAAGACACGATATTCAGGCATTAGGCAGGGAGAAGTCGGGACTCGGGGGGGGGAGGAGGACTCACAGTGATTACATCCGTCCCACACTTCCCTCCCAGCTCTGCCTCTAGTATCCAGCCGACCATTACTCCGCCCTGCTCCGCCCATTGTCTCTCCTGGCTGCATCGGGGGCGGGATCAGGCTACAATGTTTTGTAAAAAGATTCAATGGAGAGACAATGGGCGGAGCAGGGGGGAGTAATGGTCGGCTGTTGACTAAGAGGCAGAGCTGGGAGGGCTGGAGTACGGGGCGGATTGCATGGCGGCGGAGAGGCTACAGTGTTTGCAGCAGGAGAGGGGGGAGAGACGTCTGGAGAATGGCGGAGGAGCACCGCGGGACAAAGGCTGCTACCGACACTTCACTCAGCACGCTTCCTCTACACTCCGGCTCCGACACAAGGCTCAGGCTGTCCGGGCTGGAGAAGTTCTACGAGTGTGGTGGATCCCCTGGCAGAAAGCTGAGCTCTGCTAACTGATCCCTCCTCCGGAGACTGTCTGGGAGAAATATCGCAATATATATCGTTAAAAACGAAATATCGCAATATACTTTTTTCCCCAATATCGTGAAGCCCTAGTACAAAGCCACCAGTTTAGGCACCAGCGTAAAAAATGGTTTAAGCCTGAGAGCAATGGCAGTTACCTGCAACTCCTCAGGGGCATCATCCATCAAGGATTTCTGAGATGCATCATCAGACAGAGCTCCCATAGCAGAAGGCTCAGAGGTCACAGGCACATCTGATTAAAGACAGGGGAAGGTGTAGAGGTACACCTATTGCCTCTGTGGTCAGAACCAGCAATGCAAGTTGCAATTTGGCCCATGAAATCAAGCATATGTAGTGAATGCCTCCTGGGGACAGGACCAAGGAGAGAGCCATGCCTGATAGAGCTAAGAAAGATTGTAAGAAGTGTGGGGACTTAACACCTGGAACACTGTTACCTGCTTGAAAGTCAGACCCTTTAGCACGAGCACTGCAGGCTGCCTTGGAAAATAAAAGCACCGAATGCTGGAGGGACCCAGTACAAAGTGACTGCTACCCATGTGACAGGATCAAACACGTTTTGCTGCAAGGCAGGAAAAACCTAATTGAGGATATTAGGTAAATTCTTGGTGAAACAACTATTGGAAGTAGGAGAGGTTCAGGAAGCTACAAGGCAGCAAGAACTATCCAAGGTTGAACCAAGAATTTATTGTGCTTAGGAGAAGGGGGTTGAGAAGATGCTACCTCGCTCTGAATGGCAGGAAGAGAGTGGCAGGTATGCACATTACACTCTAGCTAGCGACAGCACTCTGTTCCTCAATGTTTTACGCCTTCCTGGGGTTAAAAGAAAATAGGGATAATAATGGTGCCCAATGGTTGTATTAAACATTGTAGTTCCCAGTACTCAGCAAGCATATATCGCCCACTCCCAAACTAATTCTTCAGAGACCAGTTCAGCTTTGCCATGACTCTGGACCCAGAAAACACTCTGTGGATAACAGTACACATTGGTCTGGAAATTGCCAAAATGCAAAACCCAGTGCCCAAAGGTCACATTCCAGAAAAGTCCTGCAAATGTTCGGTCCGGTGAGGTCCAGGCACTGCCTTCAAAAAGGGCAGATGAATGATGAGTTCACCTTCTTTATTAATAGAGCACTTTTCATTGTGGGAACCGACAGTACAGCATCTGTGAATAGAGGCAGAGGGCAGAAAAGGCTGGCATTGTCAGCATTTTTGTGCCTGTGACAGGAGCAGTCGTAACACCAGAAAATAAAAGCTGGGGGGGGGTATCTAGGAAGCAGAGAACAGAAGATTTCAAGCAACACAGCAGCTACCAACAAAAGGGATATTTTTTGTTCATTGTTAAGCACTTGCTGACGGCCCTATAGCAGTTTTACTGCTACAGGGCAGCAGCTTTGCGCCAATTTACGTATATATGCACAGGACCCTGCACTTCTGCCTGCAGAGGGGGCATGCGTGCTGTTGGCGGGCCGCTTCAGCTGTAATTTTTCGCAGCAGAAGCCGATCTGCAGGTATCGGGCGCTTGATATCCGCTGATCGTCGGGCAGACTCAGAACAGAGCTCTGCCTATGTAAACAAGGAAGAGTTCCATTCTGACTGGGGGGAAAGGGATGGCATTTGTGTTCCTGAAAAGCAGGGACTAAAATCCATCTCTTCCCCTAGTTAAAGCAGCATATACAGTAAACAAACACTGGCTAGGCACACAAGTAACCCTTTGAATGCCCTAGATGTTTAACCCCTTCCCAGCCAGTGTCATTAGTACAGTGACATTACTTTTTTTTTTAGCACTGTTACTGTATTAGCATCACTGGTTCCCACAAAGTGTCAAGTGTGTCAGTTCGTGTGCGATTGTTCACTGCAATATCACAGTACCACTATAAAAGTCACTGATTGCTGCCATTACTAGTATAAATAAATACAATCTCCAAAAATATATATCAGTTTGTAGACACAATACTGTGTTTTTTTACACATTTGTCCAGATTATTTTATTTTTTAGTTAAGCAGGCTGAAAAAAAAAAAAAAAAAACGTTCATTCATCCAAGCAAACAGGTTGGATGCAGGAAGTCTGCCTATGTCCCCAAGCCTCCCTTTCCCCCACTGGAACATTGTATTCTGATAGCAGGACCCTTCGCTGTCAGAAAAAGCGGATCAACAAAATCGACAAAGGCTTTCCAGCGTGCCTCTTGAACAAGTCAATTAATTGATCAACTTGAGCAGGGATGGCCACACACTAATTGAAATTGCCTGGTTCCTGCTAAACTGGACTAATTTCAATTAGTCTATGGCCATTTTAGAGCTTTAATGCAGCTCTGTTTTTTAAAATACTTTATTAAATGAAATAAATGAACACTGTTTAGATACCTGCATATGGTCTCTTGAAGACCCTGTACAGCAAAATTCAGACTAGGAGAGGGAAAAACAGAACAGAGAGCCAATCAGTTGAGACTACAGAGCTCATTTTCCAACAAGGAACATGTTGATAGGAGGAGAGAGAATTGCGACATAAGTCTGCTGCTTCTCTTTTTACGGTCTAGTCAAACTGGGGAAGGAAAAAGACCTGCAGAAGAGAAAGATCAGGTACCCAGCCCCTGTTTTACTTGTATATTATTTGTGTATGTAGTGGTTTGCTTGGAGTTTGGGCTTTACTTAGGACTACAGCAAAAAGCACGCTATTTAGGACAACAGCAAAAAGAGCACTTTCTAGGACAACAGCAAAAAGAGCACTTTCTAGGACAACAGCAAAAAGAGCACTTTCTAGGACAACAGCAAAAAGAGCACTTTCTAGGACTACAGCAAATAGAGCACTTTCTAGGACTACAGCAAAAAGAGCACTTTCTAGGACTACAGCAAAAAGCGCACCACTTAGGACTACAGCAAAAAGCGCACCACTTAGGACTACAGCAAAAAGCGCACCACTTAGGACTACAGCAAAAAGCGCACCACTTAGGACTACAGCAAAAAGCGCACCACTTAGGACTACAGCAAAAAGCGCACCACTTAGGACTACAGCAAAAAGCGCACCACTTAGGACTACAGCAAAAAGCGCACCACTTAGGACTACAGCAAAAAGCGCACCACTTAGGACTACAGCAAAAAGCGCACCACTTAGGACTACAGCAAAATTAGCACTATTTAGGACTACAGTTAAAAGCACGCTATTTAGGACTACAGCAAAAAGTGCACTATTTAGGACTATAGCAAAAAGCGCACTATTTAGGACTACAGCAAAAAGCGCACTATTTAGGACTACAGCAAAATGCACACCATTTAGGACTACAGAAAAATGCGCAAGTGTAAAAGTCCATTTGGTATATGTAAATTACACGTACATCTGAGCACAGGAAAGTCACAAAGCCAAAAAGCACTTTGCTACAAAGATTCAACAGTATCACAGTTGGCTTAAAATACTTTTCCATTTTCAGCTCTGACATGTAAATTACTTCAGCACTCTATTTTTATTTTAGCAACGTGATTTTGTCACTGCCAGAAAAACAGTTTTGTACAATGTCTGCCACAGAGGAATGAATGATTTAAATGCTGGCGACCAAACAGTGTGTCACAGCAGCAGCTTTAGTGGAGAGATTAGAGGACTGGCCTTGTCAGGGTCTTGTCACTATTCGGCTGTCCCCAGAGGCCTTGGCAGTAGGTGGATAGATGGTCACACAATAATGAGGGGAGAAGAATAGCATTGCATTAGTATGAGGTAGAATGCCACCACAAAGAATGCTTTTAGTTTAATCTGTCACATAAAGATGACACGGCTGAACTGCCTGCTACTGCTGTTATTTTAATTATAGCATAATTCTGTCCAAGTCACTGGCTGCTTTAATCAGGGTACCAATAGAAATAAAGAGGACCTTCCCCTTTGAAGCCCATACCTTCTACATGACATCTCTCTTACTGCCAGTGTGGAATAAACGGGGGGATGCTAGACACGGGAGGAAAAGAGAGTTTAAGATTATGCAGCAACTTAAGCTGGCCATGCATGTTAAATATCTTTTCAATTTAACCCAGATTTCTGCACAAGCCAAATTTATAGATTTCTGTGGCTGTCAGAATACCCGAATGGGGACTTCAGGTTATTGGCTGCAATCACTATTTGGTCAACTTTTTTCTGCCTTATTTCTTCAATTCCTTAAAGTCTGCAGCCAGGTGGTGACAGCAGGGTCACCCACAGCTCGAACCGAAGCTGGTTCACAGGAATCGGATGAAATCCAAGCCATATGTATGGCCAGCAATAGACTTTACAGCAGGGAGGAAGAAACTTGTTAGAAGGGATTAAGAAATGATTATACTGAACAGAGAGATGTAAGAAAGATGACCTACAAGCGATCCCAAAGGCCAGACTCCACTTAGTGTCATGAATGAGCTAAAGAAAACCGCGCTAGGACACCAAAATGTGTAAAATAATAGCAGCTGGCACAATACCATAATACATGGTATACGCAAAATCTAGTAAGCAACAGTGCAGCGCTAAATTTAAATGATAAACATATGTACTTTATGGCACAATCAGTAAAAAACTGTATAAACATATATATAAGTGCATGAAAGAAATAACTAAAAAGTCCCAAAGAAGAGCCAAATGGTAACAAGCTATCTGCTCTGCGTTGCGCTCATTTTAGCATCCGGTTGATCACTGCTGACAATCCATGCAATATGATGTGGTACCTAGCAACATAACTCTCAAACATTTTGCATTGAAGTTCAGACTTTATCCAATGTGTTATCCTATTTTGTATGCGGTAAGCTGTATGTTTTTCACCCTCGTAACTGCCAAATTCATTTGCACCGTGAGGTCATTTTCTTATCTCTATGGAAATTTTTTTTTTTTATTTTAATAATCTTTATTTTCAAGTATACAAAAAGCAACAAAAAGTGAAAGTACAAACAACATGTTAGCAAGGCTGTAACATACGAAATACACTAACATGGCATTATATTACTGGCTATGAAAAGCAAGCAAAGGCACAATCAAGGTGGACACATCTAGCAATATGAGGAGGGTGCCCATCGGCCAAACAGAGGATATCCCTCATAATAAACCTGTCTGAACCGTCTAGCACATACTCCGGGGAAGGTCCCCCAGAGCGGCCAAGCAGAATTGTGACCTACATCATATCATACGGGTAAAAAAAAGAAGCCTGAGAATAGAAACAGAGAAGTAAAAACAAGGGGGTAAGGAAAGGGTGGCCCCCAACGAGCTTGCCAAGAAAAACAGAGAAAGGAGAGGAGGAAAATTAAAGTATCCTGAAGGAGATAAAGGTGGGATGTGAGCAACACATTGTAAAGGGGGAACAATCTCAGACAACCTGGGGCACCTGTCTCAGGGGTCCAAGCCATGTGGCTTAATTATTAGGGATCTCCTCTGAGTAGAACATCCACCTTGTCCATGTGTCCTTGAATCGCGCCTGTAGGCCCTGCGTGGTCAACACTCTCCTATCTGCCTCCATAACCAAGTTAACCTCCCTCTTCCATTCAGACAGTGCAGGGCAAGAAGTCTGCTTCCAATGTCTCGGAATCAAACATTTGGCTGCATTTAGCAAAAACTGGATTACACTACGTTTATACCTCTTGACCGAGGAATGGGTGTTGTGAAACAGGTACTGCAGGGGGGTACGTTCAGGAGGGGTGATAGACAATTTTTGTATTCAGGGATGAATAGCGTCCCAAAATGGCTGTATGAGAGGGCAAACGTACCCTCCTGACCGCAAACCCTCCAGCAACGTGAGTCAGAGCCAGGAAACATCCTACGCAATTTAGAAGGTGTCCTGTACCAGCGAGACAGGAATTTGTAGGAGGATTCCTGAATCCTGGTGCTAATAGAGGAGACTCGAGTCAGACGGAAGATCTTGGTGAGCTGCGGGGGTGGGGGTAGGTCAGAATTCCACTCCCAACTCTCTCTACCGGAAAATTTCTTTTAAATAAAAAATTACATCAAAAATAGCCACGTGCTCTGTATAGGACTACAGATGTGAATCCCAACAGCCTCTGAGCTTCCCAACAGTAAAACCAGCCACCATCTTGGTTTCCATCAAACAGATCATACATGTAATTTAAAGTGCCTGTTTACTACCCATTCATTGTAAGTGCATATATTAAAACTGTACACTAAAGCGGTTAGATACCATTCTCATATTGAGTCTGATTGCGCAGTGATCTGTGAGTGATAGTGGTACGGTTGTTCGTCAAGGTGCTTGAGAGAAGATAGATGTCCCATGGAGTGTATAGAGCGCTGTATTGATAGTCCCCCTCCCTCTTTTAAACACTGGGGTGATATGCAGTTTTACTGCTGGGAAGCTCAGAGACACAGCGGGACCCACAGACTTGATGTCCACTGGCACCCGCTGTTCGTTTGGTACACAGGCAGAACGGCAGTTTATACACAGGGAAAACTGCTCATGTGTATAGTGTCCAAAACATCCAAGTCGGGTGCTCGTTAGATCCGCAATCCCGGCAGCTGTATTCATTAGAAGTAGAAAACTGCACTCCGACTTGAAGATGAATAAAAATATATTTATTGAAGAATCCAAAAATCCATAGTTGACAAAAATATCAGAGACAGGGGACAAGATTCATAATATATTTTTATTCATCTTCAAGTCGGAGTGCAGTTTTCTACTTCTAATGAATACTGAACGGCAGTTTGCCAGTGTAAATAAGGCAGATCGCCGTTCTGTCAGTACGGAAGGCATGGATCAACAGTCTCTGCAAAGCAGGGACACCGATCCATGCCTTCCACTAGTAAAAGCACCTCCCCCACTACACTAAAACACTAGCTAGGCACAGAGTTAACCCTTTGATCACCCCTGTTAACTCTTTCCCAGCCAGTGTCATTAGCACAGTGACAGTGCATATTTTTAGCACTGATCACTATATGTCACTGCTTCACAAAAAAAGATTTATCTGCTGCAATATCGCAATCCTGCTATAAGTCACTGATGGCCACCATTACTAGTTAAAAAAATAAATTTAAAAATCCCATAAATATATCACATAGTTTGCAGGCACTAACTTTTGTGCAAACCAATATACGCTTATTGGGATTTTTTTTTTTTTTTTGCAACCAAAAATATGTAGCAGAAAACATAACGACCTAAATTGATGAAGACATTTGATTTTTTTTACATTTATTAAATGTGTTTTTATGGCAGAAACTCTTGGTCCCTTTTTTGGGTCTGCTGCCATAGCAAAAGTATTTACTATAGGACAGATGTGTCACACTTGAGCTGGGCTCTGTGTGTGCATAGAGACATGCAGTTTGGCTTGCCCCCCCCCCCCCCACACAAGATTTGATTGCCGTTATAACCATTTTAATAGCCACATATGACATAAATCCACTGTGTGCCCCAAATGGGTTTATAAAAGCAGATATCATCTAAAAGTAGTAGTGACATCATAACCCGTGCAGAGAGCAACGTTGTAGGAGGGACTCAGCAGGCTCCACCCACTACAGAACACTAAAGGAGGAGGAGAATACAAGGTCAGTCTGCAAAAGGAGAGCATGGTGCATTTTTTATTAAAGGAAGCTCCAGTAATGAGGCAAAGTTTCACACTATTACTGCACAGATCTGGAAGAAATACACAAAGCATGCCAAGATCCAAGCAAGAATATACGTCTCTTGTATTCAGACAATATTGGCTTATCCAGGAGTTCGTCTTCAGCTTTTTTTTTTTTTTTGGTATGGAAATTTAAAGTGTTGATTTTGTGCAAAGAATAGTAGCCAATATCAAATAATGCAATTTCACTTTCTAAAACTCAGGCCAATGAAAAAA
This sequence comes from Pelophylax lessonae, assembly GCF_965119305.1. NCBI lineage: Eukaryota > Metazoa > Chordata > Amphibia > Anura > Ranidae > Pelophylax > Pelophylax lessonae. Next base: position 343,632,629 of record NC_138771.1, on the reverse strand, counting down.
AAAAATCTGCTGTATTTTAGAGACCACTGAGCCTCAGAGGTACAGGGATCTAAAACAGGCAGAGCTGAATATTTTTTTCCCCTGCTGTCAAAAGCACTCAAGGTTATGTTTTCTATTGCAACCCGTGTACCGTAGAGGGATTTGACCCCAAATCTAATCTCCAAATGATGCTTTCTAGGGTGCCAAAGGGGCTGACACCTTGACTGACTTAGCAAAGATAGCGGAGTTTGCCTTATCTCCTTGCACTTTGGTCCCAGTCATGTGACAGCTGTGACAATAGGAAACTCTTCTGCTTACTGAACCGAGGAACCCAGACATATCGGTTAATTGAAAATGCAAGCTTTGAAATCAAGCCTTCCTCAGTTCAGCGGTCTAGCAATAGGGAACTGGTCTTTGGGAAATATCAAAATATAAAAATATAAATATGAGAAGGGAGGTACAGTTTTCATAAGATAACTAAAAACAATGATGCATATCACGTCAGAAAATTGTAAACATTCAGTAAAGAAAGTGACATTCAAGTAATTTAAAGGGTAACTCCACTTTCTTAGGGAAAAAAAAAAATCAGCAAAGAAAGAAAACAATATAGCGTATACAATTGCGACACAAATTATATTGTAATTGAATGTTATTAAAAATGACCTTTCCTTTTCAATCTGCAGCTGTTGTAACTTTCTGAAATTGCAATGCAATATGGCTACCTGGAGCTGTTCTGTACACAGAATGTATACTGACCACACCCCAGAAACAATTTCCTGCTTGTGGTTTCCCAATTTTCCCAGTAGTTTGCCTAAGATACAAGTCAGATTTCTGGCATCCCCTGCAAAAAGTCATTTTTGGAGAGTTTCTCCCAATAGGAACACGCCTAAAGGGATGCAGGCCCAGCAGATTTCCTCAGAGCTCTGCAGCTGCCACAGCTGATAGATAATTATGAAACCACTCCCATTAGACCCACTCAGCACAGAGGAACAATGATTTCTTCAGAATAACAAAAGGTAGGAATCTGCAACAAAGTTTGTTAAAATCCCTGCAATATACAAAGATCACCCAAAGGGGAATGTTTTTTCTCAACAAAAGTGGAGTTCCGCTTTAAGACAGTGGCAATAGTTGTGGGTTCTTATGAATATCCAGTTTAGGAGTTTGCAAACCACACAGTGCCTGCTACTAGTTGATGATTTCCAATCCATAGCTCCTATGCCATCCATTTCTCATCTTGACAACTATGCTTAAGTGCTGTAGTGCAGCACCCGGGATATGAATACGTTCTTCTGATCCTAGTGCTGGGACCAAACACTTCTTCTGTGGTAATGGGATTGTTTTTAAAAATCGAAGAGAAAGGTCTTTGCATTTTTCAATGATAGGTTTGTAGCGATTATTTCTTTATCATCTGTGTAACTGGGGGCATGGCAGGTGTGTTCTCCTTCCAGAAAGTTAGCAAGTTTGCCAGTCAGATAATATGCCATATTAGTAGGGGAACCAAAAAGGAAAAAACCCTCCAAGGGTGGGACTATTTGTAGGCCAAAAATATTGACAAATTAAAAAAAAAAAAAAAACACGTTTCCTTCTTTTATATATTTGGCTATATTTTTGGTGTCCGATTATGCCTACAAATAGTCCCAACCTTGGAGGGTTTTTTCCTTTTGGTCTATAATTGGGATGATGGCATTCCTGCAGTCCCTCACCGTCACCACCTCCTCCTCTTTTCATATTAGTAGGGTCAAGAGGAGCACAGGAGAAAATCCACCAAATTCAAAGAGATACTGCAACTGCCATACGTCTGTGTTCTATCTCAGGCACAAAAAGGCTTATAGAACGCAATTTACATTTTTAATATGGAGAAATTAAAGTGAGTTCGTACAAAAGCTCCAGCTGATAAAAAGCCCTGAGAGTAGGTAAAGTGACACATACATGAATCAGCTTACGCTAGACTTCTCTCGTCAGTCAAAATTTTTAGGAGATCCAGTTCTGGAAATGTATCTAAAGCCCAAGCCTTTCCCCCCCCCATTTTGTATGCAGTATAGTATGGGAGAAAACATCTCTCCCTTTAAAGCCCCTTCTCCAGTATAAATGCAGTTTCTTCGTTATTTGCATCTCATTGCTGTTTTTGCTATACTTCTGGTGCTTCAACTTGCAGCTCTCCTACAAACAAGCTATTGTCTGCACACCTCTACTCTCCTCTTGTCCAGTCAGAGAACGCTTTGTATTCTAAGAACCCATTTACAAAAACACAAAGCATTCCATAAATAGGCAGCATGGTGGCTAAGTGGTTAGCACTTCTCTAGCACTAGGGATGTTGGTGGAAACCCCAACCATGGCAATACCTGCATGGAATTTTCATGTTCTCCTTGTGCCTGCATGGATTTTCCTCCAGGTACTCTCTGGTTTCCTCCCACAGTCTAAAGAAATGCTGATAAGTTTGGCTGGCTTCTGTCTAAATTGTCCTTAGTATGTATAGTTACGTTATGGATTCTCCTTGTGGCATCTGGTGCCCGCCTGATATAAATCCCATTGGGTCCCTATTGATCAGAGAGGGATGGAATGTGCATCAGACATTTAGCCATGAGTTTTGCATAAATCTTGACATCAGTATTTAGTAGTGATATTGGGCGGAAATTAGCTGGGATGACAGAGTCCTTGTCAGGTTTAGGCTAAGTGACCACCTGGGCTCTCAACATCTCAGGAAGGATGATTGTTGGGACGCTGCAGTGAGAACTGTGGTTAGATGAGGGGTGAGAATGGCACCAAAAATGTTGTATTAGTCATTGGGAAGACTGTCAGGTCCTGGGGCTTTTGCGGGGGGCAAGGAAGCAATATTTTTAACAATTTCTGTGTCAGAGGGGTAGGTTGAGGGTGGCCAGACATTCTTTATCTCGGAAGAGGATGGTTGAGGAGTGTCCGGATCCTCAGGAGATTATATAACGCTCCATAATAATTGGCAAACCAGTCTGCTATTTCTTGAGGGTTAGTCATTTGTGTTTAAGGGCAGGGTGGATAAGATGGGAAATTCTGAATTTTGCCTGAGTAGTTGTTCTTCTGTTTGCCAGATATTCCCAAGCCTTATTGGCACTTGCACAGAAACAGAGCTTAAGGCTCCGGATAGGTTTGTCATATTGTTTAATGAGGAGAGACCGCAGCTCCCCTCTGAGTTTAGCGAGGGAACTGGAGGTAGAGTAAGAAGGGTTAGTTTTGTTACTTGTTTCCTAGTATGTATGAATGTGAGTTAAGGACCTCATATAAGATTGTAAGTTACTTAAGGGCAGGGACAGATGTGAATGTACAATATAGGTAAACAAGTAAATAGAAAGGGGAGAGGAGAGGCGGGCAGTGAAGAAAATGAGAGAGGGCACCACCATCTAAGTGTAAGCCATTTATTAATATGAAATTAAAATAAGGTAATGCACTCATTAGGAAATAGATGGAATCAGGGTGTCATCAATGTAATTGAAGTCATCTGTGGAGTGACCTTAAAATGCAGAGCTTGGCAGGAAAGCTGCTGGGGGTGCAGAGTTGGGCCAGGAAGCGGCTGGATGGAGAAAAATGAGGGACTGCTGTAATGTGCTGAGCTGGAATGCCTGCTCCGCAGTTTCCAGGTATCTCTGGCCCTCTTGGCAAGGCTCCGTTCCTTTGTCAAACCAAAAGCCCCAAACCACATAACCACAGCCCCTTCTATGCAGTGACGTCATTTGAAACGCCTTCATGCAGAGCCAATCCTTGCCTAGTGGGCCGTAGATACCCAAAAGCCAACAAGCAGACAGTTTGTGTACCAGCTCTGCACATCACAGCAGTTCGTCATACTTGAAAGTACTGTAGTTTGTCACAATTCCATGAGCGTAGGGAAATTAAAAGCATGACATATTAGGTATATATTTACTCGGAGTAGCATCTTTTGCATTTTACCAAAAAATGATTTTGTTGTGCATTAAAATTCATTAAAGTGTATTTTCTCCAAAAAACGTGTTTTTTGGAGAAAATAATTGTCACTATTGTGACATAAAAAAATTGCAACACCATTTTATTCCCCAGGGGCTCCAAGTAATTTTCTAACAAAAAAAATTGCAGATTTTGACATGCATGTGAGAAGCATCAGAACTGGCTTGGGCAGCTAGCGGTCAAGTGTCTTCATACAATTACATTAAATAAACCAACCCCAATGGACACCAGAGAAACAGAAACCAAAAGTGTGAAACTAGTGGCGCGTGCAACAACCTGACTGGGATTCTAACCCTACCCTTTCCAAGGCAAAATATTAAGGCAACCTGACTGGGGTTCTAACCCTACTCTTTCCTTTCCAAGGCAAAATATTAAGGCAACCTGACTGGGGTCCTAACCCTACCCTTTCCTTTTCAAGGCAAAATATTAAGGCAACCTGACTGGGGTCCTAACTCTACCCTTTCCTTTTCAAGGCAAACCATTAAGGCAACCTGACTGGGGTCCTAACCCTACCCTTTCCTTTTCAAGGCAAAATGTTAGGGTTGACATTAGGCAAAAACAAACAAGTAGCGCCAACATCAGCTGATTTTTAGATTATAGTTTGGAGTAGTCATTCTACTTTCCCTTCATATACTATTCACAATTATTCTGAAAAAGTAAACATAATACAAGTCAAAATTCAAGTTTTTTATTTATTTTTTGACAAAAAACAGACAACTATCAAAGAGACTTGTCATTCTATCTAGCCAAAAATGTAATTTCCTGAAAACCGCACCAATTTAAATGCAATGTCTGTCGAGAAGCTGCAGTGTGTGAATCCAGGACTCGGCATGTCTGAACTGAGCACCGTGTGTATGTGCGACTTAGCAGGAGCTCTCAGTAAGCTGTCACCCTGGGGAATAAAGGCAAGACAAGGAAGATGAGCTTCATCACACTTGGCTCAGTTCAGCAGCTCAGGCTCAGCAGTCACATCTGCTACATGGAACCGCTCCAAGAGGATATCCATCCCTTCACTGAATTTGAATGCAGGCAAAACAACTTGCTGCCTTTTTCTGTGACCTCCCTCTGGCCTTTGAAGTCTTTTTATAAATACAGCAGAAGAGTGTCAGGCAGGTCTGCAACACTTTGAATATAAGAGCTATGACAGCGGGAAGAAAAACAGCCACTTAGCTGTCATGAGGCTGCAGTTACTCTAGACCTATGTGCCTCTGGCTGAGCTATCTATAGATTCTAGTAGCAGGTAGTGCTGCAGATTTTTTTCATAGATGCATTCATTAAAATAAGTGACCGATCATATTAGATAAGATGACATACTGGATAAGATGACACGACAAGTGTAAAATTATGCAGAGAGAGAGATCAAGGAATTATTATAGCTTAAAACAAGAGATTGCAATAGTCAGACATTTGTTACAATACTAAAACCTCGCGCACACTGGGGCTCTTCTGAACCATTTTTTCATGGCATGAGCAGCTGCTAGAACATTCCTTAACAGTGTTTTTTCAAGCGCATTTGGGCCATATTAATTTATTCCAGCCATTGAAATGCAAAAAAAAAAAAAACATGCTCAAGCGCGAACATGTGGTTAGGGTCTGGGATTAAAAAGTACCATTTCAGTCTTTTCAGAGGACACCAAGCTTTGAAGGAATAACTTCTTTACAGGATGTCTCCAACTTACAAGATGACCTCAATGTTTCATTGGGCAACTATGTGGCAAATGAGGTTTAATGTTGATGAATGTAAAGTTATGCACTTGGGGGCTAAGAATATGCATGCAGCATACATACTAGGTGGAGTAGAACTGGGGAAATCCATAGCGGAGAAGGATCTGGGTGTTCTGGTAGATCATAAGCTTCATAATAGCATGCAATGCCAAGCTGTGGTTTCCAAAGCAAGCAAAGTCCTTTCTTGTATTAAAAGAGGCATGGACTCCAGAGACAGAGCAATAATTTTGCCCCTGTACAAATCATTAGTAAGACCTCATCTGGAATATGCAGTTCGGTTTTGGGCACCAGTTCTTAAAAAGGATATGGAGAATTGGAGAAAGTGAATGGAAGGGCAACCAAACTGATAAGAGGCATGGAGGAGCTCAGCTATGAGAAAAGATTAGAGGAACTGAATTTACTCTCTCTTGAGAAGAGGAGATTAAGGGGGGGGGGGGGGGGGAGATATGATCAACATGAATAAATACATAAGGGGTCCATATAGTGAATTTGGTGTTGAGTTGTTCAATTTAAGGTCAACACAGAGGACAAGGGGGCACTCTTTACGTCTAGAGGAAAACAGATTTCATCTCCAAATACGGAAAGGTTTCTTCACCGTAAGAGCTGTGAAAATGTGGAATAGACTCCCTCCAGAGGTGGTTCTGGCTAGCTCACTAGATTGCTTTAAAAAAGCCTGGATTCTTTCCTGGGTGTACTTAATATAAGTGGGTACTAATATTTATAGGTAAAGTTGATCCAGGGAATATCCGATTGCCTCTCGGGGGATCAGGAAGGAATTTTTTTCCCTTGCTGTAGCAAACTGGATCATGCTTTGCTGGGGGTTTTTCACCTTCCTCTGCATCAACTGCGGGTATAGGATTGTATATATGGGATTGTGTGGTTGGGTTTTCATTACGTTTTTTTTTTTTTGTTCTTTTTTATGGGTTGAGCCAGATGGTCTTTTTTCAACCTGACTATGTAACTATGTAAGATGGGTTTACCCACATTTAGGTGTGTCAATTTTTTTTTATGCTCAAAAGCTCCTCTCCCGAACGCGCAAGTTTTTTTTTGCCTCTAAAAGCCTATAGAGTGAAAGGACACAAAAATTAACATGCCCGCAAGTTTAGAGGCAGATGGGAAAATAAAAAAGCTCAAAAGCCTGTAAAAGCAGCATTTTGGAGGTCAAGTGTGCATGAAGCCTAAAGCTCAAGATCTAAGAAGTTTATGGCTTTGTGCTTTATTATGAGATTATATAACCAAGAACATGCACAGCTCAGCCTTATAACCAAGTCGTATTCTGTCCAGTTCTGGTCGCCAGTCCTCAGGAGGGATGTGTTGGAGCTGGAGAAAGTCCAGAGAAGGGCAACTAAACTGATTAGGGGGTTGGAGGACCTTACCTATGAAGAGCGGCTGCAATCGCTCGATTTATTTTCCCTGGAGAAAAGACGTCTGAGAGGGGACATGATAGCAATTTATAAATATCTTAATGGGGATCTCAGCTTAGAAGAAAAGCTGTTCATTCGAAGGAATTGCATGAGGACTCGAGGACATACAATGCGATTAGAGGAGAAGCGTTTTAACCTCAGGCAACGTGGGGGGTTCTTTACTGTTAGGGCTACAAGATTGTGGAATTGTCTACCACAAGAGGTGGTTTCTGCGGGTAGTATGGTGACTTTCAAAAGACTCTTAGACTTACATCTCAAGGATCAGGAGATTGAGGGCTATGTTAGATGATTACAGTCACACACACCTACACAGGTTGAACTGGATGGACTATTGTCTTTATTCAACCTCACCTACTATGTAACTATGTAAGAACATTTACAGATCAGCCATAACTTTATGACCACTGACAGGTTAAGTGAACATTCTCGTTACAATAACATTTGAAAGTTGGGGGATATACAGTATTAGGCAGCGAGTAAACATGTTCTATGTGAAGCTAATGCATTGGAGACAAAACTGGGCATCACCGTTTGTTGTGTATGGTGCTGCATAGCCACAGACCAGTCAGAGCGCCCACGCTGGCCCATGTCCACAACCAAAATAACCTACAATGGTCATGTGAGCTTCAGAATTGGACCAAGGAGCGATAGAGGAAGGGTGGCCTGGTTTGATGAATCACATTTTCTTTTACATCATGTGGATGGCTGGGTGTATGCAAGTCGATTACAATTTACAAAAGATGGCACCAGGATGCAATATGGGAAGAAGGCAAGCTGGTTGAGGCAGTGAGATTCTTTTGGGAAACCTTGGGTCCAGTCATTCATATGGATATTACTTGACATGTACCACCTACCTAAACATTATTGCTGACTAATACACACTACTGAAATTTTTTTCCCCTGATGACAGTGGCCTCTTTTAGTGGGGAAATGCACTCTGCCACACTGAAAACATAGTTCAATAAGGATTTGAGGAAGACAACAAGTTTAAGGCGTTCGCTTGGTCTCCAAAGCCTCCAGATCTAAATCCAATTCAGCATCTGCAGGATGTGATGGGAATAAAAGTCTAATCCACAGAGGCCCCACCTTTCAACCCACAGTGGCAGTGCTGTGCATGAAAATCCACTGAAATTTGCACTATTCAGGGCTAATAACTATACTGTTTATTGCTTGTATAATGGTCATAAATATGTCAAGACTGGGTCAACCCATGCCTCTGGGTCCACTGAAACCCCAACTGGATCTGCAGAACCAAGACTACATTATGATGTGACACTAGTTTTTTTTAAGTACCTATTCATAAAACTTTGTTGGTTTGTTTAGGATAGCGTAGAGACGTATTGGAACCTCGGTCAGGTTTTATTGCTGCCTATACAGCCATTGGGAGATTTACTCTGTTTGTGCTGGAGACCATTGCTACAAGGACAAAAAGTGGTAAAAAATCCAACATTTGAGTTGTCAAGGGGAAACCTACCATTGTAGACACCTGTTCTGGTTACAACTATGAAGGGTTTGAGGGAGGTATAAGGGGTAAAAACCTGTGCTGGTGCAAAAAAGATGTACTCTATACCACAAAGGTTCGTAACACATATCCATTATAACAATCCCATATTTCAATAAATTCTACATCCATAAATAAAAAATTCCATCCGTGAATAATAAATCCAATGGTGCATCATTTGGTACACCTTTCCAGCATTCGGATCATCTGTACTCTCCAGATTTTTCACTCTACCTTTTGGGCAGTTTTGGTTCATCTGGGACACGCAAGCAGAGGTCTGTAGTCTAGGAAGCAGACAGGAGGAATCTGCTGAAGCTGAGGGGAGACCACAGAGAGCACAGCAGCCTGTCTGGAGACCGGGGGGAGAAAGATACAGTGCTAACGTGGTACTGTGACAGATCCTTCCTGTCCCTGCTAAACCCCGATTGGAGAACTGTGAGATCTTACAAAGGGAAGTTTTCAGGAGGTAGTAACAGAATCGAAGTGCATGACCTTCCATGCAGGATCTGCTGTATTTCATCCAGATCAGAAGCAGAGACTATAAGTGACATATGTTGAATACTGGAAGCACAGAAGAGTTTGCTCCTTTGTGATAGTAGTCCTCTTTTGCATGAAAGTGGATGCCTTCCAAATGCAGAAGCGTTATTTGAGCCACCAGCCTGGAGGATCTAATTAACGTGATTGAAACTTTGTTTTGTAGGGTCTGTTACTCTGGTAAGTGCATTGTGATGGTGGAGATATTCACAGCACTAGATGGTGATAGCATGTGAAGTTTGATGCACCATTGGATCAATTATTTATAGATGGACACGTGCACTACTATTTATGGACTTACGACTTATTGAAACAGGGGATTGTTATAATGGGTATGCAATAGCGCAACATACCACATGAAAAAAACTGAAGGGGTTTTAATATAATTTCTACGTTATTTATATCAGGTTACATGAAATTACATGAAATTATAGCACTTTTGTCTACAATGTTTTCACATTGCATTATAAAATCTCTCTTCCATACAAGACCGCTGTCAGTGGACCAAAAAGCTCAAAACCCTTTTGAATAATAGGTACCTTGCTGTCTTGGAATTTAGCCTGCAACTTTAACACAGCAAATATCCACGGCAGTTCTATGTAGTGAGATTGCTGTACAAATATTGGTAATGCCTTCTCAACACAGCCTGGGTAAACTCCGATTGATTACATATCTTATACAAGGCTAAATTTTCAATACAGATGACCAGACTGCTGTAAGAACATATCAGTCCCATGGAATTCTATTGCATGCAAACACCTATATTTATAGAAGACTTAGAATTACAATTTTAGGTTAACCTGCAATCCTGATGTAAAAACATTCAGTATATACAAATGACTGGCAAGCAAATAAAGAAAAAAAGGCAACATGGGTAAGCAACCTGTAATATTTGTACACCAAGTAATTGGTTCTATTTATAATAACATTTGCTTCATACAACTGCCAAGAATAATCCCTGTAATGTGACTAATATTCCTATTTACTTTGTCTACTCCATCTAGTGGCCATAATGCAGTATTTTACTTGTTGAGGTATTTAAGGAACATACCGTATTGTAACCACTAGATGATGCTGACTATTATAGGAAATACACATATTACATGGATTACTGCCAATGGCTATGTGAATGCTGAGACGGTCGCACAGTGTTTTTTTTTTTTTTTTTACATAAATAGACCTCAAAGTGTTTTGCTAAGCTAGGGTTCATCAGGCATTCTATGCCCACTGTGCCGTTCACAAGATTACTCTACAGATCCACTAAACACAGTCCATTATCTGGTTGCAGGAAAGTCATTCTTCTCAAGGTCAACATTTTTTAAGTTCTGATAAGCTGCTGAAATTTTAAACGATATGTCTGGAAATGCTATTAATTTCTCTTTGATGTATATCAAGCTGTAATTTACACCTAAAGCAGTTCCACACTGGGGAAACTGTAGACTATTGATCAGTGCCAGGCTGAGCGACTTTACCAGGAAGCAGGCACTCCCTCTGGTGTTGGCAGATCCATGGCACCCTGAAAGCGACGCTATATTCCAGCCACAACTACAGCAAATGTAATAGCTCCCGGTGTCAAAAGGGAGGAAACGCGTTCTTTACTATATTTGAGGTAGCAGAGTTAGATTTTCAGCGTAGGTTCTTTCTAACTGCAGAATAAAAGCTTACTTTTTAACCTTATATTGCCCTGTAGCTACAAAAAATGATGTAAAATGAAAAGAATGGCAAAGGATCTCAAACATTCAATGAACAGTCCCAATTGGGACCAAATTGTTCCTGACAAATAATTCCTTTTGATTCAAGTATATAAGCCTGGAGCCTTTATCACTCATTTTAAAATCAGATGGAAATGCATTAATAACAAACACATTCTGGAATCCGAAATAACGTCAATGTGAGAGCAGCGTTCTTACTCTAAGCGTAGTTATTGTGCATGGGTCACGCAGTCTTCCTTCTTCATCTTTCAAGTTATAGCCCTCTGGTCTCTTGTCACGCTCACTGACTTTCCATAGTTTTACAGTTTTGTCTGGGAAAAAAGAGAAAAAATACAAAAATGTTAAGTATTTTAAACATGAAGCAAATTCTTTCAGTTTGCAGGCAAAAAGTCCCTCAGCTCAAACTACTTAAGCTCATGTAATAACTGTGTGTGTGTTTGCAACAGTCATGAGCAACCAACCCCACATTTGCCTTTATCAATATGGTCAGATGAGCTACTGACTCCTGATTGGTTGCCATTCATCTTTGCCCACTACTGTTTTCCGTATTATGCAACAATAAAAAAATACTAAGTGTGAGAATGCGTTAGCCCTCAATAGCAAGAAACATTTTTTTTTCTCAAGTCACAAAAGTGGATTTCTAGCAGACCTTATGGTATTTTCCATAATTAAAATACATTGCGCCCCCTCATATTTTCAAGCTAACCCAAATTATGAACACCACCACCTTATTTAGCATACACTGGTGCTTTCGGGCACATGTACACCTTTGTTATAGCAGTTGCAGCGCTAATCAATTACTCAAAAAGAACCCACATCCAAGGGGGGAACACAAGTGCAATCTTCTGATGTGTTATCGAGACCACCCCCGACACCCAATCCCACAGCCACTTACCAATTATCATAGACCCTCACTACAAAGGTCTATGGAGGGAAAAGATCATAAGCACCAGGGGGCTACACGTTTTCTTGGTTCGTTATGGGATTCTGTTCCTGTAGGATTTGCAAGCATGAACCTATCCATGAGGTTGGATGATTTTGTGGTTTTTGTTTAATTCCTGCCTTACAGGTCATATACCCCCCTCCTGCGGGTGACCCATTGCGGTGGACTTATTCTGTTTGACGTGTTCCATGGGCCCTTGGGGCTAGATCCACATCACCTATTCCACGCTGTTTGTCTTGCACTACAGAAATGTCCTTTTTTGAAACATCTTCAACAGCCCTCATCGGGGACTTTAATCGACAGCAAGGGGTCTGACCGCTTAGGGGTCTGACCGCTTAGAGCAACCGATCAGAGAGGGATGCCGCTAATATACGAATAAAGGAGAGGAATGCTGTGGTGAAAAGTTGACAGGATTCCAGTGCCTCCTTTGCCTATAAATGATCTACTTCTTTAATAGAGCTTTGTAGTGAGGGTCTATGCTAATTGGTAAAAGGCTGTAGAATTGGGTGTCGGTGGTGGTCTCCATAACACATTATCAGAAGATTGCACTTGTGTTCCCCCCTTGGATGTGTCTTCCTTTTGAATAATTGATTATTATTGGATTAAAATCCATCAACACATCGTCTCACCCCGCTCTGCACATGCTCAGTTTCTCTCTATTCTCAGCGCTGTGCCTAAAATCAGAGCCACTAGATGCAGATCAGCTGACAGCTTTAAAGTGGTTAAGCCATGCAACAACCTTGCAACAATCCCATCTACTATGTTAAATGTCCCCAGTGCATTCGTTTTTAAAAAAAAATGCTGCTGTGTACCTAAATTCAGAGTGCCGATCAGCGCTCACGTGACTGGCCGCCTCTCTCCTCTCTCGAGCTGACAGCAAAGCAGGCGGGGCTGAGAAACCCCCACTGACGTCAGCCAGGAGAGGAGAGAGGCAGCCGAGGCGGCCGATCATGTGAGCACTGATCAGCGCTCTGAAATCAGGTAAACAAATGCACTGGGGACATTTAACGTAGCAGGGAGGATTGTTGCAAGGCTGTTGCATTATGAAAGCAGTAGGAGGGGAAGATCGTGGAGTGGACAGAGTTGACAGGCAAGGAGGGGGGAGGAGGACAGAGGTAGACACAGGAGAGCTGCAGATAGAAGCGGATGACGGAGGCATGTAAACTGACCACGGGGTCAGGGCTCATCAGCCATAATAAACTGTGGTCAGTTTACAGGGGGGAGGGCATAGCCAGGCAGGATCAGCTAGGTATTTCATGTGATACAGGGGGCCAAATTACACAGCACAAGCACAGTGCTGTGTAACGTGCTTTAAGGATCCAATTTTTTAGGGTAACAAACACTAAGATTTACGGTTGCCGAAGGGGGAAGAAAGCAATAGGAATGAAAAAGACTGTGCAGAGGGAACATAGATTAGGGAGAGAGAAAGAAAAGCAGGAGAGGAGACAGGATAAACTCTGCCACCAGGGTTAAACAAACAAGGATAGTGCCTTCTCTTTTTTCCCCTGATATTCTCTACATAAAAGGATAGCGTCTTGTCTCTTTCCCCTAATAATCTTTCTCCCTTCAGCACGGTAAAGCATCAGTCAGTCTTCCTTTCTAGACAAGCCAAGGCATACAATCATAGGTGTAAATTTACATTACAGAAAGTGATATATAGTTTCTGAGACTCAGGAGAAGGAGGGTTTCCAATAAGGAAGGGATTGTTCTGGCATTCAACAAAAAGGCAGCCTTCTGCAAGAACCACCCAAAATAATGCTGGAGGCAATTTACAGCACACGCTCATTTTGTTAGCATAACCTAATGTGGAAGTTATGTTCTTTTTATTTACTTCAGTTACATTGGGGGGGGGGCTTCCTAAAACTGGAGCACACACAATGTAATGCACCTGTGCATAGTAACCAATTACCTTCTAGTTTTTATTTTTTGTTAAAGCTTTATTGAACAAGCTAAGGTTAGAAGCGGATTGGTAACTATGTATGAACAGCTGCACCAGATTCTGTGTGCTCCAATTTTAGTAAATCTCTCCTTTAGTATGCCAATCTACATGCCCAGGGTGTGATAGCTGATCACATGTACAGTACCATGGCAACTGACTGCAGATCAGAGACTAAGATGGCAGCTTCCAAGGAAGTAAAGGATAGGAGGGTTTAGTTCCTCTCCAACATTCATGGTAATGATACATTATCTAGATGTATTATTGCAGATGCCCCCAAGAACCTTCATTTACTGCAAGTATAAAAAAAAAAAAAAAAAATCCTCTCATATTCAATTAGCAAACCGCTAAGCTGCATAGAGAAACCATGGGCCATTGTCAGGGAAGGTATTTTACTATAGATCCTTACTGCTTATGACTACCTGGAGGTTCAACTTTTTAAAAGGTTAGTTCACTGTTACCAAGGCAGATAAGGGGCATTTGTAGATAAAAAAAAACAAACACTGTGTGGCTTGCTATAGGCATAGACCATTTACATGCACAAACAAGGTCCATAAAGATGTGGATAAGCGAGTTTGGGGTGAAGGAACTTGACTGGCCTGAGTCCTAATCTCAACCCGATAGAACGCCTTTGGGATGAATTAACCACTTGCCGACTGGCGCAAGTACATATAATGCGGCGGTCAGACCCTCCTGGGCAAAGTGACGTACCGGTACGTCACTCGCCCATGAGCCTCAAGGGGACGAGCGCGCGCCGCCGGAGCAGCGCTCCCGCCCTCGCTCGTTCCCGGACATCCCCGCGCAAGTGACCGGCGGCTCCGATGTCCGCCGGCCACTCGCGATCTCGCTGGAGAGGGAGAAAGGCAGGCGGCTACTGTAAACAAAGCCATCTGTCATTCTCACTGAAGTAACTGCAGAGACTATACGATCCATATATGTAGGATCGTATGTCTCTGTGGTTACATCACAAGCCAGTTACATCAGTTAGAATCACGCCCCTAGGGACACACTTAACCCCTTGATCACTAATAAAGTTAACCCCTTCCCTGCCAGTGTCATTTTTACAGTAACAGTGCATATGTATAGCACTGATTACTGTAGTAATGTCACTGGTACCCCCAAAAGTGTAAAAAATGTCAGTCAGGGGTCCGATCTGTCCACCGCAATGTCGCATGTCCCGCAAAAAAAAAATGCAGATTGCCGCCATTACTAGTTAAAAAAAAAATAATAATAAAAATGACAAATCTTTCCTGTAGTTAGTAAACGCAATAACTTTTGCGCAAACCAATCAAAATCCACTTATTGCAATTTTTTTTACCAAAAATATGTAGCAGAAAACAAATTGGCCTAAAATGTTAAAAAAAATTAGATTTTTACATTTTTTTTTTTGGAGAATTTCATATAAAAAAAAAATGTGAAAAATATTGTTATTTTTTCAAAATTGTCGCTCTTTTTTTGTTTATAGCACAAAAAATAAAAATCACACAGGTTATCAAATACCACCAAAAGAAAGCTCTTTTTCTGGGAAAAAAAGGACGTCAATTTCATTTGGGTACATTGTCGCACGACCGCACAATTGTCCGTTAAATTCACGCAGTGCTGAATCACAAAATAGGCCCTGGTCTTTGAGCAGCCAAATCCTCCGCTTAAGTGGTTAAAGCAGGGATTGCGAGCCAGGCCTTCTCTTCCCCATCCACGCCTGACCTCACAAATGCGCTTCTGGAAGAATGGTTAAACATTCCCATAGACACACTCCTAAACTTTGCAGCTATAACAGTTTCAACTCTTCTGGGAAGGCTGTCCACAAAGGGTGAGCCTACTCAATATTGAACCCTATGGACTAAGCCTGAGACCGCATTAAAAGTTCATGGGCATGTAAAGGCAGGCGTTCATGGGCGTGTAAAGGCAGGCGTTCATGGGCGTGTAAAGGCAGGCGTTCATGGGCGTGTAAAGGCAGGCGTTCATGGGCGTGTAAAGGCAGGCGTTCATGGGCGTGTAAAGGCAGGCGTTCATGGGCGTGTAAAGGCAGGCGTTCATGGGCGTGTAAAGGCAGGCGTTCTAATTCTTTTAGCAATATAGTGTACCTCCTAAAGTCTGACAAGAACATTCCCAGGAGATTCCTAAGTGAGGCTTAGCCAATAGCGCTCACCTCCATCTCAGGAGTGAACTCTCAAACACTGCTACAGCATTAGGGGAGGGAGAGAGCATGTGAGGGGATCTGAATCATAAAAAAGTTCACTCCTTTGATGCTGGCGGTAAGCAGTGACTACTAGGCCTCACTTGGCAACATCCTGTGAGTATTCCAGTTAGGCTTTGGGATGTAAATGGCCCACACCCAGTAACAGAACTGTAGCAAGGGCATAGTAACTGTAGTATACATACTACATCTAGCATACATAGCACACGATGCAGTTTCTTTTATCAGATGCCCCTTCGCGGCATCTGCAGTTTTTTTGTAAAGGCAAACTAACCCTTTAAATATATTATTTACTTTATACTTCATTTATATTCCCCACATGAGTCTAAAATACAGGACTCAAACAATAGAGGTGTTTTATTCGCAAGTCTGAGTTTCCTAAACAAAGCGCCGCTATTCCTCCAGATCATGAAAAAAAAAAAATGATATACAAAATTCTCTTTTTCCACAACATCATAGTCAATCGTTGATTGGTCTCCTGCCCTGCTTGCCTGAACAAAGCCCCTTAAGGGAGCTCATACAAATGCAATAACACGGTACATTTAAAAAGAATAATTTTAACTTCCTGCCGATGCTGAAAATGTCACTCAGATCGTTGAGATAATATCTCTGTTAATCAAAAAACTATTTTAAAACTCAATTAACAGAACATTACACCATGTAATTAATCTGTATTCTTCCCACAATGTGCCCCCCGCCTCCTCGAACATATTTAAGGGGACTGTGAATTGTATTAAAATGATCAATTGACTAGCTGCTAACTCACTTCTCAGAAATTCTAACCTTTCACTGCAAAGTAATTACATAGGAGCATATGTTTTGGAGATATGTTTAATCCCTTCACTGAGGAAGAACTCCGGTTGCTAGTGGAGGACTCCAGGATAAAAGGCAAACTGTGCCCCTATTAAAACAGGTCTGATAAAATGTGCAGGAGTAGATCTGGAGATCAACGTATACTTTTTTTTTTTTGCTTTGAGCATGTACTATTTTTTTTTTTTTACTTCCCCCAATGGAGAAGGATTTTTAAAGCCAATCACTAAAATCTCAAATTCTTTATTATGGTAATGCAGTTGTAAAAGTTGCAAAAGTCATTTTCAATATTTTAAAATCTGCAGCTTTCATTAAAACAGAATACCTGGTGACCCTGCCCAAAAAGGTCCTTGTTCAGGCACTTCCTGCTATAGGGTGACAATTTTGTTCAGTTTTCTCAATTGTGCTCAGCATGGTTACTCCATCGTACTGATCAAGATTCAAACCATGTATGGGCAAGCTGAATGTACCCAAGTTGACTGCTCAACTTGGGTACAACCAGCCTGTTGGATTGCACATGTGATTATTTCTAGTGGCTATTATAGCCGCTAGCAGTAATCACTGTGTTCTTCCGGCTTCCCCTGCTGGGAGAACACAATGGCTCTGTGGAAGATATTACCCCATCAACACCGACTGGTTGCAGGAAAGATAAATCGCTCTGTCTATGACTAGCTTTAGCAAACTAAATGTCAAAGTTATGGTTTACATGTACACTTGTCCTAAAGAATCTAAGCGGTGCAGTTGATAAATGCAATGTAGAATGCAAATTAAACCTGGACATGCACTAAAATAGCCTGCCCACTCAGTGCTTTATTTTTCTCTAGGCATTGCTGTAGTTCACCATACCAGGGGTGGACTGACAACTCAAGGGGCTCCCCAGGCAATAGGAGATTATGGGGCTCCCCTGTGTCCTGGCCACACTGCCCACATTACATATGTTGGTCCCTACCTCCTTTTAGCTGCAGAGGCAGCAGCTGAGGATGTACACTTGCTGCGGCAGGAATTATATCCAGTGTTGCTTTTGGTGGGTGATTGCGACCCATTCAAGTAAATAGGGCCAACCTGCAAACACCCTGCAACCTTGTGCAGTTGTAGGATGCTAGTGTGGGATCCAAGAGGTTAAAGCAGGTGATGAGGTAGCAATACAATGCCTCTATCACCTACTTTAACCACTTGGTCGCTGTACTGCGCAAGGTTGCACTGCCTTTGCAGAGCAGCTCCATGCCACGCATGACAGGGTGTGTAATTCCTGCTGCGGCTGCAACATGTGTACACCCCAGGCAACTACAAATAAAGGGGGTGTGGATGGGGTGGGGGTAAAAACAGGGCTAAACTATGTCCTGAGCTCCCTATCACAGTTGGTTTTCAAGGAACCTCTTGAATGAGGACTGTGTGTGTGTGTGATGGGGACAGAGAGGGGGGCCCGGGATGAGAGCAGAGAGGGGGGGCCCGGGATGAGAGCAGAGAGGGGGGGCCCGGGATGAGAGCAGAGAGGGGGGGCCCGGGATGAGGGCAGAGAGGGGGGGCCCGGGATGAGGGCAGAGAGGGGGGGCCCGGGATGAGGGCAGAGAGGGGGGGCCTGGGATGAGGGCAGAGAGGGGGGGCCCGGGATGAGGGCAGAGAGGGGGGGCCCGGGATGAGGGCAGAGAGGGGGTTCTAGGACGAGAACAGAGAGTAGCAGGTGGCATGTCTGATTTGGGGAGAGGGGATCAAAAGGATATGTGCTGAGGGGGATGCTTCTGGAGTGGAGAGGACTTATGGTAGGGGGGGTCAGACTTGAAATACCCCCCTTACTAGCATAAGTCCTTTCCCCTCCAAAAGGTACTCCCCCCCCCCCCCCCAGCACGTATCCTCTTGCACCCCCTCTCCCATCACTTCTGCATGTTTGCATCCTAGTTACCTGCCCACCCCACCCTTCCTGCTTGCTGTCACCCTCCTCTATCCATAAACTATGCACATACCTCAGATAATCAGCATGGCTCGTGCGGTTTATTGCCCCTCCTCCCCCGTTCCTCCTCCTGTCTGTACATTGGAGCCCAGGAGGAGGATCTTCAGTGAGCTCTCTGTATGGCGTGTAGCCTCAAGAGCGAGAGATGCGGTGTTGGCTGCTACAGAGGGGCGATCACTGTGTAAGGGAGCCTGGGCACCCCTTAAGAGGTGCGGGGAAGGTGTCCTGAGTGCCTGACAATAGACAGCCCCTGGCAAGCCAGTTACCGGAGCTCAGTGCTGGAACTTGTTCTGGCACTGGGCTCTGGGATAAGTAAAGAAAATATGACCCAACCTATTTACTATAAGAATCAGAAGTGGTTCAAACCTTACCATTGGTGGACAGCAGAAAATATGCAGCATTCTGCTGGGGAAGCCATCTTATTTTGTTTATTTTCTCTTCAATCTCTAAACTTTTCAAGTAATCGAATTCTGGCTCGTGGCTCTGGAAGGTGCTGTAAACATTATATTCTCCTCTTCTGTGAGGCTGATTTTTGCTCTGCCAAAACAAAAAAAAAACACAAAACTAAACATTGACACGTCTGGTTATTAACAACACAAAAGGAAATATACTATTCGTCCACACACAGTATCTCACAAAAGTGAGTACACCCCTCACATTTTTGTAAATATTTTATTATATCTTTTCATGTGACAACACTGAAGAAATGACACTTAGAGCTACAATGTAAAGTAGTGAGTGTACAGCTTGTATGACAATGTAAATTTGCTGTCTCCTCAAAATAACTCAACACACAGCCATTAATGTCTAAACCGCTGCCAACAAAAGTGCATACACCCTAAGTGAAAAAGTCCAAACTTGGCCCAAATTGTCAACATTGTATGTGGCCACCATTAGTTTCTAGCACTGCTTTAACCCTCTTGGGCATGGAGTTCACCAGAGCTTCACAGGTTGCCACTGGAGTTCTCTTCCACTCCTCCATAATGACATCACAGAGCTGGTGGATGTTAGAGACCTTGCACTCCTTCACCTTCCGTTTGAGGATGCCCCACAGATGCTCAATAGGGTTTCGGTCTGAAGACATGCTTGGCCAGTCCATCACCTTTAACCTCAGCTTCTTTAGCAAGGCAGTGGTCGTCTTGGAGGTGTATTTGAGGTCGTTCTGTTCTGCGTCCCAGCACCCAAAAGGGAGGGGGATCATGCTCTGCTTCAGTATGTCACAGTACATGTTGTCCATTCATGGTTTCCTCAATGAACTGTAGCACCCCAGTGTCTGCAGCACTCATGCAGCCCCAGACCATGACACTCCCACCACCATACTGGACTGTAGGCAAGACACACTTGTCTTTGTACTCCTCGCCTGGTTGCTGCCACACACACCATCTGAACCAAATACGTTTATCTTGGTCTTATCAGACCACAAGATATGGTTCCAGTAATCCATGTCCTTAGTCTGCTTGTCTTCAGCAAACTGTTTGCGGGCTTTCTTGTGCATCATCTTTAGAAGAGGCTCCCTTCAGGGACAACAGCCATGCATACCAATTTGATGCAGTGTGTGGCATATGGTCTGAGCACTGACAGGTTGACCCCCCCACCCCTTCCACCTCTGCAGCAATGCTGGCAGCACTCATTTGTCTATTTCCCAAAGACAACCTCTGGGTTTGACGCTGAACACATGTACTCAACTTCTTTGGTCGACCATGGCGAGGCCTGTTCTGAGTGGAACCTGTCCTGTTAAACCTCTATATGGTCTTGGCCACTGTGCTGCAGCTCAGTTTCAGGGTCTTTGAAATCTTATAGCCTATGCCATCTTTACGTACAGAAACAATTCTTTTTGTTCAGATTCTTAGAGCGCTTTTTGCCATGAGGTGCCATGTTGAACTTCCAGGGACCAGTATGAGAGAGTGAGAGCAATAACACCAAATTCAACACACCAGCTCCCCATTCACAACTGAGACCTTTTAACACTAACAAGTCACATGATTCCGGGGGGAGAAAATGGCTAATTGGGCCCAAATTTGGACATATTCACTTAGGGGTGTACTCACTTTTGTTGCCAGCGGTTTAAACATTAATAGCTGTGTGTTGAATTATTTTGAGGGGACAGCAAATTTACACTGTTATACAAGCTGTATACTCACAACTTTACAGCAACTTTACTTGTAGCAAAGTGTAATTTCTTCAGTGTTGTCACATGAAAAGGTATAATAAAATATTTACAAAATGTGAGGGGTGTACTCACTTTTGTGAGATACTGTGGCCAATGTTGACAATCTTCCAAATTATTTAATACTGGTGTTTATCATTAAAGGATATTGTTAACATGGTATGAAACCCAAAACTAAAACTGCAATATATTGTAGCTTACCAATCATTACATGTGGTGGCTGCATTATTGTTTTCCCCTTGTGATTTGACCAGTAACAGACCACTTGTTTTTAGAGTGCCTCCACTCTGGATGAAAGAAAACCGGGAACTGAAGCTGAACTCCAGCTAAAACTTTAAGTAGTTACAGCAGTTTTTTTCACTCCTGGGGGCAGGAGGGCATTTTAAAATATCCTTCCATTTGCGGTGCTCATGTGTGCCCTGTAGAGCTCACAGTGGCACTCTGTGATCTACTGTGTCCAATAAAACACTCAAATCAGGGTAGGGTAGGGGAGTCAATGAAACGGGCCCTGTACCATTTTATCGCTGTGACCAATTACAGCAACCCCATTGTATGCAAAGGCTGCATATTGCAGTCAGCACTCAGCCAAATATTGATTGGCTGTGAGGGGAAACAGATCGTTACCCCAGTGAAGAGGGACACTGGCTGGCTGCATTGGCATACAGTGTCACCAGAGCAGAAAGTCCGTATTCCCAATCACTTGGCACCCCAGTACAGTGTCACCATACAAATGCAGCCAGCCAGTGTCCACCTTTGTTGATCACTGGGGTAATGATCGGTTTCAAGCGGCAATGTTCTTAATTGCTAGCCATGCCACTTATTTTTACTAGAGCCTATGCAGCCATTAACAGTGCCCATTGCCTGCAGTCACATCAGTACAGTGTCATCTGAACCAGTGCAGCCAGCAACAGCATTCCTGATCACCAGTGTGCAGTGATGTCTCTGTGTGCTGCCTGTACTGACCCTGGTCTATTTATGGATAAAATTGGTCTGCCGCCTGGACCAATCCTTTGCCTGTTTGTTGACCAAATCTCTGCCTGCCACCTGAACGGACTCATCTGTACATCCCACTATGTTCCTGGGTCATCAGTCAATGCCAACCCCTATAGAAAACTGCACCCCTGGAATCACAGGAACTCCTTTGTTCACCCTTTATTCAGCCTCTTGTACTTCCTGGCCAGAAAAAAAAAAGCATTCCTATGGAAAGCCACATACCAGTAGGCTAGGATTGCTTGGCTTATAGAAATGGGGACTCCCATAGGTGATGCTACACTAAGCTTTATTCAATGACCCCAAATTGTGATAATAGGGTTGCGCTAATCGTATATTAACTAAGAGATTCTTAATATATCCAGTATCTCCAGTAGCAGCTAACACACGAGTCCTTTCACTACACTTAATCCACATTAAAATAAATAAATAGTGCAGCGCTGCTGTAAATTCCAAAAATTACCTTATATAGTGGAAATGAAAAGAAAAAAGTGGTACGCTCACATAAATGAGCACTTGCTCATTTATGCGAGTGTTCCACTTTTTTCTTGGTTTTGGGATTAAACTTCATGCAGAGAGCACTAGATCTTTTGTTTTTCATTTGAAATCACCATATGCTATCTGTTCCAGTGACTGAGAGCTGACAGGAGAATATTGAAGATACGGGGAGACAGATCGCTGCAGATACCAAACACTATCCCCAGAGGGGAACAGCTGATTATGACCCACTGGTGAAACAGGAGTGATAATGCGAGGTGAGCGTTTAGATCCCACAGGTGGAGGGATTGGCACATGCGCTTTATGGATTTGTTTAATTTACATCATGGTGGATCACACTCAAATGAAATTATTTTTTGTTTGGAATTATAATTGGCTCATTGAAGCATATTTATGGACTTTTTGCACTTTATCATACTAAATTAGTTTACGAACACTTTGCACTTTATGTAGTTACTCGTTTTTATTGTATGTATTTTTGCACTTGAGAAAATTTTATATATTGGATTTCACCTATTTTAATAGGTATTTACATGAGCTGCACTGTTTAAGGTAATATAGGGAGTATAGAGCAGCGCTGCACTAATTTTTGGTTTTATATTCAATGACTACTCGTACAGAGGCGGGTGCTACAGTAAACTGTTTTTGATATGTTGGTTCATTTTGTCATATGTAAGATACAAGGTCTGGTAGACAATTTAAAAGTTTTAAAAGTGAAGTCTAACATATGTGGCATCCCCATACTCAGGAGGAATAACAGAGTATTTTGAGGTGAATTCTAAGTATGTCCATGTGGTGTGTGAGAAAGAGATCTGTGTGTAAAAAAACAAACATTTTAATTTATCTTCAGTTTTTAGGAACTTGTGGCAAAAATGTGATCTTCAAATGAATGCCTCTAACTCAACAACCTTGGAGGGTCTACTTTGAAAATGTGGTGATTTTGTGGAAGTTTCTCCTGTCCCGGAACTTGAGGGCCTCAAGACATGTGACAGGTAGTCAGGCAATCAGATGCATTGCTTATACCCAGTGGTGGGATTCAGCCGATTTGCACCGGTTCCATAGAACCGGTTACTAACTTTCTGCAAGTTCGCAGAACCAGCTGATCCCTCTGTGCGTCTAAGGACGCGCAGTACAATTGAATGTACCGCGCAGCCGCAGACGTGGCGGCCGGGAAGCAGAGCAGTGGGCCCCGACCTGCCCATTCTGTGACAATAGCGAATGAAAATTCGCTATGTCACACGGATCCTCCTCCTGGCCAATCAGGGCGCGGGTCTTCCCGCTTCCTGATTGGCCGAAAGGCAAACCCCGTGCCATTGGACGAGGAGGCAGGAGGACTGAGGACTCTGAGACGCGGGGAGCCGGGGACTGAAGAGAAGCCGTCCGTGAGGTAAGTGCATGGGTCTCGCGGGGGGATCGCTGGCACTCTGCAATCATTGGGTGCAATGCTGTGGCGCTCTGCAATCATTGGGGGCATTGCTGTGGCGCTCTGCAATCATTGGGGGCATTGCTGTGGCGCTCTGCAATCATTGGGGGCAATGCTGTGGCGCTCTGCAATCATTGGGGGCAATGCTGTGGCGCTCTGCAATCATTGGGGGCAATGCTGTGGCGCTCTGCAATCATTGGGGGCAATGCTGTGGCGCTCTGCAATCATTGGGGGCAATGCTGTGGCGCTCTGCAATCATTGGGGGCAATGCTGTGGCGCTCTGCAATCATTGGGGGCAATGCTGTGGCACCCTGCAATCATTGGGGGCAATGCTGTGGCACCCTGCAATCATTGGGGGCAATGCTGTGGCACCCTGCAATCATTGGGGGCAATGCTGTGGCACCCTGCAATCATTGGGGGCAATGCTGTGGCACCCTGCAATCATTGGGGGCAATGCTGTGGCACTCTGCAATCATTGGGGGCAATGTTGTGGCACTCTGCAATTATTGGGGGCAATCCTGTGGCACTCTGCAATTATTGGGGGCAATGCTGTGGCACTCTGCAATGATTGAGGCAGTGGTGTATTTAGGTTTTGTGCTGCCCTAGGCCTGACTAAACTTGTCCACCCCCCAATTTAAATATGACCCACCCCTTCCTGTAAAGGCCACACTCCTTCCTGTTTATGACCCGCCCTTTCATCTGTAAACCACAGACCACAACCACAGACTATCAGAGCCAATCAGTGTCGCCTTATCAGTGCAGCCTCATTAGTGCCCATCAGTGCAGTCTCATCAGTACAGCCTCATCAGTGGCCATTAGTACAGCCCCATCAGTGGCCTCAAGTGCAGCCTATCAGTGCATCATATCAGTGCCCATCAGTACAGCTTATCAGTGCCACCTCATCAGTGGCCATCAGTGCAACCTATTAGTGCCCAACGGTGCAACATATCAGTGCCCATCAGGGCACCATATCAGTGCAGCCCCATCAGAGAAGCTCATCAGTGCCGCCTTGTGCCCATCAGTGCGGCCTTATCAGTGCAGAATAACAGTGCTGCCTTATCAATGCAGCCTCATTAGTGCCCATCAGTGCAGTTTATCAGTACCCACAATTGGCAACTGATTAGTGGTCATCGGAGCAGCATATTAGTGCCTATCAGTGCAGCATATTAGCGACCATCAGTGCAGCATATTAGCGACCATCAGTGCAGCATATTAGCGACCATCAGTGCAGCATATCAGAGCATATCAGTGCCCATCAGTGCAGCATATCAGTGCTGCCATATCAGTGCAGCCCCATCAGTTCTTTAAAGATATTTGGACTTGCGTTTTCTGCCACTGATTGTAATCATAGGATTATGTCACTTATTTGTATAATAAATAGGAAGTCCAGAGCCATTATACAAATAAGTGAAATAATCAGTGGCAGCAAACACAAGTCCAAATTTTTTGCTGCCCCCCACTACAAAGTGCTGCCCTAGGCCTGGGCCTTGTTGGCCTAGGCCAAGGTACAGCACTGGATTGAGGGCAATGCTGTGGCACTCTGCAATGATTGGGTGCAATGCTGTGGTCACTGTGCATTGAAAGGGGGCACGCTGGTCTCTCTGCATTGAAAGGGGGCACGCTGGTCATTCTGCTGGGAAAGTCAGAACTGGTTACTAAAATTTTTGAATCCCACCACTGCTTATACCCCTTGAAAGCCTGAGGCCTCATGAAAACTGAGCATTTGCCCAGTTCTTAACACCTTTTCTCATGGCAGGAGAAAAACTTTGTTAAAAACATGCCTAAAGCCACACTTTGCTAAACTTATTAGGCACGCTAGACATGTGGGCAATCATTCATCTCACTGGTCAGAAAATTAATTGATATATGCTCAAGCGATGTGTCTTGCACTTCGGCGTGTTTGGCATTTTTTCTGCTGGAACACTCCGCTCCTGAACATGCAAGTGTTTTTTTTTTTTTCTGCCTCTAGCCGCTCCTGCCTCTAAATGCCCATGTGTGCAAGGACACATAGGCTAACACGGAGGGGCACTTAGAACCAGTGAAAAAAAAATGCTCTTAAAAGTGGGGTCTTTGAAACCCAGTGTGCATGAGACCTAAAGGTGCTCTTTGGATTTTGGGCCCCTCTATGCATCTAGGCAGTCAAAAAGTTACACATATGTGGTAACCTGTTAAAATTACAACTTTGTGAAATAACTGGATTTTTGTCTTACCATAAAATCCTTTTCTCTGATGCTCATTGATGGACACCGCTTCATCTCTTCATTGACCGCTGGGTTATGCTGCCCCCTACAGGAGTAGGACACTAGGTGGAAAAGAAATGACTACGCCTATAGGGCAGTCCCAGGGGGTATACTCCCACTTCCTGCTATAGGATCTCAGTTTTGTAATGAGCAGGGTCAGAAGAACAGATAACCCAACTCCACAGAGGGGTGGGTGCTGTGTCAGTCAATGATTATCATGGAAAAGGATTTTATGGTAAGCCAAAAATCCAGTTCTCTCTTTCGTTCATTGACGGACACAGCTTCATATCTTCTTTGACCGTTGGGACGTCCCAAAGCGGTGTCATCATGAGGGGTGGAACACAAATGACCGAATTAAAAAAAAAAAAAGCGCTAAATGTAGCCAGCCAGGTAACCAGGGGCTTAACCAAGAACAACTGGAGCTCACCTATCAGGAAAAAAATAAAAACACACCCTCAAGAGGCCATAGCCTCTGCAACAGCGGCCTGCAAAACTTGGCATGCAAAGGCAGCATCTGCAGATGCCAGGACATCCACCTTGTAAAACTTTGTGAATGTGTGCACAGATGACCAGGAGGCCACCTTGCAAACATGGACCACTGATGCCAGATGACGGAAGGCCCAGGATGCACTAAGTGCCCTTGTAAAATGCGCCTTGACAGGGAAAGGAGGAACCTGACCCTTCATGGAATAGGACGGGACCACTGTCTGCCTGATCCATCTGGAAATAGTCACAGCAGACGCAGTCTGCCCCTTACGAGAACCACCTGTAAGGACAAAGAATCTGATTTTTAAATTGACTCAGTCGCTGTCAAGTACACCCTGATGGCTCAAACCACATCGAGGAAATGCAAGGCAATTTCCTTTAGGATCTTTGGGCTTAGGAAAAAACAAAGGCAACACAATGTCCTCATTCAAATGGAAATCCCAGACGACCCCAGGAAGGAACGACTGACAGGGACGAAGGACCCCCTTTTCCTTGTGAACAACCAGGTGAGGCGGCTGACAGGACGACGCAGCCAGTTCTGAAACCCTGCATGCAGAAATAATAGCCACCTTCTGTAAAAGAGTAAGCAGAGGAATCACAGGAGTATCTTAAAATGTCGGTTTTTGAAGAACCGACAGCACCAGATTAAGATCCTATGGCAGTACTGGGAACCTTACCGGAGGAGCCAGATGACGAACTCCCTGCATGAAAGCGTGGACCAAGGAATTTGCGGCTAACGGGCATTGGAAAAAAAAATTGCCAAGGCTGAAATCTGACCCTTGATGGTGCCCAGGGCCAGGCGCTAATCTACACCACTTTGTAGGAACTCCAGCAGACGTGACACCGAAAAGCAACGGGGGGGGGGGGGGGAACCCGCCGAGCCTCACACCAAGTAATGAACGCCTTTCCAAACTCAATGGTAAACCTTCCGAGAAGTAAATTTTCTAGCTCTTAACAGAGTAGGAATTACAGAATCTGACAACCCTCTATCCTTCAGTACCTGGTTTTCAATAGCCAGGCCGTTAAAGCCAGCGACTGTAAAGCAGGATAGAAGATCAGACCTTGAGACAAAAGATCTTCTCTGAGAGGGAGCCGCCAAGGAGCATTGGCGACCAGTCTTACAAGGCCCGCATACCAGGACCATCGAGGCCAGTCCAGGCCACCAGAATGACTGGAATCCCTTCTGCCTCGATTCTGCGCAGAAGTCTCAGAAGCTGTAATGGAGGAAAGGCATATATTAGACAATACTGGCACAAGGGGGCCACCAGAGCATCTTTGGCGTTTGGTAGAGGATCTGGAGACCTTGCCACAAACCTTGGAACCTTCCGGTTGAGACGAGGCAAGTTGGTCCACATCCGGAGTCCCCCACTGGAGAGACAGTTGTTGAAACTCCTCCGGGTGGACCATTCACTCAGGCTCGAGGTAGTCTGCCGTTCAATTTTCCAGCCCTGGGATGTACACAGCAGAGACGGCTGGAACATATCATGTCGAATAACTTAGAATGCAGGCTACTTTTGCCACAAGGGCACTCTTTGTGCCCCCTTGATGATTGACATATGCCACAGCCGTGGCTTTGACTGACGATCCATCTACTGGGACAGGCAAAACCTAATCGCCCAAATTTCTAGGATGTTGAGCGGCAGACTAGACTCCTCCCGAATCCAAACTCCCTGGGCCGATTTCGTGCAAGGTGGCGTCTGTGGAGATAACTCTCCAATACAGGGGAAGAAAATATTTTCCCTGCTGAAACGCCAGGGAGTGGAGCCACCATAGCAAGGCTCCCCTCGTACTCTGGTTCCATCGGATCAGATTGTCCAGGGACCGAGGATTCTTGTTCCATTTGGCCAGAATCTCCCTTTGCAGTGGTCTGGTGTGAAACTGAGCAAACAGAACCCCTCGAAAGTAGAGACCATCAACCCCAGCACTTGCATGCAAGTCCTGAGAGATGACCAGCAATTGGACAACAGGAGCCGAACCGCATGCTGCAATTTTGGCAGTTTTTCCTCTGGGAGAAACACCCGAGCCAGGGCCGAGTCCAACGTCAGGCCCAAGTATTCCAATCAGTTGGATGGGATCAGAGCAGATTTCTGAAAATTCAGCATCCAGCCGATCTCTTGTAAGGTTTGTACAGTGATGTCCAAATCGTCTTGTAGGACAGGCCAAGACTCAGAAGGATATTGTCCAGGTACCCCAGTACAGCAATTCCCCTCTGTCTAAGCAAGGCAAGCACCATGGCCAAAACGTTTGTGAACACCAGAGGAGCTGAAGCGAGACCAAAGTGTAACGCCACAAATTGATAATGCTCCCCCACAGCAAAGCAAAGAGAGGGCTGATACCCGACATAGCTTGGGATATGAAGGTAGGTGTCCTAGATATTGATAAAGGCTAGAAAATCCCCTTGATGAAGGGATGCTACTATGGTGCAAATGAACTCCATTCTGAGTTTCTGAACCCGCACAAAGCGGTTCAAGGCCTTGAGGTCCAAGATTG
Source organism: Pelophylax lessonae (assembly GCF_965119305.1). Lineage (NCBI taxonomy): Eukaryota > Metazoa > Chordata > Amphibia > Anura > Ranidae > Pelophylax > Pelophylax lessonae. Next base: position 343,603,675 of record NC_138771.1, on the reverse strand, counting down.
GACGGACCTTGCCCTCCTTCCTGGGTACAGTAAACCGGTTTGAATAAAACCCCTGAAAACGTTCTGACTCTGGAACTGGCACAATGACACTTTGCAAAAGCAAATCCTGTACCGTGACACTTTGCAAAAGCAAATCCTGTACCACTTCGAGAAGGTCCTGCCGCCGATCCGGAGACAGGCGCATGTTGGAAGGAAAGAACCTTGCCGGGGGCAAGGACCAAAACTAGATCTTGCAAACGGACTGGACCAACTTGTGAACCCATTTGTCTTGAATGAAAGAGATCCACGGTACGGGTGAGGGCGCCCCTTCAGGCAGAGGAGGGCTTGTCTATGGGACCAGTGGAGCCCGCCTTAGGACTTACCAACCCAGGGTCTCTTGGAACACCCCAAGGCGGCACGGGAGGATTTAGAACCCTTGTCCTGCACCCCCATGGGACGAATAGACTGCTTGCCGGCTGAAAAGACAGGACCACGTTTGCGGTGAAGCTTTCTGCTTTTTGTGACCTGCGGAAGCAGGGTGCTCTTACCCCCCATGAGACCTTTAATGATCTCCTCCATGGAAGCTCTGAACAGACGATCCCTCACAAAAGAGAGATGCGTCCGCACCGTCTTGGAAGTCTGGTATGCAGACCAGCATTTCAGCCAAATTATGCGGCGAAGGGTCACCGCAGTCACAGATGCCCTGCAGGCTAACAGGGCTGCGTCCAGGGAGGCATCACAGATCTACTGTAACCCCTGTATCAGCTGGTCCGCCAATTCCACCAGCTCAGGGGGATGCTGACTCCCCTTCCAAATCCTGGCACAGAAGCTTTGCCCATTCCGTTAAAGTCTGAGAGACCAAGGTGATGACAAACACTGGCCTCAAAATTTAACCTGCCACTGCTAAATGGTGACAGACTAGAGATTCGGCTTTCCTGTCTACATGGGTCTTTGAAAGACGGAGTGTCCTCTACCGGTAGCAGAGCGATTGTAATTAACCTGGAAACCTGAGAATCCACCACCAGTGGGACTGTCAGTTTCTTTAGGAGAGACTCTTCAAAGGGGTACCTCCTAGCGAAACGCTTAGGTATCCCAACCATGAGTTTCAGGGAACCCCACTGACTAGTGATAATCTCATCAAAACAGGCGGGAAAAGGGAACACTTGTGACCTTGAAAGGTCTGCGTGTACCAAATTTCACTGGCGTGACTGACGCAGCATTAGCAAAGTTTCCCATACGGATACCATCAGTGCCTCCACCAGTGCTTTTTCTTGCGCAGTTGTAGAGACGCTGTAAATAAAAACAACCATTGCTGTACTGATGGTACTGCAGGTTCCAGTGCACCAGCAAAGCTACTAGAACAGGAGGAGGGAGTATATATCACCCCAGGGACTCACCACCACCGCTGTAGAAAGGGAGAGAGAGAAAACGCAGCAGCTTGTCTCCACGTCGGTCAGAGAGGAAAAGGAAAACGTTTTTCCATCACTTGAGGCCCCCCCCAGCCGAGCACCGCTCTTGCAGGCTACAAGAAAGTGGCCGCCCATAGACTTCTATAGAAAACTTTTAAAACATGCTGCCAGGTTCACATGCATTAGGCTATGGGAAAATGGCGGCACCACGCGATGAGCATGCGATTTCCTGGGCCTCGGGGCCCCACAGGTACTTCATCCAGTAAGGGGGGCCTAGCTAGGAACCCCCCTCCAAGCAGCTGGCACCTATTAAAATGTAAATGGAGCTGCAGCAGCACACTCCCCACCCCCCCTCCAGAGCTATCACACACCCCCCATACCACACCGTACCTCCAGAGGGGCTGGGGGGGAGGGTGGTAGCCAGTGCAGGTGAACCAACGAGGGATGAGGGGGTGCCATAGGTGTAGGAAGGGCACAGGAGGGACCGACCAACCCGGGGAGGGGCCCACGCCCACCCCAAATTTTCCCAGAGGAGAGGGGGGACACTACTCACCACACCTGCGGAACCAGGTGGGCACCACTCCGGGCATAACACCTCCCCATCTTGGAATGGGGGGTGCTGCGGCTAGAGGTACACTGCGACCAGGTCATGTGCGTCCCCGCGAGGTGTTTCACTCACCAGCCAGCCCCCGTCCAGTGGGGCTATGTCGCAGCCAACCTAACGCGGACCTGCGGTCTACATGCGCTCGCTGACCAGACACTGGGGGGACCGGAAGGATCTAGAATATCCAGTGCATCACCCAGTTCGGCAGTTGATTGCATTTCTCACAGGAACCAAATTGATTGCAGTTCTCACAGGAACCAAATTGATTGTAGTTCTCACAGAAACCAAATTGATTGTAGTTCTCACAGAAACCAAATTGATTGTAGTTCTCACAGGAATAGACTCGATTGATGAAGTTAAACAAAAAGCAAAAAAGTTCTGTTTAAAAAGGAAAAAATGCTAGGACCAAAGATCCTATCAAGGAGCTAGGTCCTTACTCCTGACTAGGCAGAAAAAAATCTGAGATCCTATAGCAGGAAGTGGGAGTATACCCCCTGGGACTGCCCTATAGGCATAGTCCATTCTTTTCCGCCTAGTGTCCTACTCCTGTAGGTGGCAGCATAACCAATTGGTCAATGAAGATTTGAAGCTGTGTTCGTCAATGAATAAAAGAGAAATTTTATTTTCTTAATTTTTCAAAAATTGTGGGAAAAAAATGTACAACTTCAAGAAGCTTACCTTGCTTCTTACTAAATACCCGAGAGGGGGATATTTGTACTGTCCTGAAAATTTAGGACCTCAAGAAAGGAGATAAGCCGTCAGAACATCAAGGTTGAGAAATTTTAATTATACTGTATATGCCATTGTTTGTGGACTTTGGCTAAAGCAATGTACCAGAATATATTTTGGCCTAAATTTGTGAAGAAATATTTTTTTATTTGCCAATTTTATAGTAGAAACAGATTTTTCAAAATGCCATCTTTTATCCTTTATATAGTAAACCATAAAAAGCCCAATCGCACCAAAAAAAGCTCCATCCGTCTCAAAAAATGACATCAAACTAATTTGGGTACCATGCTGCATGACCTATTGCAAGTTAAAGTATCACAGTGGTGAAAACAAACATCCTAGACTGAAATGGGGTTTAAGGTGTTTGTCTTCAAGTGGTTAATATGACTAAAGTTACATTTATATGGTAGCCTAAAATTCAAATGCAAAGGGTGTTGTACATTACCTTACAAGTATAAGTCCTATCCTATTCTAGATTTGGACAGCCACAACTAAATTACATGTTCCATCTGCCCAATGTCCACTTCTAAAAAGGTCAATCAATAGCATTTAAGGTGAAGGAAATACATTTAATTATTTATACTAAACATAAATTGTCACAGAACACTTTTTTCTCTGTTTATCTTCTGCTTGGTAGCCACATGGCAGACAGGTAGAAAAAGTATAAATGTACAATTCATGTATGCCATACATACCTTTACGGGAGAAAAAATGTATGAAATGGGTAAACATGTGAAGCATCTATACAATCTAGTTTATATGCTGCTTTTTGTCATATTGTGATCAAATAAATAATGCATCATTAAACCGTGTCAGCTCCGCTAAACAAAAAGATACTTCACAATAAGAGTGGGACGCTTGCTGTCAGTTTAAATCTTTTGGGTCCCAGCATGGAATTGCTGAAAAGAGCCGGATGAGAACCCTATATCAGTCAAGTTATCAAAGCAAGGTCACACCATAGGAAACGCACAACTGCCCGGCTCATATGTCAAGTGTGGTTTATTTATTGATAACCAGGGCAATGAGTAAGACATAAAAATTAGGAAGCAGCATGAAGCTTGTAATGAGAAAATAAAATTAATTTTGTGGTCAGCAGCCCTTACCTCCTGCTCACGTTGAAATATTACAACACGGCCCCCCTTGTCTCCTGTGGCAAGCAATTCTCCCGTGTTGTTGAATTCGACTGTCGAGATAATGTCAGCTGAGAAAAAGGGAGACACAAAGGCAATTTTTAGATGACTGAATACATCTGCTCTTACACCTATCAACTCTTTCTGGCAAAGGTCATTTAGAATTTCTCAAAATAAAGGTTGAAATGAGAGAAGACTATACGAAGTTATGGTTCACATTTGCATAAAAAATCCCTTTGACAACACGTAGTCTTATGACAACCAAAAGGGGCTCTAAAATCTCTAGCTACAACAAAAAAATAAAAAAAACAGTTTACTATTAAATCTTACAGCAAATAACCCTGCAATGCCATATTAAAATCATGAATTCCTTCATAATCATTTGTATACAGTAATTGGGATTGACCATCAATATAGATCTTGCTGGAATAGAAAAAAAAATAAAGCATGCTTTATAACTTTTTCCACATTCCAAAAGCCCTGCATATTGTTAGATATGTACAGGATGAATTAATGATGTCCTAATGAGTGCCTTGCTCTCCTCCCCCCCCCCCCCCCCACCTTTGCATGGTCCAACTGACTAGAAGCAAACTCTGCAATCATTGCAATCCATTCAGCCAACACGCACATCCTCCATTTAGAACATTTTTAGCAAAGTGTCCCTCTGCCTATGACCAAAGCTCAGTAGAAATGCCCTTATAAATTTGCCAACATGGCACAGTTCATTACGATTTGACAATCTCTAGCCATGTAGGTCTGTCATGCAGCTTCTCCTGGGGAGTTCTGCCACATTCCTGAGTCAAATGTGAGAAGACAGACAACAGTTTTAACCGGTGTAGATGCCAGTAAATATCCACAGAGCTAGGCCTGGGGGTAAAGTTCACAGCAAAGCGCCTGGCAAAGCCACAAACATTGAAGCTTTGCTTCGCCTGCAGTGACTTTGTTGAGACCCTGTGGGTTCACCATCTGCAGGTCTAGAGCAGTTGCCAGGTACCATGCTATATAGCAATTGACCATAGATCTAAAAGGAACAGCTACATAGAATAGGATTTAACTTAAGAATGTATAATTATATATTGGTTTATAACAGAGTAAACCTGGCCTTACGTGCTGTAAGTGCAGGTAATATTTAATGGTGTTCGATTGAAACATACGCCAGTGTTAATCCAACCCTCTGCAGTGCAACATGGATTCTGTCAAAATTGAAGCAAGAACTTTATGGTGAAACTTGGTTGTAACAATGAAGACCCATTATCACTGATAAAAGTCTATGGCGAGGATTCACCAAAAAACCCTGCAATTTACAAAGGAATAGCCTATGTCAAAGAAAGAGGAGACAAAGTTGAAGACAGACGGCCTGTCGACATCAGTTCATAAGGAAAAATGTATTGCTATTCGAGACTTAATTACACGGTGCCTGACAATTAAAAGCATAAAAAAAATAGCCAACACCCTAGACATCTCAGTAGGTTCTGTTCACACAATCTTATCTGAGAAACTAAAGGCCCGTACACACGAGTCGAAATTCGTCCGGGAATTTTCGATCTGCCGATTTTCGGGTTGTTAGTATGATGCTTCCGACAACCGACTCCGACTTTTCGGCCAAAAAAAATCTGGTGTGCAGGCTATAAAATTTTTGTCCTCCATCAAAACACGTCCGATTTTCATGCAGTCAGTACAGATTTCGACAGGGAAAAATCTTATGAGCAAGACTGGGCATGCTCAGAGAAGAAAGAACACAAAGAAAGCAAACCAACACATGACATCACTTCTGAAGTAGAATTTTGTCGGGCGGGAAAATTCGTGTGCAGTCTAGGCACATTCCAACCAACAAAACGCCACTCTGGACAAAAGACGGACGATCGGTCGGCGGAAATTCCTTGCATGTGTACTAGGCTTAAAGCTAAGCAAACGGTCTGCTTTTTGGGTACCAAACCTGTTGCACTCAGATCAGCAATAGACAAGAGCAGAGTATTCCATGGAGACGATATACATAGGAGATCAAAAGCCAGAGTACTTTCTGAAGGGAATTGAAACTGGAGAATAAATTTAACTTAATCAGTATGATCCTGAAGCAATGACTACCTCACAGAGCAAAGGGTCTAGTCAAAGCAAAAGCAAGCCAGTCAGGATGGCGACTGTATTCTGGGATGTTGAGGGAATTCTGTAAATTGACATTTTAGAAAGGAAAAGGACAGCAACACCTGCCTATTATGTAGGGGTTTTGGAAAAAAATTAGCTAAGGAGCTAAAAAGTATTGTGGAAAGCTTCAGAGAGTCATATTTCACCATCACAATACCCTTGCCCATTCCTCTCATCAATCAAGGGGAACATTGCAAGAATTTTAGTGGAAAACTCATTTGAGATCCACCTTACAGTCCCGATATAGCACTTTCTGGCGCTTTATTTCTTAACTTAATTTTCTTTTTGGAAGGTACCTATTTTGATACCATCAATGATATAATGTAAAAAAGGCTACTATGACATTTTTAAATTCTAAGGATCTTCAGTTTGTCCAGGTTGGTATAAATCTAAAAAGGACCTCACAAATTTTCTTCTGGCAAATCCAAGGATTACCAGTGATAACCTGTGTTATACATACTGTGGATTTCCCTGCTCGTAACTGGACACTGAATGGAGAAACAGACTGCTTTCACTCTACTCTCTATCAATGTTCCATGACAGCACATGAGCACACTAAAGCACAACTGGCTCCTTGCACTGCTTCTACGTCTCCTGGTCCGAGCTCTGCTGTATATAAAGGGGCAAGAGGCGGATACCAGGTCAAACATGGGTATTTACATTGCTTGCATTTATTTAAAAATTGGAATTTAAACAAGCTTGAGTTAATACAGGGTTGAATTAAAGTGGTTTTAAAGGCTGAAGATTTTTTTAATTTCATGCATTCTATGCATGAAGGTAAAAAAACACTCACCTGAGCTCCCTCTCAATCTCTCTATGTGCAATAGAGCCTTAGCTGCCTCAGGACTCCCTCTCCTCATTGACTGAGACAGCAGCGGGAGCCACTGGCTCTCACTGCTGTCAATCACTGCTAGTGAGCCAATGAGGACAAATGGGGGAGTGGGGCCATGCTTATGAAGGTATAGAGCAGAGCTCAGAAGTGAGCACGCACCAGTGCCTCCACAACAAGATGCTGGCTATTGGGGACACTGGTCAAGGAAGAAGAGCCAGGAGCACCGGCAGGGAACCTGCAGAAAGGAGGATCGGGGGTGCTCTGTGCAAAACCACTGCACAGAGCAGGTAAATAATTTTTTTGGTTTTTTTTTTAAGCCAAGCCTTTAACCACTTGCCGACCGCCGCACGACTATCTACGTCGGCGGTCAGCCCCTCACAGGCAAACTAACGTAGGTCTACGTCGCTTGCTTGTGAGGGTCTAGGGAGCGAGCGCGCGCCCCCGGAGGCGCGCTCCCGCGTGGTCACGGACCCCCCCGCGCGGTCACTCGTGCCTGTCATTCTCCCCTGTGTATGAATGATTATCATACAGTTCTACTATGTAGAACCGTTGATCACCATTCATACATCTGAAACCACAGCCAATCACAGTAGAAAGCACGCCCCTAGGGGGACACATAGCCCCTCCTTTTCAAAAAAGTTAACCCCTTCACTGCCAGTGTATTTTTACAGTAACAGTGCATATGTATAGCACTGATTACTGTAGAAATGTCACTGGTAACCCCAAAAGTGTCAAAAATGTCAGTCAAGGGTCTGATCTGTCCGCCGCAATGTCGCAGTACCGCAAAAAAAAAAATCGCAGATCGCCGCCATTACACGTTAAAAAAAAAAAAAAACAACAAAAATGACAAAAATCTTTCCCTTTGTTAGTAAACGCGATAACTTTTGCGCAAACCAATCAAAATACGCTTTTTGCGATTTTTTTTACCAAACATAGGTAGCATAATACAAATTAGCCGAAAATGTTAAAAAATTTTGATTTTTACATTTTTTTGGGGGAATTTCATAAAAAAATGTGAAAAATATTGCTATTTTTGCAAAATTTACGCTCTTTTTTTGTTTATAGCGCATGATCAAAAAAAAAAAAAAAAATCGCACAGGTGATCAAATACCACCAAAAGAAAGCTCTGTTTGTGGGAAAAAAAGGACGCCAAATTCATTTAGATACAGCGTCGCACGACCTTGCAATTGTCAGTTAAAGTCACGCAGTGCCGAATCGCAAAATACCCCCTGGTCGGAATGGGGGTAAAATCTTCCGGGGCTTAAGTGGTTAATACCACTTTAATTTGTACCTTTAATATATTCTTTCAGTTTTCATTCCAGAAATTGATTTTTACCAACTCTCACCTTCTACCTCACTGGCATCTAGCAGTTACCACACAAAGCTATGAAAATACAAAATTGCAAAATTGAAGCATAAAAGTATGTGGGGGGGGGTGCATGTCTACAAGTTATTTAAATATCCAAAATAATAATAACACAAATATTGGCATTTCTTTTTTGGAGCGTGATGTACATATATTCACACACACAGTAAGTATATAAAAAAGACAAAATCTGAAAATACAGATTTCTATACAAGAGTCGCAGTGCAATCAGCCTGCATAAATTCTAACACGATACTAATACTTATAAGAGGCTTCCTGGAGCCAGAAGAAATTTCTTTGTTTTAAACCAGTCACTGCTGTATCAGCTGTCCTTATTCCCCCAGCCGCAGTGCAGCCAACAGGATAGGTGAATTATTTCCGATTAGCTTAATTGAGGTTATTCTTTTATAAACGTCAGAGGTTAACTCCTGTGTAATTAGTCTCCTGATGAGCTTCACCCTTCATCTGAAAGTGGGCATTCTGCATGGTAACCAAGCAGAAAAGAATGATGGACCTGACAATGGCGCCAAAGGCTAGTTTCTTTACAACTTTCCATTATCACAACATTTACCGCATAATCAATGGTTACAAGAACTACCATTGTAAAGATTAAAAACTGTACCTCAAATAAAGAAAAAAAAAAAGTTGAACTGTAGGTGTACCTTTACTTGATCACACAGCATATGAGTAAGTTAAAGTGATTCAAAGGGCACAAGTTTTTTTTTCTTTTTTTTCTCACCTTAATGCGTTCTCTGCTTTAAGGTTAAAAACCTTCCAATATAGCCCCCCCCCCCCCCCGCAACCATAACACTGCTTTCAAACTAGCACTGTGCTCGTCTGCAGGAGCAATGCTCTCCCTCCTCACAGGACACAGAGGCAGCAGCGAGGACCATTAACTACTGCTGCTGTTCATCAAATCCTGTTAGCAGGGCCAAGCTACTGTGTGTGTGTGTGTGTGTCTATGGACTCACACAGCCAGGTTCGGGAGGGCATCCACGTAAGTGCCCTCATCAGCACACAGCTTACACAAAGAGCAGTGTACAGTGCTGGCGGGAGACCCCATAAGAGGCAAGGGCCACAATTTCGTAGTTTTAATATATTTGAAGATTAGCCACTAGAGAGCTAGCTGTAATTATTCAGCCTCAGTGCCAGTTAAAACTGGAATATGAGAAAGGGGGCTAATATAAGCCCCCCTTTCTTATGGGATAGTGGAAGGGTGAGATTAGGATAGTTTAGATTAGTGAAGCCATGTTAATACGGTGTATATTGGTTAGCCATGTCAGTGAAGTGAACTATTGACCCTTGGGCTTGTTTTCCTGGCTTTCCTTGCCCAGGTTTTACCGCCTCAGGTGTAGCTGGGCAAACTAGGTAGTGTAACTAGGCAGCTTTTAGTCAGGCTAGTCATTTCAGCGAATGAGCCCCTCTCCACGCCCACACTCTCCCACCTATGGGAGGAAGGTTACCTCAGGAAGGGGGCTATTTAATGGTCCACCCGAGCCCTCACAGCTTAATCTCTTACAAAATCCTCACCTGTTTTTTCCCCTCCCTCCCTCCCTCCCTTTAGGTTTGTCGCGGCTTACAATATTATTCTGGTTGGGTCACCTCTGTATCAGAGGGGGACGTTTTGCTGTACGTTATGTTTTAAGGAAGTGGTGTTGTTGGATGATTGCAAATTGATGGTTAATTTTATTCTTGTACAACCCGAGTTGTTTATGACTGGGTTGGTTGTATTTGAATATGCTAAAGAAAATATTATTGGTTGATTACTTAAAGTTTGTACCAGTTAATAAAATAAGCCGCGGCCTTTTCCATCCAGCAGAGTGTCCGAGTGCCTTATTTATTTATGGTTATTATATTGTTTGTTAATATATAAAAAAAAAAAAAAAAAAAAAGGGGTAGTAATGATTGCAAGACAAACTCCTTCCTGCCGGCCCATTGCACAGGAACACTTTCCGTGTTCCAGTGCGATGCAATTTCCAGCCCTATTATTTGAATGGGCTAAAATTGCACTGGAAAGCTTCAAAAGTTTTGCACACAATACTTTTAAACATACACTGCAACTGAATCACATGAAACGAAGGTACCGTGCGATCATGTGCAGGCAAATGCACTGCGTTTGCGATCTTCATTTGGGGTGTTAGGAATCGATTGACACCCGCAGATCGCACACCCAGTGCATTCTGAACGCAGTGAGGGAAACGCACATGGAACAGGGGTTTCCTGCACCGAGTTTTGGTGTTAACAGACCCTTAAACCTTCTTGGCTTGAATTCTGGCACAAAAATCTTCATGTAAACATATTCGTCAAAAACTACAAAAGCTATAAATGCCTTTGTAAGCCCAGCTATTCCCTTGTAAAATGGAAGTGACAATCACCATCCTGAACAAAGTCTCTGCAAAAAGCAGAGCTGTGGAAGGAACCAAGCAGGTCCACCCACTACAGGCCACCGGCAGAAAACTAGGAGGAGTGGATAGAAGACTAGTCGCCCTACATATCGAGAGCGACCAACAGTCCTTGACCTCCTGCACAGGAAACTTTATGCTGGGTTACTGAACAAATCTGGAAGGAATACACAAAGCACCAATGTTCAAGAAAGAAGAGACAGGTTTCTTGTTTTTAGACAATATTTTACTTTCCCGGAGTTCAGCCTTAAAACAGGAAGTAAGCTATAATCTCCAATGTAAGGACTTTTCTTTTTATGTAGTTGTCATCAGAAAGGTTCTATATTTAAAGATATCCTCTCACTGTATGTCTTGGTGACAATAGCCTCCATGACAATAAGAAAGGGTGAAATATCTCTGGTGGAGACAGACTGCAATAAAAGGCTGAACCAGGTTCGAAAAGTTTTGACTAGGGATACACTTTAAGCCTGTATGGGCAGCAGTAATCTTTAAAAGGTGTAAAGATCGTTGATAATCTGAGCCCTGCAAAGAAGATTGTTCGTTAATTTAAGAGTGCATTAAACTCCATTGGCTGTAGTAGCCAAATCCGAGATGGTAGTGGTATCACTTCATTATATTTACTGCACAGTTTAAAAAAGGTAAGTCCAAGCTTACCTGAAAATGATATGCTCCTTCTAGGTCTTCTCTATCTGGCAAGTTAGTACTTAGGTTTCCTTAGGAAAATGGGCATTAAGACATCCTCCATAACTTGGCACACGTGACCTGCAATCCCATAGGCTATAATTGGTTCCTGTCTTCCTGTGATGGAAGAGCCCAGAATCAATAACTGGCTATGGGGCTGGAGGGTGCATGTGCCAAGCTAAAAAGGATACCTCAGTGTTCATGTTTCTATGGAAACTGGAACAACTTGCTTAGCAGAGTGTAGAGATTTGGTAATAAATTTGGGCCTTAAGGGGACATTATTAACATGATCTTGGATTTGAAAAAAGTCTCTTACCCAAAAAAAAGTCAGAATGACATTTCTCTCTCCCACCAACCTGCATGTCACAAGATACAGAATTCACTTAGGCCTCAGCAGGAGGAACCACTATGAAACGTACAATTTCCCTTAAATGTAGTGGTGTTTGGCCACATAGGCAGTGGGGAAGGTATTTTTTATTTTTTTAAATTCTTTATTCAGAGTTATTTGTGAGGGTTACAAAACAGAATCTTCGGGGCATATCCCGGCTAAACTTGTACAATCAGTGTACAACAATCCAACACAAAACCTAACACATAACTCAACAATCTTCTATAGAGCACAAAAAAAATGCTCAGAAACATCAAGAAGGAATAAGAGTATAGGAGAATGCAGGTCATTTGCAGAAGAACATGGGGAGCACCTAAAGAAGAACTGAACAGCAGATCATGGGCAGTGGAACACCCATCTCGACAAATGTAACTAAAGAGTGATCAAAATTGACACCATTACAGGCTGTAGGTAAGGGGAAGGTACATATTTATAACCACCTTGTATTTCAACTTTTATTACAGAGAGGGTCACCTAAAGCTTGCCAATATTTGCACTTCTGCTCAGAAGTGTTGCTGCAGTGTATAGCTTTGTGCACACCGCAGCATAAGGGCGTGCATGGAGCATTAATAGCCAGTGTTTGGAGTCCTGATAGCCAACAAACTGTTTGACAAAGCAGCGAACTGGACATGCTCCTAAACATGTTACTGCCCCTTCCAGTGTGGTGTCACTTTCTGTCTGCATTTCACATTGGTCTCAGAAGTTGCTGGGTGGCCATCTTGCCAGCTCATGCATTCATAGTGGCTAGTCGGCTATTCAGGCTCCGGGACATTGCTGCTGCTGGAGGACACGTACCATGTGCTTATTTTCCACTTATGGCACTTTTCCACTGCAAGTACCGGCTCGGCTCTACTCGGCCCTGCTTGGGTTTGCTTTTCCACTGCTGGTACCGCATGGTACGGCGTTGGAACGGTTCGGTACGGTACGGTATGGTTTGCTTTTCCACTAAAGCAGTACTAAAGTTAAGTGGGTGGGATAACAACGGGGTGGGTGGGATTCTCTGACCAATCAGTGGCTAGTAGTGACTGCATGAAAAGGATTGTGGGATATGGTACCGGGTTTGGTACCACAATCGAGGTGGTACTGTTTTTGAGAGCCGTACCGTTCGGTTCCATGCAGTGGAAAAGCGCCGCTGTGCCGTACCGTTCCTACACCATACCATGCAGTACCAGCAGTGGAAAAGCACAAAAGCGAGCCGAACTGTTCGGTTCCATGCAGTGGAAAAGCGCCATAATAGGCATGATTGAATGTTTTTAATCTGTTCCTTACTAAATTAAAGCTGCTGCGCTTAGAGGCTCTTCTCCTTCATTACATTTAGATTTATAGTCAACTGAGTTTTACCCATCTTACTGTGTAGCTGCTGTAGGAAGGGGGAATAGAGAGTAGATAAAGAAAGTCACTAAAAACTGAGCATGTGCAGAGTTGCTACCACAGATGCAAAATTCCTAGCTGAATTGGTGACATGAACAGAAGGTAGAGATAGAGATCAACAGGATCAACCAGTTTTTTTTACAGAATACAGAAAAACGTATCTCATAGTATGAACAGCATTTAATACAGCATTTATTGTATTTTATGATGTGGGTTTAGTGACACGAACATTAAAAACAAAGCAAGAAAAGTCAATATGCATTTTGAGAACTGAGCTACAGTACTCTTTAGCCACATTCATGGCAAAGCAGGAGCCCTTCTTTCACAGCGTTTTAAAACAAACCAGTAGTAACCTCTGAACAAATTCTACAGAGAATAGCTTATAAAGCACTGAGCACTATAAAAGATCAAGATGATGAAAGTTCTGCATGACAGTTACTGTACACATGGGTAAAAAGTTTATTTCATTTCTAATTACATAGCATGCAGTTTGCAGAAGAGAACACCAAATTTTAGCAGGAACATATTTTCACTCCAACAACAAGTTATGGAAAACCGTGTACGTTGAGATGTGTTGTTCTAGACAGATTTACCACACCAAATGAAAAAAAAATAAGTATTTCCCATCTGTTTCTACCTTCCACCAAATGGCATGAATGAGAATCAAATGTAGCGTGAAAAGGTTTACACAGTGCGCTGTATATTTTTACTATGTGCATGCTGGCTTATTTACCAGCTGCAAGTGCAATCCACTGCTCCATTACAGCACCATAAATAATGATGTGTATTCTACAATGTGCACTTTGTTCCCCCGACCGATATGACACCTAATAGGCGATTATTTATCGAGGTGCATTCCTACGCACCACACAACATGTTCCTGGTGCAGACACGATCATATCATGCACACAACTTGTGTCTGTTAAACAGGAATGCAGAAAATCAGATCACGTACCATTCTGGGCAAATCTGAATGCTTTTAGTCTACCGAATCAAAACAAAATTGCAATTGTACAAATTTCCTGAATTATTTTTCATTGGTGGTTTATTTTTTCTTTAATTTGGTTTGTAGATTGAGAAACTTGTATATAAAATTATGCTTTACATAATGACCTCGTGCAAAGTGTAGTTAGCTGGCATCCAATAAAATTTTATCATTCGTCGATGCAAAAAAGGATGACTGCCGATTGGCTTCAATGCTCTACTACAGGACACACATTGAACAGCCTGATATGGTCATAAATATACATAACTGATATAACACCACATGTAATAAGAATTCTGACAGTCTAGACCAATTTAGAATTTATAAGCAGGATCTTGGCACAGGATGTGGCAAGGACGTTAAAAAACTTTAGTGATGATTTACTAAAGACAAATAGACTGATCATTTTAAAAGAGATTTATTTTCCTTGCACATGATTGGGTATTCTTCACAAAGTGAAGTTTTTACCACATTCACGAAGCTAAGGGAAATTTCCCTGCAAAGTGAACAGCCTATATGCCTTTAGTAAATGAACACCACAGTATTTTCCCCAGAACATAAACAGGGAAACAAAAGTGCCTTCTAAAAGGTGCATAATATTGATCTATTGAAAAAGGTTAGTGTTGTAGATCCTCTGTCAATTCCCACTTTCCCTTTTTTGTCCCCTTTTTTCCAGTAGACTGAGTATAAGGATCTCTCTCATCAAGTTTTAATGTAATATCCCTGCAGGGACATTTTTCCTTGTTCTGATAGATGTCACCAAAGCAGAAAGCAATGAAAAATCTTCCTAATAGGGCCATTGAAAGCAATATTGGTTCTAGAAATCTTCCCCAACAGGGTCACTGAAAGCAATAAGGGTTCTAGAAATCTTCCCAACAAGGTCACAAAGCAATAACTGTTCTACAAATCTTCCCAACAGGGTCACAAAGCAATAAGGGTTCTAGAAATCTTCCCAACAGGGTCACAAAGCAATAAGGGTTCTAGAAATCTTCCCAACAAGGTCACAAAGCAATAAGGGTTCTAGAAATCTTCACAACAGGGTCACAAAGCAATAACTGTTCTAGAAATTTTCCCAACAAGGTCACAAAGCAATAAGGGTTCTAGAAATCTTCCCATCAAGGTCACAAAGCAATAAGGGTTCTAGAAATCTTCCCAACAGGGTCACAAAGCAATAACCATTCTAGAAATCTTCCCAACAGGGTCACAAAGCAATAACCATTCTAGAAATCTTCCCAACATGGTCACAAAGCAATAACCATTCTAGAAATCTTCACAACAGGGTCACATAACCATTCTAGAAATCTTCACAACAGGGTCACAAAGCAATACCTGTTCTAGAAATCTTCCCACCAGGGTCACAAAGCAATAATTGCTCTTGAAATCTTTCCAACAGGGTCGCAAAGCAATACCAGTTCTAGAAATCTTTCCAACAGGGTCACAAAGCAATGTGTTGTATTCGCGTGAAGAAAAAAAAACAAAAAAAAAAAAAAAAACTTTCTGGCCACGTATACCCTTGCAAACAGCAGTAGTCAGTAAGCATCACTTCCTAACCTACCTGACTGCAATAATCTGAAAACCGATTAAATGCCATGGGTTACCATTCTCTGCAAAATTCTTGTTAAGATTTTTACAGTCGGTAATATTTCCACGGCCATTAAAATTTCCACTAAAGGTATTAATAAGCCAGTTCTTTTGTTTTTATAAAGGAGAGCAGGAGCGCATTCATAAAATTTGGGAACCTCAGATTTTCCATGACCCCACTGTGAGTGAAGTCACTTATGTCTAGGCAAGAGCTCCTAAATCTTTGGTGAAGGTTCATGTCTTACTTTTTATATAAACGCCTTTTTGTTGCGGTTACTTATGGCGGTTTCAAATTGCCCATTGCGCTTTTGATAAAGAGCAGCTAAACTGCGGTTTTTGTGCAGGTTAGCTGCGCTTTCCCATATACTTCTATAAAGACCTGTGGCTTTGGTGCAGTTTCAGAAAGCACACCGACTCCTGCATGCTGCACCGTTGGTGTGCTTTCTGAAAGTACTCCAGTGGTGCTCAACCTTTTGAAGAGTGAGGGCCACTTGAGTGATTTGGTAACTGGTCGCGGGCGACAATGAATTATGGGGTTTTACTGCCCCCCAAACTGCAAATGTAAATGGGCCCTTACTGTCCTAAGCCCACTAAAAGGCTGCTTTCACAGTGTCTACCCGCATCGTGGGTGCAGCGCAGTGCACTTTGCCGCAGCCTTCTATTGTATATCTTGCAGGTGTGGTGCAATTTCTGAAAGTGTACCAAAACTCCTGCATTCAGCAGTTTGGGCGATTTTTCAGAAAGCACACCAAACCCGCAGGCTACAATACAAGCGCTCAGTGCAGATAACCAGCAGGTGCACTGCACCTGCAGATCAGCTTTAAAGCAGGCTAATAACCATTGCAGAACTGATAACATTGATATATTTTGCCAATTGCTAAACTGTTAAATGATACATATAAACTGACCTTTAATTTAAATCCTCCACTTTCCGATCTGCAGGAATTACCTCTCTGCAGATCTGCAGGCATCATTGGCTATAGTCTTGCTCTCCAAGGCATTTAGTATCACTCGGCCTGGGACTGGTGCCAGCACTATAGAGGAAGGATCAGCTTCTGCGGCTCTGCGCCCTCCACAGCCTGCTTGCTTCCTCTACCACCGGCTCCATTTACAACACTAATGCTCTGGGCTGCCGACCCGTAATTCCAGAGCAGGAGGTTGCAGGCCGTAATTCCAGAACAGGAGGTTGCAGGCCACATCAGAGAGCTCTGAGGCCAACGGATGGGCACCCATGAACTACACAAAACCGTTGGACCTCAGACGTCTATGGAAAAGCACAGTTAACCTGGCACGAAAGCACAGCAAGGGAGTGTGAAGCTGCCCTTATGGTTTTGCACTGTGGCGCGAGGATGAAAATAGCATGACCTTGCTTTTTTTTCTTCCTAAGGCCCCTTTCACACATAGGTCCGTTCAGTTCATCAGTTCAGTCACGTCAAATGTATCAGTTTTCCATCCGTTTTTCGTCAGTTGTTATCCGTTTTTCATCCGTTGTCATCCGTTTTTCGTCCGATCCATTTTTTTGCCGTTTGAAAAATAGGGCATTCATCCTTAAAAAAGAAAGGATTTTGACGAAAGCAGATGAAAATGGACGTTAACGGATGATCACCCGTTGTCATCCGTTTTTACATAGAGATACATTGATGTCAATTTTTCACCCGTCAACGGATGGATGAAAAACGGACAGCATGTGTGAAAGGGGCCTACAAGTATGGCACTCACCCAGGTACTTCCCAACATCTGTGAAGGCTGTATGGCACTCACCCAGGTACATCCCAACATCTGTGAAGGCTTTCTACAAGTAACTATTGCTGAAATAAAACAATTTAATACCATCTTTTAACCAGTCAAAAAACTTGCCAGCCTTGGCCACTGTCCATTACTTTAACAACAACCGCAAGATACTGGTAAGTGTAGGCCTAGAATTAAAATGGGCCATTTAAACTCGGTTTTAGAATTGCAATTCTGCAGCGCACCAAAGTGCAGCGCTTCCGTAATGTGACCGCCTTAACCAGTGGCAATTTTGTTACATCATTCCTATAAAAGCCTGTAAAAAAAAAAAAAAAAATCCACATATGAAATCATTTTTCTCTTTCTTATAGGTGCAATAAGCATTCTGGTCAAACCACATCCAACAACAAGCATTTCAATCAGCGACAGAGGAAAGTGGGTAGAAGCAGGATTTCTATATGGCGAGCATATTAATAATTCAGAATAATAACCACTTACATCTCTGCTGAGAAAATGCTCTGACACTGGCAAAAAAAAAAAATGTTTATTTTTAACTAATGATCCTCAGAGACACTTAACCCTTGTACTGCTAGAAGCCTATAAACCAAGATGAAAAGCCAGGCTTGAATTCAATGTGAAGCAGTATCTCTAGTGTTTCCATAGTGACCGGCCCCTCTAAGGATGCCGCTTCACCACGCTTTTCAAAGTGTGTCAAAGGCATTCTCTACTTCCATTAAAAAGAAATTAAAAATTAGATTTGATTTCTTCAAGCCAGACACAAATATGTAATCTGAACTCACAAGGAGACTAACCTCTGTTTGTCTTGTGTTGGCATGCAATAACCTGCAGCAGACAATAGGTGAAAGGAAATCTTTCCAAATTTCACAGTAAATTGTCAATGAATGTGTTCAACAAGATTTCAACAAAAACATTTTTAAACAAAAGAATCCTAGATAATCTTCAAAACTCACATATATGTTATGTTAGATTATACTCCCCTTGATGAGGGTCTGGTATGATGTTAAGGGGGAACTCCATTTATAACCAAAAGAAAAAAAAACGCATACTGCCCCCCAACCCCTTCACATATCGATCCAGACCCTTGTCCTTGGCGACGGCGTATTATAGGCTTTTAAGGGGAGGAGGAAAAAAAAAAAAACAAACACTACATGGGTATACCCTATCACTCCTGAATCATACCAGATCTCAGGCCCTTAACATGGGAAGGGCAACCCTACCAGATTCAACTGCCTTTCGAAAGTGGGTGCACGAGATACATTAGTTGGCTAGATCTGTTTTTAATTGTTCGACTCCTTCCCACCCAGACTATAGCACAATGATGGCCAGGCCGTAGCTTTCTCGTTCTGACTGGACATCATATGTCCAGCAGAACAAGCTGGTCGTGACGTAGCCTCTTCACCATGTGAGCAGCTGTGTTCAATCATAGTGAAACTAGGAAATGCCCTTTATCAGCATTCCTCTATTCACTGCGAACATGTCGAGAATAGAGGAGAGCCAATAAGCAGCTCCCGTGAAAAGGGGGGGGGATCTGCACTGATAATCAGTGTAGCCCCCTCAGGGATGCCCACAAGTGCCACATCATTAAAGGGGAAAACTTCAAAATTCTAAATTATTATTTTTTTTTTTTTGTTTTCATTCATCAAAACATATAAAAACCCAGTGGTGATGAAATACCTCCAAAAGAAAGCTTTGTCTCAAAAAAAATTGGCGAAAAGTTTGTTTGGGTACAGCGTTGCATGACCGCGCAATTGTCATTCAAAGTTCAACAGGGCTGAAAGCTGAAAATTGACCTGGGCAGGAAGGTGGTGAAAGTGCTAAGTATTGAAGTGGTTAAAGCGGTTGTATACTCATTCTGATCACTTTTCTCTAAATTAATAATAGCAGGCTATGATATTTATTGTACATTTTTATTCTCCTCTTACTGGCTTCCTTTCCGAGTAATCGTTGTTTTTCTCTCTTAAACCCACGTATGCGCAGTTAGCCCTAATTTTCCGGCAAGCTTCTGCTGCCTGAAAAATGCTGGGTCTATGCCGGGCTGCGTCATTTCCTATTGTCGTCATCAGCCCTGAGATACCGTGAAACTCTGGAGTAAGGCAGCAACAGGATCGGCACCTATTCCCTGTTACTCCTTAGTAACCCAGAACGAAAACGAGGCTTGGATACGGCGAATATTGCGCATGCACGGGATTATGGCCAGGGAAACATACTGAGGGCAGAAATAAGGTACTGCACAAATGGGGAAGACCCAATTGTGATGGCGGCGGTTAGGAACAAGCAGGAGGGTTTCACAATCTCTTTATTTGTAAACGTAAGAACGATTTTGATGCATACTATTAGTGGCTTTTTAATTGAAAACAAGTTGTTTCATTGATACAATGCCTAAATGTGGTATCAATTTCAGAGTTTACTACTGCTTTAACCTTTGAAATTTATGATGAAATGAAGAGTGATATGCCGTGCAATTAGTTTTGCTACATTTGGCTACTTACAAGGATTTCAGAGGTTAAAAGTGTTGGATCCCTGAGGATGCAGTCTTCAAAATACACTAGTCTGAGCTCACCTAACAGTTACTGAGTGCCACACATCTACTTTAACTGCACTACCCCTCTGGCAAAACAACTCGGGTGAGAGACAAGGGCCTCTTCCCCACCTCCTTGGTCTAGTGGATGTGGAGGTCTACAGAAAGGACCTTAACCACTTGCCGACCGCTCACGTTGAGGGTACTGTGGCAAAGTGGCTAGTTATCGTCCAGCGACGTAGACCTACGTCGCTGGACAACGCCCCCACTCGGCAGCGTGCCACCGGAGGCTCACTCCCGCTGTATTCAGACACAGCGGGAGTCGGGCCAGGGTAGGAGAGGCGGTGATCACCGCCGCTCTTCCCGGATCGTCTGGGACCGAGTGAGGAAATCCGCCCGCTTGTGTAAACAAAGTGGGCGGAACTCCTATGTGACAGGCAGGGACAGATTACAGGATTCAGCATAGCTGAACCTGCGATCTGTGCCTGTGTCACACAACCCCCTCCCCCCACACGTCAGTAAGCATGGGGCAGACACACTTAACCCCTTGATCACCAATAAAGTTAACCCCTTCCCTGCCAGTGTCATTATTACAGTAACAGTGCATATTTATAGCACTGATTACTGTAGTAATGTCACTGGTACCCCCAAAAGTGTCAAAAATGTCAGTTAGGGGTCCGATCTGTCTGCCGCAATGTAGCAGTCCTGCAAAAAAAAAAAAAAAATCGCAGATCGCCACCATTACTAGTAAAAAAAAATTAAACAAAAATTACAAATCTTTCCCGTAGATAGTAAACGCGATAACTTTTGCGCAAACCAATCAAAATACGCTTATTGTGATTTTTTTTTACCAAAAATATGTAGCAGAAAACAAATTGGCCTAAAATGTTAAATAATTTTGATTTTTAATTTTTTTTTGGGAATGTTGTATATCAGAATGTAAAAAATATTGTTTTTTTTTTTTCAAAAGTGTCGTTCTTTTTTCAAAAATTAAAAAAAATCGCACAGGTGATCAAATACCACCAAAAGAAAGCTCTATTTGTGGGGAAAAAAAGAAGGACATCAATTAATTTGGGTACAGCATCGCAGGACCGCGCAATTGTCCGTTAAAGTAACGCAGTGCCGAATCACAAAATATAGCCTGGTCAGGAATGGGGTAAAATCTTCCGGTCTTAAAGCAGTTAAAAATACACTCATTGAGGATTTTTTTGTCAAAGACGTGTAGCTAAATACATTTTGGCTTAAATATATGACAAAAATTGAATATATTGGATATTTTTTACCTGTCAAAGTAGAAAATGTCAATTCTTGTTCGCAAAATTTTCGCTTTTTTTTTTTAATATCGCAAAAAATGAAAAGCGCAGAGGTGATCAAATACCACCAAAAGAAAGCTCTGTTTGTGGGAAAAAAAGGATGTAAATTTTGTTTGGGTGCGGCGTTACATGACCGCGCAATTGTCAGTTAAATTTGCGCAGTGCCAATTTGCAAAAAGTGGCCTGGACGTAAAGCAGGAAAATCCTCCGGTGGTAAAGTGGTTAAAAAGGGAGCCTTAGCTATGTACCCCTGATAACATCTTCACGAAAAATGATATACTAAATAAAAACTGACATTTCAAAATGTCCCCAAATAAAATCCCACATGTACAGTGCCGTGCAAAAGTATTCACCCCCCTTGACTTTTTACCCATTTTGTTACATTACAGCCTTAAGTTCAATGTTTTGTTAATCTGAATTTTTTGTGATGGATCAGAACACAATAGAGTTGAAGTGAAATGAGAAAAATATATACATAAAACTATTTTTTAGAAATAGAAAACAGAAAATTGGCATGTGTGTATGTATTCACCCCCTTTGTTATGGAGACACATAATTTGTTCAGAAGTCACATAATTAGTGAAATGATGTCCACCTGTGTGCAAACTAAGTGTCACATGATCTGTCATTACATATACACACCTTTTTTGAAAGACCCCAAAGGCTGCAACACCTAAGCAAGAGGCACCACTAACCAAACACTGCCATGAAGACCAAGGAACTCTCCAAAAAAGTAAGGGATAATGTTGAGAAGTACAAGTCAGGGTTAGGTTATAAAAAAATATCCAAATCTTTGATGATCCCCAGGAGCACCATCAAATCCATCTTAACCAAATGGAAAGAACATGGCACAACAGCAAACCTGCTATCTACATAGGAGGACAATTAGGCTCCATGTACACGGGACGTTGTAAATGGCCGTTTAGGAGCAGTTGGGCGTTTTTTTCAGAAGCCCCTGAACCCATCTACATTTTATCTTATCTGTCCATGTACACAGGGTCGTTTACAGTCATTTGCAGGCAGTTGCGTTCAGGGACTGTTTTTAGAACGCAATTATTTGCGTTCGAACCTGTGTTTCCCGGCGTTTCAAACGTCCGAACGCGTCTCCACGCGATGACCCGCGTTTAGCGTTCGCGTTTTTCCATTTTAAAGGGGAATCATTTTTTTTACCTCTAGGAACGCTTCTAAACGCAAACGCCCGTAAACGCTGCTAAACGCACGCTAAACGCGGGTACAAACGCGACCGAACGGACGTTTCAAACGTCCTAAAAATTCCAGCATTCAAAGGGACTTTTAACAACGTCCTGTGTACATGGAGCCTAAGCCGTACACTCCAAAGATTTGAGCTTTAAGGCAAAGTCGCCAGAATAAAGTCATTACTTTCAGCAAAAAACA
This sequence comes from Pelophylax lessonae, assembly GCF_965119305.1. Classification (NCBI taxonomy): domain Eukaryota; kingdom Metazoa; phylum Chordata; class Amphibia; order Anura; family Ranidae; genus Pelophylax; species Pelophylax lessonae. The sequence goes on along the minus strand of NC_138771.1, from coordinate 343,581,101 downwards.
AAATGGCACGTTTTGAGTTTGCGGAAAAGGCATGTGGGAGACTCACAAAACGTATGGAGGATGCTCTGGTCTGATGAGACTAAAATTTAACTTATCGGCCATCAAAGAAAACGCTATGCCTGGCGCAAACCCAACGAACACCATGTTTTTCAGCAGCCGGGACTGGGATACTGGTGAGAGTTGAGGGAAAGATGGATGGTGCTAAATACAGGGATATTCCTGAACAAAACCTGTACCACTCTGTGCGTGATTTGATGCTAGGACGGAGGTTCACCTTCCAGCAGGACAATGACCCCAAACACACTGCTAAAGCAACACTTGAGTGGTTTAAGGGGAAATGTGTAAATGTGTTGCAATGGCCTAGTCAAAGCTCAGACCTCAATCCAATAGAAAATCTGTGGCCAGACTTAAAGATTGCTGTTCACAAGCGCAAACCATCCAAATTGAAGGAGCTGGAGCAGTTGTGCAAGGAGAAATGGGCAAAAATCCCAGTGGTAAGATGTGGCACGCTCATAGAGACTTATCCAAAGCAACTTGGAGCTGTGATTGCCGCAAAAGGTGGCTCTACAAAGTATTGACTTTAGGGAGGGGAGGTGAATAGTTATGCACATTGACTTTTTCTGTTATTTTGTCCCATTTGTTGTTTGAGTCACAATAAAAACAAAAAAAAAAACACATCTTCAAAGTTGTGGGCATGTTCTGTAAATTAAATGATGCAAATCCTCAAACAATCCATGTTAATTCCAGGTTGTGAGGCAACAAAACATGAAAAATGCCATTTTTTTGCAAGGCACTGTACATCCAACATCAATCACATTGTGCAGCGATATTAATGCATCCTCAATCACTATGAATGATGCCTCAAACAAATATGTTTGGTAGGATGCTGGTTGCTGCCTACATCTTCGCAACCAATGACATGCTTTGTGGAATCATTAGTTGTTATACTACAGGTGTCCGCAAGCGTCCTAGCAACCAAAGATGGGGAGGGGGCTCTGAGTCATAATCTGTAATTCAATGGCAGCAATGAATGATTTCCAGCTACAGAGGTCAGAGGTTCTAACTGGCCAAAACTGGCAATTTTGTTCACCCATTCTGCAAACAGTGAACACCAAGCTCATTCCTCATGGACTACTTCTTTTCCTTTCTAAAAGCAAGAAGAAAACACTAGCACGATGCATATTTATATAGAGAGAATGTTATTGTTTTCCTTGTTTTAAAATGCACATTTTTTTCATTAAATACTATGTACTATTTGTCGGTAAAAGATAATATAGAAAAAGATTACACAAATCCAATATCTCTTTTCAGGTCGTGGGACTACTAAAAGATGGAAAGCCTCTTTTGAAGCAATTAACATTGTTTGCAATTTGAATCTAGGACTAAAAAGATTAAACCCAAGATTGGGTGGCAGACAAAAATCACACAATATTGATCACAATTGATTTTTCTCTTCTACTTAAGGAAATAGTGTGGAAAACAGTTCTGCTGCATTAAGCACAGCAAGTTCCGTCATAAACAATGACAATACAATGTTTCTCCTCTGCAAGGACCCACTGAGAATAATATGGATTTATGGGGAGAAACAAAGCGTATGAAAATAATGTGCAGACAAAAAAAAGGTAGCCTCCAAAGGAAAGAATCTATTCTTGGGAACACAAATTATCTTCCATCAATAAGGGAAAAAATAAATAAAACTAGATCACATTTCCTAATGTGTTGTACTTCTATACACCAATAAGAAAACAAAAAACGCTTTTCTCTATTCAGTTATGGTATTCTGCTACCTGCACACTTCTGATGTACATGTATGGGGTTTATTTAACCACTTTTGGACCGGAATTATTAACCCCATTAATGACTAGGCCATTTTTTTTACGATACAGCACAGCGTTACTTTGACAATTGCGTGGTAGTGCGATGCTGTACCCAAATAAATCTGATGTCCTTTTTTTCCACAAAAATAATTTTTGTTGCGCTATAAACAAAAGAAAAAAAAAAAAAAGGAGCAACAATTCTAAAAAAAAAAAAAAAAAAAAAAAAAACACTAATTTCTTACTTTCTGCTATACAACATTCCCAAAAAAAAAATTTAAAATCTAAATTTTTTCATCATTTTTGGCCAATTTGTATTCTGCCAAATTTTTTGGGAAAAAAAAAATCCTAAGTGTATATTGATTGGTTTGCACAAAAGTTATCATGTCTACAAACTAGGGGAAAGATTTATGCCATTTTTATTTACTAGTAATGGCGGCGATCAGCGATTTTTAGCAGGACTGCGACATTGCGGTGGACAGATCAGACCCTTAACTGGCATTGACACTTTTGGGGGGACCAAGGACATTACTACAGTTCTAAAAATGTGCACTGTTACTGTACTAATGACACTGGAAGGGAAGGGGTTAACACCAGGGGCAAAGGGTTAAATGTGTCCCCAGGGGGTGCTTTCTAACCGGGGGGGGGGGGAGATGAGCTTTCTGCATGAACACAGAGACCTGTGTTCCTAAATAAGAGGAACATAGGATCCCTGTGTTCATAACTGACAGAACAGCGGTCTGCCCTGTTTACAACCGCAGACCGCCGTTCTGTCTCCCCGAGGAGTGATCGCAGGTGCCCAGCGGCAAACACAGCCGCCGGACCAGCTGATTGGCTTCCCCTGTGGCACTAACAGTCCTGTGAAGCGGCATACAGTTACGTTGTTTCGAGAGACAGAGCCGACCTGCCGCAGTAAAACTGCGGTGGGCTGTCTTTAAGTGGTCAATTGGTCATTAAGTGAAGGATTCCAGGATTATTTATTAGGTTAGCTCATTTTATACAAACATCTTAAAATGATTGGTCAGTAACATAGTTGCACTATTTGTGCCCTATTAACACTGAACAGATTACGTTTCTTTTTTCCCCCTATTTGCTACAGTTAAAATGAAACAATTTAATTTTATTGTTAACAATTTAATAAAAAAAAAATGTGCCAGGCTTGTCAAACAGAAAGGAAATCCTGAGCCAGGGAACCATTTTTAGAGCACGGGGAATTCTGGTCTTCCCTACTGACATCATTCACTTACATCACTTTCAAAATAGGAAAAGGGTTTTCCTTTTCCAACATAACAAAAGCATGATGGGACAGGGCAGTTCTAGAGATTTACCGGCTTTGAAAAGAGAACAGGCTCTTCGTGCATGTTTTCTTACCGATTTCTTTATCTCATGTATTTTTTCATCTAGTGAAAAAACTTGGCGAATCAGGCGTTTTCCGTTTCAAAGACATTTTTAAGAGTTAAAGTGTTAGTAAACCCAGATCCCTGCATTCACTATAAAGTGCATCCATACAGTATTCACAGCGCTTTACTTTTTCCACATTTTGTTATGTTACAGCCTTGTTCCAAAAGGTTTGTAGAATTTTGAGGAAAATTATAAATTTAATCCAATACCCCATAATGACAACGTGAAAGAAGTTTGTTTGAAATCTTTGCAAGTTTATTAAAAAAAAAAATCATATGTACATACGTTTTCACAGTCTTTGCCATGACGCTCAAAATTGAGCTCAGGTGCATCCTGTTTCCATTAATCCTTGAGATGTTTCTACAACCCAAATGGAGTCCACCTGTGGTAAATTCACTTGATTGTACACGATTTGGAAAGGCACACAGCTGTCTATTTAAGGTCCCACAATTAGGCCCCTTTCATACGAGCAATCCGATCAGATCCGCCTGTCAGTTTTTTAGGCGGATCTGATCGGATCCCCATGCATCCCTATGGGGCAGCGGATGTCAGCGGTGACATGTCCGCTGACACCCACTGCCATCTGCATCCAATCCTGTCCAGGAAATCCGGACGGATGGAAACCCTATTTTCCATCCGTCCAGGGGATCGGATTGAATGGCAAGCATCATATCTGAAGGAAACCAGGCACCGCTCATCACCTGGCCAATACAATTCCTACAGGGAAGCATAGTGGCGGCAGCATTATTCTGTGGCAGGACCTGGGAGACTAGTCAGGATCAAGGGAAAGCTGAATGCAGAAATGTACAGAGACATCCTTAGAGAAAACCTGCTCTAGAGCAGTGGTTCTCAAATCCGGTCCTCGGGACCCACTAACAGGCCAGATTTTAAGTATTACCTTGGGGGATGCAGACTAGAATACTGCAATCACTGAGAAGCAAATGAGATCACCTGTGATGTAATTTAGTTATCTTGCAAACCTGGCCTGTTGGTGGGTCCCGAGGACCGGATTTGAGAACCACTGCTCTAGAGCGCTCTATACCTCAGAAATTGGGCAAAAGGCTCATCTTCCAACAGGACAAGGACCCTAAGCACACAGCCAAGATAACAAATGAGTATGGGACAACTCTGAATCTGTGGCCCAGTCAGGGCCCAGCCTTGAATCCGATTGAGAGATCTGAAAATGGCTGTGCACCGACGCTCCCCATCCAACCTGATGGAGCTTGAGAGGTCCTGCAAAGAAGAATGGGCGAAACTGTGCCAAGCTTGTAGCATCATACTCAAAAAGACTTGAGGCTGTAATTGGTGCCAAAGGTGCTTCAACAAAGTATTGAGCAAAAGCTGTGAATACTTATGTACGAGGGAGTTTTGTTTTTTATTTTTGATACATTTGCAAAGATTTCAAAACAAACTTCTTTCAGCCCCCGTTCACACTGGGGCGACCTGTCAGGCGACCTGGTCGCCTGACAGGTCGCCTGGCATAGAGAAGCTGTGGACCCGTTCTAATAGGAGCGACACAAGTCGCTCCGACTTAGAAAAAGGGTGCTTCTTTGGGGCGACCTGGAGCGACCTGCATTGACTTCAATGTTATGAAGTCCGTGCCGGCCGCTCCGAGGTTGCGGGGCGAGCAGCGCGCCGCGACCTGTGAGGTCGCCCCGGGAAGTAGCGTCGCCCCAGTGTGAACGGGTCCTCATGTTGTCATTCTGGGGTATTGTTGGTAGAATTTCAAGGAAAAGAATACATTTTATTCATTTTGGAACAAGGCTGTAACATAAAATGTGGAAAAAGTGAAACCTTTCCGAATGCACAGCATCTGGTCTCCCACAGTACACACAACATGGAAATGCAATTATTTTAGTAAATATAAACTTCTAAATACCTCTTAACAGCAGTCTTGTGGCTTCTATCAGTGTCTGATTAAAGCTTGTAGGCGGAGTTTTCATTCTCCCCCCCCGATTGCAGGACCCCTGACCCTTTTGCCCCGTACACACGTACCGATCGTTGGCCGAACGATCGCCCGTCTTTTGTCCAGGGCTGTCGTGTCTGTTGAAAACTGCAAAAGACTGCACACGAATTTTGTCGGCCAACAACAGCCGACTGCAGAAGTGATGTCATGTGATGGTTAACTTTCCTTGTCTTTTTTCTTTTCTGAGCATGCCCAGTCTTGCAAATCTGCTGATTGTCGGCCGAATTCTGTACTGACTGGCAAACAATCGGCCGTTCTGGTGTTGGCCAACAAAAATTTTAAAGCATGCACATCAGATTCTATTCGGCCGAAAGTGCGCTGTCGGAAGCATCATACTAACAAGCCTACAATCGGCCGATCGGTCGTCGGCCGAATATTTACAGCCAACAATCGGTACGTGTGTACGAGGCATTTGTCTGCACAATGCTGAGGATCAGAGTATCAAACAGCCTTTTTACAC